>NC_069504.1:543524945-544239945 GCF_027579735.1 Bombina bombina | reverse complement strand
TCCAAACTCGGTAATAAATCTTTCTAGAGACAGATTTACGAGCCTGTAACATAGTATTAATCACTGAGTCAGAGAAACCTCTATGACTAAGTATCAAGCGTTCAATCTCCATACCTTCAAATTTAATCATTTGAGATCCTGATGGAAAAATGGGCCTTGAGATAGAAGGTCTGGCCTTAACGGAAGTGTCCAAGGTTGGCAACTGGCCATCCAAACGAGATCCGCATAGCAAAACCTGTGTGGCCATGCTGGAGCCACCAGCAGTACAAACGAACGCTCCATTAAGATTTTGGAAATCACTTTTGGAAGAAGAACTAGAGGCGGAAAGATATAAGCAGGTTGATAATTCCAGGGAAATGACAACGCGTCCACTGCTTCCGCCTGAGGATCCCTGGATCTGGAAAGATACCTGGGAAGTTTCTTGTTTAGATGAGAAGCCATCAGATCTATTTCTGGAAGTCCCCAGACATGAACAATCTGAAGAAATACCTCTGGGTGAAGAGACCATTCGCCCGGATGTAACGTCTGGCGACTGAGATAATCCGCTTCCCAATTGTCTATACCTGGGATGTGAACCGCAGAGATTAGACAGGAGCTGGATTCCGCCCATACAAGTATCCGAGATACTTCTTTCATAGCCTGAGGACTGTGAGTTCCACCTTGATGATTGACATACGCCATGGTTGTGACATTGTCTGTCTGAAAACAAATAAACGATTCTCTATTCAGAAGAGGCCAGAACTGAAGAGCTCTGAAAATCGCACGGAGTTCCAAAATGTTGATTGGTAATCTCGCCTCCTGAGATTCCCAAACCCCCTGCGCTGTCAGAGATCCCCATACAGCTCCCCAACCTGAAAGACTTGCATCTGTTGAGATCACAGTCCAGGTTGGAAGAACAAAAGAGGCCCCTTGAATTAAACGATGGTGATCCAACCACCAAGTCAGAGAAGATCGAACATTGGGATTTAAGGATATTAATTGTGATATCTTTGTATAATCCCTGCACCATTGGTTCAGCATACAAAACTGGAGAGGTCTCATGTGAAAACGAGCAAAGGGGATCGCGTCCGATGCAGCAGTCATGAGACCTAGAATTTCCATGCACAAAGCTACTGAAGTGAATGATTGAGACTGAAGGTTTCGACAGGCTGACATCAATTTCAGACATCTCTTTTCTGTTAGAGACAAAGTCATGGACACTGAATCTATTTGGAAACCCAAAAAAGGTTACCCTTGTCTGAGGTATCAAGGAACTCTTTGGTAAATTGATCCTCCAACCATGTCTTTGAAGAAACAACACAAGTTGATTCGTATGAGATTCTGCAGAATGTAAAGACTGAGCAAGTACCAAGATATCGTCCAAATAAGGAAATAACGCAATACCCTGTTCTCTGATTAAAGAGAGAAGGGCACCGAGAACCTTTGAAAAGATCCTTGGAGCTGTTGCTAGGCCAAAAGGAAGAGCAACAAACTGTTAATGCTTGTCTAGAAAAAAGAATCTCAGGAACTGATAGTGGTCTGGATGAATTGGAATATGAAGATATGCATCCTGTAAGTCTATTGTAGACATATAATGCCCTTGCTGAACAAAAGGCAGAATAGTCCTTATAGTCACCATTTTAAATGTTGGTATCCTTACATAATGATTCAATATTTTTAGACCCAGAACTGGTTTGAAATAATTCTCCTTCTTTGGTACAATGAACAGATTTGAATAAAACCCCAGACCCGTTCCAGATCTGGAACTGGCACAATTACCCCAGCCGACTCCAGGTCTGAAACACATTTCAGAAACGCCTGAGCCTTTACTGGGTTTACTGGAATGCGTGAGAGGAAAAATCTTCTCACAGGCGGTCTTACCTTGAAACCTATTCTGTACCCTTGAGAAACAATATTCTGAATCCAAAGATTTGGAGTCGAATTGATCCAAACTTCTTTGAAAAATCGTAACCTGCCCCCTACCAGCTGTACTGGAATGAGGGCCGCACCTTCATGCGGATTTGGGAGCTGGTTTTGACTTTCTAAAAGGCTTGGATTTATTCCAGACTGGAGAAGGTTTCCAAATGGAAACTGTTCCTTTAGGGGAAGGTGACTGGTATGATTAAGGGATAAGGTCCCGAAACAACACCTTTTTTGTCTTATATAATAAAAACATAATTTATGTAAGAACTTACCTGATAAATTCATTTCTTTCATATTGGCAAGAGTCCATGAGCTAGTGACATATGGGATATACAATCCTACCAGGAGGGGCAAAGTTTCCCAAACCTCAAAATGCCTATAAATACACCCCTCACCACACCCACAATTCAGTTTAATGAATAGCCAAGCAGTGGGGTGATAAAGAAAGGAGTAGAAAGCATCAACAAAGGAAATTTGGAAATAATTGTGCTTTATACAAAAAATCATAACCACCATAAAAAAGGGGGTGGGCCTCATGGACTCTTGCCAATATGAAAGAAATGAATTTATCAGGTAAGTTCTTACATAAATTATGTTTTCTTTCATGTAATTGGCAAGAGTCCATGAGCTAGTGACGTATGGGATATCAATACCCAAGATGTGGAGTCTTCCACTCAAGAGTCACTAGAGAGGGAGGAAATAAAAAAATAAAAACAGCCATATTCGGCTGAAAAAATAATCCACAACCCAAAAAATAAGTTTATTTTCACTTTTGAAAGAAAAAAACTTAAATCAAAAGCAGAAGAATCAAACTGAAACAGCTGCCTGAAGAACTTTTCTACCAAAAACTGTTTCCGAAGAAGCAAATACATCAAAATGGTAGAATTTAGAAAATGTATGCAAAGAGGACCAAGTTGCTGCTTTGCAAATCTGATCAACTGAAGCTTCATTCTTAAAAGCCCAAGAAGTGGAGACTGATCTAGTAGAATGAGCTGTAATCCTCTGAGGCGGGGTTTGACCCGACTCCAAATAAGCTTGATGAATCAAAAGTTTCAACCAAGAAGCCAAGGAAATAGCAGAAGCTTTCTGACCTTTCCTAGGACCAGAAAATAAAACAAATAGACTGGAAGTCTTCCTAAAATTTTTAGTAGCTTCCACATAATATTTCAAAGCTCGTACCACATCCAAAGAATGTAAGGATCTTTCCAAAGAATTCTTAGGATTAGGACATAAAGAAGGGACAACAATTTCTCTACTAATGTTGTTAGAATTCACAACCTTAGGTAAAAATTAAAAAGAAGTCCGCAAAACTGCCTTATCCTGATGAAAAATCAGAAAAGGGGACTCACAAGAAAGAGCAGATAGCTCAGAAACTCTTCTAGCAGAAGAGATAGCCAAAAGGAACAACACTTTCCAAGAAAGTAGTTTAATGTCCAAAGAATGCATAGGTTCAAATGGAGGAGCCTGTAAAGCCTTCAGAACCAAATTAAGACTCCAAGGAGGAGAAATTGACTTAATGACAGGCTTAATACGAACTAAAGCCTGTACAAAACAGTGTATATCAGGAAGTATAGCAATCTTTCTGTGAAATAAAACAGAAAGAGCGGAGATTTGTCCTTTCAAGGAACTTGCAGACAAACCTTTATCCAAACCATCCTGAAGAAACTGCAAAATTCTAGGAATTCTAAAAGAATGCCAGGAGAATTTACGAGAAGAACACCATGAAATGTAAGTCTTCCAAACTCTATAATAAATCTTTCTAGAGACAGATTTACGAGCTTGTAACATAGTATTAATCACTGAATCAGAGAAACCTCTATGACTTAGAACTAAGCGTTCAATTTCCATACCTTCAAATTTAATGATTTGAGATCCTGATGGAAAAAAACGGACCTTGAGATAGTAGGTCTGGCCGTAACGGAAGTGGCCAAGGCGGGCAACTGGACATCCGAACCAGATCCGCATACCAAAACCTGTGTGGCCATGCTGGAGCCACCAGCAACACAAAAGACTGTTCCATGATGATTTTGGAGATCACTCTTGGAAGGAGAACTAGAGGCGGGAAGATGTAAGCAGGTTGATAACACCAAGGAAGTGTCAGCGCATCCACTGCTTCCGCCTGAACATCCCTGGACCTGGACAGGTATCTGGGAAGTTTCTTGTTTAGATGAGAGACCATGAGATCTATCTCTGGAAGCCCCCACATCTGAACAATCTGAGAAAACACATCTGGATGGAGAGACCACTCCCCTGGATGTAAAGTCTGGCGGCTGAGATAATCCGCCTCCCAATTGTCTACACCTGGGATATGCACCGCAGAGATTAGACAGGAGCTGGATTCCGCCCAAACAAGTATCCGAGATACTTCTTTCATAGCTTGGGGACTGTGAGTCCCACCCTGATGATTGACATAAGCCACAGTTGTGATATTGTCTGTCTGAAAACAAATGAACGGTTCTCTCTTTAGTAGAGGCCAGAACTGAAGAGCCCTGAGAATTGCACAGAGTTCTAAAATATTTATTGGTAATCTCGCCTCTTGAGATTTCCAAACCCCTTGTGCTGTCAGAGACCCCCAAACAGCTCCCCAACCTGAAAGACTCGCATCTGTTGTGATCACAGTCCAGGTTGGGCGAACAAAAGAAGCCCCTTGAACCAAACGATGGTGATCTATCCACCATGTCAGAGAGTGTCGTACATTGGGATTCAAGGATATTAATTGTGATATCTTTGTATAATCCCTGCACTATTGATTCAGCATACAAAGCTGTAGAGGTCTTATGTGAAAACGAGCAAAGGGGATCACGTCTGATGCTGCAGTCATGAGACCTAAAACTTCCATGCACATAGCCACTGAAGGGAATGACTGAGACTGAAGGAGCCGACATGCTGCAACCAATTTTAAACGTCTCTTGTCTGTTAGAGACAGAGTCATGGACACTGAATCTATCTGGAAGCCTAAAAAGGTGACCCTTGTCTGAGGAATCAAGAAACTTTTTGGTAAATTGATCCTCCAACCATGTTTCCGAAGAAACAACACTAGTTGATTCGTGTGAGATTCTGCAGTATGTAAAGACTGAGCTAGTACCAAGATATCGTCCAAATAAGGAAACACTGCAATACCCTGTTCTCTGATTACAGATAATAGGGCACCCAGAACCTTTGAAAATATTCTTGGAGCTGTTGCTAGGCCAAATGGAAGAGCAACAAATTGGTAATGCTTGTCTAGAAAAGAGAATCTCAGAAAGTGAAAGTATGCATCCTGCAAGTCTATTGTGGACATATAATGTCCTTGTTGAACAAAAAGGCAGAATAGTCCTTATAGTCACCATCTTGAAAGTTGGTACTCTTACATAACGATTCAAAATTTTCAGATCCAGAACTGGTCTGAACAATTTTTCTTTCTTTGGAACAATGAATAGGTTTGAATAAAACCCCAAACCGTGTTCCTGAGGAGGAATTGGCATGATTACCCCTGAAGACTCCAGGTCTGAAACACACTTCAGAAAAGCCTGAGCTTTTACTGGATTTACAGGAATGTGTGAGAGAAAAAAATCTTCTCACAGGAGGTCTTAGTTTGAATCCTATTCGATACCCTTGAGAGACAATGCTCTGAATCCAATGATTTTGGACAGATTTTATCCAAAAATCCTTGAAAAACCTTAATCTGCCCCCTACCAGCTGAGCCGGAATGAGGGCCGCACCTTCATGTGGACTTAGGGGCAGACTTTGGTTTCCTAAATGGCTTGGATTTATTCCAATTTGAGGAAGGCTTCCAACTGGAAGCAGATTCCTTGGGAGGAGGATTGAGTTTTTGTTCCTTGTTCTGACGAAAGGAACGAAAACGGTTAGAAGCCTTAGATTTACCCTTAGGTTTTTTATCCTGAGGCAAAAAAACTCCTTTCCCTCCAGTGATAGTTGAAATAATAGAATCCAACTGAGAACCAAACAAATTATTACCTTGGAAAGAAAGAGATAGTAATCTAGATTTAGATGTCATATCAGCATTCCAAGATTTAAGCCACAAAGCTCTTCTGGCTAATACAGCTAAAGACATGGATCTAACATCAATTTTGATAATATCAAAAATGGCATCACAAATAAAATGATTAGCATGTTGCAGTAAGCGAACAATGCTAGATATGTCAGAATCCAATTCATGTTGCGCTAAATTTTCCAACCAGAAAGTTGATGCAGCCGCAACATCACCCAAAGAAATAGCAGGTCTGAGAAGATGACCTGAATATAAATAGGCCTTCCTTAGATAAAATTCAAGCTTCCTATCTAAAGGATCCTTAAAGGAAGTGCTATCTTCCATAGGAATAGTGGTACGTTTAGCAAGAGTAGAAATAGCCCCATCAACTTTGGGGATCTTTTCCCAAAACTCTATAGATTTTGCTGGTAAAGGATACAATCTCTTAAACCTTGAAGAAGGAATAAAGGAAGTACCTGGCTTATTCCATTCCCTAGAAATCATATCAGAAATAGCCTCAGGAATGGGAAAAACACCTGGGGAAACCACAGGAGGTTTAAAAACAGCATTTAAACGTTTATTAGACTGAACGTCAATAGGACTGGTTACCTCAATATCCAAAGTAATTAACACTTCTTTTAATAAAGAACGCATATACTCTATTTTAAATAAATAAGTAGATTTGTCAGTGTCAATATCTGAGGAAGGATCTTCTGTTTCAGATAGATCCTCAGCAGAAGAGGATGAATTATTATGTTGTTGGTCATTTGAAATTTCATCAGCTAAATGAGAAGTTTTAAAAGACCTTTTACGTTTATTAGAAGGTGGAAATGCAGACAAAGCCTTCATAATAGAATCAGAAACAAATTCTTTAAAATTTACAGGTATATCATGCACATTAGAAGTTGAAGGAACTGCAACTGGCAATGTACTATTACTGATAGAAACACTATCTGCATGTAAAAGTTTATCATGACAACTATTACAAATGACATTCGGTGGAATAATTTCTACAATTTTATAACAAATGCACTTAGCTTTGTGTGAGAATGGATCTGGATTTGTAGACCACAGCTGCAGAATTGTTTTGGAATAGTGGTGCTTGTTTCACTTCCTTAAGGAGCGCACCTATTGCTCAGGTGCACACAGGTTAAGAAGTGATTTAATAATAGGTGGTTAATACAGTTCTGAATATTTGTCAGATGGTATAAACAACAGTTAGGGTAGAGGAAGATTGTAAGAATTTGGATTCCAAGCTAATACAAAGGAGATATGGTAGAAACAGGTTATGCAAACATAAAGCAAATCCAGCACAGTAGGGGTTACTGGAGAGAGTAAAGATTCAGAGTTCAGTTCCTCTCTCTGAGCACTCTGTGTGAATCTGCCTGCTAGCAATTGACAGTGAAGGCTGTGAGAGCGCAGCTCCTATGTCTGTGTACTCTGTGTGGAACTGCCTGTTAGCAATTGTCAGCGTGAAGGCTGAGAGAGCGCAGCTCCTATCTCTGTGTACACTGTGTGGAACTGCCTGTTAGCACTTGCCTGTGTGAAGGCGGTGAGGTCAGCTGCAGAGTCTGTTGCAGGGAGAGGTGTAACAGCTGAACATCCAATTGTAGAGAGCTGCACCAAGGTTAATTAAATTCTCCTTGTAAAGGTATATTAACTTAGAACAGGATACCTTAGACACTGAGGCTCAGTGTAATTTGTAGAATAGGACGTCCTATAGTTGTAATCCAAATTAGGTAGATAGAAGCAATCAAAGTTACTCCAGATACACAGCGTGCAATTCAATAGCAAAACAAATTACCAAGCACTTGTCTGCAGGTGTGCTGGTGCTGAAATAGGGAGAAGGGGTGGAGTTACTAGGTGACTGGAAGATTAACCCTTACAGGTCCCCCCTCTCAGACAAGCCGTCCCACGGCTTGCGGACGGGGGCGATCCGGATGTCGCAGATGGAACAAGGCAACCAATCTCGGTGCGTGGATGTTTGCAGAAGGTTCCCAGGAGCCATCCTGGCTGGAGTAGCCCTTCCAGCGAACCAGATACTGAATTCCTCCGTTATGATGCCTGGAATCTACTAGTGCTTCAACTTCGAATTAGTCTGGTAAATCCCGAATTGGGTCCGGAGGAAGAACAATAGTGGTGTCCCTCATCGGTCTAGCAGGTTTTATCAGGGAGACATGGAATGTGGAGTGGATGTGCAAACTAGCAGGTAGAGCCAGAGTGACAGCATTTTCATTTACCAATCTAGTTATGGGAAAAGGCCCTATGAACTTCCTGGCTAGTTTCTTTGCAGGAATGTTCAAACGGAGATTTTTGGTTGAGAGCCATACGAGGTCTCCAACAGAGTATACTGGAGATGGTCTTCTCCTCTGGTCATAATATTTCTTTTGAGAGTCTTGGGCCTGTTTGATGTTATCTTGAAGAGTCTTGAAGACCTCCAGCATGGAATTAGTCTGCTGATCCACCAGTGGGGAATCTGAGACAACACCTGGGGCTAATGAGAATGTAGGATGAAACCCATGATTGGCGTAGAAAGGTGACATCTTAGTACTGGCATTACTTGCATCATTATAGGCATATTCGGCGAGTGGTAAGTATTCCTCCCAATCATGTTGATGTTGTGAACAGTAACACCGGAGGTACTGCTCGAGCCATTGGTTCGTTCTTTCCACCTTTCCGTTCGTCTGTGGATGATAGGATGACGAGAAACGATGATCGATCTGCAGAATTCTACAAAGATGTCTCCAGAAGTTGGACGTGAACTGTGTCCCTCTGTCCGAATACAGTGTAGAAGGGATTCCATGTAATTTGATTATATGCTTAATGAATAAAGCTTCTGTCTCTGATGCTGTAGGGAGTTTATGATAAGGTACGAAGTGTGCCATCTTAGTAAGATGATCTACGACAACTAGGATTGTTGTTTGTAAATTCGACACAGGTAGCTCTACGATAAAATCTAGACCAACATGTTGCCATGGTTTATCTGGAATGGGTAAAGGTATCAGAAGTCCAAACTGACTTTTATTTTCGTTTTTACAGGTGGTGCAGATAACGCAACTACTTATGTGTTCCTTTATTGAGTCCTTTAAGCCAGGCCACCAGAATTCTCTTGTAATTTTTTCTGATGTGCGTCTCACTCCCTGATGTCCAGATAGAGGAGTATCATGGAACAAGTGAATCAATTGTTGTCTGAGACTGACTGGGATATACAATTTATCATTGTGGTAGTAGAGGCCATTGGATTGTAGAGAGACCTGATCCTTTGGAAGAGTGGTATCAGTCTTCAGTGCCTCCATGATTTCTTTTGAATAGGATGATATAACTCCTAGGAAGCGTTCTGGTGGTATCATAGAATTTTGTGTTGGGGTTTCTGGGGGTTTGTCTTCTTTTCGTGACAAGGCATCTGCCTTGCCATTCTTGTTTGCTGGACGATAGATTATATTAAAGTTGAACCTGGAGAAGTACAGGCTCCATCTCACCTGTCTTGCAGAAAGGGTCTTGTTGGTTTGCAGATACTCCACGTTTTTATGATCAGTGTAGATCACCACTGGATGGAGAGTGCCCTCGAGAAGATGCCTCCAATGTTCTAGAGATCTCTTTATTGCGAGGAGTTCTTTGTCACCAATGGGATAGTTTCTTTCAGCAGGTGACATGACTTTGGACAGGTAAGCTACTGGATGGAGTGGTGTGGCTGGTGTCTCTCGTTGTGATAGGACCGCTCCGATGGCGTAATCCGAAGAATCCACCTCCAGAGTGTATGGTAGATCAGGATTGGGAAACTTCAAGATTGGAGCTGAAGTGAAACGGGACTTCAATTCTAGGAATGCATTGTTTGCTTGAGGATTCCAGCGGAATTGCATAGAACCGGTTAGTGTTGAGAGAGGTTTCGCAATTTTCGAAAAATTCTTAATAAATTTGCGATAATAATTGGCAAATCCTAAAAAACGTTGGAGCTCCTTTTTTGTTGTTGGTATTTTCCAATCAATGACTGTCTGCACTTTATTTTGTTCCATCTCAATTCCGGCAGGAGAAATATGATATCCTAAGAACGATATTTGGTTTGTGTGGAACACACATTTCTCTGGCTTAGCGTACAAGTGATGTGTACGTAAGCGGGAGAGGACCCACCGGACATGTTTAATATGCTCGGATATATTTTTTGAATAGATTAAGATGTCGTCTAGATATATGACGATACATATGTCTAAGAGATCTCTAAAAATATTGTTGATGAAAAATTGAAACGATGCTGGGGCGTTGCAAAGCCCAAATGGCATCACAAGATATTCGTAGAGGCCGTACCTGGTACGGAACGCGGTGAGCCATTCATCACCGTCTCTAATGCGGACCAAATTGTAGGCTCCTCGCAGATCAAGCTTTGTATAAATAGTAGCTTGATGCAATCTCTCTATAAGTTTGGGAATTAACGGGAGAGGGTATCTATTTTTAATAGTCCTCTTATTAAGTTCCCGATAGTCTATTATGGGACGTAGAGATGAATCTTTGTTTTTAACAAAAAAAATTCCTGCTCCAGCTGGAGAAGTGGAGGGACGTATGAAGCCCTTACGTAAGTTTTCATCCAGGTATGTTTTCAAGTAATCCAATTCTGGCTTACTTAGAGGGTACAAATGACCATAAGGAACTACTGCTCCAGGCTGGAGATCTATCGGGCAGTCATAGACTCGATGTGGCGGTATTGCCTCAGCCTCCTTTTTGCTGAATACGTCAATGAAATCGGAATATTCTTCAGGAAGTGTGAGTTCGTTTTCTTGAAGTTGTAGGAGCATACCCTGATGTGGATAGCAGGTGGTCTTGCAATAACTGGATGAGAGATCGACCGACAGGTCCTTCCAATTAATTTGTGGCTGGTGTTGTTGCAGCCAACTTAGGCCTAAGATTATAGGGAACAAAGGTGACGGTATTATATCGAATGTGAGATATTTGGTATGCCCTGATGGTGTTTTTACCTGTAAAGGTATTGTCTGCTGTGTAATGGGACCTGTGGAGATATTGGTACCATCAATAAGGCGAATAGACACAGGTTGTTTCTTGCTCACAAAAGGAATTTTATTGACAGCTACAACATCTTTATCTATGTAATTTCCATAGGCTCCGCTGTCAACTATGGCATTAGTTGTCAGCCTGTTTTGGTCCCACTGTAAATGGAGAGAGAGATAACAGTAAGTGGAATTGCTCTGACAGGCATGTGCAGAGTGAATGTGATGGAACTTATTTTTTCTTGGTTTAAGAAGTACTGGACATTCTTTTACGGTGTGGCTGGGATTTGCACAGTACATACAGAGGTACTGTGTTCTCCTTCGGTTCCGTTCTTCCGAGGTAAGAGGAGCTCTAATCACACCTATGTCCATAGGTTCGACTGTATTCCTGCTGGTAGTTGCTGGTTCAACATAAGTCAAGGGTTTAGAAGAGCTTTCTGGGGAACCCCTCTCAGTTCTCCTTTCTCGCAGCCTTCGATCTATTTGTATTGTTAGCTTCATTAATCCTTCCAAGGTATCGTGAAGCTCTACTCGGGCTAACTCATCATTTATAAGATCTGAGAGTCCAATCCTGTATTGATTTTTTAGTGTGATGGCATTCCACTGCGAGTCGGTTGAATACAGTTTGAACTCTGTGATATACTCTTCAACCTGACGTCGGCCTTGTTTGAGGCCTCTCATATTGGATTCTGCAGATAACTGTAGGTTTAAATCAACGTAAAGTTCATCCATGGTAGCGAGGAACTGAGGGAGGGAGGATAACACTGGATCATTGGCCTCATACAGCGTATCTGCCCACACCCTAGGTTCCCCTCGTAGGAATGATATCATAGTTAACACTTTGATTTTATCTGTACTATAGGTCTTTGGCTTCAATTGAAACAGCAGAGTGCAAGCATTTTTGAAATGTCTGTAATACTTGCGATTACCTGAGAAGGTATCAGGCAGCGACACTTGAGGTTCTATAATAGTCTTTGTAGTGGGCGGTTTTGGAGTGAGGGAGTCCCTAATTATTCCTCTTAAGGTCTGGTTCTCAACTTAAAGCTCCCTGAGTCCCTGTGAGAGCTGGTCCACTCTCTGGGATAGGTTATACACCACTTGTGGCAATTCTGCTGGGTCCATTTTTATGGGCTTGGTAATATGTGAGAATGGATCTAGATTCGTAGACCACAGCTGCAGAATTGTTTTGGAATAGTGGTGCTTGTTTCACTTCCTTAAGGAGCGCACCTATTGCTCAGGTGCACACAGGTTAAGAAGTGATTTAATAATAGGTGGTTAATACACAGTTCTGAATATTTGTCAGATGGTATAAACAACAGTTAGGGTAGAGGAAGATTGTAAGAATTTGGATTCCAAGCTAATACAAAGGAGATATGGTAGAAACAGGTTATGCAAACATAAAGCAAATCCAGCACAGTAGGGGTTACTGGAGAGAGTAAAGATTAAGAGTGCAGTTCCTCTCTCTGAGCACTCTGTGTGAATCTGCCTGCTAGCAATTGACAGTGAAGGCTGTGAGAGCGCAGCTCCTATGTCTGTGTACTCTGTGTGGAACTGCCTGTTAGCAATTGTCAGCGTGAAGGCTGAGAGAGCGTAGCTCCTATCTCTGTGTACACTGTGTGGAACTGCCTGTTAGCACTTGCCTGTGTGAAGGCGGTGAGGTCAGCTGCAGAGTCTGTTGCAGGGAGAGGTGTAACAGCTGAACATCCAATTGTAGAGAGCTGCACCAAGGTTAATTAAATTCTCCTTGTAAAGGTTTATTAACTTAGAACAGGATACCTTAGACACGGAGGCTCAGTGTAATTTGTAGAATAGGACGTCCTATAGTTGTAATCCAAATTAGGTAGATAGAAGCAATCAAAGTTACTCCAGATACACAGTGTGCAATTCAATAGCAAAAACAAATTACCAAGCACTTGTCTGCAGGTGTGCTGGTGCTGAAATAGGGAGAAGGGGTGGAGTTACTAGGTGACTGGAAGATTAACCCTTACACTTTGGTAGAACCGATGTCAGGCAGCAATGTTCCAGCAGAAACTTCAGAGACAGGATCGGATTGGGACATCTTGCTCAATGTAAGAGAAAAAACAACATATAAAGCAAAATTATCTATTTTCTTAAATTACAGTTTCAGGAATGGGAAAAAAAGCAAAAGCAAAGGCCTCTTGATAGAGAAGAAAGCAGGAGGCAAACATCAATGGGGTATTGAAATAATGAAAAAAAATTGGCGCCAAGTATGACACACAACGTAACGCAAACTTTTTTGGCGCCAAAAATGACCGGAAATGACACACTTGCGTCACTAATGACGCCGGCGTGTGAAAGGTCTCGGCGTCACGTATGATGCCGAAAATGACAAGTTGCGTCATAAACGTATTTTTTTCGCGCCAAAAAAGTTTGCGCCAAAAATGACAACATAAAGTATAATATTTGACACACCCGCAATTGCAAAAAGTAGTCAAATTGAAAAAAGACTAAACCCCAGGTAAGAAATAAATTTCTTAAAAGTGTTTACATTCCCAAATATGAAACTGACAGTCTGCAGAAGGAAATACATGAACCTGACTCATGGCAAATATAAGTACAATACATATATTTAGAACTTTATATAATTGCATAAAGTGCCAAACCATAGCTGAGAGAGTGTCTTAAGTAATAAAAACATACTTACCAAAAGACACCCATCCACATATAGCAGATAGCCAAACCAGTACTAAAACAGTTATTAGTAGAGGTAATGGTAGATTGAAAGTATATCGTCGATCTGAAAAGGGAGGTAAGAGATGAATCTCTACGACCGATAACAGAGAACCTATGAAATAGACCCCCGTTAGGGAAATCATTGTATTCAAATAAGTGATACTCCCTTCACGTCCCTCTGACATTCGCTGTACTCTGAGAGGAATCGGGCTTCAACAATGCTGAGAAGCGCATATCAACGTAGAAATCTTAGCACAAACCTACTTCACCACCTCCATAGGAGGCAAAGTTTGTAAAACTGAATTGTGGGTGTGGTGAGGGGTGTATTTATAGGCATTTTGAGGTTTGGGAAACTTTGCCCCTCCTGGTAGGATTGTATATCCCATATGTCACTAGCTCATGGACTCTTGCCAATTACATGAAAGAAATTATATTGACTTTGCTGTTACCCGCCTGCTACTTTTTATGTATTCGTTGAGGACTTGGGCAGTGGTCCTTGGGTAACGTGAAATCCTGGGTCAGTGTGCTGAAGTGCCTATCTGCTTCCTTTAGGGGAAGGGTCAGGCTTCTGTTCCTTATTCTGACGAAAGGAACGATAACGATTAGCAGCCCTATATTTACCTTTAGATTTTTTGTCCTGAGGCAAAAAAGCTCCCTTCCCCCCAGTAACAGTTGAAATTATTGAATCCAACTGAGAACCAAATAATTTATTACCTTGGAAAGAAAGAGAAAGCAACGTTGACTTAGAAGTCATATCTGCATTCCAAGATTTAAGCCATAAAGCTCTTCTAGCTAAAATAGCTAAAGACATATACCTGACATCAATCCTAATGATATAAAAAATAGCATCACAAACAAAGTTATTAGCATGTTGAAGAAGTTTAACAATGCTATAAGCATTATGGTCTGACACTTGTTGCGCTAAAGCCTCCAACCAGAAGGTGGAAGCTGCAGCAACATCAGCCAAAGAAATAGCAGGTCTAAGAAGATTACCTGAACATAAATAAGCCTTCCTTAGAAAGGATTCAAGCTTCCTATATAAAGGATCCTTAAAAGAAGTACTATCTGCCGTAGGAATAGTAGTACATTTAGCAAGAATAGAAATAGCCCCATCAACTTTGGGGATTTTTTCCCAAAACTCTAATCTATTAGATGGTAAAGGGTACACTTTCTTAAACCTTGGAGAAGGAGTAAATGAAGTACCCAGACTATTCCATTCCCTAGAAATTACTTCTGAAATAGCATCAGGAACTGGAAAAACTTCTGGAATAACTACATGAGGTTTAAAAACTGAATTTAAACGCTTATTAGTTTTAATATTAAGAGGACTAGACCCCTCCATATCTAATGCAATCAACACTTCTTTAAGTAAAGAACGAATAAACTCCATTTTAAACAAATATGAAGATTTATCAGTGTCAATATCTGAGGCAGAATCTTCTGAACCAGATAGATCCTCATCAGAGATAGATAAGTCAGAATGATGGCGGTCATTTAAAAATTCATCTGAAATATGAGAAGTTTTAAAAGACCTTTTACGTTTACTAGAAGGAGGAATAACAGACAGAGCCTTCCGAATAGAATTAGAAACAAATTCTTTAACATTAACAGGAACATTCTGAACATTAGATGTTGAAGGAACAACAACAGGTAATGGATTATTACTAATGGAAATATTATCCGCGTTAGATAGTTTATCATGACAACTAACACAAACTACAGCCGGAGGAACAGTTACCAAAAGTTTACAACAAATGCACTTAGCTTTGGTAGAACCAACATCAGGCAGCGTCTTTCCAGAAGTAGATTCTGATCCAGGGTCAGGTAGTGACATCTTGCAATATGTAATAGAAAAAACAACATATAAAGCAAAATGATCAAATTCCTTAAATGACAGTTTCATGAATGGGAAAAAATGCAAAACAAAACAAGCCTCTAGAAACCAGAAGCAACTAAAAAGTGAGACTGAAATAATGTGAAAAAAACTGGCGCCAAGTATGAAGCCCACATTTTTTGGCGCCAAAAAAACATCTGCAACAAACATGCGTCAAAAATGACGCAACTACGTGAAAACTTCCGGCGCCAACTATGACGCCGGAAATGACGATATTCTCGCGCCAAAAATGACGCAATAAATTGTGGCATTTTCTGCACCCGCGAGCCTGACAGCCTGCAATTTAGAAGAAAAAAGTAAATTGAAAATTTTAAGGTAAGAAAAAATATTTAGTTCATATGCATTTTTCCAAAAAAAGAAACTGACAGTCTGAAAGAAGGAACACTGATTTTCATGAATCATGGCAAATATAAGTTTAAAACATATATTTAGAACTTTACATATAAAGTGCCCAACCATAGCTTAGAGTGTCATAAATAAAATAAGACTTACTTACCCTAAGACACTCATCTACATATAGTAGAAAGCCAAACCAGTACTGAAACGAGAATCAGTAGAGGTAATGGTATATAAGAGTATATCGTCAATCTGAAAAGGGAGGTAGGAGAAGAAATCTCTACGACTGATAACAGAGAACCTATGAAATAGACCCCCTAGAGGAAGACCATGGTATTCAAATAGGCAATACTCTCTTCACATCCCTCTGACATTCACTGCACTCTGAGAGGAAAACCGGGCTTCAGCCTGCTGCGAAGGGCATATCAACGTAGAAATCTAGCACAAACTTACTTCACCACCTCCATGGGAGGCAAAGTTTGTAAAACTGAATTGTGGGTGTGGTGAGGGGTGTATTTATAGGCATTTTGAGGTTTGGGAAACTTTGCCCCTCCTGGTAGGAATGTATATCCCATACATCACTAGCTCATGGACTCTTGCCAATTACATGAAAGAAATTATATATATATATATATATATATATATATATATATATATATATATATACACACACACACACACACACACACACATACACATACATGCATACATACACATGCATGCATAGTTGCATGCTAGTTTTGATTGTTAGCACAGTAATTGTGAACCTGCTCATTTCAGCAGGATTTTGCAGCAGGAAGTGTGCAGTCTATGTGACATCCTTGAAATGCAGGCAAGTAATACAACCAATCAGATGTTATTCTGGCTAAGACCCTCTCGAAGGGGGGTTGACCATGTGGCCTCTTAGAAAACAGGACAGAGAGTGTACAACAACTTACCAGTATAATTAATGTGGTTGGAACAGGGCATGGGGCAATAAAATCCTTACCATCTTTAAAAGGTATTAAATATATACTTTGTAGTGTAGCTTTAACAATATTTAGTCTCACTCCTACTCTTTTAAAAACTCTTCCTTTTTTTTCTAGGCCGTCAGCTAAATGCTCAGCCTGGCAAGAAACTATTTGAAAGGAAAGGGCAATGTGCCTTCATGTGATCTTATGTCGGATAAGAAGACACTGACCTAGATTTATTAAAGGTTGTTTGGCCTAGGAGCTTGCAGCTCACAGAAATCACAGAACCAATCTTTTCCCTATTCATTAAGAAAATGGATTACAATCTGATTTAAAATAGTGGGTTAATAGTAATAAAACCTCCCCATTTAAAGTATTAAAAAAAACAAAAAAAAACACAAACAATGTCACAGCAGTAAAACTTGTGTTTGCTTTTACTTGCTTGAAAAAAAAAAATCCCCTCACAGTTTTGCATATTTGACAAGGACCGCAAAATTGCATAACAACAAAACCTGCATAAGGGCACTAAAAATAATCACAAATTCTGTAATACATTTTATACAACATACAATACAAAGCTAAACAGTATATAACAATATAACTGAATGAAATTTTATGCACAGAAAACAAAATCTAATGGAACATTTTACAGTGGGCTATACTGTATTGTAAATAGTAAACATCATTTTTTGAGCTACACAGCTTTAAAGGGACATGCCGCCCACATTTTTTCTTTTATGATTTCGAAAGAGAATGCAATTTTAAACATCTTTATAATTTACTTATATTATCTAATTTGTTTTATTCTCTTAATATTCTTTGATGAAAAGCATATCTAGATATGCTCACTAGCTGCTGATTGGTTGCTGCACAAAGAAGCATCATGTGATTGGCTCCCCATGTGCATTGCTTTTTCTTCAAATAAGGATATTTAAAAAATGAAGCAAAATAAATTATGGCAGTAAATTGTAATGTTGTTTAAATTTCTATTCTCTATCTGAATCATGAAAGAAAGATTTTGGGTTTAGTGGCCCTTTAAGTGGAACATTTCTTTGTAATTAAACCTGCAATTCACCTGACAGATTTGATGAATCTTGCAACAAATCTAGGTAATGTTTTCATATCAGCTGCACAATGTAACACAAAGACTCCAGAGTTTCTTCCTCTTTAGAAAAATGGCCATGCTCTGCCTTTGTTTTCTGTGTTAGGTGGCACCTACTGATTTCATGAGCAAACCTACTAATGTGAGACATTTAAGACTAATGCTAGATACCATAAAAAAGGGTTATATATTAATATTTAATGCAATATTATTCCTAAAGGAAGAATAATCATGTTATATTTGACACTCTTACCAAAATGTATCTCTGAGTGTGCAGATGCAGACACACACACATAGAGCAGCCTCTACAGATCTATAAACAGATGATATTAGCAGTTTTTCTATCTTTAGTAAAGTGAGGAAATCATGCTTAAAGTGGGCATGTTTCAGTCTTGTATTTTCTAATTATAACCCGATATCTGCTGGAACATGCAAAGCTGCTTTCTGCACTGCTAATACCATATAGGTTCAGCCAGCAGATGGTTAGAGAAGATGGTGACTGAAATTCCATCAGAAATCAATGAATGATTTTGGGCGTACAATTTACTTGTATATTTGACAGAGGCTGGAGAGCTGCTGATAGTTTTCAGGACAAAGTTATGCACATTTGCAGCACAGTATTTTAAAAAGCAGCTGGGAAAACTTCATTACTTTGTTAAATCCTCCATAATCACACATGAAGGAATCCTTGAAGTCTAAGCTGTAATCTTTCCTATTCTTTATTCATATGTATCTCCCAAGTTGATTGCACAAGCTCTCTCAGCGTTGCAGCATTTAAATGTATTTCTCAGAAAGTCTGAGCTAGGACAAAAACTGTAAATATTTGCAAATTAAACCAGCTGTAGGATTTTTCATGGTCTAAAACCGAAGGTGCAGAATTGCTAATAATTCATTTATAACATTTTTAGTGTGTAAATATATATGAATCTAAATTTTCAATAATCTATTTAGCAATCAGCTTATAGAGGCTATATTCAATACAGTCAGAGCTTCTTTGAAGGGCCACTAAAGTTAAAAGTCAAGGTAAACTTTGATGAATGAAAGCCCGGTTTTTAAAAATACTATTAAAAATAGGGGCACTTTCATTCATCAAAGTTTAGAAAGCAGCGGTTTTGTTTAAAAACTTACCTTTCTTCTTTTCAAAGCCAGAGCAGCTTCCCCCACCAGGAGATCCTCTCTTCACACGTCAGAAATGACTAATCCGGCTTCCTCCAATCACGGCATGGCCTCAGGCAATGACTCCGCTGGGGGTTAAGCCGTGATTGGATGAAGCTGGATTAGTCATTTCTGACTTGTGAAGAGAGGATCTCTGGGGCGGGGGAAGCTGCTCCGGCTGTGAAGAGAAGAAAGGTAAGTTCTTAAACAAAACGGCTGCTTTCTAAACTTTGATGAATGAAAGTGCCCCTGTTTTTTATTTTTTTATTTTATTATTTTATTTAAGTACATATAAATATTAAAATGCAAATAGATATGGGTCATTCTGTACATAGCATCATTCAAGTAACTTCCAGTATTTATACTTCAAATTATCACTTTCCATTATCTGTAAAAACAAATTCATATATGCATATAACAGTAAAGGTGGCAATCCTATAGTTCCTAGCTGAGACAGATCAATATAATTTTTGTTGTTGTTATCAATCAAATTAAGTTAAAGGGACACTGAACCCAAATTTATTCTTTTGTGATTCAGATAGAAAGTTGCTTAAAATTGCATGCTCTAATTTACTCCTATTATCAAATTTTATTCATTCTCTTAGTATCTTAATTTGAAATGCAAGAATGTAAGTTTAGATGCCGGCCTATTTTTGGTGAAAAACCTGGGTTGTTATTGCTGATTGGTGGATAAATTCATCCACCAATAAAAATGTGCTGTTTAGAGTTCTGAACTAATAAAAAAGCTAGGATGCCCGATTTTTCAAATAAAGATAGCAAGAGAACGAAGAAAAATTAATAGGAGTAAATTAGAAAGTTGCTTAAAATTGCATGTTCTATCTGAATCATAAAATAAAAAATTTGGGTTCAGTGTCCCTTTAAACCATTCTATATTATGTTTTGGGTCTCCTTATTCAATGTTTGAATATACTGTTCCCATGTATTTATGAACTGCTGTTTTCTCCCAAAGGTGTCACCTAATAAATCATACTTCTCTATTATTAACTGTTGCCAAATTGCTTTCTTGAGTACAACTATTGATGGAGGTTTTTTTACAATCCACAATTTTGTGATGGTTTTTCTTGCTATTACTATAACCAATGCAATAAATAATTTATTTTGAAATTTCTTCATATTTGGTATTTGTAATAGAAAAATTGCCTGTTTGTCTATTTTATACTTTAATTTGAGTATCTTAGATATCCAGAATGATATCTGAGCCCAATATTGGTAAATTTTTGGGCAATCCCAAAAGTAATGAGAGACATTAGGGAGCGGGTATAAACATTTTGGGCAGGTTGGATTATCTTCCTTTGTCCATTTACTCCTTTTAGTTATTGCGATAGTCATTATGTAAGATTCTATACTGTGATTCCCTTATATCGCTTGCCAATGTGATTTGTTTTACAACTTTTACACTATGGAATAAGTGTTCATGAGTAATTTCTATGGCCATTGACTGATGGCATTTTTTAATTACCTTTGGAATATTTTCCTCAGTAACCCTAGCAATTAGTTTATTATATATATCTTATAATTCCCTTTTTCATAACTTTCACAAATTTCTATTATTGTATTTCTTGTACGATCAATTAATTAATTTCTCATAACCTTTTTTATATATGATTCAATCTTGAAATAGTAGACGTAATTTTTAATTTCAATTTGATATTTTTCAAAAATCTCCTGGATAGAATATATACTTTTACTATTTTCCTGAAAAGGATAATAATTACCCATTGGAAATTTGGGGTTTCCTGTAATTGGAATATATCTTGAATATTTATAATTTATCCCAAGACATCTATTAATAACCTTCCATATTGATAAACAATCACGATAAACAATGTGAGTTTTAATATTTTTGGGAATTTCAGTGGTTTCAGCATGTGATAAGTAGGATATTGACATGGGCACTATCAATTTTTTTTCTAATTCCATATTTGTATACTTTCTTTGCCTGTTATCCACTCAATATTATATCTTGCAAGTGCCGCCCAATTATAGTATTTTATATTTGGCATACTCCATCCTGTTTTATTTGCAGGCATTTGCATTTTGGAGATACCAATTCTTGACTTATTTCCTTTCCACGTAAAGTTCCTTATTGCTATATTCAATGGTAGCATATGGATAGGGTATAATAATCTGGGCAAGATAGACATTTTGATTACATGGACTGACATACCCATCAGATTTAGATTTAAATTCTGCCATGTTTTAAGATCTTTAATTATATTTTAAATTAACGGTGGAAAATTAAGCTCATATATTCTATCTGGATTATGTGATATTTTTATTCCCAGGTATGTCATGCTCTCTTCTACCTCTTCAAAAATATATTTTTTTCCTTACGTTTTTTTATATAGCCATAATATCTGAGATTTCTTCATATTTATCTTATATCCAGAACTATCTCCAAATAAAAGAATATTCTCCGGGGGGCGTGTCCGAACTGCGACTCTACACAGTCGCATTTTCCCTGAGCTCTTACGGAAAACTTGATACCCGCCGGAAAAAATAGACATTTTACAGAAAAAAATTATAACCATCTGTGTATATGAGCAAACCTGCCTTTCAGAATTTGAATTTTGGGGAAATTTGCGCTGTATTCGTGAAGTTTGAGCCCGGCATCGGACATAGAAGGCCTAGAGCGGCGGCTCATATATAGGCAGTGCCACCCCCCTCGAGGAATCGAGGGTTCTTGCCTTAATTGGGGCTTTACAAATCTTGCTTGAATTACACAACCCTTTGCAGCACTATACCAGCAAAAAAGTGCCTGAAGAAAAAAAGATTATATCTATTTATTTCTCATCCCTATATTGCAAAAATGGCAGCCACACAACAAACAGGCCTGCAAGCACGCTTTGACTACAGCATGGAAAGGCTAGAACGCTGCTTCCAAACCCTACTTGCAAGGGCTCCATGGGACTTTTTCATGCAGGCTTACCAAAAGCAGCAACAGCTCAATCAACCTCTTGTTACCACCAATATAAATCCTATCCAGGACATATTTGAAACTGCCGGACCTCCACTGATACCTACGCGCACAATGAGACCTCTGCACCCTACACCACAATCGACAAGCCGCATGGCGGGAGTCTATAAGAAGGTTAACTTGGGGTATGCTGGTGATGCCGAAACCTCAGCTAAAAAGCTGTCTGCAATCGCAACAATTAACAGCGTTTATGTAGCAGAACAGATGGCAGGTGATACAGCTCCAAAGATTCTGGCATTAGATGGGATCTCGACAAGGGCTGTGCCGGTGCGGGGGCTCGGGGCGGACTCCCGAGCTGCCTTATGTTCTAAGATGACCTTCGCTTCAGTGAGCCTTACCAAACCTAATAACTTTGGGCTCTTGTATAACCAGATGGGCTCTGCTGAAATGTCCCAATTTGAAAAGTTGAAAGTGGACGATAACCCTAAAATAGCTTCCTCAAACCGACACCACATCTATGGCCAGGGTGATCAAGATTGGGGTGTTGGGACGATGTTTTCCACTGAGGACTATGTGTTGGAACTTGGATCTGGAATTTAGTGTAAGCTCTCACCGGGCGCACATAGTTCATTACACGTTAAGGGAGAGACCCAATTATTCCTAAACTGTTCTTTTAAATGTTGCCCATTGTTGTAGTGGACTTGTTTATATAGTCTATCTTGCAATGGCACAGTTATAGTGATAGCATGCAATTCAACATAGTTAAATATACTATCATGCCGGAAAGGTTCCATTGAGGTTTTCACTCATTATCTACTCAGCCTACTTCCTGCGGCCAGAGCCGGGGAGGGGGTCATATTTGATTGCAAAAGGCTTTGACTAAAAAGGTTTCAATTTCAATGGTTAGCCCAATAAGTTTATTTATGTTATATTGTGTTCCATATACTCACTACGCTCATATTTTGAATAGTGTATTGTATATTTGCTTTTTCCCAATTTTGCTCAGTGTGCAATGCTACTTCTACATTGTCCTTATTCACATTTGTATGTTTTCTGGGGGTTTAGTGGGGGGCCCCTGGGGAGACATCCTACAATATATAATTCAAATAGGGCCTTTTGGATTTAAAGTGTTACACTGTCCACAAGTAATCAGAGTAATAGAACTCTTAATCATCTCTCTATCCCATATATATAAGAAAATCCATTAACACATAGAATATAGCAAATAACATCCGACACACAACCCTATAAAGCACTTTAATAGTGGAGCAACGCAACTCATTATGTTCCCTTAAAATTATGTTGACACAAACCGCTATTTTAGAGAAGATAGAGGTATATTTGGATATTTTTCACTACTGTTACCCAATATTTAGGGCCTGATTTCAATCTCAATTGTGCTTATGCTTATATACAACAAGGGAGTTCCCAATTAAGGTTCATGCATCTTTCATTTTATTATTTAAGGACAGGAAAGTCTTTACAGCAATACTATTTCAGAGATGCATTTTTTCTTGTTTTTGTTTCTTATTTCTAAACCACTATAAAGTATTGTTGTCATACCTAGGATCCAAGAGTGATCTATTAAGTTAAGATAAGGGGAGAAAATGAGGGGAAAGGTTATTCTATCTTAGGTGCATTTTATTTCCTTAAATATGCAATGTATATAAATATTGATGATTGTAATGTGCAACCTATGTTTGTTAAAAACTTTCTTACCCTCAATAAAAATATTATATAAAAAAAAAAAGAATATTCTCCATAATCTGTCCTATATATGACTCAGGTTCTGATACAAAAAGCAATAGATCATCCGCAAATAAAGCCATCTGTAAATATGTATTCTCAACCCTAATACCTGGTGAACTTTTTTTAGAATATGTATATAAGTGGTTCCAATGCTATATTAAATAGGAGTGGGGAAAGAGGGCATCCCTGACGAGTACCTCTATATAGTTGAATCGATGTAGATGTATATCCATTTATACATATGTATGCATCTGTTGGCGTATATACTGACTTGATAAACTCAAGAAATTTCCCTTTTATATTTCCATTCTCTATAGTATAGAATAAGTGATTCCATTCAATCTTATCGAAGGCATTCTCAGCATCTAATGATAATAAAAAGACCTCCGACAGGATATCCTGTTCACCTTTTTGCCAAAATTTCAGAATATGCAAGATATTTCTAACTAGTCCTAAAGCCTGTGTACACGGACATTTTTTGCAGTACAGCGGTCCCACCCCTTGCTCTCTCTCTATCCCCCCTCTCTTTTGCTCTCTCTCTCCCCCCTCTCTTTTGCGCTCTCTCTCCCCCCTCTCTTTTGCGCTCTCTCTCCCCCCCCTCTCTTTTGCGCTCTCTCTTCCTCCTCTCTTTTGCTCTCTCTCTCCCTCTCTTTTGCTCTCTCTCTCCCTCTCTTTAGCTGTCTCTCTCCCTCTCTTTTGCTGTCTCCCTCCCTCTCTTTTGCTCTCTCTCTTGGCCCCTCTCACCTCTCATTTTCTCTCTCTCTCCTCTCGTTTGCTGTCTCTCTCCCTCTCTTTTGCACTCTCTCTCCCTCTCTTTTGTGCTCTCTCCCCCTCCCTTTTGTGCTCTCTCCCCCTCCCTTTTGTGCTCTCTCCCCCTCCCTTTTGTGCTCTCTCCCCCTCTCTTTTGTGCTCTCTCCCCCTCTCTCTTTTGAGCTCTCTCCCCCCCTCTCTTTTGAGCTCTCTCCCCCCCCTCTCTTTTGCGCTCTCTCCCCCCTCTCTTTTGCGCTCTTTCCCCCCTCTCTTTTGCGCTCTTTCCCCCCCTCTCTTTTGCGCTCTCTCCCCCCTCTCTTTTGCGCTCTCTCCCCCCCTCTCTTTTGCGCTCTCTCCCCCCCTCTCTTTTGCGCTCTCTCCCCCCCTCTCTTTTGCGCTCTCTCCCCTCTTCTCTTATGCGCTCTCTCCCCCCTCTCTTATGCGCTCTCTCTCCCATCTCTTTTGTGCACTCTCCCCCCTCTCTTTTGCTATCTCTCTCCCCCTCTCTCTTTTGCTGTCCCTCTCCCCCTCTCTCTTTTGCTGTCTCTCTCTCCCTCTCTATATCCCCCCTCTTTAGAGCTCTGTCTCTCTGCAGCCGCCCCGGCACCTGGCCCGGCCCATGCCCCGCCCGGCCATACCCACTCGGCATCTGCCCGGCCACACCCACTCCACCACATGACGCCAGTTCAGTTGGAAGGCCAGGTGTGTTTGTCCTTGCGCAGTCTCTACTGCGCATGACAGCTTCGGACAAACACATTTGGCCTTTTATTATATAGGATATGTTTTACAGAAGTTCTACCTATCATAAAGCCCACCTGTTCTTCAGAGATAATATAAGGTAATATCATATTTAGTCTGTTAGCCAGGATTTTCATCAAGATCTTATAATCAACATTCGTTAATGATAATGGTCTATATGATTGAGGTTCCAGTTGATCTTTCCCTGGTTTTGGTATCACTACCATATTCACTTTTTTAAAAGTAGATGATATTCCCTCCTGTCCCTCATATATTTCTTGGAAGACTTGATGTAAGGTATCTATAATTTTTGGTGCCAACGCCTTATAATATTCGGCTGGCAGTCCATCTGGGCCAGATGCCTTAGATAGGGGTAGTTTGACTTTCTGTATCTCCTCATTTTCAATTGCTTTTTTAAGTATACTATTCTGATCCTCAGTAATTTGTGGTAAATTAATCTGCTTCCATAGTGCTTGTTGTTGATAACTATTATTTCCCTGTGATTTATACAACTTTTGATAGTATTTCTTAAAAAACATTCAATGATATTATCAGTATATTGGTATATATGATCCAGATCCTTTATTGCATATATGTAATTATCAGATTTTGTCTCTTTTAGTATATTAACAAGCATTCTACCTGATCTATTACCCAATCTATAATATCTTGCAGCTTTTTTTTTTTTTTTTAGTCCTTCCTGTGATTTATTAAGTAGGATCATATCTCTTTCTTTTTTGGCATTAAAATATATATTTTTATTATGAATTGTTGGTTCCGTTCTATATTGCGTGTAAGTTATTTCTACCATATTATTGGTCCTTATTTCTTCCTCCCGACTTTTCCTTGTAGTATATTTTAAATAAGAGATCATCTCTGCTTTCATAACCGCTTTAGATGTTTCCCAAAATAATTGTGCTGTAGTACTATGTTGTCTATTATTTATCCCGAACTCTGCCCATTTTTCCTCTAGGAATTTAGTCCACTTCTCTGAATTATGCAAGTATTTTGGGTATATAAAATTATTTACATTACCATACTGTTTTCGGCCCTTTAGGGAAATAAACACTGGGGCATGATCTGAAACATTAAATTGTAATATTTTAATTTCTTTTACATATATGTTTAACTTACAAGATATAAGACAAAAGTCCATTCTTGACATAGCATTATTGGAACGTGATATATGAGTGTAATCAAGACTATCCAGATTTTTTTTTTGCCACAAATCCTCTATCCCTAAATTGTCACATAGCGTTTGTATTATCTTTTTTTTTTTCATAGTTATGTCGAGCTTCGTCATTTCTTTCTTTTTTCGCTGTTTTCCTATCTATTAATGGCTTCAGAGTTACATTAAAGTCTCCCAATATTATGATCTCATACTTGGCATTTGTTTGTATAAGTTTCTGAAATTTAGTCCAGAATTTACAATCTTGATGGTTTGGGCCATATATATTACATAGTGTATATTTTTGTTTAATTATTGTAATAGTTAGGACTATAATTCTTCCCTTCTTATCTGTATATAAGCTCTCTATTTTATATTCCAACCTTTTGTGAAACAATATAGCTACTCCACATGATGAACTATTATATGAGGAATATATAACTTCTTGTACCCACCCTGTTTTTAATTTCACATGTTCTCTATCTATTAGGTGAGTTTCTTGTATACATGCAATATCTATATTAAGTTTCCTTAGATGATTTAATACAGCCTTTCTTTTTATAGGGCAATTTATTCCCCCCACATTCCAGGTAACAATGTTAACCATCTATTCAGTATATGGGGGAGATACTCTGGCTATTTCCATAAACAATAAACATAAAAACAAGTAACAAAGATAGAAGAGAATTTGTTGAGTGAAAAGGAGATAAGAAACACTCTTTTCTCAAATCCTGTTGCAAAAATCCTAACACTTTCAGTAGTGCGCTCCGAACCCCCACCATTACAGAATAATATAAACATATGTTTTTTGTACTTAAAAAACCTATATAGTGTCATGAGATAATTTAGACTTTCAATACCATCCCTACTTATATTTGTGATAATTCTATTCCCTTTAGTGAAATTTTTCATTATGTGCCTCGTATATTAAAGTTGTTAGACGCCCATATCTATAACACATTCCTGATCCTATATCCACACACATTATTGCGTGAATTCCATCTACCCAGTGAACCTGTAAAATACTATAGATAAATATATTCCAAAGCGCATACCTATTTATCCTTAATAGTGTCAAAAAGTAAATTACACTTTCAGTTCCAGTCCTACTTATGATTGTGAAACTGTGTATTCTTTAGTGAACTTTCCCATCCTATAAGACCCCCAGAAAACAAAATTTAGTGCATACCTCATTGTTCTGGGATTGTTTGTAGCTGTTTGCTGTGCACCCCGGACTGAATTTGAGAGTGCTTCACCACTTGACTTTATATATATATATATATATATATATATATATATATAATGTATGTGTGTGTGTGTGTAACTATATGTATTATGGTTCGCTCTTTCTTATTTCCTGCTGCCGCCTGGCAATAGCCTTTAGATCTCCCCCATAATTGTATTCGGTCATACTGTATAGTAATTTCCCATACCATATATTATATACTGGGGACAGTAATACAAATAGGGAGGATATATACAATGTCTTAGATAGTATGACTTGCATTTTATACGTTCTTTTTCTTCCCCTACTTATCACTATGGCTATTTTGGTAAATTTCCATATATTTGGTAGATTCTTTCTAACTAAAGGAATATATAATAAATGTTGCAAATATATAACAAAACAAATTCCATACATCACTGTATTCGACCTTATACCCCCACTCCTATAACTGATCCTATTCCCCATTTGTCAACATCTTTTCCATTTTTAATTCTATACCAGAACATTAACATGAAAGATATTATCATTAGGTATCACATAGTCCTTGATCAAGGAATCTTATCGCCTCTGCTGGCGAGAAAAAAAACTGGAACACATCTCCTTGCTGTATTTTCAATTTAGCCGGATAATAATGCAAATTGCTTTTATTCCTTTACTAGTCTCTGGCATACTTCAGAGAATTGTTTCCTACGTGCCCCTGTTTTTAATAGTATTTTTAAAAACCGGCTTTTATTCAAAGTTTACCTTCACTTAAAAGTTTCATGATTCAGATAGAGAAGGGGTTTTCAATCAGGCAAGATTTTCAGGATTACCTTGGGTGAGAGCAGGTTAATAACCATGTTTACTAATCAGCTGATTCACCTGTGCTCCAGTTCAGATAGGCCAGATTTTCAGGATGTTAGGAAGGCCCGAGGACAATAGAAAATAGAAATAGAGCATGTAATTTTAAAAACAAAAAAACCACATACCAATATACTGCCTTTATAATAACCTACACATTCCTTTTATATGCACACTTTCTGAGGCTCAAGCTTCTCATACGCATTGCATTGTGTGGTTGAATGATGGATTTCACATGATATAGATGGGGATTGGATTAACTTTGAAATATTCCAAAAATTATTCTACTGCTCTTTTCATCTTCAAAGTAAGTGTAGTCACAATGTTACTTTTTATTGTGTATTTATCAATTATTGAGTTCTACTGTGTTTAGTGGTCTTTTAACCCTTTGAGTGCTAAGCACTTTCCCACCTGGGTGCTAAGATTTTTTAAGGTTTTTTTTTAACAAAATTGTTTAAACTTTTTTTTTTTTCTTTTCATATCCCCAAGACTTACACTGTTGGAAAAGGTTAGGCGATTACCTTTCCAATGGTCTTGGGGGTCTGTAGCTGCTTAGATGCCTGAGATACAGGCTTCTAAGCAGCATGCCCCCTGCTCCTATACTTAACATTGTTAAGTATAAATAAAGTTGTGCAGTGACGTCATGACGTTATTGCGTGTGACGTCACTGCCCATAACGTGAAGCCCCGGTGATGCCTATCACTATGCAGGCCCAATCGCCGGGGTAGGAGCGGGTGGGAGCCCCCAGATCTCCCTCAAGGTGGGAGAGTGCTAGTGATGGCTCTGGAAGGAAGTAAATGGGAGGGGAACAACAGTGACATGACTGTTGTTCCCCTCCCATTTACTTCCTGTGGAGCTGTTGCTGGTACTAGTAGCACGGCAATTTTTAGCAACTTTGCACATCCAACACTGGCAGCCATACTTGCACTCATCCGAATATTGAGCTGCAGGGAGATTCTAGTGTGCTACATTAGAGTTCGTTTGTGAGCTGAACAAGTGAACCAAGGGGATATCGATTCTATCAGTGAGCTGGACAGCTGACAAGTGTCCAGGAGGCTTTTGTGGACTTCTCAAGTGCCCTACATCTTGTGAGTATATTTCATTTTGTTGCGCTATATCAAATGATCACACTGATACACACTATTGTGGCACTTTTGTGTTTTTTTGTCTTGAACAGCACAGTATAGAAGCAATTCTGATACATATCAGCTAGCTGGACGGCTGCTAACAGTTCAGAAGGCATTTGTGGCACTTCTCAAGTGCTGGAAATTTTGTAAGTAGTTTTTATTTGGGGGCAAGGCCTACTGAATTCAAAACGATACACACCATTTGGCGCCTCTTCTCTCTCTTCTCTTTTTGAACAGAACCTGTGACGGCCAACACCTTTCTGGAATGAGATTGCTGCCTGGAGATTACAAACACCTCTGAGAGTGTGGACTATCTTATTATACATTGTTAGAGAGATAGTTTATTCATTATAACAAACTATATCATACTCAAATCCTCTTAACTGAACAAGCTATACATCTATTTGTAGGTTATCAATACTGTTCTTGTTGTATCATTGCCAATAGTAACAACTTTTCTATGACAGTTTTACAGCACATTATACACCAATACTGGCGGATTATTACTAGTATTTGAGGGCCCCTCTAATTTTATTTTTAACAATATATATATATATATATATATATATATACATACAGGGAGTGCAGAATTATTAGGCAAATGAGTATTTTGACCACATCATCCTCTTTATGCATGTTGTCTTACTCCAAGCTGTATAGGCTCGAAAGCCTACTACCAATTAAGCATATTAGGTGATGTGCATCTCTGTAATGAGAAGGGGTGTGGTCTAATGACATCAACACCCTATATCAGGTGTACATAATTATTAGGCAACTTCCTTTCCTTTGGCAAAATGGGTCCAAAAGAAGGACCTTGACCAGGCTCAGAAAAGTAAAAAATAGTGAGATATCTTGCAGAGGGATGAGGCACTCTTAAAATTGCAAAGCTTCTGAAGCGTGATCATCGAACAATCATGCGTTTCATTCAAAATAGTCAACAGGGTCGCAAGAAGCGTGTGGAAAAACCAAGGCGCAAAATAACTGCCCATGAACTGAGAAAAGTCAAGCGTGCAGCTGCCAAGATGCCACTTGCCACCAGTTTTGGCCATATTTCAGAGCTGCAACATCACTGGAGTGCCCAAAAGCAACAAGGTGTGCAATACTCAGAGACATGGCCAAGGTAAGAAAGGCTGAAAGACGACCACCACTGAACAAGACACAACAAGCTGAAACGTCAAGACTGGGCCAAGAAATATCTCAAGACTGATTTTTCTAAGGTTTTATGGATTGATGAAATGAGAGTGAGTCTTGATGGGCCAGATGGATGGGCCCGTGGCTGGATTGGTAAAGGGCAGAGAGCTCCAGTCCAACTCAGACGCCAGCAAGGTGGAGGTGGAGTACTGGTTTGGGCTGGTATCATCAAAGATGAGCTTGTGGGGCCTTTTCGGGTTGAGGATGGAGTCAAGCTCAACTCCCAGTCCTACTGCCAGTTTCTGGAAGACACCTTCTTCAAGCAGTGGTACAGGAAGAAGTCTGCATCCTTCAAGAAAAACATGATTTTCATGCAGGACAATGCTCCATCACACGCGTCCAAGTACTCCACAGCGTGGCTGGCAAGAAAGGGTATAAAAGAAGAAAATCTAATGACATGGCCTCCTTGTTCACCTGATCTGAACCTCATTGAGAACCTGTGGTCCATCATCAAATGTGAGATTTACAAGGAGGGAAAACAGTACACCTCTCTGAACAGTGTCTGGGAGGCTGTGGTTGCTGCTGCACGCAATGTTGATGGTGAACAGATCAAAACACCTGACAGAATCCATGGATGGCAGGCTTTTGAGTGTCCTTGCAAAGAAAGGTGGCTATATTGGTCACTGATTTGTTTTTGTTTTGTTTTTGAATGGTCAGAAATGTATATTTGTGAATGTGAGAGGTTATATTGGATTTCACTGGTAAAAATAAATAATTGAAATGGGTATATATTTGTTTTTTGTTAAGTTGCCTAATAATTATGCACAGTAATAGTCACCTGCACACACAGATATCCCCCTAAAATAGCTATAACTAAAAACAAACTAAAAACTACTTCCAAAACTATTCAGCTTTGATATTAATGAGTTTTTTGGGTTCATTGAGAACATGGTTGTTGTTCAATAATAAAATTAATCCTCAAAAATACAACTTGCCTAATAATGCTGCACTCCCTGTATATATATATAAATCTCATGTGCTCTTCACTTTTTAAAATAAATCTGAAGATGCCATGAAGTTACTAAATTACTAGGAGTAATCTATTTTTCCATCCCTAGTAAGATATGTATAAGTGTTTAAGAATCACATTTTACTCCCTGATACAGGTGGATACAAAATTGAAAGTAACTTAAATATTCTCCAGTTTATAAAATATTTGTAACATTTTTAATTAATACAAAATATTGGTCTTTCTGTAACCCAAAAAAACTTAACAGGTCAAAGTTATATTAATTATTAATTGCATTACAAATATTTAATTTTGTGGACTAGATAGTAACATATTAAATGGCAACTATAGACAATGATACATTAAACAAACTGCACCAAAGTATGGTTATTTTTACGTTTAGTGCCTAAACTATAAATTGTGTTTTTTAGCCCTATCTTCATCAAAATGTGCTGCACAACCTCACTGCGACAGCTGATTTAATGAAGTTTAAAAAAAAAAAAAAACAGTTTGCAGTAGCTTTGCCAGCTTTGAAAGGTTTTCAAGAGTCCAGGAGAAATACTCTGCGTTCAATCTGAATACAATTTCAAATGTAACTGTGCAAAAACAAGAACACTACTTATAAAATAGACAGTAGCAAAATTGCAAATGAAACATCAAATTGTGAACTGTATATTTACTGTTGATATCACAAAAAAAGTTATAGACTAAACCTATAGATGCCAGGGCAAGCTGAACGGCTATACAGTGCGTTACAACCTTCCCTAGTAACTAATCCCATCTAATCTTGCTTGAAGAAGGGAAAAAAAGCACACTTCAGCAGTAAAGAAGTTCATATATGCTACTATTTCTCATGGAGCTAGGTTGCATGCTGTTATACAATACAGTTCATTTCAGCAGCTGTTTTTTCTGTAGGGAAATGTCTGGAAGGATTAATGTCATTTATGCATAATCACCAAATCTATAACTGGGAATACAGCCAAGAGGGCACTTGGTGTGTTTTTTTTATATCAATTTGTACATTAGGATCAGAGCAAAGGTGTGCATCTAGTGCTGGGGGATGATTTAATTATGGCCAGACAAAAAAATTCAGTTGTCACCTAACCAGGATTGTGTACATTACAGGACACTAGAATAAAAGAATTCTGCAATAATGAAAGTTTAATAGATTGGTATATTTCTAATGCTGAGCCGATGTTTGCAAATGAATCGCTAATATTACATTTACGGTTTTAATATCTATGCAACATATTATTTCACTATCAAGCTCCCACAAGAGTTTGTTTTTTTTAATAACCATCTGCATAATATGAATTGTTTCTCTTCCTTTTTCTCGTAATAAAAACATATATTATTTTGTTTACAGTGCAGGAAACAGAAGGTTGTCAAATGTCTAGATTACATTACAATAGTAAACATAACAACACATCTTACAAACTTTAAGGGGATATAAAACTGCATAATGAAATGCTCTAATGCTTTACAACTTCATTTTTACCAGTGCTTCTTTATCCTCCACAAAGAGTTTAAACTTGTAAAAATAGCTCCACAGCAGCAAAGCACAGCAAATCAGCAAAGCACAGCAAATCGCGAGCTACCATTAATACCAATGATAGGCAGATGAGCACATATGCTGTCCCTGATTGGCTCAGCGGCTGTGTTCAGCCATACCAGTCCAGTATGAAATGGTTCAGCCAAACTCTGAACTCTGGGTGTAGGTTTTTATTTTCTTCATGCAATATACATAGCTTAATTTAAAGGGACAGTCTACACCAGAATATTTTTTGTTTTACCCATTCCCTAGTTTTGCATAACCAACACAGTTATATTAATACACTTTTTACCTCTGTGATTATCTTGCATCTAAGCCTCTGCAGACTGCCCCCTTATTTCAGTTCTTTTGACAGACTTGCATTTTAGCCAATCAGTGCTGGCTCCTAGGAACTCCATGTGTGTGAGCACAGTGTTATCTATATGACTCACATGAACTAACACCCTTTGCATTTTTTTATTTTTTTTTAGTTTTACATCTCATATTTAAAGTGAAGGTAAACTTTGATGAATGAAAGACCATTTTTTAAAAATACTATTAAAAACAGGGGCACTTTCATTCATCAAAGTTAAGAAGGCAGCCGTTTTGATTAAAAACTTACCTTTTTTTCTTTTCACAGCCAGAGCAGCTTCCCCCACCCGGAGATCCCCTCTTCACACATCATCAATGACTAATCCAGCTTCCTCCAATCACGGAGTGTTGATTATGCAAAACTAGGGAATGGGTAAAACAAAAAATATTCTGGTGTAGACTGTCCCTTTAAATTAAGCTATGTATATTGCATGAAGAAAATTAAAAACCTACACCAAGGGCTCCATGTACTAAGCCGTCTATTCATCCGTCATTGTAGACGCGGCTAAACTCGCCATTACTCGCCGCGGGCGAAATGGTGTCCGCTGTACTAATAATCCCACAATAAATAGACACATCTAGCCTGCCGCGAGCAGTGGCGGAATATTGATAAATTTGACGCCTCGCTCGCCGCGACTAAGCTGATGTACTCAGAGTTTGGCTGAACCATTTCATACTGGACTGGTATGGCTGAACACAGCCGCTGAGCCAATCAGGGACAGCATATGTGCGCATCTGCCTATCATTGGTATTACTGGTAGCTCGCGATTTGCTGTGCTTTGCTGATTTGCTGTGCTTTGCTGCTGTGGAGCTATTTTTACAAGTTTAAACTCTTTGTGGAGGATAAAGAAGCACTGGTAAAAATGAAGTTGTAAAGCATTAGAGCATTTCATTATGCAGTTTTATATCCCCTTAAAGTTTGTAAGATGTGTTGTTATGTTTACTATTGTAATGTAATCTAGACATTTGGCAACCTTCTGTTTCCTGCACTGTAAACAAAATAATATATGTTTTTATTACGAGAAAAAGGAAAAAAAAACAATTCATATTATGCAGATGGTTATTAAAAAAAAAACCTCTTGTGGGAGCTTGATAGTGAAATAATATGTTTACCTTCACTTTAAAGCTTTTAACCACTCAGCATTCTGGGGGGTATATAGTATAGTGTCCTGTTGGTGTAGGCAGAAACCTTTTTTTCTGATGGGAAAACACTATCTCATGAGAAAAGCAAAGCCTTCATGGTGCCTTCTCTACCAAGATTGTCCATACTCTGGGTTCCTTGGATTCAGGAAAAGGGAAGCAATTTGTGGGCCTTATTTCAAGTTCCTCTTTTGTTTAGGGTGTTTAACATTGCAACGATTTAGTGTTTCTATTCCAACATTTTCATTTTTCTAAAGGAATCATGATTCCTCAAGTTTCGGACTTGAAAGAGTCTGTGACTGTACCATATTTCAAAATGAGTCAAGACAATTCTAATACTAAATACTTTGAATATTATATTTAAATCCATTCATGGTATTTCAGGATTCCTCAACTTTCTGATATTAATTCAATTTCTATTTTTTGAATTTTCATAGCTTGGTCTAGAGATTTGCTGAAGTCTGAAAAAAGACAGCTATTAGACTACTATGTAGTTCCCGTTTTCTTCTAGTAGTATTTGTAGGGGGTTTATGGAATTTGGCTCGTGTTAAATTCTTCACCTTCATTTACTCTATCCTGCTGTGCTGTGTTTTCTTCCAACTGGACAGTCGTTCTAATTACAGATCATTGACATTCTTAGGATGTACTTTCCTTTAAAGTTTATCTTTCAGTTGGTTGCCTCCATATCTTCATATGTAAAAATATCTGACAAGTTTATTATTTCGTAGCAGATTTTAGTATTTATGTCTCTGCACAATTTGTGTGCGTGAGATGATTCTGCAAAAAAGTATCTCTGTGTCCTTTAGCAACTTTGTTATACTTATGAAGTCTGCGTAGCATATTTTTAGCCAAGCCTCCGTTAGATAAAGCATTGTAGCTGGAATCTGCTCTGCAAGAGTTAAGCGAAAGAAAATACTACACACAATGTTATCACACAAGTTTTCTGGCGATGCTGGTTTGGTGCTACTGAAAGCAGCTGTCTTGGGATAATTTGTGCTTCCTTCGCCCAGGCAGATTAGTGTATTGATTTTTTTATATTTTCATCTCTCATCCTGGATGTCCTCTCATTACCTTATGCTAAATTATTCCAAAACTGAGCTCCTTAGTTTTGCCTCTTCTTCCAAAATCTACACCCCCCATTTCTCTATATAATGCCATCATAAACCCAACCCCACATGCATAATTCAAGTCTTGGGGGCCAGTTTATTATTGTGTGGGTGAACATGATCCGCTGTAGCAGATCATGTCCACCGCACATCGATAAACTATGACAGCTTACTCTGTCGGCATTTATCACTGCTGCTTCTTAACTTCAGTTTCAGAGGAACCTGAAACTACAGGGGTAGATTGCAGCATCCGCTGCTTGATAAATCTACCCCTTGGGGTCAACTTGACTCAGATCTTTATTTTGCTCCTCGCATTCAGTCTTTGGCCAATTCCTGCAGCTTCAACCTTAAAAACCATCTCTAAAATTTGACATTTCTTTACACAAAACACAAGATTTTAATCCACTCTCTCATCCTTTTCCACCTTGACTACTGCAACTCCATTCTCTCTGGTCTCCCTAGCTGCCATCTACCTCCTTTACAATTCATAATGAATGCTTCTGCCAGACTTGTCTTCTTTACACTTCTTCATCTGCTGCACTTCTCTGCTAATCCCTTCACTGGCTTCCTCTTGCCTCCAGAATAAAACACAAAATTCTGAGTCGGACATACAAGGCCCTCAATTGCACTGCTCCCCCCTATATCTCAGACCCTGTCTCCAGATACTCTCCCTCCCATTCCCTTTACACTTCTCACAATCTCCTCTCTTGTCACCTCCTCACATTCCCGTCTACAGGACTTCTGCAGACTGGCCCCTATTTTGTGGAACTCTCTGGCTCGCTCCACAAGACACTCCCCTAGTTTTGAAAGTTTCAAGCACTCCCTACTGATTCTACTATTCAGGGATGCAAACAACATATGCTAACCTTTTCCAACCTCTGTTCCTCTCGTCCTTTATTATTCCCTTGAAACCGCTTAGCATGTAAGCTTATGAGCCCAACTGTTTGTAGATCACTTTCATTAGACCCAACTACAACCGTACAACTCTCTGCAAAGTCCTCTACCCACTTGATCCCTATAAATGTTACCTCACATATCATGCCTATGTTTATAGTGTTCTACAAATAGCTGATAATTATAATAATAATAATAATTTTGCTAAGATACCTATCCTGATTTTCTTGTGATGCTTTCTTACCATATTCAGTATTTGGCTTCTTAGACTGCAGCTTTTTCTGTTCGTGGTTGGCCAGATCAGAAATGAATTGGGTCTCACTTCACCAATCTTTTCAAGCATTTAGTTAGTGGCCTTTAACATTTATAGTTTTATTAACTGCTCAATACATGAAAATCTTGCACATGAAACAAGAACGTATTGCAAAGAGGTTAAAATAATTACAACCACAACAATTTCAGAAACAAGCTTGAAACACAGCAAATATAAATATAATGTAGAATATTGGCATGTCTGATCAGTCACAGAACATTAGCCTTGCTGGGTAGAAAGATAGAGGATTCAGTAAACATTGTGGACAAAATAAGGGGTGGACTGTGGGATGACCATGGGCAGTCCTGAAGCATGATTAGGTTTTTCACATAATCCTCGGACAAGCATGTGGAATTCATAAAGACTATTCTGCCCCTGTAAAATATCTAGTGTTGTGGTCAAGTCTTGCTATTTCAAGCAGACGAGTTTGTCCAAGTTTTCTTGAATTGTTTTGATTTAGGGTGGTCATAGAGGGTTTATGTTTGTTGAGTTTTGTTAGATTTTATAGGCATGTTTGTGATGCTGGTATCCTTCACAGTTCAACTTGTATAATGCTGTAACAACGGAATGGTTATGAGGCAGATGTGACTCCATTGATTATAACGGAGTTGAACTATTGACTGTGATGAGGGGTGTGTACAAATTTCTTTAAATTCCATAATTTGAGTTGTGATAAAGCAGCAAGTTTTTTTCATGAGATATTAGTTTCACAAACAGGTTTTATTAGATTTAATTTTGGCAATGGATCCAATCCTTTTCAGGTCTTACATGAAAACGCTTTTAGAAAAAAAGACAACATATAATAAGAGATATTTCCTTTTTCAGATTACGAAGCATAATCTGCACGCTCATGGAAGCATTATCAATCAATATGGATTCTCAGGAGCACATAATATACGTCATTGAGACTCCACCAAGTTTTTTCCATTTCTAGGTTCCTCCTAGGCTAGAAAAGTGAAAAAACCTTTTGGGACACGTTTCAAGATCTTTTGGATTTAGGGTGGTTAACAGTGTTCAAAATAAGGGTTTTTATTCTACTGTTTAAATAATTAAAAATAAAGAAAGCGTGGTTCATCCAGGTTTCAGAAATTAAATTGAACTGACGTTTGTGAAGGTATCTCAAAACAAGAATTTTGGAAAATCAAATTCTTAAGTAAAGTATATCTAAAGTATGTTTATCTTAATAGTTTCATTCAGCCAGATTATTTCAGTATTTTCAGGTTTGGAGCAATGATTCCAGTCTTTAGATCTTCCGTTCCATCTAGAAACTGATCCATGGGCATTTATTTATCATTCCTTTAAAGTCCCTTGACAGCGATAAGATCTTCATATGGTAAAAATAATTTTTGCTTTTACACTTGAGGTATGTATCATTGTCTATCAATAGAGCTTTGTGAGTCTCCCATATCAGTGAGTGGGGGCAACTGACACATTTTCTGCTTGTTTCAATTAGCAATTAAAAAAAAAAATAATAATTTCCCTTTAAATACATTTTTGAGGAAGTTTTATAGAGTGTTTTCAGAATACTCTTGCTTTGCATTTTCTCTCTACCATCACAGGTTACTGAAAACAAGAGAAATTAAAGGGAACTAAAACCCAAAATGTTGTTCTTTCACGATTCAGAGCATAACATTTTTAAACAAACTTCCAATTTACTTCTATTATCAAATTTGCTTCACTGCAATAGACTTCTGGGAGGTAGCTGAACACACCGGATGAGCCAATGAAAAGAAGCATGCATATGCAGCCACCAATCAGCAGCTACCTCCTAGTAGTTAATTGCTGCTCTGATCCTACCTTGGTATGCTTTTCAACAAAAGGATTCAAATAGAACAAAGCAAATTAGACATAAAACAGAAACAAATTGGAAACGTCGCTAACAGTACCCTGAATAATTTTATTAAAAATCAATATCAATTGCCACTATCTTCAACCTATTAAAAATTATTCAATACATAATCTTTACTGTACAATAGCTCTTTAATGCAAGTACTTGTTCAAAATGAGATAAATACCCCCACATAAAAAATATGTATGTATATTATCGGGTTTTCTAGTATAAGTCTGTGTTACCTTAATGTCTCAGGGAGTATGGTAGAAAATTTTTTCAATCTGCGGAAACCTCTTTTTGTTCCTCTTCGTTCTCCTCTCCTCTGTATTCTTGTAAGTGTGGCGCTGCTGCTCGATTCACTGAACACTAAGGAGTGTATCAGACTGGAAAAGAACTGCAAACACAAAAGAAGAGAGAGCGCAGCCACGACTCACAGTAAAAGTTTTTAATATATCCTTACTTCGCAAACAAACATATTGCACTTTCAAACGTTTCAATAAAAACAGGCGTCTCTTGGTTCACTTTAATCGTCAGTTACTGTGGTATGGTTAATCCGTCCTTTTCAGCTGTGTGCGTTCACTCCTTGAAGTCCCCCAAGTTACGCTCCTTCCAATTGCTTTTTTCTTTGTAGCGGTGCTTTTTTCTGACTATCCTTTTTGTGCCGTCTACGCGTTTCTTCCGTCTTCTGCGGACTTTCTCAAGACTCTTTGGCAGTGTGTAAGATGTTCGCGGGGATCCACGATTTAAAAGTCCGTTACTCCTCCCTTCTCCAATGACGTGGCCCAATTGGCTCTTTAGAAATTCCTACGCCCACTCCACCCTGCTGGGGTTTGTCTTGGATTGAAGGATCTATCCTTCAATCCAAGACAATAATAAATTCATTTCTTTCATATTAGCAAGAGTCCATGAGCTAGTGACGTATGGGATATACATTCCTACCAGGAGGGGCAAAGTTTCCCAAACCTCAAAATGCCTATAAATACACCCCTCACCACACCCACAAATCAGTTTAACGAATAGCCAAGAAGTGGGGTGATAAGAAAAAAGTGCAAAAGCATATAAAATAAGGAATTGGAATAATTGTGCTTTATACAAAAAAATCATAACCACCTCAAAAAAGGGTGGGCCTCATGGACTCTTGCTAATATGAAAGAAATGAATTTATCAGGTAAGTTCTTACATAAATTATGTTTTCTTTCATGTAATTAGCAAGAGTCCATGAGCTAGTGACGTATGGGATAATGAATACCCAAGATGTGGATCTTCCACGCAAGAGTCACTAGAGAGGGAGGGATAAAATAAAGACAGCCAATTCCGCTGAAAAATAATCCACACCCCAAAATAAAGTTTAAATCTTATAATGAAAAAAACTGAAATTATAAGCAGAAGAATCAAACTGAAACAGCTGCCTTAAGTACTTTTCTACCAAAAACTGCTTCAGAAGAAGAAAACACATCAAAATGGTAGAATTTAGTAAAAGTATGCAAAGAAGACCAAGTTGCTGCTTTGCAAATCTGATCAACCGAAGCTTCATTCCTAAATGCCCAGGAAGTAGAGACTGACCTAGTCGAATGAGCTGTAATCCTTTGAGGCGGAGTTCTACCCGACTCGACATAAGCATGATGAATCAAGGATTTTAACCAAGATGCCAAAGAAATGGCAGAAGCCTTTTGACCTTTCCTAGAACCAGAAACGATAACAAATAGACTAGAAGTCTTTCGGAAATCTTTAGTATCTTCAACATAATATTTCAAAGCTCTAACTACATCCAAAGAATGCAATGATCTTTCCTTAGAGTTCTTAGGATTAGGACACAACGAAGGAACCACAATTTCTCTACTAATGTTGTTAGAATTCACAACCTTAGGTAATAATTTAAATGAAGTTTGCAAAACCGCCTTATCCTGATGAAAAATCAGAAAAGGAGACTCACAAGAAAGAGCAGATAATTCAGAAACTCTTCTAGCAGAAGAGATGGCCAAAAGAAACAAAACTTTCCAAGAAAGTAATTTAATATCCAGTGAATGCATAGGTTCAAATGGAGGAGCTTGAAGAGCCCCCAGAACCAAATTCAAACTCCAAGGAGGAGAAATTGACTTAACGACAGGTTTTATACGAACCAAAGCCTGTACAAAACAATGAATATCAGGAAGATTAGCAATCTTTCTGTGAAAAAGAACAGAAAGAGCAGAGATTTGTCCTTTCAAGGAACTTGCAGACAAACCTTTATCCAAACCATCCTGAAAAAACTGTAAAATTCTAGGAATTCTAAAAGAATGCCAAGAAAAATGATGAGAAGAACACCAAGAAATGTAAGTCTTCCAGACTCGATAATATATCTTCCTAGACACAGATTTACGAGCCTGTAACATAGTATTAATGACGGAGTCATTAAGGAACAATACTTTTCCAAGAAAGTAATTTAATGTACAGAAAATGCATAGTTTCAAACGGAGGAGCCTGTAAAGCCCTCAGCACCAAATTGAGACTCCAAAGAGGAGAGATTGAATTAATGACAGGCTTGATATGGACCAAAGCCTGTACAACACAATGAATATCAGGATGATTAGCAATCTTTCTGTGAAAAAAGAACAGAAAGAGTAGAGATTTGTCCTAACAAAGAACTGAAGACAAAACCTTATCCAAACCAATCTGAAAAAAATAATAAAATTCTATGAATTTTAAAAGAATGCCAAGAAAAGTAGGTCTTCCAGACTCAATATAAATCTTTCTAGAGACAGATTTATGAGCCTGAAACATAGTATTAATCAATGAGTCAGAAAAACCTCTATGACTAAAAACCAAGCGTTCAATCTCCATCCCTTCAAATTTAATGATTTGAGATCCTGATGGAAAAAAATGGCCTTGAGAAAGAAAAGGTCTGGTTTAAATGGAGGTGTCCATCGTTGGCAACTGGCCATCCGAATGAGATTCGTATACCAAAACCTGAGAGGCCATGCTGGAGCTACCAGCATAACAAACAAATACTCCATAAGAATTTTGGAAGAAGAACTAGAGGCGGAAAGAAATAGGCAAAAAGATAATTCCAAAGAAATGTCAATGCATACACTACTTCCGCCTGAAGATTCCCGGACCTTAATAGGCCCCTGGGAAGTTCTCTATTCAGATGAGATGAAAAACATATCTGGGTAAGAGAGACCATTCTCCCGGAAGAAAAGCTTGATTAACAGAGATAATCCGCTTCCCAAATATCTATACCTGGGATAAAAACCACAGAATTTAGATAGGAGCTGGATTTAGTCCAAGCTAATATCCGAGACACTTCTGTCACAACCTAAGGACTGATAGTCCTACTCTGAGGATTGACATACACCATAGTAGTGATATTGTTTGAAAAACATTAAACGTCTCTTCTTCAAAAAGAAACTAACTGAAAAACTCTGAGAAAGCACGGAGTTCTAAAATATCAAATGGTAATCTCGCCTCCTGAGATTTCCAAACCCCTTGTGCTGACAGAGATCCTCAGACAGCCTCCCAACCAAAAAGACTCGTATCTGTAGAGATCATGGTCCAGGTTGAAAGAAACGAAGAGACCTGTAGAACTAAATGATGGTGATCTTAACCACCAAAATTAAACGTCTCTTCTTCAAGAGAGATAAATATTAGGATTCGAAGATTTAAAATGCGAAATCCTAGAATCCCTGCACCATAATTCAGCATAAAAGACTGAAAAGGTTTTTTCTATTGAAAAATGAGCAAAGGGAATTAAATCCAATGCTGTGGCCATAAGACCTAAAACTTCTATGCATATATAGCAACTGAAAGAAATAATAGAGACTAAAGGTACCGACAAACGGAACACAATAAAATTGTGCCTTGTCTGATAGAGACAAAGACAGAGATACAAATATCTGAAAACCTAAAAAAGGTGACCCTTGTGTGAGGAATCAAGAGCTTTTGAAAAAAAGATCCTCTAACTATGTCCTGAAGAGCAAAGTGAATCATATGAGATTCCGCATCCTCAGAAAATAATCTGAATGAAAACAGAAAAATGAAAATATGCATTTATTGTATATAATGAAAACAAATAATGCTATCACTGACCAAAAGGCAGAATAGTTTGAATAAAACTCCAAAACCTAGTTCCCAAAAATGGAACTGGAAGAAATACCCCAGAAGATTCCAGGTCTGAGCAGCGCTTGAACCCCATGGGTGCCCAGCCATGCTTCAACAGTACCCAAAATATATAGGACCGAAACACACTTAAAGAAAGTGTTAGCCTTACTGGAATAAAATCAAAGAAATTTGGACCGAATAGAACCAAATAAATTTCAAAAAAGTCTTAACCTGCCCCTTGCCAGCCAAGCTGGAATACGGCACGTACATCGCAATATTAGGGAGCTGATTTCGAACTGAAAAATTTCCAATTATAAACATGTTACTTGGGAAAGAATTCAGGAATTCGTTCCTTAATAAGAACAACCAAACTAGTATAAGCTTAAAGTTTTAGTCTTAGAACTCAATCTTGAAGCCCAGAGTAACAGTTAAGAATTGAATCCAATTATAAAACAAATAATTGATTATCTTAGAACAAAAGAAATATGGATTTTATAAAAATCACAAAATTCTTCTAGCTAAAATAGCTAAAGACATAGATTAACCCTCATTTGCGAAAATATTCAATAAAATGAAGACACAAATGAAATTATTAGCATGATAGTTCAGTTTAAAGGAACAGTCAATACAGTGGACTTGCATAATCAATAAATGCAAAATAACAAGACAAATGCAACAGCATCTAGTCTAGTAAATGTTGTCCCTTAACAATGCTAAAATAAATCATAATCTGATACTTGATCTTAAAGTAAACAGAACAAAAAATGAAGAAATTGCAAAATCCAAATAAATCACAGGACCAAGAAAAGTACCTGAAACTAAATAATTTTCCATAAATAAGATACAACCATCTAAAGGAAAATAAATACTATTTTGCTATAGAAACAATAGCATAATTAGTAGGAGTAGAGATAGCCCCAAAAAATTGGAGAACCCTCCAAATTGAATTTAACTGCTGGCAAAGAATATAGTTTAAAACCTTTGAAGAAGGAATAAAAGAAAATTCTCAGCCTATTCCATTCCCTAGTATGGGGAATTGGAAAGAAAACCTCTGAAAACACAGAAGAATAAATAGGCAGAAATAGTGTCAGCTAGTCTTAAAGAACTAGTTACCTTAATATCCAAAATAATCAACACCTTTTCAACAAAGAACAAATGTACTTTAATAAAAAAAATAATAAAAAAGTAGATTTGTTAGTGTCAATATCTGATGAAGAAAATTCTGAAAGAGAAAAAACATCATCAGAGAAGGATAAATCAGTATGTTGTTGGTCATTTGAAACTTCAATAATTAAAAAAAGAAGTGAAAAAGACCTAAACATTTTTTATTAGAAGGCACGAAGTCAGACAAAGCCTTTAAAATAGAATCAGAAAAATAATTCTAAATATTTCTTGTACATAAGATGTAAGAATGGCAATATATAAAGCATAAATACTAATGGATTCTGCATGTAAAAGTATATCATAATAACTTATTACAAACTATAGCTAAAGATAAACATTTATAACATTTAAAATAAATGAACTTAGCTTTGGCAGAACTGAAACTCAGTTAAGCGTTTTTCCAGAAGTGGCTTCTGATTCAGGGTCAATCTGAGACATCTTGCAATATGTAATAGAAAAAACAACATATAAAGCAAAATTGATCAAATTCCTTAAATGACAGTTTCAGGAATGGGAAAAAATGCCAATGAACAAGCTTCTAGCAACCAGAAGCAATAAACAATGAGACTTAAATATTGTGGAGACAACAATGACGCTCTAATTTTTTAGCGCCAAAAAAGCCGCCCACATTATTTGGCGCCTGAATGCTTTTGGCGCCAAAAATGACGCCACATCCGGTAACGCCGACATTTTTGGCGCAAAAAACGTCAAAAAAATGACGCAACTTCCGGCGACACGTATGACGCCGGAAATGACAAGAAAATGTTTGCGCCAAGAAAGTCCGCGCCAAGAATGACGCAATAAAATGAAGCATTTTCAGCCCCCGCGAGCCTAACAGCCCACAAAGTCAAATTTTAAGGTAAGAAAAAATTTATTTATTCATATGCATTATCCCAAATATGAAACTGACTGTCTGAAATAAGGAACGTTGAACATCCTGAATCAAGGCAAATAAATGTTTAAACACAAATATTTAGAACTTTATATAAAAGTGCCCAACCATAGCTTAGAGTGTCACAAAATAAGACTTACTTACCCCAGGAAACTCATCTACATGTAGTAGAAAGCCAAACCAGTACTGAAACGAGAATCAGTAGAGGAAATGGTATATATAAGAGTATATCGTCGATCTGAAAAGGGAGGTAAGAGATGAATCTCTACGACCGATAACAGAGAACCTATGAAATAGACCCTGTAGAAGGAGATCATTGAATTCAAATAGGCAATACTCTCTTCACATCCCTCTGACATTCACTGCACGCTGAGAGGAAAACCGGGCTCCAGCCTGCTGCGGAGTGCATATCAATGAAGAATCTAGCACAAACTTACTTCACCACCTCCATGGGAGGCAAAGTTTGTAAAAACTGATTTGTGGGTGTGGTGAGTCACTAGCTCATGGACTCTTGCTAATTACATGAAAGAAATGTCTTAGCCTCTGTGTTTTTAAGAATATAAATAGATATTTGTGGACCTAGAAAGAAATGATTAATAACACTTACTTTTATTTCAGATCTACACGGACAAGATTCATACATCCAGGATTTATTAGAAATATGAAATATAGTATATTCATGTTGGAATACAGTGCAGTACTGAATATGAAATAGGCTGTATTTGTTTATAAATGCCAGGATATTGATAACATTTTTAATAGATTTTAAGCTAATAATTAACAGATAAATAACTTTAATATAATATAAGGGTGCTTGGTATTGAAATGATCAGAAAATTGACATGAGGCTATCCTGCCTGTAATTCGGATTGTAAGTAATAAATGCAATGTTGTAGTATTGTTTAATATAATCATTATATGGGATATGTAAAATTTAGAAGCATAAATGTATAATCATTATATGGGATATGTAAAATTTAGAAGCATAAATGTTAGAAATGGTTGGGTGAATCTGTTTGTGTTCGTCTGCTGCCACCTGAGGGCCAGAACCCAGTATGACAGTTAAGGGACTTAACTGTTAAAAGATGCGTTTACATAGCGACAATATATACTAAACCAATGGGGAGCGTTCCCCAGAATTATCCAATGAGAAGGGACAAGCACGTGGGCGTGAATGAAACAGGTCATCAATGATTAGATAAAAAGGAATAGTAAATGCAAAAAGGGAGTTTTTTTTGTGTCTTGCTGAGAGTGATTTGATTTTGGCTGCCATACCTGGGACACATTTCACTTCAGCAAGGAACTGGAGGCTTGCCTTTGATCTATGCAATAACTTTCCTTCAAATGAGATGACCTAGAGACCCCTACAAATTGGTTCAAATTGGTAAAGTATAATTGTTCTAAATTTTAAAATTTGAAACAAAGGTTATTGGTAAGAACATAGTCAATTTGTATTTGATAGATTTATAAAGAGCAGTTTATATTTTAGTTTATATTCATAGCCTGTATATTGTTAAACAAATCCTTGATGCTAAATTGTTTTATCTGTGCAAATATAGAGTTATAACTCAGAGTTTGATTGTTGGCACAAATAAAATATATAACTTCTAGTGTTTAAATTAGAGTATATAGACTGTCCTATTGTTTAAATAAGCATTGTTAGAATTGTATTGCTTGGATGTTTAGCAGTTAAAGATCTTGGAATCTCATTGTGTTAACTGGGTGAAATTTCTATTGTGAATAAGGTAGACTTTTATGAATTTTGCATAGCATATTTAAATAGTTTTTAAACGCATATAATATTGACTCATATTCTGGTATTACAAATATATTTCAATGTGTTCATAGATATTTACTAATACAAATAATTCAGGTATTTATATTAATTTTGTGGTTTCTAGTAGAGGCATATTGATTGAGGGTTTATTTTTAAAGGATAATTATCAGATATATTGTATTATATCCCTGCCATAGACTGACATATTATTTGTAAAGCACTACTAAGATTCTTATAAATATACTGACAGAACAGAGAGGCACAACCTACTTTCTTTTAAAATATCAGAGGACCTATGGATTGTGGGAATGGAAAGCACAAAAAGGCAATTTCTCGTAGATCTGACAATGCTTTTATCATCAGACCCTTTGTGTCTTCCTCTTTAGGCTTCACTTGACTTGATCACTAAGTGTTCTGTATATTTAGAAATAATTCCAAGTAATCAGCTCTTCATCATCTTCTTATAAAATATTTTCATGGTATGTTAAGTTTAAGCTATTTCAGCATGAGCCCCTAAACATGAGTATTAAAAAAAGCATTAAAGGGACATTAAACTGCTTGACACAACTTCAGCAGAATGGTTACTCCTCACCATGCTTTTCTTTTTATTCTGTTCTTGCAGTTCTCTTAATTTAACCATTTACAGGTGCAAGATGGTGAAGCTCTGCATGTTTAAGCTGGGTGCGCCGCCATCTTGAAAAAATCTTGCACCCTGTGAGAGTTGAGCATTCACTGATCAGTGCTGTTTCTGGGTTTTTCCCAGCAGCACTATATGGACAAAAATATGAGTACACCCCTACTAATTATTGAGCTCAGGTGTTTCTGCCACACAGATTGATAACAGGTGTATAAAACCCGCACATATACATGAAATCTCCATAGACCAACATTGGTGGAGATGTGTGTTAACTGTGCTTGACTTTGGATTTCTGCATGCGTCAGGTACAGCGCGTATTACAAGTTAAAAGTAAAAAGCTTTCACTCATGCGCAAAAAGCGGAAGTTAGAGTATAGTGACCGCGTTAACGTATTCCCCATGTACTTCAACAGAGTGCAAAAAGATAAAGAAAAAAAAAAAAACACACAACAAGTCGTGCAAACCCGATCGCCTTTAACCAAGTGTTCTAACCCGACATTAAATATTAATATTACACACACGCACACACATATACATACATAAATATTTGTATGTACATCATCATTAGTGAAAACTCCAAAGCACTCAGGATATACAATTTCAAGCTTTAATAATATCAAAAATGTTCCATAACGTTTCGGTCCCAACATGGAATCTCTGTCAAATGGATCAGATAAAATTTGTCATTAAAGCTTGAAATTCTGATCCAACTACTTTGGAGTTTTCACTAATGAGGATGTGGCTGTCCTTCAGAGGTGCTATATATGGACTGTAAAACTGACATTACCCAGCGGCTGTGGGTAAAGTCCGATGCAAGATCATACATCAGGCTTTACACGGGTAATCCTAGGATTACCCAAACGCTTCTGGATAAAGATAATCACAGCACTATTCTTGCAAACCACTGTATAAATAAAACATATATACAATGCGCTGTAATTACCTATCTTCAATATCTTTTTTTCCTCCGTGGGGGGGGGGGGGGAAGCCCCACCTGTAAACACATGTCCTTTATCCAGAAGTGTTTGGGTAATCCTAGGAATACCTGGGTAAAGCCAGATTGCGATCTTACATCTGGCTTTACCCACAGCAGCTGGGGTAAGGTCAGTTTTACACAGGTAAAAAAAAATATATTGTACAGAGAGGATGTTGTAGTGGTGCTTTTAATTTCTATTTATTGTTTGAGTTCTCTTTGCAATTAATCTTTGAATTTCCTAGTGGCTAATATGTATGTTTTGAGGGCTTCCTATAGGCTTTAATGCAATGTAACAAATTCAGTGTCAAATTAAATTATTATCCAAATATTCGCCAAATTGATTACGCTGACAAACAAAAATCTGATGACATGTATAAGTTGAAAATTCTGAACTGAAAATTTAACATGTCTAAGTATCAAATGGAATGGTGTAAATCATCCCGCCACAGGACTCTGGAAACATGCAAACTTGAGTGATAAATCACCCTTCACTATCCGACGTACCTCCAAGATATTGTGCGTTTGGCTGCAGACCACAGCAATAAAGCAAATATAGAAATAAAGTCAGTCACACTCATTTGTTTCTTTCCCTGTGCATATAAAATGTATATTTAGACTATATTGTAGTCTTTTAAGTGTGCAATAGCATTATGTCTAAAAAAAGAATGTACATACCTCAATTAAAAATACTTTATTGCTAAAAAATGCTAATCATCCGAGCCTTCAGTGAGTTCTAATATTTTTGCTGCTGATGTGTAACTGTATAGATGTGTGTGTGTATATGTGTATGTATGTATATATATATATATATATATATATACACACACACACACACACACACACACCTAAATATAAAACACTTATCTATATATCAATCAAGAAACTATACAAAAATGAATATGAACTAATAACCAGTGTTCTATGCAAAATAGACAAATACAATTTGGTCCTTTGTATCATGGTTTTTATAACAGACCTTTTTTTGTGGTGAAAAAGGCTGCATTTATCATGCTGATTGCTATATTATTATTATTATTATTATTATAATATGTCCCTTCACTAAAGAATGGTGAGTTAAGAAAGCTGCATTGAACATAAAATTACACGAGAGCTAGAGATTCTAGTCTGACGAATGGTCAATCCAAGTCCAGCGTCTATTATAATAAATATCACTTTAGAATATCAAAATAGCCTAAAAACTATTGTCAAATCCAACATGAAAGATCAGATAATAAAATGTATTTCTTGGCCTTTACATTTCAAAAGAGATTTGTTTGGGGCCTGAAAAACTGTATTATTAAATGGAGGAATTGCCAAAGAAATAATTTCCTGGGAACTTGTCCTCCTACTGCTGCGTCCCATCTGGAGTTTAATGATCTATTATTGAGCACATTTGAAATGGTACAAAGGGGGAGGTATATTATTATTTTCTTGCCAATGATACTTTGTGCAGAATGAGGGAACTATTTTTTTTTTTTAACCGTTTCACTGCAAACCACTGATTTGGCCTGAATAATTATCTAATTTAGCACTGAATTAGATTAGCTATATTTTGACTTCTGTTCTGTCGACATCCGCTGTAGAGCACATAAGTTACTTGTGGTTTTTGTTGCTAAACTGTTGTAATAAATGTAATCATCTGTAAGCTGTCAGAATTGGCTAATTAAGCATCTTAAAAAAAGGCATCTGCTGAGATGAGTCTATACAAATGTAAACTGCCAAAACACGTACTCCGTTCACTAAGAACTGTAATGCTAGATTATATTGTAGTGTTTATTCAGCATCCCTGGTAAGTAGAATCTAACACTAATACTGCAAATTACTCCTATGCAATTCGATAATGTAAAAATCTGCCGATCATTGCTGACAGCAATTGAAAACATTAATTCTAGAAATAAAAGTTTAGGATCCACAGCAACCTGGCATCCAGGATATGTCAAGTCATGCTTGGTAAAGAAATATATTTGTGCAAAAAGCAAGTGTATCTATATTTAGTAGTTGAGATTCAGGAATATTATGTTACCTGGAACCATATTTTTTGCTTTATTCCCATGGAATTTACAGATTGTATCTTAAAACCTAGGATGGCTAAAAAGACAAAGTGTTACAGAGGTCTGAATGCAGGGGGAGGAGGGGGTGTCTTAAAATGTTTGAAGGGGGTTGAGGATACAGAGGCAGACAGTGTCAGTAAAGGATAACAGACAGGGGAGAGATATGGTTATACACAAAGCATATACTGACAAAGTTATATATCAACATAGATATGTATAAAGATGTGAAATTAGGTATACAGGGGAATAAGGTATAGTCAAAAAAGGAGAAAGGAAAGAAAGAAAAAACATAATTTATGTAAGAACTTACCTGATAAATTCATTTCTTTCATATTAACAAGAGTCCATGAGCTAGTGACGTATGGGATATACATTCCTACCAGGAGGGGCAAAGTTTCCCAAACCTTAAAATGCCTACAAATACACCCCTCACCACACCCACAAATCAGTTTAACGAATAGCCAAGAAGTGGGGTGATAAGAAAAAAAGTGCGAAGCATATAAAATAAGGAATTGGAATAATTGTGCTTTATACAAAAAAATCATAACCACCACAAAAAAGGGTGGGCCTCATGGACTCTTGTTAATATGAAAGAAATGAATTTATCAGGTAAGTTCTTACATAAATTATGTTTTCTTTCATGTAATTAACAAGAGTCCATGAGCTAGTGACGTATGGGATAATGACTACCCAAGATGTGGATCTTTCCACACAAGAGTCACTAGAGAGGGAGGGATAAAATAAAGACAGCCAATTCCTGCTGAAAATAATCCACACCCAAAATAAAGTTTAACAAAAAACATAAGCAGAAGATTCAAACTGAAACCGCTGCCTGAAGAACTTTTCTACCAAAAACTGCTTCAGAAGAAGAAAATACATCAAAATGGTAGAATTTAGTAAAAGTATGCAAAGAGGACCAAGTTGCTGCTTTGCAGATCTGGTCAACCGAAGCTTCATTCCTAAACGCCCAGGAAGTAGATACTGACCTAGTAGAATGAGCTGTAATTCTCTGAGGCGGAATTTTACCCGACTCAACATAGGCAAGATGAATTAAAGATTTCAACCAAGATGCCAAAGAAATGGCAGAAGCTTTCTGGCCTTTCCTAGAACCGGAAAAGATAACAAATAGACTAGAAGTCTTACGGAAAGATTTCGTAGCTTCAACATAATATTTCAAAGCTCTAACAACATCCAAAGAATGCAATGATTTCTCCTTAGAATTCTTAGGATTAGGACATAATGAAGGAACCACAATTTCTCTACTAATGTTGTTGGAATTCACAACTTTAGGTAAAAATTCAAAAGAAGTTCGCAACACCGCCTTATCCTGATGAAAAATCAGAAAAGGAGACTCACACGAAAGAGCAGATAATTCAGAAACTCTTCTAGCAGAAGAGATGGCCAAAAGGAACAAAACTTTCCAAGAAAGTAATTTAATGTCCAATGAATGCATAGGTTCAAACGGAGGAGCTTGAAGAGTTCCCAGAACCAAATTCAAACTCCAAGGAGGAGAAATTGACTTAATGACAGGTTTTATACGAACCAAAGCTTGTACAAAACAATGAATATCAGGAAGAATAGCAATCTTTCTGTGAAAAAGAACAGAAAGAGCGGAGATTTGTCCTTTCAAAGAACTCGCGGACAAACCCTTATCTAAACCATCCTGAAGAAACTGTAAAATTCTCGGTATTCTAAAAGAATGCCAAGAAAAATGATGAGAAAGACACCAAGAAATATAAGTCTTCCAGACTCTATAATATATCTCTCGAGATACAGATTTACGAGCCTGTAACATAGTATTAATCACGGAGTCAGAGAAACCTCTATGACCAAGAATCAAGCGTTCAATCTCCATACCTTTAAATTTAAGGATTTCAGATCCGGATGGAAAAAAGGACCTTGTGACAGAAGGTCTGGTCTTAACGGAAGAGTCCATGGTTGGCAAGATGCCATCCGGACAAGATCCGCATACCAAAACCTGTGAGGCCATGCCGGAGCTATTAGCAGAACAAACGAGCATTCCCTCAGAATCTTGGAGATTACTCTTGGAAGAAGAACTAGAGGCGGAAAGATATAGGCAGGATGATACTTCCAAGGAAGTGATAATGCATCCACTGCCTCCGCCTGAGGATCCCGGGATCTGGACAGATACCTGGGAAGTTTCTTGTTTAGATGAGAGGCCATCAGATCTATCTCTGGGAGCCCCCACATTTGAACAATCTGAAGAAATACCTCTGGGTGAAGAGACCATTCGCCCGGATGCAACGTTTGGCGACTGAGATAATCCGCTTCCCAATTGTCTACACCTGGGATATGAACCGCAGAGATTAGACAGGAGCTGGATTCCGCCCAAACCAAAATTCGAGATACTTCTTTCATAGCCAGAGGACTGTGAGTCCCTCCTTGATGATTGATGTATGCCACAGTTGTGACATTGTCTGTCTGAAAACAAATGAACGATTCTCTCTTCAGAAGAGGCCAAAACTGAAGAGCTCTGAAAACTGCACGGAGTTCCAAGATATTGATCGGTAATCTCACCTCCTGAGATTCCCAAACTCCTTGTGCCGTCAGAGATCCCCACACAGCTCCCCAACCTGTGAGACTTGCATCTGTTGAAATTACAGTCCAGGTCGGAAGAACAAAAGAAGCCCCCTGAATTAAACGAAGGTGATCTGTCCACCACGTTAGAGAGTGCCGAACAATCGGTTTTAAAGATATTAATTGATATATCTTCGTGTAATCCCTGCACCATTGGTTCAGCATACAGAGCTGAAGAGGTCGCATGTGAAAACGAGCAAAGGGGATCGCGTCCGATGCAGCAGTCATAAGACCTAGAATTTCCATGCATAAGGCTACCGAAGGGAATGATTGAGACTGAAGGTTTCGACAGGCTGTAATCAATTTTAGACGTCTCTTGTCTGTTAAAGACAGAGTCATGGACACTGAATCTATCTGGAAACCCAGAAAGGTTACCCTTGTTTGAGGAATCAAAGAACTTTTTGGTAAATTGATCCTCCAACCATGATCTTGAAGAAACAACACAAGTCGATTCGTATGAGACTCTGCTAAATGTAAAGACTGAGCAAGTACCAAGATATCGTCCAAATAAGGAAATACCACAATACCCTGTTCTCTGATTACAGACAGAAGGGCACCGAGAATCTTTGTGAAAATTCTTGGAGCTGTAGCAAGGCCAAACGGTAGAGCCACAAATTGGTAATGCTTGTCTAGAAAAGAGAATCTCAGGAACTGATAATGATCTGGATGAATCGGAATATGCAGATATGCATCCTGTAAATCTATTGTGGACATATAATTCCCTTGCTGAACAAAAGGCAATATAGTCCTTACAGTTACCATCTTGAACGTTGGTATCCTTACATAACGATTCAATAATTTTAGATCCAGAACTGGTCTGAAGGAATTCTCCTTCTTTGGTACAATGAAGAGATTTGAATAAAACCCCATCCCCTGTTCCGGAACTGGAACTGGCATAATTACTCCAGCCAACTCTAGATCTGAAACACAATTCAGAAATGCTTGAGCTTTCACTGGATTTACTGGGACATGGGAAAGAAAAAATCTCTTTGCAGGAGGTCTCATCTTGAAACCAATTCTGTACCCTTCTGAAACAATGTTCTGAATCCAAAGATTGTGAACAGAATTGATCCAAATTTCTTTGAAAAAACGTAACCTGCCCCCTACCAGCTGAACTGGAATGAGGGCCGTACCTTCATGTGAACTTAGAAGCAGGCTTTGCCTTTCTAGCAGGCTTGGATCTATTCCAGACTGGAGATGGTTTCCAAACTGAAACTGCTCCTGAGGACGAAGGATCAGGCTTTTGTTCTTTGTTGAAACGAAAGGAACGAAAACGATTGTTAGCCCTGTTTTTACCTTTAGACTTTTTATCCTGTGGTAAAAAAGTTCCTTTCCCACCAGTAACAGTTGAAATAATAGAATCCAACTGAGAACCAAATAATTTGTTTCCCTGGAAAGAAATGGAAAGTAGAGTTGATTTAGAAGCCATATCAGCATTCCAGGTCTTAAGCCATAAAGCTCTTCTGGCTAAGATAGCCAGAGACATAAATCTAACATCAACTCTAATAATATCAAAAATGGCATCACAGATGAAATTATTAGCATGCTGGAGAAGAATAATAATATCATGAGAATCACGATTTGTTACTTGTTGCGCTAGAGTTTCCAACCAAAAAGTTGAAGCTGCAGCAACATCAGCCAATGATATAGCAGGTCTAAGAAGATTACCTGAACATAGATAAGCTTTTCTTAGAAAAGATTCAATTTTTCTATCTAAAGGATCCTTAAACGAGGTACCATCTGACGTAGGAATGGTAGTACGTTTAGCAAGGGTAGAAATAGCCCCATCAACTTTAGGGATTTTGTCCCAAAATTCTAACCTGTCAGGCGGAACAGGATATAATTGCTTAAAACGTTTAGAAGGAGTAAATGAATTACCCAATTTATCCCATTCTTTAGCAATTACTGCAGAAATAGCATTAGGAACAGGAAAGACTTCTGGAATAACCGCAGGAGCTTTAAAAACCTTATCCAAACGTATAGAATTAGTATCAAGAGGACTAGAATCCTCTATTTCTAAAGCAATTAGTACTTCTTTAAGTAAAGAGCGAATAAATTCCATCTTAAATAAATATGAAGATTTATCAGCATCAATCTCTGAGATAGAATCCTCTGAACCAGAAGAGTCCAAAGAATCAGAATGATGGTGTTCATTTAAAAATTCATCTGTAGAGAGAGAAGATTTAAAAGACTTTTTACGTTTACTAGAAGGAGAAATAACAGACAAAGCCTTCTTTATGGATTCAGAAACAAAATCTCTTATGTTATCAGGAACATTCTGCACCTTAGATGTTGAGGGAACTGCAACAGGCAATGGTACATCACTAAAGGAAATATTATCTGCTTTAACAAGTTTGTCATGACAATTATTACAAACAACAGCTGGAGGAATAGCTACCAAAAGTTTACAGCAGATACACTTAGCTTTGGTAGATCCAGCAGGCAGTGGTTTTCCTGTAGTATCTTCTGGCTCAGATGCAACGTGAGACATCTTGCAATATGTAAGAGAAAAAACAACATATAAAGCAAAATAGATCAAATTCCTTATAAGACAGTTTCAGGAATGGGAAAAAAATGCCAAACATCAAGCTTCTAGCAACCAGAAGCAAATGAAAAATGAGACTGAAATAATGTGGAGACAAAAGCGACGCCCATATTTTTTGGCGCCAAATAAGACGCCCACATTATTTGGCGCCTAAATGCTTTTGGCGCCAAAAATGACGCCACATCCGGAACGCCGACATTTTTGGCGCAAAATAACGTCAAAAATGACGCAACTTCCGGCGACACGTATGACGCCGGAAACGGAAAAGAATTTTTGCGCCAAAAAAGTCCGCGCCAAGAATGACGCAATAAAATGAAGCATTTTCAGCCCCCGCGAGCCTAACAGCCCACAGGGAAAAAAGTCAAATTTTTGAGGTAAGAAAAAATATGATAATTTAAAGCATAATCCCAAATATGAAACTGACTGTCTGGAAATAAGGAAAGTTGAACATTCTGAGTCAAGGCAAATAAATGTTTGAATACATATATTTAGAACTTTATAAATAAAGTGCCCAACCATAGCTTAGAGTGTCACAGAAAATAAGACTTACTTACCCCAGGACACTCATCTACATGTTTGTAGAAAGCCAAACCAGTACTGAAACGAGAATCAGTAGAGGAAATGGTAAATATAAGAGTATATCGTCGATCTGAAAAGGGAGGTAAGAGATGAATCTCTACGACCGATAACAGAGAACCTTATGAAATAGACCCCGTAGAAGGAGATCACTGCATTCAATAGGCAATACTCTCTTCACATCCCTCTGACATTCACTGCACGCTGAGAGGAAAACCGGGCTCCAACTTGCTGCGGAGCGCATATCAACGTAGAATCTAGCACAAACTTACTTCACCACCTCCCTTGGAGGCAAAGTTTGTAAAACTGATTTGTGGGTGTGGTGAGGGGTGTATTTGTAGGCATTTTAAGGTTTGGGAAACTTTGCCCCTCCTGGTAGGAATGTATATCCCATACGTCACTAGCTCATGGACTCTTGTTAATTACATGAAAGAAAAGGGGAATAATAATAATGACAAAAGTGTGGACTTTACCTGCGTACCTATGCATAGAGAGTAGATAGTTAGATATATATATATATATATATATATATATATATATAACTATGTCAGTATATGCTTTGTGTATCACCATATATCTCCCCTCTCTGTTATCCTTTACTGACATGGTCTGCCTCTGTATACTAAACCCCCCTCATGATTTTTACAACACGACTGACAGGCATATCATAGTATACATATAAATGTATAGAAGGGCAATCAAACCCTAGCGAAGCTCCATTGCGCATGCGAAGATTAGAATGCGCATGTGAATTTGCTTAAGACACTGCTTCATTAATATTCAAATAAATGCATCAGCACTGCCGTGCTATTGGCTGATAGAATTCAATGTATAATGTCTGAATTCAGCCCTCAATTATGGGCAGTCTTTGAAGCCATTTTATTCACAAATTAAAATATATATTTTTAACTTTTTTGTTTTGAAGAAACAGTAAGTGTATTAAAAGGTGTTTTACTTGAACTTTCAGATTTTGTCATTTCTAGATGCGAAAAAAACTAAAGATTTCGAACCCTTTAAGTTATAATTCCTATTGACAAAATCTAATTGTTAATTAATTTGATAAGAATTTCTTTTTAAAAACAAAAAAAAAAAAAATTTTAAAAGAAAATTAATTCTGTTAATAGAAAATATGATTTAAAAATAATAAAGAAAAGATGATTAAAAAAAGAGGATTTAAGAAAGAAAGACTCCTTATATAATGTATCACGGATCTACAACATCTATACAAAGAGTACAGAAACTATATCGCACTACGCAAGGTTTTCAAGTATCTACAACCACTTTCCGGTGTAAGTAAAAAGTGGCACCTTATTCCACGTACTTTTATTTGCTTTTAACAAGGTTTCCTCGTCTCTACCCACAGGAAACCTTCGTATTTCACACGGAGTGTCTGATGATAAACTGTGAAATTTCTGGATGAACTTTACACCAGCAACTCATTCCTATTTGTCACATTTGTCATATGTGTTGCTACATGTGTTTTTATGAACGTTTTTATTGATTTTTTATTCATTCTTTTGATGCTACATTGATTTTTTAGTTTCAGTATTCTTTTATTGATTAAATTGTATACCTATATACACATTGTTTGTAGATGCCGATTGTGTTATTTTAGCCAATTCCGCTTTTATATTCAGCTTGTTTAGCGCTACAGATAAAGATTTTTCAGTCCAATTTTCTTGGTTTGATTCGTCTATTTTCTTCTACAGTTGATTATCTAGATTATTAGAGGTATCCTTCATTCTGTGGCATTCTATAAGGTTATTTAAGCGCAGTTGACTTATCTATTTGTTATTAAATCTTACAATCTGACATCCTTCATTCTGTGGCATTCTATAAGGTTATTTAAGCGCAGTTGACTTATCTATTTGTTATTAAATCTTACAATCTGACATCAGTCTTCCTAGTCAAGCAATAAGATATTATCACACAATGATATGATGCAGACAGAGCACTGCTAGCATTTGTACTATGTGTAGAGAGCCTGACTGTATTTCCTCTGGGGTCAGATTGAATTACCCTCAGTGTATGTGAGGCGCTACAGGTGCACAGCCAGTTTCCCCTTTCTACATGAAAATTGCTTTAACCAACCAGTTGGCAGCTATGCATGCTCTTCTGTGCTTTGTGATTGGCTAGGTTATCAGTTATAAACAGGAAAATAATGACTTCTTTGAAAGGGACAGGAAACCCCAAATTTTATTACATACTTTGGATAGAACATACAATTTTGAACCGCTTTCATTTTTACTTTTATTATCAAATTTGCTTAATTATCTTATTATCCTTTGCTGAAAAAACAGCAATGCACTACTGGCAGCTAACTGAACACATCTAGTTAGCCAATCATAAGAGACACATGTATGCCGGCACCAATCACCAGCTAGCTCCCACAAGTGTAGGATATGTGCGTATTCATGTTTTACAATGGATACCAAGAAAACAGAGCATATTTGAAAATAGAAGTGATTCTAAAAAAAGTATTAAAATGACGTGCTCTGATTCGTGCGAGTTTAATTTGGACTTCACTAACCCTTCTCACACTGAGAGCACCAGGACTTTGAGCAAGATCAGTCTGCAAATGTATAAAATGCATTTTACACAGTTGTGATAAAAAAGTTTTGTAACTTTCTGTCAGTTGCTTAAGGTTCTTTTTAGGTAAATGCTTTTCCTTACAACATTTATAAGCACAAGTTCATACTCCTCATATTCTGAGATCACAATACATTTCATGCATGAATATCCTAAGTAGTACAATTCCTTTTTCACTTTATAATTTGTTGTATTCCAAAAACAGCGAAACATGAAAGTTGTGTTGCATTTGTCCGTTTGTATAAAATGCTTAACGTACAACTTTTATATCTTACCTACTATGTTCTATCAATGGAATTAAGTACCTAAGAATAATTATTGATTTTAAGCCTGTTTGGATGTTTCAACTGTTATAAACAAAGTACAAATCATTTAACAATACGTTTAAGAAGGTTAAATCTTATTTTGTCAGACTAAAAACCGTTTTATTGCAAACCACTATAAATAATGATTAAGTTGAATCAATTATGATCACCTGATAACTTGTACTCGAAAGCCAGAAATTGTGTTGAATTTTTGTCCTTTCTGGCCAATATGATTTCATAGTCAACCATGTTGATTGCCGCTTTAAAAAGGGACACATATGAAAAATACATATGTCAGGGTTCTTATACAAAACATTTTTTTAAACAGCCCTAAAAAGAGCCCTGACATGTGTTTTTCATATGTGTCCCTTTTTAAAGCTGCAATATGGTCACCCTATCATTAATAGACATCACAGGGATAGGACTTTCTATACATTTTAAAGTATTTTGATGCATACTATGCTGCATGTCCAACTGTTTATAATGAGGAGACAGTTGGGAATGTTTTCTCTTGCTTGGCCTTAGGGCAAATATAAAGTCAAAACACTAAATGTATATACTTCTATATCACTCTAAGGGCCGCTTTTGGCTAGCGTTACAAACTTATAAATACAATCAAGCACATAAATATATATTGCCCTCACTTACACAAGTCAGGAATCACAGACATCAGTTTGGCCAATATGTGTAACTAAATTCTTCAATTTTACACAATTTAATAGTTACTGTGATTTGCCCTGGAACTGAGTGCCCAAGTCTTTGGGCTAAATTTATTAAGCAGCAGATGCTGCTTTCTACGCCAAGTTAAGAAGCAAGACCGCTGCTCCTTAACTTCTCTGCCACTTTTTAGGTAGCGGAATGAAATTGTCCCGATCCGGATGATTAACTGCCCCTGCTAGTGGCCGATTTGCCACCAGTGAGCAGGGGGTGGCATTGCACAAGCAATGATTCAGATACAGCATGTAATTTTAAACAAATTTCTAATTTACTTCCATTAAAAAAAATGTGCAGTCTTTTATATTTAAAATTTTTGAGTCACCAGATCCTACTGAGCATGTGCAAGAATTCACAGACTATACGTATAGGCATTTGTGATTGGCTGATTGCTATCACATGGTACAAGGGGAGTAGAAATATACATAACTTTGAAATTTGTTATAAAAAAAATCTACTACTCATTTGAAGTTCAGACTAACAGGCCCATTTATCAAGCTCCGTACGGAGCTTGAAGGGCCGTGTTTCTGGCGAGCCTTCAGACTCGCCAGAAACACAACTTATGAAGCAGCGGTCTAAAGACCGCTGCTTCATAACCCTGTCCGCCTGCTCTGAGCAGGCGGACAGGAATCACCGGAAATCAACCCGATCGAATACGATCGGGTTGATTGACACCTCCCAGCTGGCGGCCAATTGGCCGCGAGTCAGCAGGGGGCGGCGTTGCACCAGCAGCTCTTGTGAGCTGCTGGTGCAATGTTAAATGCGGAGAGCGTATTGCTCTCCGCATTTAGCGAGGTCTTACGGACCTGATCCGCAGTATCGGATCAGGTCCGCAAGCCCTTTGATAAATGGGCCCCTAAGTGCTATTGTATTGTCTTGTTATCTTGCATTTGTTGATTATGCAAATCTAATGTGTTGACTGGTCTTTTAAACTTTAATATTGCACCTAAAACAAATCAAAATACTCTGCTTTCACTGCACTATACCTTAATATTGCTGTTATTTGTGTATGCACAGGTTTTCCTTTGAGAGCACAGTGTTTTGATAAAAGCTTTTAAGTTGCAAGATCTGTAGGGTAAAAATGTTTAGATAATTATGCTGGAATTTGAGAGACAATTTCATACAAGCCCATGGAACGCTCATGTTCATTATTTCTGTGTTTTTTGTACATCCAGTAAACTTAAAATTACAATTTACGCTGTGTATATTCAATGTGATTAATTCCTCTGTAATTTACATACAAATTTAACGTTTTTGATAAAATATGATTTTTGGTGAACAATTTCGTTAAGATTTTGATGCACAGTAACAATACATTTTTTTCCTGCGTAGTTTTGTGTGAATGGTTTAATTATTCATTTTGTATGATATTTAAAATTATGATTTTCACTAGGCAGTTTTGCAATATATGCATCTCCTTCCCATACGAAAATGTAGTATATGCCCCCTTAGGGAGACACCCTGTTTTCATGGTAAATAGAAGTACTGGCGAGCATTCTTATATAATCTCGCCAGCCCAGAGAACTTTAGACCCTTAGAGAGAAAACGTCTCTCCTAACTCCCAGCGGGAGTGTAATTTATTTTTCTGGCTATGTTTACATAGCCTTTTTATATCCAATATTTATGTATAGAAAACTAATCAGCATAGGTAGGGATAACTCAGGCATAAAGATACATTAGCAATTTTTAACCAATTTAATATACTCCAGCATGTAAAATAGATCATTGGGATCAAATTAAAAGGGGAGAAAAAAAAGGGCATATAGTCCCTTTAACAAAGTATCTTTTTATTGCTGGACACTGAGTTGCATGGAAATGGTAACACTTCAGTAATCGAGGTAAAATTAACAAAGAAAGATTTATAGAAACATTATCCAATCATAAGGCCATTAGTTGTGTTACTTGTACTTGCTTGATTCTGTGCTGTAAATACATCTGATCCTATTTCATCCCTTGAGATAATAATAATGATGAGATGCATATCTTTGTTCTATTTGAAAGTCCATAACTGCATTAGCCTATGTATACTGTGAAACTTCACTGGATATGTATGGAAATTAAAACAGACAAACACAGTACACGTGTATGCTGAACTACTTATTGTAATAACTGGTAAAATGAAATAATACATTTTATTTTTATAACAGCACACAAACCTAATCTTCTCATATTTAGAGGTACCAATAATAACTTACTGATATCAAGGACAGTTTTACAATGCATATTTGTATTGGATCAATTGTGTTTAGTAAAAATGTACAAATGTTTTCATATGCCGTTTACGGATCATATGTACATATACATACCTTGTGCATCTGCATTCAAACACTGCACCTGCTCAAAGCACTTATATTGTGTTAGAGATAACTTCATTTGCATCATGGATGGATACATGGCACTGCTGGTACTATGAGAAGGCACAGTGTTTGAAAAATACAACCTCACTCCAACTTGATGAAAATTATGAACCCCCCCAAAAAATTATTGGCCTCACTTAAAGTAATTTCCTCCCACATGACACACCCTATATCGTGATCACAAATAAATCCAAGTGAACGTCAAAAGAAGATGAATATAAAAGCGTAGCCTTTATTTAGCTAGCAGTAAAAAAAAGAGTCATTGTAGCAGTCACTTTTAGGTTAGCAGCATTGATAGTCAGCCTACGCGTTTTGTGCTGTGTCCACAGCACTTCATCAGCACACGTTATCTTTATAACTAACAAAATTTGAATATTTTAGACATTTAGATGTGTGTTAAGCAACCAGATTTCCCCAATGTTATGTTTGCAGCTTTAGAGAGAGTTTTAAATGTAATTTGAATTCTGTTGTTAAATTTGGTTTATTTTTCTGGTATTCTTTTTTTGAAGAGCAAATCTACTGAGTTAGATGGTGAATGGTGGCTACACACGTATACATCTTGTAATTGGTTCATCAGATGTATTCACCTAGCTCCAAATAATGCATTGCTGCTCTGGAGCCGACTGTTTTCCCTCTTTTAGCAAGGTAAAAGGACACTAAAGGGGGGGCTTCAAGGTGGCCATAACAAGTACTGATTATGAGTGCTGGGAATAAACTGAAGCCTATCTATTAAATATCTACATATATCGTTTACATCCTTTTATGATATATGTAGGGACCACTTCAGGGCACTCGGAGGATCTGTTCTACATGTATATTTTTCACCCCAGCCTCAGGAATCTGTTTTTTTTGTGTTTTTTTTTAGGTTTAAGGAGTGTAGGGAAGCAACCCCCCCCCCCCCCGCTTGTACTTGTTAAAAAGGTATACCTATTTTTTCTCCAACATAGGTGTGTCCGGTCCACGGCGTCATCCTTACTTGTGGGATATTCTCTTCCCCAACAGGAAATGGCAAAGAGCCCAGCAAAGCTGGTCACATGATCCCTCCTAGGCTCCGCCTACCCCAGTCATTCTCTTTGCCGTTGTACAGGCAACATCTCCACGGAGATGGCTTAGAGTTTTTTAGTGTTTAACTGTAGTTTTTCATTATTCAATCAAGAGTTTGTTATTTTAAAATAGTGCTGGTACGTACTATTTACTCAGAAACAGAAAAGAGATGAAGAATTCTGTTTGTATGAGGAAAACGATTTTAGCAACCGTAACTAAAATCCATGGCTGTTCCACACAGGACTGTTGAGAGCAATTAACTTCAGTTGGGGGAACAGTTTGCAGTCTCTTGCTGCTTGAGGTATGACACATTCTAACAAGACGATGTAATGCTGGAAGCTGTCATTTTCCCTATGGGATCCGGTAAGCCATGTTTATTACGATTGTAAATAAGGGCTTCACAAGGGCTTATTTAAACTGTAGACTTTTTTTGGGCTAAATCGATTGATATTAACACTTATTTAGCCTTGAGGAATCATTTATTCTGGGTATTTTGATTTAATAATATCGGCAGGCACTGTTTTAGACACCTTATTCTTTAGGGGCTTTCCCAAAGCATAGGCAGAGTCTCATTTTCGCGCCGGTGTTGCGCACTTGTTTTTGAGAGGCATGGCATGCAGTCGCATGTGAGAGGAGCTCTGATACTTATAAAAGACTTCTGAAGGCGTCATTTGGTATCGTATTCCCCTTTGGGTTTGGTTGGGTCTCAGCAAAGCAGATACCAGGGACTGTAAAGGGGTTTAAAGCTTAAAACGGCTCCGGTTCCGTTATTTTAAGGGTTAAAGCTTCCAAAATTGGTGTGCAATATTTTCAAGGCTTTAAGACGCTGTGGTGAAAATTTGGTGAATTTTGAACAATTCCTTCATGTTTTTTCGCAATTGCAGTAATAAAGTGTGTTCAGTTTAAAATTTAAAGTGACAGTAACGGTTTTATTTTAAAACGTTTTTTGTACTTTCTGATCAAGTTTATGCCTGTTTAACATGTCTGAACTACCAGATAGACTGTGTTCTGAATGTGGGGAAGCCAGAATTCCTATTCATTTAAATAAATGTGATTTATGTGATAATGACAATGATGCCCAAGATGATTCCTCAAGTGAGGGGAGTAAGCATGGTACTGCATCATTCCCTCCTTCGTCTACACGAGTCTTGCCCACTCAGGAGGCCCCTAGTACATCTAGCGCGCCAATACTCCTTACTATGCAACAATTAACGGCTGTAATGGATAATTCTGTCAAAAACATTTTAGCCAAAATGAACCCTTGTCAGCGTAAGCGTGGCTGCTCTGTTTTAGTTACTGAAGAGCATGACGACGCTGATATTGATATCTCTGAAGGGCCCCTAACCCAATCTGAGGGGGCCAGGGAGGTTTTGTCTGAGGGAGAAATTACTGATTTAGGGAACATTTCTCAGCAGGCTGAATCTGATGTGATTACATTTAAATTTAAATTGGAACATCTCCGCATTTTGCTTAAGGAGGTATTATCCACTCTGGATGATTGTGAAAATTTAGTCATCCCAGAGAAACTATGTAAAATGGACAAGTTCCTAGAGGTGCCGGGGCTCCCAGAAGCTTTTCCTATACCCAAGCGGGTGGCGGACATTGTTAATAAAGAATGGGAAAGGCCCGGTATTCCTTTCGTCCCTCCCCCCATATTTAAAAAATTGTTTCCTATGGTCGACCCCAGAAAGGACTTATGGCAGTCAGTCCCCAAGGTCGAGGGAGCGGTTTCTACTTTAAACAAACGCACCACTATTCCCATAGAGGATAGTTGTGCTTTCAAAGATCCTATGGATAAAAAATTAGAAGGTTTGCTTAAAAAGATGTTTGTTCAGCAGGGTTACCTTCTACAACCCATTTCATGCATTGTCCCTGTCACTACAGCCGCATATTTCTGGTTTGATGAACTGCTTAAGGTGCTCGATAGTGACTCTCCTCCTTATGAGGAGATTATGGACAGAATCAATGCTCTCAAATTGGCTAATTCTTTCACTCTAGACGCCTCTTTGCAATTGGCTAAGTTAGCGGCTAAGAACTCTGGGTTTGCTATTGTGGCGCGCAGAGCGCTTTGGTTGAAATCTTGGTCGGCTGATGCGTCTTCCAAGAACAAGCTACTAAACATTCCTTTCAAGGGGAAAACGCTGTTTGGTCCTGACTTGAAAGAGATTATCTCTGATATCACTGGGGGTAAGGGCCACGCCCTTCCTCAGGATCGGCCCTTCAAGGCAAAAAATAGACCTAATTTTCGTCCCTTTCGTAAAAACGGACCAGCCCAAGGTGTTACGTCCTCTAAGCAAGAGGGTAATACTTCTCAGGCCAAGCCAGCTTGGAGACCAATGCAAGGCTGGAACAAGGGAAAGCAGGCCAAGAAACCTGCCACTGCTACCAAGACAGCATGAAATATTGGCCCCCGATCCGGGACCGGATCTGGTGGGGGGCAGACTCTCTCTCTTCGCTCAGGCTTGGGCAAGAGATGTTCTGGATCCTTGGGCGCTAGAAATAGTCTCCCAGGGTTATCTTCTGGAATTCAAGGGACTTCCCCCAAGGGGGAGGTTCCACAAGTCGCAGTTGTCTTCAGACCACATAAAAAGACAGGCGTTCTTACATTGTGTAGAAGACCTGTTAAAAATGGGAGTGATTCATCCTGTTCCATTAAGAGAACAAGGGATGGGGTTCTACTCCAATCTGTTCATAGTTCCCAAAAAAGAGGGAACGTTCAGACCAATCCTAGATCTCAAGATCTTAAACAAATTTCTCAAGGTCCCATCGTTCAAGATGGAAACCATTCGAACTATCCTTCCTTCCATCCAGGAAGGTCAATTTATGACCACGGTGGATTTAAAGGATGCGTATCTACATATTCCTATCCACAAGGAACATCATCGGTTCCTAAGGTTTGCATTCCTGGACAAACATTACCAGTTCGTGGCGCTTCCTTTCGGATTAGCCACGGCTCCAAGGATTTTCACAAAGGTACTAGGGTCCCTTCTAGCGGTGCTAAGACCAAGGGGCATTGCAGTAGTACCTTACCTGGACGACATTCTGATTCAAGCGTCGTCCCTTCCACAAGCAAAGGCTCACACGGACATTGTCCTGGCCTTTCTCAGATCTCACGGCTGGAAAGTGAACGTGGAAAAGAGTTCTCTATCCCCGTCAACAAGGGTTCCCTTCTTGGGAACAATTATAGACTCCTTAGAAATGAGGATCTTTCTAACAGAGGCCAGAAAAACAAAGCTTCTGGACTCTTGTCGGATACTTCATTCCGTTCCTCTTCCTTCCATAGCTCAGTGCATGGAAGTGATCGGGTTGATGGTGGCGGCGATGGACATAGTTCCTTTTGCGCGCATTCATCTAAGACCATTACAACTGTGCATGCTCAGTCAGTGGAATGGGGACTATACAGACTTGTCTCCGAAGATACAAGTAAATCAGAGGACCAGAGACTCACTCCGTTGGTGGCTGTCCCTGGACAATCTGTCTCAAGGGATGATGTTCCACAGACCAGAGTGGGTCATTGTCACGACCGACGCCAGTCTGATAGGCTGGGGCGCGGTCTGGGGATCCCTGAAAGCTCAGGGTCTTTGGTCTCGGGAAGAATCTCTTCTACCGATAAATATTCTGGAACTGAGAGCGATATTCAATGCGCTCCAGGCCTGGCCCCAGCTTGCGAGGACCAGGTTCATACGGTTTCAATCAGACAACATGACGACTGTTGCGTACATCAACCATCAGGGGGGAACAAGGAGTTCCCTAGCGATGGAAGAAGTAACCAAAATTATTCTTTGGGCGGAGTCTCACTCCTGCCACCTGTCTGCTATCCACATCCCAGGAGTGGAAAATTGGGAAGCGGATTTTCTGAGTCGTCAGACATTGCATCCGGGGGAGTGGGAACTCCATCCGGAAATCTTTGCCCAAGTCACTCACCTGTGGGGCATTCCAGACATGGATCTGATGGCCTCTCGTCAGAACTTCAAAGTTCCTTGCTACGGGGCCAGATCCAGGGATCCCAAGGCGGCTCTAGTGGATGCACTAGTAGCACCTTGGACCTTCAAACTAGCTTATGTGTTCCCGCCATTTCCTCTCATCCCCAGGCTGATAGCCAGGATCAAGCAGGAGAGGGCGTCGGTGATCTTGATAGCTCCTGCGTGGCCACGCAGGACTTGGTATGCAGATCTGGTGAATATGTCATCGGCTCCACCTTGGAAGCTACCTTTGAGACGAGACCTTCTTGTTCAGGGTCCGTTCGAACATCCGAATCTGGTTTCACTCCAGCTGACTGCTTGGAGATTGAACGCTTGATTTTATCGAAGCGAGGATTCTCAGATTCTGTGATCGATACTCTTGTTCAGGCCAGAAAGCCTGTGACTAGAAAGATTTACCACAAAATTTGGAAAAAATATATCTGTTGGTGTGAATCTAAAGGATTCCCTTGGGACAAGGTTAAGATTCCTAGGATTCTATCCTTCCTTCAAGAAGGATTGGAAAAAGGATTATCTGCAAGTTCCCTGAAGGGACAGATTTCTGCCTTGTCGGTATTACTTCACAAAAAGCTGGCAGCTGTGCCAGATGTTCAAGCCTTTGTTCAGGCTCTGGTTAGAATCAAGCCTGTTTACAAACCTTTGACTCCTCCTTGGAGTCTCAATTTAGTTCTTTCAGTTCTTCAGGGGGTTCCGTTTGAACCCTTACATTCCGTTGATATTAAGTTATTATCTTGGAAAGTTTTGTTTTTAGTTGCGATTTCTTCTGCTAGAAGAGTCTCAGAATTATCTGCTCTGCAGTGTTCTCCTCCTTATCTGGTGTTCCATGCAGATAAGGTGGTTTTACGTACTAAACCTGGTTTTCTTCCAAAAGTTGTTTCTAACAAAAACATTAACCAGGAGATTATCGTACCTTCTCTGTGTCCAAAACCAGTTTCAAAGAAGGAACGTTTGTTGCACAATTTGGATGTTGTTCGCGCTCTAAAATTCTATTTAGATGCTACAAAGGATTTTAGACAAACATCTTCCTTGTTTGTTGTTTATTCAGGTAAAAGGAGAGGTCAAAAAGCAACTTCTACCTCTCTCTCTTTTTGGATTAAAAGCATCATCAGATTGGCTTACGAGACTGCCGGACGGCAGCCTCCCGAAAGAATCACAGCTCATTCCACTAGGGCTGTGGCTTCCACATGGGCCTTCAAGAACGAGGCTTCTGTTGATCAGATATGTAGGGCAGCGACTTGGTCTTCACTGCACACTTTTACCAAATTTTACAAGTTTGATACTTTTGCTTCTTCTGAGGCTATTTTTGGGAGAAAGGTTTTGCAAGCCGTGGTGCCTTCCATTTAGGTGACCTGATTTGCTCCCTCCCTTCATCCGTGTCCTAAAGCTTTGGTATTGGTTCCCACAAGTAAGGATGACGCCGTGGACCGGACACACCTATGTTGGAGAAAACAGAATTTATGTTTACCTGATAAATTTCTTTCTCCAACGGTGTGTCCGGTCCACGGCCCGCCCTGGTTTTTTTTTTTTAATCAGGTCTGATATTTTATTTTCTTTAACTACAGTCACCACGGTACCATATGGTTTCTCCTATGCAAATATTCCTCCTTAACGTCGGTCGAATGACTGGGGTAGGCGGAGCCTAGGAGGGATCATGTGACCAGCTTTGCTGGGCTCTTTGCCATTTCCTGTTGGGGAAGAGAATATCCCACAAGTAAGGATGACGCCGTGGACCGGACACACCGTTGGAGAAAGAAATTTATCAGGTAAACATAAATTCTGTTTTTTATTTATGGTAAACAAATCTTTGGAGTCAATTTAATAAAATGGGCATAAATATGGTGGACCCTGCAGAACTCATCCTAGCTTTCCTCAAGGATCTTTTAGCTAGTTACCTAGAGAGATTTTGTAATTTTGTGGAATCTACAATCCCTAGTGGTACCATGGAACTGCATAATGATGCTGCATGCTTAGACAAAGGCCAGCCATTGTATCTTTATACAACTTAAAAGAGAGAAATACAAATAAATGGCTGAGTTTCTCTTTACATGGACTCTCTGTAAGATTAATTAGGGTAGAATCTCTATGTTTATTTCTGAAGATATACGGAGCACAGACCTGCTATGGATTATATAGGAACTATGTACATCCCCATTGTGTTTTTCTGAAGATAGCAAGATTTTGAGTCACTTTATCTTCAAATAGTTGTGTTTGAGCACTCACACAGTTATTAATATGCCTAACAGTTCACTTTTTGTGGAGTTATATTTGAGCACCAACATAAATACATCTTTAAGATACAGCACTAATTAGCTTTTGGATTTTGCAGCTGGTAAAGTGTGATTTACTGCATCTATATTTGACATTTTATTTACACAATATAAGCCTGCGGAGGTCTGGTCAGTGGCACTTCTAAACTCTTGGTAAGAATGGACATGCTACACAGCTGTTAATGGATATTTGTGCAAATATCCGTTTATGCTGAATCAATTCAGGGTTATCTAATATAGCTGTTAACTATCTAGCTATTTGGTTTATAACATTTAAAAGGGAGGGACAATATTTCATGATGAGCAATAAGCATTGGTCTCTTTGAACTAATTTCTTTACTCATTTATTTTCTTAACTACTTAGTCTGTGTATCTAATATTTGGAGATATGTTTTTTACATTATATCCTTTTAATATAATCTCTCTTAGAGCTCTTCTAGTAAGAAGCTTACGCTTATTGCACCAAGTAAGATTTCTCCATGTTATGGCTGTCAGGCAATTTAAAGTTAACACTGATCACCCTTATTATAAGTTCCCCCTCAGGTTTTATGTCTATTCTTATATATTTCAGGAGTTTTCTATAGTATTTTAAAATAGATGTTTATCTTCAGAGACCCATGAGTGGTCTCCTTTTTTCAGGATTCCTTCTACCATTATAATTTGTCTCCAAGTATAAAGGGTCCAAAAGTGGCCTGAGTACTGTAGAAGGTTTACAGTTTAAATTGGCATACTATTTTTAAATATTGTTTTTTGGAACTATTTCATGATTTAGACATTTTAAAACACTTACAAATTTACATCCATTATCAAATGCTGCCTTTTTACATACAGGCTGCACACGTCATCTATATCATTATGTGGATGCCCATGTAAATGACCAATGTTCTCAAGAGCCAAGATTATTTTATTTTTGTTTAAAGAGACACAAAGGTCAAAATTAAACTTTCATGGATCAGATAGGGCATGCATTTTAAAGGACCAGTCAACACTGTACACTTTCATAATCAACAAATGCATGATAAGAAGACAATGCAATAGCACTTAGTCTGAACTTCAAATGAGTAGTAGATTTTTGTTAAATAAATTGCAAAGCTATGTCTATTTCCACTCCCCCTGTATCATGTGACAGCCATCAGCCAATCACAAATGCATATACGTATATGCTGTGAATTCTTGCACATGCTCAGTAGGAGTTGGTGACTCAAAAAGTGTAAATATAAAAAGACTGCACATTTTGTTAATGGAAGTAAATTGGAAAGTTGTTTAAAATTGCATGCTGTACCTGAATCATGAAGTTTAATTTTGACTTGAGTGTCCCTTTAAAGAGGACTTTTTTTAATGTGCTTCTATTATCAAATGTTTGTTCTTTTGGTATTCTTTGTTGAAAAGCATACCTAGGTAGGCTCAGACGCAGCAATGCACCACTGAAAGCCAGCTGCTGATTGGTGGCTATACAAATGTGCCTGCTGCCATTGGCTCACCAGATGTGTTCGGTCTTAGTAGTGCATTGATGCTCTAGGGCTGACTGTGTCTAACCCCTTTACAGGTATTAAACAATTTGTTATATGCAAGCAATAGTGCAATAATAACTATTGTAATTGTACACTACTGACTATATAGGCTTCTTAAAATGCCTGGTTAAGAAGACAGAGGGGATGACATTCAATGCAGTGTGGACTGAAGCCATAGGCAATTATTGATTTCCCACACATAAGCAGTAAGAAAATTAAAATGTCTTGGCAACAAGTAGACCAGAGAGTGACAAATTCTGGGAGCCAGGTAGACAAACAAGTAGACCAGAGATTGAAAAGTTCTGGAAGCCAGGTAGACAAACAAGTAGACCAGAGATTGACAAGATCTGGGAGCCAGGTAGACAAACAAGTAGACCAGAGATTGACAAGGCTACTAATATTTTGCATTTTTCTACATATAGCTATATATAAATTCCTTCCATAGCACCTGAAACAAGCGTGTGTGGCTTCTATTATTTCATATAAAATGTATCAACCCCTGAAGCAGATTACTTGAGTTTTCCCACTGCAATAAAAAAAAAAAAAAAGGATGTGATTACCCAACTGCTTTTAAAATATGGATAGATTTTTTTTTTTTTTTTTAAAGAAATGATGGTGAAAGAAATTGCTAAATAAATCCCATAAAATTAGTAAACAATCACATTGTAATTATGTCAGTAAAAAAATAGATAAAATAGTAATTGTCCCAAAAGGTTCTGTGGAAGTCCATATATATGTATATATTAGAGCAGACAGTGTAAAATGCTTATAGCTAAAATGTACATCTGCTGCTTACTATTGCAAAAAAATGAATATTTAAGAAATAATCTTTATAAAATATAAGCATAATAGCCAGCTGTAGGGAACATTAACAAACAGATTTAAAAAAAAAGATTTTATTGAAGTGTATATGTTGTTTCCAAAATGAAATGTAAACAGTATGGATTACAACTGTAATATAGGTCTTAAAGAACTACTCATTGCATTGTATTTTTGCGATACACTTTAATTATGCAATTCTACTGCATTAACACCTACTCTGAAATTCATTAAAGCAGATTTGTATTCAGTCAAATTTATTTTTTCCCTATTTTTATGACAGGCATCAGCCAATCACAGACTATTATACATGTACCTTGTGAACTTGTGCACATACTCAGTAAGATCTCGTTACCCAGAGAGTGTGAATATAAAAAAAGACTATGCAAAATATTAAAATGGAAGTAAACTGGAAAGTGTCTTAAAACTGCATGTTCTTTCTGAAAAAAAGAATAGATAAAAGCAAATAGCTGCTAGCTCTGATATGCACATTTGCAAACAGAGTCAGTATTAAACTTTGAGGATTCAGAGAGACCATGCAATTTTAAACAAGTTTCTAATGTACCTCTATTATCTTATTTGCTTAAAGTGACTGTTACGTTTCATATTTGATACATAGTATATAAAATCATTCATAAAAACTGGGGCACTTTAAGTCATTACATTGTTAAGGACGTTTCCTTTGTAAAATATTTACCATTTAGTGATGGTAAACAGTGTGCCGTTCATCCGCCCGCATCTAATACTTTATTTAGCTAAGTGATGACGAATTTGGCTTTATCCAATTGTTGTGTGCCCAATATGCCATACAGCTCGTGGGGCACGCAACGATTGGATGAAGCCGGATTCGTCATTGCTCAGCTAAATAAAAGTATTAGATGTGGGTGGAAGAACGGCGCAATGTTTACCATCACTAAATGGTAAATATTTTACAAAGGAAGCATCCTTAAAAAAACGTAATGACTTAAAGTGCCCCAGTTTTTATCAATAATTTTATATACTGTATATTAAATACGAAAACTTAGTCACTTTAAGCAAATAAGATAATAGAGGTACATTAGAAACTTGTTTAAAATTGCATGGTCTCTCTGAATCCTCAAAGTTTAAATTCTCAGTAGCAGCAATGCACTACTGGGAGCTAGCTAGGGTTATTTTTCTACATTAAAGTTTATGGAGAATGTTTATGTTACCAACAGTTTCTAAACTATGCATGCATGACATCACAGGAAAATTGAATAAGGTTGGAAGAGAAAAATTCTCTACAGTTTCACAAAATAAACCCAGAACATAATACCTATGGTACTGAAGTACCTGCAAGTTGTGGGATGCAAGAGACCTCAGACCAGACATATGGCCCAAAAACATCTGTCAGTTATATGCCCACAACAGAGGTCAAATCAGACCCATGCCCAAGAAGCAAAAACACAGGTACTCACAGACATCCCTAGGTATACAAAGACATATGCTCACACACAGACACCCGTAAACAAAGGCATTAGCATGGGGGCACTCAGAGACATTCACACACACAAACACTATTAAACAGTCCCAAGCATACAAATACATGTCACCATAAACTTAGAGATATAAGCTTAGGGGATTAAAAGCTTATTAAAATTATTGTATAATACCAACAGCTGATAATCAAGTAGAGTAAAATGAAGGAGTTAATAATGTTATAAAGACCAAAGCTGCACTATATATATATATATATATATATATATATATATATATATATATATATATATATATATATATATATATATATATATATATATATATATATAATATCTTTACACAGGGGTCAAGTCTTATAAAACAAAGTGTAGGCATTCACCAAGACTTCCACCCCCTCACAATTAATATTGTTTTAAATTTACACATGCACAAACACTGTATTTATATCTATATAATCTATACACTTTGGTTAAAGGGACACTGAACCCAATTTTTTTTCTTTTGTGATTCAGATAGAGCATGAAATATTAAGCAACTTTCTAATTTACTCCTATTATCAAATTTTCTTCATTCACTTGGAATCTTTATTTGAAATGCAAGAATGTAAGTTTAGATGCCGGCCCATTTTTGGTGAACAACCTAGGTTGTCCTTGCTGACTGGTGGATTAAAAACTGCGTTCCATAGCTCTGAACCAAGAAAAAAGCTTAGATGCCTTCTTTTTTAATATAAAGATTGCAAGAGAATGAAGAAACATTGATAATAGGAGTAAATAAGAAAGTTGCTTAAAATTGCATGCTCTATCTGAATCACGAAAGACATTTTTTGGGTTCAGTGTCCCTTTAATAAAAGCAAATTAAAACCAATGAAGGGTCGAATGGTTGCTTTTGGGCATGAGACGACTCCTCTGTCACTGAGTCTCAGGCCCAAAGGCAACCCTTCATTGGTTTTAATTTGCTTAAGGTGCAATAGTCCTATTTCTGCTGAGGGGAGGTATATAACCCCAGAGCAAGCCACGCAGAAATGTAAGCACCATGTGCTCCACACAGTGAGGGGTGATCAAACAACAGGACCGCTGACATATAGTGTATTGTAGGAAGTGTTACTGCCCATTACTAAAGGATCTCACTATCCCTCTAGCCATACTGTGCTCCAGCTCCTCCCACCAGCAGCAGCAGTGTTTACTGAAGTGTTTCTATTCTCTGTCCAAGAGGAACTTAGTTCCACCTGCAAAAATAGTGCAGGAACTCCGTTCCCAGGCGTTCCTGCTGGACTTAACCCCTGGCTTTACACATTAGGGGGCTTTTTATTCTAATATTAAATGTAATATTTAAATAGTGCAGGAACTCCGTTCCCAGGCGTTCCTGCTGGACTTAACCCCTGGCTTTACACATTAGGGGGCTTTTTATTCTAATATTAAATGTAATAAACTTTTCTCAAACAGGAAAATCCCCTGCACATTTCTACACAATATTTTTCATCTGTTTTTTTTTATTATTATTTGTGATGACCCCTTGCCAGAATGTAGGTGATGCAAGCCTCTTATAGCCTTACATTTTATCCAGCAAGTTTCCCTGACCAAGTGCTCCTTGTGGTGAGATTGGGACAGGCATGGAGGGAGGGAACTACCCATAGTATTGAGAGGATAGTGAAGGGGAGGAGAAGAGGATCAATTGGGCTAGCAATAAAGGAAGCACTGCCTCTCCAATCTGGAGCATTTACAGCACAGAAGTTCAGGAACGCTGCTACTAACAGCTCTTTGATTGTATCAGCCTTGAAAGCTGCAAGCAGCAGTAGTGCACATGCTACTCAAATGGTGTCCTTTTCTATAAAAGTAACATTGTTACATACAGCTCTCTGACTCCACATCCCCTCGCTCCAGCTCCACCCTTCTGCTTCCTGCAAGAATAAAGTATGTGAAATGATTCTGTTTCCTGTAGCTGCTGACTGAGGAAGTCGGAGGACGACTTACTCCTGCAGCCTGCATAAATACTGGCATTAGCATTGCCAGTATATACACAATACCAATACCGGCCTGAGTCATCTAAATACCAGCTGTGCCAGTAAAATACCAGCCAGGTGCCCACCCTAGAGCTAGCTGCTGATTGGTGGTTGCACATATATGGCAATGTCAGATAGCTGCCAGTAGTGCGTTACTGCTCCTTCAATAACGTTGGAAAGGAATAAAGTGTTTAGGTACTGTGTCTATTTGTGCCTTCATACAAGGATAGCAAGAGAGTGAAAAAAATGTGCTACTAGAATTAAATGGAAAGCCATTTAAAATAGTAAGCTCTGACTCACAAAATAAACATTTTGGGTTTTGTCTCCTTTAACAAACAAAATTAAAGTCTGGCACATACTGCTAAAGATTACTTTGTACTCTTTCATATCTGTTAAGGGCAAGCTGGACATATTCATTACTCACTCTCCTGCAAACTTGATGACCGGTGTTTGTAGTGCCTCACCTCCAATCTTTCAATTACAACAGGCAATCCAATCTCAAAAAACAGTTTCTCGAAAACTCACGTGATCTAGTGTGCGTCTGGCTAGACGTGACTCCTGATTGTTACATTTGTTTATAAAGTGTTATATGTAAGAGCCAATACGTTTATTTTGTTTTGCTTACCTTAGTTGCTTTATTTTCCTGTGGTTTTAGGTTCCACTAAGCAATTGTCAAATTCAGATTTGTTCATCAAGAGACACAGTATCTACTTAAATATAAAGTAAATCTTTTACAAACTTTTTTTTACTACATTCCCCATTAAAGGTACAGTAAACCTATTAAATAATGTTATATAATTCTGCACATGGTGCAGAATTATATAACATTAGCTTAGCGCCAGCTTTCTAAAGCAAAGGACTGCAAAGATATTGTACTATGAAAATTGAATTTTACAAAACACCGCTCCTGGCTCTACTGAGCGGGGCTGTTTTTTCCTCCTAAGTGCATCGCGGGCACGCTGTCTAGTCACAGCCGGACCGATCGCGCTATTATGGAGTTTAATAGTGCTTTATAAAGCTGGCACTAAGCTAATGTTACATAATTCTGCACTATGTGTAGAATTATATAACATTATTTGGTAGGTTTACTGTCCCTTTAAATTGTTTCGATATTTGTAAGTAAATCTGAAAATATTTTCTAAAGGTTTGTGATCGACCTCTAATAGCATATTTTTTTTTCTTCGCTTTCTATTATTCTGTAAATTGAAAAGCTTTGATGTTACAAGAAGATGAACAATATTAGGTTTTAACACTTTTTTATATAATGAGTTACAAGGACGTACCATAGTTAAATGTTTTTTGCTGCCTGAGATAGGACAAAAAGCAGACTTTGTACATTTGCTATTGGTGTAGACAACAGATATGAAATCAACTGGTTTGGCAGACAGCACACAACCATCAATCTTCAAAAGGCACGGAATTCAGGACTGCTACATCTAGGGTTGCCAACTGTCCGTCAAAAAAAATACTAGACAGCCAACAGATAACGGGGGCACACACATTTATTTAAGATTTATATATATATATATATATATATATATATATATATATATATATATATATATATATTAGGGTGTGTGTGTGTGTGTGTGAGTATATATATATATATATATATATATATATATATACACACATACATACACACATATACATATATATATATATATATATATATATATGTATATATCAAGGACGTGCAGTCATAGGAGGCAGGGTAGGCAGAGCCTACCCTGCCATATGGGCCCAAAGTTTATTTAAATGTATAATATAAATAAAATTAAAAAATTGTGTTAAAAAAAAAAAAATGTACTTTTTAATTTCTCCCCCATGTTACGCTATGGAGATGCAGAGCAGACATACTCCATAGCGCAACATGGGTGCATATTATGAACATTAGCGACACCTGCTGGCATAACACAACTATTCACTTTTTTTCCCCAAGTTACGCTATGGAGAGGCACTGTACTTTTGTACCTCTCCATTGCGTAACATCATGGCATTTTTCAAATAACCGGCGAAGGATCAAAACACCACCCACTGGCTGTCACAGGCTGACTGATTGTCAGCCAGGAAAATATTGGCCAATCGGAGGCATGACTCTTAATGCCTCTTAGAGAGGGAGCCAATCAGACGGTCATGTTCTCCTGTGATTGACAACATCAGGAGAACGTGACCGTTATTGATTGGCTCCCTGCGCATGCGCAAGAAAGAATCCAGAGCGCAGCGCAGAAGTACTGGAGACTTGTAGGCTGGCGGCAAAGTCTGTGAAGGAAGGGCTGTGTGTTGCCACCTGATCAGCTCATCCCTTCTGGTTCACTTGGACGCGGACGGAGCGACGGAGCACCGGAGCACCGGAGCCTGGCCATATACTTAATTTGTTACGGGTAAGTCACAACAGAAAGGGTCTATGCTAATGCTTTCATTTTTAAAGCGGGAGAGCGCATCTAGGCAGAAGCAGGGGAGTTAGTACTATTTGTCCACATTATTTTTATTATAATATACCTTGATCATGAATCAAGGTATATTATAATAAAAAATAATGTGCACAAATAGTAGTTATGTAATGATGCAGCAGCAGGGGAGTTAATGAAATACATAGTTATACTACTATTTGTCTACATTATTTTTATTATAATATACCTTGATCATGAATCAAGGTATATTATAATAAAAAATAATGTGCACAAATAGTAGTTATGTAATGATGCAGCAGCAGGGGAGTTAATGAAATACATAGTTATACTACTATTTGTCCACATTATTTTTATTATAATATACCTTGATCATGAATCAAGGTATATTATAATAAAAAATAATGTGCACAAATAGTAGTTATGTAATGATGCAGCAGCAGGGGAGTTAATGAAATACATAGTTATACTATTTGTCCACATTATTTTTATTATAATATACCTTGAACCTCTCTGTCTCTCCCTCCCCCTCTGTCTCTCTCTAGCCATCTCTCTCTCCCTGTCTCTCCCACCCCCTCTGTCTCTCTCCTTACGTGTCTCATTCTCCCCCATGGTCTCTTTCTCTGTCTCTCTCTCCTCTGTCTATTTGTGTCTCTCTCTCCCCTCTGTCTCTATTTGTGTCTCTCTCTCCCACCCCCTCTGTCCAATTTACATCTAATATCTAATTTCCTTAATTCTCTTGATATCCTTTGTTGAAAATCATATCTAAATATGCTCAATAGCTGCTGATTGGTGGCTGCACAATCGATACCTCATGTGATTGGCTCACCCATGTACATTGCTATTTCTTCAACAAAGGATATCTAAAGAATGAAGACATATCCTAGCCAGTGCCTCACCTGTCTCCGACCTCACTGCACGTCACTGGTATATATATATATATATATATATATATATATATATATATATTTTATTCCAAATATGTGAACGTTTCCGGGGGGATTAGCCCCTTCCTTAGACATACAAAAATACAATATGAGCAAACCCACACCGGACACCCTTAAATAGGTAGGCCAGCCAATCACTCGCTCTCCAGTAGAGGGTGCCACCCACCAGTGAGGTCACCCCACTCGCAACAAATGAGGCTGGCTCAATACAACTAAATGAAATGTGAATAATTGTGAACAGCAGGACAATAAAGAATAAACAGAGAAATACAAAATAAAACAGGCCCATGGTATCAGTAGTACAATAGATAAATGGCACATACTAAATGAGAAAAACAAAAAAATACAAAAATCAAAATGATCAAAAAATTTTAAAAAAAGTTAAACATATAGGTAAATCACATCATCGTAGGTAAATGTAAAACACATAAACAACTGAAATGGTCAATAGAATAGACAAACAATGCATGCCTATGTATAGTAACAAAGTGTTCAAAAATGTATAAATGTATGTATGTAGTCATGTAGTTGCGATTAAAGATCACAATCTAACGCAATGAACTGGGATATAGCAACCTAAACCAAAGACATGTAACACTGTAAAGTAGTCAAAGTTATTAAGAAGGCTAAATAATCAAATAAACGTACCGGCATATAGGATCAAAGAAAAGACCTAACAATATGATCAATCATAGGGGGTCAAACAGCTTATAGAAAAAAACGGGAACGTTGGTACATTTTAAAATTAGAGCACAAACTGGCCGGTTGCCGTAGCAACCCGGTATATACAAGATAATTTATAAATGTGAAATATGTTGAACTGACTGAGGGAAAATTGCACGCATTATATGTATATAGCACAGAGGGAGCCACTAAAGCACATCATAAAGCCTGTTGACACTAACAAATAGAGGCGAGTGTAGTAACATTGTCCCCATAGAACCGGGAGCCCCATGAGAAGTGTATAGTAGCATATCACAACTTAAGAGTAAGAGAGAAGGCACAAAACATGAAACATGTTGCGAGTAGAGGGAGCCCTGTCCCATGTATACATCTAGGGGGAAAAGGGCTATATCAACAGGCCACAGAGTCTGCTCGAGTCAGTTAATACAAAGGGCTATAGCAATAATCCTAGTGTGTCTGGGAACAGAGCCATAATCTGTGCAAACCAATCGCACAACCGGGACATATAAAATATGTAAAATATACAGTATAATCGACCGGCTGATATTGAAAATTATTGCGCTTGTACAGAACATGTATAAAAAAAGGGAGTGTGTGCCAGATGTCATGCACAAGAAAATATGTTTAGAAAAACATTATGTATAGAAAAAATAATAATATCAAAGAGTATGGGCCAGGTCAGGTGTGTGTGTGTGCGCATATATATATATATATATATATATATATATATATATATACCGTTTCAGAATAACAACCTTTTTTTCAGTCATATGACTGCTACTGAAAAGCAGTGCATTGATTAAAATAGCCAGTAGGTGGAGCTGCCCACTTGTGTTGCAGCAAAGATATGCAAGCCAAGCAAGCTGAAATTAATCAGTTTAACCAGACCTGAGCTATCGAGCAGCTTGCAAAGGAACAAGATCTTCCTGTCTATAAATCAGTCCAGATTGGAATGCATAGAAAGAACTGTTTGCAGAAAAATTCAAGTAAAATCTGTGATGTGTGATTATTTTATTAGGTTTATAATGCTGTTTAGCATTTACAGTCTTCATTTCAAAGCTTTAAAAATAATGTATTAGGTGTTACTTATGCCAATTTTGAGAGGGGCCTGGAACCTAACTCCCTCACTTCTCATTGACTTACATTATAAACTGGGTCTCAATTTACAACCATTCCTTCTGGAACCTAAACCCGGCGTAAACAAAAATATATATATAAAAATAATTGTCTGGGTGATGGTGATATAAATAACAATTATTTAAAAAAAACTGAGAGTGACGGAGACATACCTCATTGTTTTATTAATGTTAACTGAGTCTCAGTCCATGGCTGCGTCAAAGGATTAGTTATAAATGGCAGCAACAAAGCAACAAGGGGCACTGTTCAATCACAGTCACACACAGTCTATTCCCTTGGCTGGGCATTGACACTTTTCTAATTTCTTGCAAGCAGCACAGCGGACAGCTCAGTACTCACTGCAGCATGATACAGACGGGCGGGTCTTCTTGTTATTGTGACGTCACATCACACGCGTGATCACGTGACGACGTCCGGTTCGACAGAAGACACTGACAGTCTTACTACACACACTCAGAGTCACAGCAGGCAGATGGCTGCACGGCAAAGGGGAGAGGGGAGAGGGTCCCACTGCAACTCAGCACACTGTTAGGATCAGATAGAGATCCCATCAGCTGAGCAGAGCTTGAGTGGACAGGGGCTGCAACCAGGCGGCTGCCAGGGGGCTGGGCTTGGGTAAAGCAGTATCATAGTGAAAAAAATCTAAAGAAAACTAACTAAGGCTATGTCCGGTTTTTTAAAAATAAAATTACCGGGCAGTAGCCTGAAATACCGGACACTTGGCAACCATACCTACATCCTACTCAAATTCAAAATAATACAATATTAATCCAGCCTTATTAAAATAGGAATGTTCAGTGTAATAGAAATTAGAACAGCGCCTAGATCTGTTTACTTGCTGCACTATAAAGGACCCCCTAATTAGGTCCTAGGAAGTAAGACAATACAAAAGAGTTATAGGAGCGCCTAAAAAGGCTAAAGTAAACTACTGGTTCCTTATACAGGTTCCATAAAACAATATCACCAATTCTAAGGTGTGAAAAGTCAAGATATGATCCAATGAGTACAATAAACCATCAACAATTCGTAAAAAAATTCCCTCTTTTAATGACAGAAACAAATTTTAAAATCACAGAAACAAATTTTAAAATCACAGAAACAAATTTTAAAATCACAGATTTTTTTATCACAAAGTTAGGATCAGTGTACCTCCAAATATAATTGGATACTGACAGTTTTCAGCCTTGTTATAGGATAGAAAATATGTTTAAAACAATAAACTAGAAAATACGTTTAAAACAATAAACTAGAATATGACTGGTTAAGAGAATTTGGAACACAATATCAGGTCTTATACCCAATAGTTATAAAGGGTACACAAACATCTAAGGGATCAATATGAGCCCCAATATTGTTGGTGTTTGTGTATTATTTGTCAAGTTGATAATGCTGTCTCCTAATAAATAGTACAAAAAATCTAATTTTGTGATATTAATACAGCTGGTTATAACAACTCAGTGAAATACTAAATCAAATGGAAAAAATATATTAAATATGTGAAAGGAAATGTGAATGAAAAGTGCGTGTTACCAATGTGCCGTGACAGTGGAATATAACCAAAATCATTCATTTACACATACAGAAAATTAATTCTTAAGTGACTTTGAGTGTATAACAAAAAACAATGTGAAAAAGACATATGCATAATACCTTGTGAAAAAAAAGGTATATAAAACAACACGATCTAATACCGATGTGATCTGTGATCTGTTGATAAAACCACTAATTTTGCATATAAAGATAAATGAGACAAGAAACGTATTCAATGGATAACCAAAGCTGTCCTTAGCTGTGTTATCTAAGAATGAGGTTTGGTTATATAAAAACAATAACGGCTAGATTTAGAGTTTTGTCGGTAAGGACCCGCGTAGCTAACGCTGGCTTTTTTCTGGCCGCACCATAAAAATAACTCTGGTATTGAGAGTCCACATAAAGGCTGCGTTAGGCTCCAAAAAAGGAGCGTAGAGCATATTTAACGCAGCTTCAACTCTCGATACCAGAGTTGCTTACGGAAGCGGCCAGCCTCAAAAATGTGCTCGTGCACAATTCCCCCATAGGAAACAATGGGGCTGTTTGAGCTGAAAAAACACCTGCAAAAAAGCCGCGTTCAGCTCCTAACGCAGCCCCATTGTTTGCTATGTGGAAACACTTCCTACGTCTGCACCTAACACTCTAACATGTACCCTGAGTCTAAACACCCCTAACCTTACACTTATTAACCCCTAATCTGCCGCCCCCGCTATCGCTGACCCCTGCATATTATTTTTAACCCCTAATCTGCCGCTCCGTACACCGCCGCTACTTACATTATCCCTATGTACCCCTAATCTGCTGCCCCTAACACCGCCGACCCCTATATTATATTTATTAACCCCTAATCTGCCCCCCTCAACGTCGCCTCCACCTGCCTACACTTATTAACCCCTAATCTGCCGACCGGACCGCACCGCTATCATAATAAAGTTATTAACCCCTAATCCGCCTCACTAACCCTATAATAAATAGTATTAACCCCTAATCTGCCCTCCCTAACATCGCCGACACCTAACTTCAATTATTAACCCCTAATCTGCCGACTGGAGCTCACCGCTATTCTAATAAATGTATTAACCCCTAAAGCTAAGTCTAACCCTAACACTAACACCCCCCTAAGTTAAATATAATTTACATCTAACGAAATTAATTATCTCTTATTAAATAAATTATTCCTATTTAAAGCTAAATACTTACCTGTAAAATAAATCCTAATATAGCTACACTATAAATTATAATTATATTATAGCTATTTTAGGATTAATATTTATTTTACAGGTAACTTTGTAATTATTTTAACCAGGTACAATAGCTATTAAATAGTTAATAACTATTTAATAGTTACCTAGTTAAAATAATAACAAAAATTACCTGTAAAATAAATCCTAACCTAAGTTACAATTAAACCTAACACTACACTGTCATTAAATTAATTAAATAAAATATCTACAATTACCTACAATTAAACCTAACACTACACTATCAATACATTAATTAAATACAATATCTACAAATAACTACAATGAAATAAACTAACCAAAGTACAAAAAATAAAAAAGAACTAAGTTACAAAAAATAAAAAAATATTTACAAACATAAGGAAAATCTTACAACAATTTTAAACTAATTACACCTACTCTAAGCCCCCTAATAAAAATGCCCTACCCTATTCTAAATTACTAAAGTTCAAAGCTCTTTTACCTTACCAGCCCTGAACAGGGCCCTTTGCGGGGCATGCCCCAAGAAGTTCAGCTCTTTTGCCTGTAAAAAAAAACATACAATACCCCCCCCAACATTACAACCCACCACCCACATACCCCTAATCTAACCCAAACCCCCCTTAAATAAACCCAACACTAAGCCCCTGAAGATCATCCTACCTTGTCTTCACCTCACCGGGTATCACCGATCCGTCCTGGCTCCAAAATCTTCATCCAACCCAAGCGGGGGCTGGCGATCCATCTTCCGGTGTCTGAAGAGGTCCAGAAGAGGCTCCAAAGTCTTCATCCTATCCGGGAAGAAGAGTAGATCCGGACCGGCAACCATCATCATCTTCCAAGCGGCATCTTCTATCTTCATCCGATGAGGACCGGCTCCATCCTGAAGACCTCCACCGCGGACCCATCTTCATCCGGCGACGTCCAACTGAAGAATGACGGTTCCTTTAAGGGATGTCATCCAAGATGGCGTCCCTCGAATTCCGAATGGCTGATAGGATTCTATCAGCCAATCGGAATTAAGGTAGGAATATTCTGATTGGCTGATGGAATCAGCCAATCAGAATCAAGTTCAATCCGATTGGATGATCCAATCAGCCAATCAGATTGAGCTTGCATTCTATTGGCTGATCGGAACAGCCAATAGAATGCGAGCTCAATCTGATTGGATCATCCAATCGGATTGAACTTGATTCTGATTGGCTGATTCCATCAGCCAATCAGAATATTCCTACCTTAATTCCGATTGGCTGATAGAATCCTATCAGCCAATCGGAATTCGAGGGACGCCATCTTGGATGACGTCCCTTAAAGGAACCGTCATTCTTCAGTTGGACGTCGCCGGATGAAGATGGGTCCGCGGTGGAGGTCTTCAGGATGGAGCCGGTCCTCATCGGATGAAGATAGAAGATGCCGCTTGGAAGATGATGGTTGCCGGTCGGGATCTACTCTTCTTCCCGGATAGGATGAAGACTTTGGAGCCTCTTCTGGAGCCTCTTCAGACGCCGGAAGATGGATCGCCAGCCCCCGCTTGGGTTGGATGAAGATTTTGGAGCCAGGACGGATCGGTGATACCCGGTGAGGTGAAGAAAAGGTAGGATGATCTTCAGGGGCTTAGTGTTAGGTTTATTTAAGGGGGGTTTGGGTTAGATTAGGGGTATGTGGGTGGTGGGTTGTAATGTTGGGGGGGGGGTATTGTATGTTTTTTTTTACAGGCAAAAGAACTGAACTTCTTGGGGCATGCCCCACAAAGGGCCCTGTTCAGGGCTGGTAAGGTAAAGGAGCTTTGAACTTTAGTAATTTAGAATAGGGTAGGGCATTTTTTATTTTGGGGGGCTTTGTTATTTTATTAGGGGGCTTAGAGTAGGTGTAATTAGTTTAAAATTGTTGTAAGATTTTCCTTATGTTTGTAAATATTTTTTTATTTTTTATAACTTAGTTCTTTTTTATTTTTTGTACTTTAGTTAGTTTATTTCATTGTAGTTATTTGTAGATATTGTATTTAATTAATGTATTGATAGTGTAGTGTTAGGTTTAATTGTAGATAATTGTAGATATTTTATTTAATTAATTTAATGATAGTGTAGTGTTAGGTTTAATTGTAACTAAGGTTAGGATTTATTTTACAGGTAATTTTGTTATTATTTTAACTAGGTAACTATTAAATAGTTATTAACTATTTAATAGCTATTGTACCTGGTTAAAATAAATACAAAGTTACCTGTAAAATAAATATTAATCCTAAAATAGCTATAATATAATTATAATTTATATTGTAGCTATATTAGGATTTATTTTACAGGTAAGTATTTAGCTTTAAATAGGAATAATTTATTTAATAAGAGTTAATTAATTTCGTTAGATTAAAATTATATTTAAGTTAGGGGGTGTTAGTGTTAGGCTTAGCTTTAGGGGTTAATACATTTATTAGAATAGCGGCGAGATTCGGTCGGCAGATTAGGGGTTAATAATTGAAGTTAGGTGTTGGCGATGTTAGGGAGGGCAGGTTAGGGGTTAATAAATATAATATAGGGGTCGGCGGTGTTAGGGGCAGCAGATTAGGGGTACATAGCTATAATGTAGCTGGCGGCTCTTTGCGGTCGGCAGATTAGGGGTTAATAAGTGTAGGTAGGTGGCGGCAACGTTGTGGGGGCAGGTTAGGGGTTAATAAATATAATATAGGGGTCGGTGATGTTAGGGCAGCAGATTAGGGGTACATAGGGATAATGTAGGTGGCGGCGTTTTGCAGTCGGCAGATTAGGGGTTAATTATTGTAGGTAGCTGGCGGCGACGTTGTGGGGGGCAGATTAGGGGTTAATAAATATAATATAGGGGTCGGCGGTGTTAGGGGCAGCAGATTAGGGGTACATAAGGATAATGTAGGTGGCGGTCGGCAGATTAGGGGTTAAAAAAATTTAATCGAGTGGCGGCGATGTGGGGGGACCTCGGTTTAGGGGTACATAGGTAGTTTATGGGTGTTAGTGTACTTTAGAGCACAGTAGTTAAGAGCTTTATGAACCGGCGTTAGCCCAGAAAGCTCTTAACTACTGACTTTTTTCTGCGGCTGGAGTTTTGTCGTTAGAATTCTAACGCTCACTTCAGACACGACTCTAAATACCGGAGTTAGAAAGATCCCGTTGATAAGATAGGATAAGCAATTGACGTAAGGGGATCTGCGGTATGGAAAAGTCGCGGCTGAAAAGTGAGCGTTAGACCCTTTTTTGAGTAACTCCAAATACCGGAGGTAGCCTAAAACCAGCGTTAGGAGCCTCTAACGCTGGTTTTCACGGCTACCGCCAAACTCTAACTCTAGGCCTAAGTGTCCTAAAACATGTTTTTGTGTTACTTTGTAAATCAAAACACAATATCTAACAATAACAACAAAGGGAACAGTGTTTGTCTTTTCTAACCCTATTGATTTTATGATTGTCAAAGTCCAATGTCCAATGAAGAAATAGTCCAAATGAAAGCCAATTAGGAAAAAACTGATCTTTCAATCCAAAAGTCTTCGAAAACCTGTGGAAAAAAATAAAATGCACTAAACAATGGGCTAAAGGGAACTGAGTCAACAGGTTTTCAACTCACCCAATAAGCCTTGATCCTGATGATATATGAGCCTCACAAATCTCCCCTATTGTCTACGCGTTTCGGCCCTGTAGTGGGGCCTTTTTCAAGACAGTAGACCTGATATTGTGTTCCAAATTCTCTTAACCAGTCATATTCTAGTTTATTGTTTTAAACGTATTTTTAGTTTATTGTTTTAAACGTATTTTCTATCCTATAACAAGGCTGAAAACTGTCAGTATCCAATTATATTTGGAGGTACACTGATCCTAACTTTGTGATCAAAAAATCTGTGATTTTAACATTTGTTTCTGTGATTTTAAAATTTGTTTCTGTCATTAAAAGAGGGACTTTTTTTTACGAATTTTTGATGGTTTATTGTACTCATTGGATCATATCTTGACTTTTCCCACCTTAGAATTGGTGATATTGTTTTATGGAACCTGTATAAGGAACCTGTAGTTTACTTTAGCCTTTTTAGGCGCTCCTATAACTCTTTTGTATTGTCTTATTAAAATAGGACATTTATTAATTTAACACAGGGCCCACAGGCATACAAATACAATTTTGGCCTGCTATAGGCCCTTAGAACAAGACTAAAGGCCTATGGCAGGTCCAAAACCTTGTTTGTATTCATGTAGACCACAGATATTCACAGTAGTTTGATAAAGAATATTGCTTTTTTTGCCAGAAAAGCTTGTTGAGGCAATCAGATTGTCTACATGTTGTATCCACCTCTAGTTAAAAGGGACAGTTTACTTTTTTTTTTTTTCTTTTTACCCCTCAAATGACCAGACCATTTTTCAATTTTCTTACCGTTTGGGACCAGGGCTATTTTAACATTTCTGTTGTGTTTGTGTTTAGCTGTAATTTTCCTCTTACTCATTTACTGTACCCACACATTATATACAGTTTTTCTCGCAATTAAATGGACTTTCTAAAGATACCATTATTTTCATCATATCTTATAATTTACTATAAATTTGTTTATAAAATATGATGAAAAAATGGGGAAAACCCCCACACTTTTTCTAACTTTGACCCCCAAAATCTGTTACACATCTACAACCACCAAAAAAACTCCCATGTTAAATAGTTTCTAAATTTTGTCCTGAGTTTAGAAATACCCAATGTTTACATGTTCTTTGCTTTTTTTGCAAGTTATAGGGCAATAAGTAGAAGTAGCACTTTACTATTTTCAAACCATTTTTTTTCAAAATTAGCGAGTTACATTGTAACACTAATATCTGTCAGGAACCCCTGAATAACCCTTCAAATGTATATTTTTTTTCTAGTAAAAAACCCAAAGTATTAATCTAGGCCCATTTTGGTATATTTCATGCCATCATATATGGCTTTGGCATTGCTTTTTGGTAATTAGAAGGCCGCTGCACACCACACTTGTTTTATGCCTAGCAGTGAAGGGGTTAATTAGGTTTGTAGGGTAAATTTTAGCTTTAGTGTAGAGATCAGCCTCTCACCTGACACATCCCACCCCTGATCCCTCCCTAGCCCCCCTCAAACATCTCTCTTCCCTCCCCTAATAAAGATCTATAACAAACTAGAGGGCCACTAGATGAAATCAACAATATTGATGGTCAACAATTATCAATATGCAAAGTCAGCTATACAATGAAATATGAACATGCCTAAAATAATTATATGTGTGTATAAAAACTAGAAAGAAATACAACATATACAAATATAAAGAGGAATGTCCCAAATAATATTTTTCACTTTTAGAGCATATGGAAGTCATCTTTGGTATAGATTAGATGTATAATGGCAGCCTCCTCCTCAACGACAGATCCGGGTTATAACTGTAGAATAGAGAAAAATAGAGGGGTGCCTCATGTGCAGGATCATCAAGTATGTGTGTTAGTAAAATACTATTTGTGCCAAATGGGTACTCACATATTCGTATAGCACAGCAATGTGCTGGTAGGTGCAGACTGTAGATTTAACAAGTGTAACAGCTCACTCTCAGTTAGAATATTCTGTCTGTGCAGTGGATATGTAAAGCATAAAGAGAAAGCACTACATGCTCATATCAATCAAAATATGACTGTGTAACTTTCATAGATGTCAAATGGGTACTCACATGCTGGCCAAGCACACCAATGTGCTGGTAGGAGCAGGCTGGCAGATTTCAAATAGGTGTGTCAGCTCACCCCCAAAGATCAAGGTCCAGGTGCAGGTAAGCAAATGGCAAATATAGTCCAAAAAGGCGATGAACATAAGCAGGCAGGTAAGGTGTTTCCACCCAAGACAGTTTTTTTAGTATAAAAAAGTAATTTATTAAAAACAAAAATAATTTTAAAAATAGATTTAAAAAGTGGAATAGGGGTATTCAAATATCCCCCTATATTTGCAACGCGTTTCTCAGCTCTGAGGCTGTTTTTTCAGGCATAGTATAAACCTTACCAATCTACCTGCTTTATATAACCCCTACCTAATACAAATGGACAATGTTCACCACTAAATGGGGGCTTATTTTCTGCTTAGTCAATTAATTTATATCCACTTGCATATTTTGAATCAACCTAGGTGAATGGAAAAATGTCTAGGCTGTGCTTGCTGTATAAAACTAGATTATACTATCAAAATATACGCAGAAAGCAACCACAGCACACAACCCAGAATTCCCTCCATCAGAAGGTAGCCCAAAAACGAACAATACATTTCAAATTCCTCTATGTATTTATACATTTCTGTTAAAATTAATTTAGGTTATATTTTATCAACATCATCAACAATGATTATTAAAAATTGTCAGTTGGCATATTAATACCGACTTTATTGTCTCACAACAACCTCCCCTATGTTAGTTTCTGGTTTTTATTTTTGTCATTATATAAGAGGTTTTATAACAGTGAAACAGATCTTTAACACCGATGTTACTATGGTCAACATTTCCTACCTTTGTAGCGTTATTTCTTTTCGTCCCAAAGTGGTATAGATCTATTTGTTTGTTTGGATCAGATATATCCTAGTTTGCTAGCTCCCTATGTTACAAACGCTTTTCTATATTTACAAACACTTCCGTGTTTAGTTTTCATGATCGCTCACTTAACCAATGTGTGCTTACTAAAAACGATGAACAATATGAAAGCCTATTACAACCAAGGGGGGTTTATTCTTTTTGACGCTCACTTATGTACCTTACCCCCTTTATTGGATTAGTTTAAGTGTATAATAAATTAGATAAACCGATATGGATTTAACTTAACACCTTTCCTTACTGTCTAAACTACTCATCCTTAAAGAGATCTATAAGATGTGAACCGCAACCGATAAAATGTATATGTCTATCCTCTCAATCATAAACAATGTGATTATAGGTCATAATGGACATGTCTATGTAGTTTGTAGGGTAAACGGATCAATATGATATTAGGTATAGTAAATGTGCATTATTTGTCATATATCTCTCCTATTCTCTACTTTGTTATGTGATGAACCTAGTAATTTAAAATCTATAAGCGTGCTCATATAAGACTAGTTATCTCCTTTATATCTTTACGTTATGTCAGTAAAAACAGAAAAAAGTATATTAACTTTCACCATGTAAAATAGGTTAATATAATATAATAATATCATGTAGATGTGTGTAAAAAACATAATTTATGCTTACCTGATAAATTTATTTCTCTTGTAGTGTATCCAGTCCACGGATCATCCATTACTTGTGGGATATTCTCCTTCCCAACAGGAAGTTGCAAGAGGATCACCCACAGCAGAGCTGCTATATAGCTCCTCCCCTCACTGCCATATCCAGTCATTCGACCGAAACAAGCCGAGAAAGGAGAAACCATAGGGTGCAGTGGTGACTGTAGTTTAATTAAAATTTAGACCTGCCTGAAAAGGACAGGGCAGGCCGTGAACTGGATACACTACAAGAGAAATAAATTTATCAGGTAAGCATAAATTATGTTTTCTCTTGTTAAGTGTATCCAGTCCACGGATCATCCATTACTTGTGGGATACCAATACCAAAGCTAAAGTACATGAAGGGAAGACCAAGTTGCAGCCTTGCAAATCTGTTCAACAGAGGCCTCATTTTTAAAGGCCCAGGTGGAAGCCACAGCTCTAGTAGAATGAGCTGTAATCCTTTCAGGAGGCTGCTGTCCAGCAGTCTCATAGGCTAAACGGATTATACTCCAAAGCCAAAAAGAAAGAGAGGTTGCCGAGGCCTTCTGACCTCTCCTCTGTCCAGAGTAAACAACAAACAGGTTAGATGTTTGGCGACAAACTTTAGTAGCCTGTAAGTAAAACTTCAAGTTACGGACTACATCTAGATTATGCAAAAGACGTTACTTCTTTGAAGAAGGATTAGGAAATAATGATGGAACAACAATCTCTTGATTGATATTCTTGTTAGAAACCACCTTAGGTAAAAACCCAGGTTTTGTACGCAGAACAACTTTATCTGAATGAAAGATCAGATAAGGAGAATCACAATGTAAGGCAGATAACTCCGAGACTCTTCGAGCCGAGGAAATAGCCATCAGAAAAAGAACTTTCCATGAAAGAAATTTGATATCAATAGAATGAAGGGGTTCAAACAGAACCCCTTGAAGAACTTTAAAAACCAAGTTTAAGCTCAATGGAGGAGCAACAGGTTTAAACACAGGCTTAATTCTAACTAAAGCCTGACAAAATGCCTGAACGTCTGGAACTTCTGCCAGACGCTTGTGTAAAAGAATAGACAGAGCAGAAATCTGTCCCTTTAAAGAACTAGCTGATAATCCTTTGTCCAAACCCTCTTGGAGAAAGGACAATATCCTAGGAATCCTAACCCTACTCCATGAGTAATTCTTGGATTCACACCAATGAAGATATTTACGCCATATCTTGTGGTAAATTTTCCTGGTGACAGGCTTTCGTGCCTGTATTAAAGGTATCAATTACTGACTCGGAGAAGCCACGCTTTGATAGGATCAAGCGTTCAATCTCCATGCAGTCAGTCTCAGAGAAAGTAGATTCGGATGATTGAAAGGACCTTGTATTAGAAGGTCTTGTCTCAGAGGCAGAGTCCATGGTGGAAAGGATGACATATCCACTAGGTCTGCATACCAGGTCCTGCGTGGCCACGCAGGCGCTATCAATATCACTGATGCTCTTTCCTGTTTGATTTTGGCAATCAGACGAGGGAGCAGAGGAAACGGTGGAAACACATAAGCCAGGTTGAAGAACCAAGGCGCTGCTAGAGCATCTATCAGTGCCGCTTCTGGGTCCCTGGACCTGGATCCGTAACAAGGAAGCTTGGCGTTCTGGCGAGACGCCATGAGATCCAATTCTGGTTTGCCCCAACGTAGAACCAATTGAGCAAACACCTCCGGATGGAGTTCCCATTCCCCCGGATGAAAAGTCTGACGACTTAGAAAATCCGCCTCCCAGTTCTCTACCCCTGGGATATGGATCGCTGACAGGTGGCAAGAGTGAGTCTCTGCCCAGCGAATTATCTTGGAGACTTCTGACATCGCTAGGGAACTCCTGGTTCCCCCTTGATGGTTGATGTAAGCCACAGTCGTGATGTTGTCCGACTGAAATCTGATGAACCTCAGTGTTGCTAGCTGAGGCCAAGCCAGAAGAGCATTGAATATTGCTCTTAACTCCAGAATATTTATTGGGAGGAGTTTCTCCTCCTGAGTCCATGAACCCTGAGCCTTCAGGGAGTTCCAGACTGCACCCCAACCTAGAAGGCTGGCATCTGTTGTTACAATTGTCCAATCTGGTCTGCGAAAGGTCATACCCTTGGACAGATGGGCCCGAGATAACCACCAGAGAAGAGAATCTCTGGTTTCCTGATCCAGATTTAGTAGAGGGGACAAATCTGTGCAATCCCCATTCCACTGACTGAGCATGCATAATTGCAGCGGTCTGAGATGCAGGCGCGCGAATGGCACTATGTCCATCGCCGCTACCATTAAGCAGATTACTTCCATGCACTGAGCCACCGTGGGGCGCGGAATGGAGTGAAGAACACGGCAAGCATTTAGAAGTTTTGATAACCTGGACTCCGTCAGGTAAATTTTAATTTCTACAGAATCTATTAGAGTCCCTAGGAAGGAAACCCTCGTGAGAGGAGATAGAGAACGCTTTTCTTCGTTCACTTTCCACCCATGCGACCTCAGGAATGCCAGAACTATCTCTGTATGAGACTTGGCAATTTGAAAGCTTGACGCCTGTATCAGAATATCGTCCAGGTAAGGAGCCACCGCTATGCCTCGCGGTCTTAGGACCGCCAGAAGTGAGCCCAGAACCTTTGTAAAAATTATTGGGGCTGTAGCCAACCCAAATGGAAGAGCTACAAATTGGTAATGCCTGTCTAGAAAGGCAAACCTCAGGAACTGATGATGATTCTTGTGAATCGGAATGTGAAGGTAGGCATCCTTTAAGTCCACTGTGGTCATGTACTGACCCTCTTGGATCATGGGTAAAATGGTTCGAATAGTTTCCATCTTGAATGACAGAACTCTGAGGAGTTTAGGATCTTTAAATCCAAAATTGGTCTGAAGGTTCCCTCTTTTTTGGGAACCACAAACAGATTTGAATAAAACCCCTGTCCTTGTTCCGTCTGCGGAACTGGATGGATCACTCCCATTACAAGGAGATCTTGTACGCAGCTTAGGAATGCCTCTTTCTTTATCTGGTTTGCAGAAAATCTTGAAAGGTGAAATCTCCCTTGTGGAGGAGAAACTTTGAAGTCCAGAAGATATCCCTGAGATATGATCTCCAACGCCCAGGGATCCTGAACATCTCTTGCCCACGCCTGGGCGAAGAGAGAGAGTCTGCCCCCTACTAGATCCGTTGTCGGATAGGGGGCCGCTCCTTCATGCTGTCTTAGAGGCAGCAGCAGGCTTTCTGGCCTGCTTGCCATTGTTCCAGGACTGGTTAGGTTTCCAGGCCTGCTTGGATTTGAGCAAAAGTTCCCTCTTGTTTTGAAGCAGAGGAAGTTGATGCTGCACCTGCCTTGAAATTTCGAAAGGCACGAAAATTAGACTGTTTGGCCTTTGATTTGGCCCTGTCCTGAGGAAGGGTATGACCCTTGCCTCCAGTAATGTCAGCAATAATTTCCTTCAAGCCAGGCCCGAATAAGGTCTGCCCCTTGAAAGGAATGTTGAGTAATTTAGACTTTGACACATCAGCTGTCCAGGATTTGAGCCATAGCGCCCTACGCGCCTGGATGGCGAATCCGGAATTCTTAGCCGTTAGTTTAGTCAAATGAACAATGGCATCAGAAACAAATGAGTTAGCTAGCTTAAGAGTTCTAAGCTTGTCAACAATTTCAGTCAATGGAGCTGTATGGATGGCCTCTTCCAGGGCCTCAAACCAGAATGCCGCCGCCGCAGCAGTGACAGGCGCAATGCATGCAAGGGGCTGTAAAATAAAACCTTGTTGAATAAACATTTTCTTAAGGTAACCCTCTAATTTTTTATCCATTGGATATGAAAAAGCACAACTGTCCTTAACCGGGATAGTGGTACGCTTTGCTAAAGTAGAAACTGCTCCCTCCACCTTAGGGACAGTCTGCCCTAAGTCCCGTGTAGTGGCATCTATTGGAAACATTTTTCTAAATATAGGAGGTGGGGAAAAGGGCACACGGGGCCTATCCCACTCCTTACTAATAATTTCTGTAAGCCTTTTAGGTATTGGAAAAATATCAGTACTCACCGGCACTGCATAGTATTTATCCAGCCTACACAATTTCTCTGGTACTGCAATTGTGTCACAGTCATTCAGAGCAGCTAATACCTCCCCAAGCAATACACGGAGGTTCTCAAGCTTAAATTTAAAATTAGAAATCTCTGAATCAGTTCTCCCCGATTCAGAGACGTCACCCACAGACTGAAGCTCTCCGTCCTCAGGTTCTGCATATTGTGACCCAGTATCAGACATGGCTCTTACAGCATCTACGCGCTCTGTATCTCGTCTAACCCCAGAGCTATCGCGCTTGCCTCTCAATTCAGGCAATCTGGATAATACCTCTGACAGGGTATTATTCATGATTGCAGCCATGTCCTGCAAAGTAATCGCTATGGGCGTCCCTGATGTACTTGGCGCCATATTAGCGTGCGTCCCTTGAGCGGGAGGCGAAGGGTCCGACACGTGGGGAGAGTTAGTCGGCATAACTTCCCCCTCGACAGACCCCTCTGGTGACAATTCTTTTATAGATAAAGACTGATCTTTACTGTTTAAGGTGAAATCAATACATTTAGTACACATTCTCCTATGGAGCTCCACCATGGCTTTTAAACATAATGAACAAGTATCCTCTGTTTCAGACATGTTTGTACAGACTAGCAATGACACTAGCAAGCTTGGAAAACACTTTAAAGCAAGTTAACAAGCAATATAAAAAACGTTACTGTGCCTTTAAGAGAAACAAATTTTGACAAAATTTGAAACAACAAACAGTGAAAAAAGGCAGTTACACTAACCAAATTTTTACAGTGTATGTAACAAGTCAGCAGAGCATTGCACCCACTTGCAAATGGATGATTAACCCCTTAATAACAAAAACAGAATAATAAATGACAAAAACGTTTTTTAAACACAGACACAACAACTGCCACAGTCTACTGTGATTGTTACCCTCCTCAAACACGACTTTGAAGCCTTTTGAGCCCTTCAGAGATGTCCTGGATCATGCAGGAAGAAGCTGAATGTGTCTGTCAGTATTTTTAGCTGCACAGAAAAGCACTAAAATAGGCCCTTCCCACTCATATTGCAACAGTGGAAAGCCTCTGTTTCTAGGCAAAAATCAAACCAGCCATGTGGAAAAAAACTAGGCCCCAATAAGTTTTGTCACCAAACATATATAAAAACGATTAAAGATGCCAGCAAACGTTTTATATTACACTTTTATAAGAGTATGTATCTCTATTAATAAACCTGATACCAGTCGCTATCACTGCATTTAAGGCTTTACTTACATTAATCCGGTATCAGCAGCATTTTCTAGCAAATTCCATCCCTAGAAAAATATTAACTGCACATACCTTATTGCAGGAAAACCTGCACGCCATTCCCTCTCTGAAGTTACCTCACTCCTCAGAATATGTGAGAACAGCAATGGATCTTAGTTACTTCTGCTAAGATCATAGAAATCACAGGCAGATTCTTCTTCTAATGCTGCCTGAGATGAAACAGTACACTCCGGTACCATTAAAAAATAACAAACTTTTGATTGAAGTTAAAAAACTAACTATATAGGGGGCGGAGCCTGGAGTGACTGAGAATGGCCGCATAATTTGTCTGCTCTGACTCTGGTTGTATTATATATGTCTTTACCTGCTACTTATAGAAGAGATGAGCCCTGTAAAGCTACCTAAATATACCCTGGACTTTGGTCTAACAGCTGTTAAAGCTGAATTTAATGCAGGGTTTCACCTTTTCGACTTGAGACCGGAGCTTCACTTTGAACTTATATGAGCGGTGGCCATCTTGCCGACCGCATGGCTTTCACATTTTACAACTACAACCAGGCTTCCAACTTGTGAGGATTGTTACCATCATTAAAACCCCCCCGGCGGGTACCCTTTGGGGGCCTGTCGTTAGGACACAGTGATACCTCACCACTCACTGCAATATTACAAAGCACAAGAGTGTGTACATCTGCATGATTTTATTCAGCGTGCTGACTTACATATACATACAGTGTACCCCAGCAATCTGCGCCACCCGGATCTGTTCTAAAGACACATGTTAGCGATAGCACTCTGGGGCCCCAGTGCTATGCACCTATTACTGTCCCGGGACTGGTAACTACTGTTGGGAGGTTTGCAGAAGTTAATGCCGACCAAGTAATTTTAGAAGACGCAACCTGCATGGAGATTAGCAGCACAACAGAGGCCCATCCAATCTCTCTGCTTAGCACGGAAAGTGCCCCTGCTGAGAGCTCAGTCCTGAGCCGAGAAGATAGGAGGCTAAGATCGCAGTTCTCCTCAACAGCTAAGAGAGGACGATTACCCAGAGATTGTGGAGACTCATATGCACAATGTGGGGGACTTGTGTTGACTTTATTAGGCTCTATTAAGCTCTCCTGTTACACCGTGACAAGGTTGGTAACTTGGAACATTACTCAGAGACACTTCCCTATCGTTACTGCCTATGTAAGGCTCGGGCTCTGGGCTACTCGGCAGGTCTCTAGCAAACATGACTCTAGCAAATGGTCTCGCATTGGAATAGGTTAGGTTGGTGGGTTTAGCTAGGATTATGTTCAGTACTGTATTTACACCCATCCAGTTACGGTTACAAGTTCTTCTGTTGCTATTTTCAGCACTTATATTATGTGGTATGACTGGTCTGGTTTAGTAAATTTCTATATTTGTGCCCTCTCATCTAGGACTGTATATCTGATGGCCTGTTTTTTTTTGTTTGTTTTTTAGTGAAATGTTTTAGTTGCGCTTTTTTTTACTGATGACTGTACATATGCTATAGCTTCTTTCTGTAATTGTGCTTCAGCATACAGGTGCATATTACTTCATATAATCCACTGATATTGATATTGAGACCACCCTATTAAATTCCATTTAGCTGCTTCCCTTTATTTTAGCCCACTAATGCACTTGCCCTGCACAGTTTTATTCAGTCAAAGCAAGATGGGGAAGTCTCTCACTATTACCCCATAGACTGTAATCTTCCCCTAGCAACTGCCCAATGACAGTATCTTCAGCTCCATGGCAGCTATTCTCTCCAATAACCTCAAGGCATATGTTTGCAAAATGTCTATTTTATTGCTACGGTAAACTCAGGGTGGGGTGCTGTATTGCCTGCGGCCGGGGTGATGCACCACGCACATACCTATACAACTAGCATTTACAGTTAGTAGCACATAGAAAACAAATTTAGATCTGTATTGAGGTAGCTCATACCAGTAACTCTTGTTACTCATTTTTCCCCTGTCTGATTATTATATGATGAGTCCTTTGGCTGTCCATCTTTTAAAGTAGGTCAGCACAGAAAATTCACAACATATATGACAATGTACACTAGCATTATTTCACCTAGTTGATACCCACTATTCTAAAATCACTTCCTCTCTTTATTATTGTTCACAGCTATGTCAATAACGGATAATTTCTATTATGAGGTATACCATTAACATTATTGTTCTTAGCCTGTTTTAGTACTCTAAATTTATCTAATTTGTTCATATGTCCGTTTTAAAATTGATAAAAACTTAAAATAGAGGTTTAACAGCTGGGACCCAAGAGTGGCCCCTTACGGTTTATAATTGTCTTCTGTAACTTCATGTCATCTCCAATACAGAGAGGTCCAAAAGTGGCCCTTGGTGCCATCTAGAAGGCATACCAACTTAAGAGCAAGCATGATGTTTATTGATCTTTTTTTTCCTTTTCTAGCAATGCCATGGAGTTATGTTATGGTGTTATTACTGTATAATCTGAAACAAATGTATATATTGAATGTCTTAAAAGGCACTGTCTGTAAGCTCTGAATTAAACCTCAATAAAAATAAAAATATGAAAAAAAAATAAATTGGTTATAAATAAAAAAAAAAAAAAAAAAACTAACTATAATACACCACTCTCCTCTTACTACGTCCATCTTTGTTGAGAGTTGCAAGAGAATGACTGGATATGGCAGTGAGGGGAGGAGCTATATAGCAGCTCTGCTGTGGGTGATCCTCTTGCAACTTCCTGTTGGGAAGGAGAATATCCCACAAGTAATGGATGATCCGTGGACTGGATACACTTAATAAGAGAAATAAACTATCTACATATAGTGCAGTGAAGTATAAGAATATACATTAGTTGATACATATGGAAACATATATAATTGTTTCACCTAGGTAGTTATATTAAATCTATTAAAGTAGTGTAATAATTATTCTAGTGAACTAAGTATATATTATATTATATCGATACGTGAATGATACTAAATAGTGAAATTAAAACTAATAATGTGAATAATGGGTCTTCTAATCCATATAATAAATGGTATATCTTCAAAGATTTCTTTACTCACACATACTTGATGATCCTGCACATGAGGCGCCCCTCTATTTTTCTCTATTGTACACTTCCCTCCCCTACCTCACAATTGTCACTGCCATCTTAAGTACTGGCAGAAAGTCTGCCAGTACTAAAATAAGGCATATTTTTTTTATATTGATTCTGCAGTGTTGGATCCCCCCTTAGCCCCCAACCTTCCTGACCCCCCCCCCCAAACAGCTCTCTAACCCTCCCCCCTCTACCTAGTTACCATCTTGGGTACTGGCAGCTGTCTGCCAGTACCCAGTTTGTTAAAAACAGAATTTATGCTTACCTGATAAATTACTTTCTCCAACGGTGTGTCCGGTCCACCGCGTCATCCATTACTTGTGGGAATATTCTCTTCCCCAACAGGAAATGGCAAAGAGCACAGCAAAAGCTGCCCATATAGCCCCTCCTCAGGCTCCGCCCCCCAGTCATTCGACCGACGGTTAGGAGAAAAAAAGGAGAAACTATAGGGTGCCGTGGTGACTGTAGTGTATAGAGAAAGAAATTTTTCAAACCTGATTAAAAAACCAGGGCGGGCCGTGGACCGGACACACCGTTGGAGAAAGTAATTTATCAGGTAAGCATAAATTCTGTTTTCTCCAACATTGGTGTGTCCGGTCCACGGCGTCATCCATTACTTGTGGGAACCAATACCAAAGCTTTAGGACACGGATGAAGGGAGGGAGCAAATCAGGTTACCTAAACGGAAGGCACCACGGCTTGCAAAACCTTTCTCCCAAAAATAGCCTCCGAAGAAGCATAAGTATCAAATTTGTAGAATTTGGCAAAAGTGTGCAGAGAAGACCAAGTCGCTGCCTTACATATCTGATCAACAGAAACCTCGTTCTTGAAGGCCCATGTGGAAGCCACAGCCCTAGTAGAGTGAGCTGTGATTCGTTCAGGAGGCTGCCGTCCGGCAGTCTCATAAGCCAATCGGATAATGCTTTTCAGCCAGAAAGAAAGAGAGGTAGCAGTAGCTTTTTGTCCTCTCCTCTTACCAGAGTAAACAACAAACAAAGATGAGGTTTGTCTAAAATCCTTTGTTGCTTCTAAATAGAACTTTAAAGCACGAACTACATCTAAATTGTGTAACAAACGTTCCTTCTTTGAAACTGGATTCGGACACAGAGAAGGAACAACTATTTCCTGGTTAATATTCTTGTTGGAAACAACTTTTGGAAGAAAACCAGGCTTAGTACGCAAAACGACCTTATCTGAATGGAACACCAGATAGGGTGGATCACACTGCAAAGCAGATAATTCAGAAACTCTTCTAGCAGAAGAAATAGCAACCAAAAACAGAACTTTCCAAGATAGTAACTTGATATCTATGGAATGTAAAAGTTCAAACGGAACCCCTTGAAGAACTGAAAGAACTAGATTTAGACTCCAAGGAGGAGTCATGGGTCTGTAAACAGGCTTGATTCTGACCAAAGCCTGTACAAAAGCTTGTACATCTGGCACAGCTGCCAGTCGTTTGTGTAACAAGACAGATAAAGCAGAAATCTGTCCTTTTAGAGAACTCGCTGACAACCCTTTATCCAAACCTTCTTGGAGAAAGGAGAGAATCTTAGGAATTTTAATCTTACTCCAGGAGAATCCCTTGGATTCACACCAACAGATATATTTTTTCCATATTTTATGGTAAATCGTTCTAGTCACAGGTTTTCTGGCTTGAACCAGAGTATCTATCACTGAATTTGAAAACCCACGCTTGGATAAATCAAGCGTTCAATTTCCAAGCAGTCTGCAGAGAGACTAGATTTGGATGTTCGAATGGACCTTGTACTAGAAGATCCTGTCTCAAAGGTAGCTTCCATGGTGGAGCCGATGACATATTCACCAGGTCTGCATACCAAGTCCTGTGCGGCCACGCAGGAGCTATCAGAATCACCGAGGCCTTCTCCTGTTTGATCCTGGCTACGAGCCTGGGAAGGAGAGGGAACGGTGGAAACGCATAAGCTAGGTTGAACGACCAAGGCGCCACTAATACATCCACTAGAGTCGCCTTGGGATCCCTGGATCTGGACCCATAGCAAGGAACCTTGAAGTTCTGACGAGACGCCATCAGATCCATGTCTGGAATGCCCCATAATTGAGTCAACTGGGCAAAAACCTCTGGGTGGAGTTCCCACTCCCCCGGATGGAAAGTCTGACGACTCAGATAATCCGCCTCCCAGTTGTCTACTCCTGGGATGTGAATTGCAGATAGATGGCAGGAGTGATCCTCTGCCCATTTGATGATCTTGGATACCTCTCTCATCGCCAAGGAACTCTTTGTTCCTCCCTGATGGTTGATGTAAGCTACAGTCGTCATGTTGTCTGACTGGAATCTTATGAATCCGGCCTTCGCTAGTTGAGGCCAAGCCCGGAGAGCATTGAATATCGCTCTCAGTTCCAGGATGTTGATCGGGAGAAGAGACTCTTCCCGAGACCATAGACCCTGAGCTTTCAGGGAATCCCAGACCGCGCCCCAGCCTAATAGACTGGCGTCGGTCATGACAATGACCCACTCTGGTCTGCGGAAACTCATTCCCTGAGACAGGTGATCCTGGGTCAACCACCAACGGAGTGAGTCTCTGGTCATCTGGTCTACTTGAATCTGTGGAGACAAGTCTGCATAGTCCCCATTCCACTGATTGAGCATGCACAGTTGTAATGGTCTTAGATGAATTTGAGCAAAAGGAACTATGTCCATTGCTGCAACCATCAATCCTACTACTTCCATGCACTGAGCTATGGAAGGCTGCAGAATAGAGTGAAGAACTTGACAAGCATTTAGAAGCTTTGTCTTTCTGACTTCTGTCAGGAAGATCTTCATTTCTAAAGAATCTATTATTGTTCCCAAAAAGGGAACTCTTGATGACGGAGACAGGGAACTCTTTTCTACGTTCACCTTCCACCCGTGAGATCTGAGAAAGGCTAGAACAATGTCTGTATGAGCCTTTGCCTTGGAAAGAGAAGACGCTTGAATTAGAATGTCGTCTAGATAAGGTGCCACTGCAATGCCCCTTGGTCTTAGAACCGCCAGAAGGGACCCTAGCACCTTTGTGAAAATTCTGGGAGCAGTGGCTAACCCGAATGGAAGAGCCACAAACTGATAATGTTTGTTAGAAAGGCGAACCTTAGGAACTGATGATGATCTTTGTGGATAGGAATATGTAGGTACACATCCTTTAAATCCACGGTAGTCATATATTGACCCTCCTGGATTGTAGGTAAAATTGTTCGAATGGTTTCCATTTTGAACGATGGAACTCTGAGAAATTTGTTTAGAATTTTTAAATCCAGAATTGGTCTGAAAGTTCCCTCTTTTTTGGGAACTACAAACAGGTTTGAGTAAAACCCCTGACCTTGTTCCACAGTTGGAACTGAGTGTATCACTCCCATCTTTAACAGGTCTTCTACACAATGTAAGAATGCCTGTCTCTTTATTTGGTCTGAAGATAAGCGAGACATGTGGAACCTTCCCCTTGGGGGCAGTTCCTTGAATTCTAGAAGATAACCCTGAGAGACTATTTCTAGTGCCCAGAGATCCTGAACACCTCTTGCCCAAGCCTGAGCAAAGAGAGAGAGTCTGCCCCCTACTAGATCCGGTCCCGGATCGGGGGCTACCCCTTCATGCTGTCTTGGTAGCAGCAGCAGGCTTCTTGGCCTGTTTACCCTTGTTCCAGCCTTGAATTGGTTTCCAAGCTGGTTTAGCCTGGGAAGCGTTACCCTCTTGTCTAGAGGCTGCAGAGTAAGAAGCCGGTCCGTTCCTGAAATTGCGAAAGGAATGAAAATTGGACTTATTCTTAGCCTTGAAAGGCCTATCCTGTGGGAGGGCATGGCCCTTCCCCCCAGTGATGTCTGAAATAATTTCTTTCAATTCTGGCCCAAAAAGGGTCTTACCTTTGAAAGGGATATTAAGCAATTTTGTCTTGGAAGATACATCCGCCGACCAAGACTTTAGCCAGAGCGCTCTGCGCGCCACAATTGCAAACCCTGAATTTTTCGCAGCTAATCTCGCTAATTGCAAAGCGGCATCTAACATAAAGGAATTGGCTAACTTAAGTGCGTGAATTCTGTCCATGACTTCCTCATATGGAGTCTCCATATTAAGCGACTTTTCTAGTTCATCGAACCAGAAACACGCCGCCGTAGTGACAGGAATAATGCATGAAATTGGTTGGAGGAGGTAACCTTGCTGAACAAAAATCTTTTTAAGCAAACCCTCCAATTTTTTATCCATAGGATCTTTGAAAGCACAATTGTCCTCAATGGGAATAGTCGTGCGTTTGGCTAGGGTAGAAACTGCCCCCTCAACCTTAGGGACTGTTTGCCATGTGTCCTTCCTTGGGTCGACCATGGGGAACAATTTCTTAAATATAGGAGGTGGGACAAAGGGTATGCCTGGCTTCTCCCACTCCTTATTCACTATGTCCGCCACCCTTTTAGGGATCGGAAAGGCATCAGGGTGCACCGGGACCTCTAAGAATTTGTCCATCTTGCACAATTTTTCTGGAATGACCAAAGAGTCACAATCATCCAGAGTAGATAGCACCTCCTTAAGTAATGCGCGGAGATGCTCTAACTTAAATTTAAACGTCACAACATCAGGTTCTGCCTGTTGAGAAATTCTTCCTGAATCTGAAAGTTCTCCCTCCGACAAACCCTCCCTCACTGCCACTTCTGACTGGTGTGAGGGTATGACAGATAAACTATCGTCAGCGCCTTCTTGCTCCACTGTATTTAAAACTGAGCAATCACGCTTTCTCTGAAATGCTGGCATTTTGGATAAAATATTAGCTATGGAATTATCCATTACTGCCGTTAATTGTTGCATAGTAACAAGCATTGGCGCACTAGATGTACTAAGGGTCGCCTGCGCGGGCATAACTGGTGTTGACACAGAAGGAGAGGATGATGAACTATCCCCACTACCTTCATTTGAGGAATCATCTTGGGCAACCTTATTAAATGTGACAGTACTGTCCTTACTTTGTCTGGACGCCATGGCACAATTATCACATACATTTGAAGGGGGGGCCACCTTGGCCTCCATACATACAGAACATGTTCTATCTGAAGGTACAGACATGTTAGACAGGCTTAAACAGGCTAATAATGCAAAAAAAAAAAAAGTTTTAAAACAAAACCGTTACTGTCTCTTTAAATGTTAAACAGAGCACACTTTATTTCTGAATGTGTGAAAAACTATGAAGGAAATATCCAATCTTTACCAAATTTAAAAGTATTGCACCCCAATTTTCAAGCTTTTAACCCCTTAAATGAGGAAACCGGAGCCGTTTAATCAAATAACAATTTTTAACCCCACTACAGTCCCAGCCACAGCGTTTGCTGAGACTTCACCTGTCCTTAGGAGTTATACGATACCAAATTAAGCCTTCCAGGAACGTTTTCAATGATCACCAGACCCTCTCACATGCAGCTGCATGCACTGCATCCAAAAGAAACTGCGCAATTATGGCGCGAAAATGAGGCTCTGCCTACTATAGTGAAAGGCCCTTCCTGACTGGAAAGGTGTCTAAACAACTGCCTGGCGTCTAAAAACGTTCCCCCACAATAAAAGTTTTATAAATCACCTCAGATTTCATAAAAAACTTAAATAAAGCAATCGATTTAGCCCACAAGAGTGTCAACCAGTGTATAGCCCATAATAAGCCTTCATTCTGTTAAGAGTCTAAGAAAATGGCTTACCGCTCCCCAAGAGGGAAAATGACAGTCTTCTAGCATTACACAGTCTTGTTAGAAAATGGACTAGTCATACCTTGAGCAGAAAAGTCTAACTGTTCCCCCCAACTGAAGTTCTCTGGGCTCAACAGTCCTGTGTGGGAACAGCAATTGATTTTAGTTACTGCTTCTAAAATCATACTCCTCTTTTAAACAGAACTCTTCATCCCTTTCTGTTTTAGAGTAAATAGTACAAACCGGCACTATTTTAAAATAACAAACTCTTGATAGCAGAATAAAAAACTACAACTAAACACCACATACTCTTCACCATCTCCGTGGAGATGCTACTTGTTCAAAGCTGCAAAGAGAATGACTGGGGGGCGGAGCCTGAGGAGGGGCTATATGGACAGCTTTTGTTGTGCTCTTTGCCATTTCCTGTTGGGGAAGAGAATATTCCCACAAGTAATGGATGACGACGTGGACCGGACACACCAATGTTGGAGAAAAAAGCGCCTTTTTTATATATAAATAAATCCCTAATTTTCCCTCATATTCCAACCCCCTCCAAGATCCCTTTCCCAACATTTAAATTCCCCCTCTCCCTCCCATTCCTTACACGCATCAGTAGTGTAGAGGTTCCAGTCCCACCCGCTCCCGCCCACCTGCGCGTGCTGCCATACACCCACTCATGCACCCGTTCCCCGCTACCGGTACCTAAAAGGAAGTGGATGAGTGATGGGCTGCCCACCCGTCTCCCTGCTAAGGCTCCCACCCACCAACGATCAGCACCATCGCTGGCCAATGCAGAGAGGGCCACAGTGGCTCTCTCTGCATTGAATGCCTAAAATTTTTTATTGCAGGATGCCTCAATATTGGAGGCATCACTGCAATGACATGAAAGTGGCTGGAGTGCTTAAAAACCCCAAAGACATACAGGGTACGTCCTTGGTCATTAAGTGACATTTTTTGTAGGATGTACCCTGTATGTCCTTGGTCCTTAAGAAGTTAAAGAGATAGATAACGCCTCTTTTACCCACCCCCCAGCTTTGAACCACTAACATTGTTAAATTAATATACTTTACAACCTCCAAATTTCTAAAGCCCCTTCCGGCCGCCTCTTATCTCGGTGCATTTTATTAGATTTTTACAACCAGACACTGGTAGTTCATGTGCGCAATAATATATTAACATTGTGCTCATTCCCGTGGAGTTAATTATGAGTCAGCACTAAATAACTAAAATGCAAGTGTGTAGAAAGAACTGAGATAAGAGGGAAGTTTGCAGAGGTTTAGATAAAAGGTAATCAGACGTAAAAAGTGCATTACTATATCCGTGTTGGTTATGCAAAACTGGGGAATGGGTAATAAAAGGATTATCTATCTTTTTAAACAAACATTTTCAAGTAGACTATCCCTTTAAATAAATCAGTGTTTCATGCTGTTAAAACACTTTTTACTTTAACATTATGAGATGCTATGTCTGAGGTTTGTAATTGATTCAATAAATCTACTTACAGTTTGGCATTATTTACACAAACTACATATACTAAAGATTAATTCCCTCGGAAGCCACAAACTTACAAGAGCTTTTTTTAAAACAAATGACCTCTGCAGCAATTTAACATTGAAAAGCCCAAGTGGATATTACTTAAAATAACATTTATTTTTACAAATAACAAATACTCTCTAAATATATTTAAAGAGCCATGATACCCAAATGTTGAAACACTTGAAAGTGATGCAGCATAGCTGTAAAAAAGTAAATTTAAGCTTTCCTGATAAATTAATTTCTTCTATGGTACAACGAGTCCACGGATTCATCCTTGTGGGATATTATCCTCCTGCTAACAGGAAGTGGCAAAGAGCACCACAGCAGAGCTGTCTATATAGCTCCTCCCTTAGCTCCACCCCCAAGTCATTCGACCGAAGGTACAGGAAGAAAAAGGAGAAACTAAAAGGTGCAGAGGTGACTGAAGTTTAAAATAAAAAATATATAATCTGTCTTAAAATGACAGGGCGGGCTGTGGACTCTCCGTACCATAGAAGAAATAAATTTATCAGGTAAGCATAAATTAACTTTTCTTCTATAAGGTATGACGAGTCCACGGATTCATCCTTTACTTGTGGGATACAATACCAACGCTACAGGACACGGATGAACGGGAGGGACAAGACAGATGGTTAAAACAGAAGGCACCACTGCTTGAAGAACTTTTCTCCCAAAAATAGCCTCCGAAGAAGCAAAAGTATCAAATTTGTAAAATTTTGAAAAGGTATGAAGCGAAGACCAAGTTGCAGCCTTACAAATCTGTTCAACAGAAGCATCATTTTTAAAAGCCCATGTGGAAGCCACCGCTCTAGTAGAGTGAGCTGTAATCCTTTCAGGAGGCTGCTGTCCAGCAGTCTCGTATGCCAAACGGATGATGCTTTTCAGCCAAAAAGAAAGAGGTAGCCGTAGCTTTTTGACCTCTACGTTTTCCAGAATAGACAACAAACAAAGATGATGTTTGACCGAAATCTTTGGTTGCTTACAAGTAAAACTTCAAAGCACGAACCACGTCCAAGTTGTGCAACAGACGCTCCTTCTTAGAGGAAGGATTAGGACACAGAGAAGGAACAACAATATCCTGATTGATATTCCTATTAGTAACAACCTTAGGGAGGAATCCAGGTTTGGTACGCAAAACCACCTTATCAGCATGGAAAACAAGATAAGGCGAGTCTCATTGCAATGCAGATAGTTCAGAAACTCTTCGAGCCGAAGAGATAGCAACTAAAAACAGAACTTTCCAAGATAGAAGCTTAATATCTATGGAATGCATAGGTTCAAACGAAACCCCTTGAAGAACTTTAAGAACTAAATTCAAACTCCATGGCGGAGCAACAGGTTTAAACACAGGCTTGATTCTAACCAAAGCCTGACAAAATGACTGAACGTCTGGAACATCTGCCAGACGCTTGTGCAGTAAAATTGATAGAGCAGATATCTGTCCCTTTAGGGAACTAGCTGATAACCCCTTCTCCAATCCTTCTTGGAGAAAGGACAAAATCCTAGGAATACTGATCTTACTCCATGAGTAGCCTTTAGATTCGCACCAATAAAGATATTTACGCCATATCTTATGATAAATTTTCCTAGTGACAGGCTTTCGAGCCTGAATCAAGGTATCTATGACTGACTCAGAGAAACCCCGCTTGGATAAAATCAAGCGTTCAATCTCCAAGCAGTCAGCCGCAGAGAAACTAGATTTGGATGCTGGAATGGACCTTGAATCAGAAGGTCCTGTCTCAGTGGCAGAGTCCATGGTGGAAGAGATGACATGTCCACCAGGTCTGCATACCAAGTCCTGCATAGCCACGCAGGTGCTATCAAAATTACCGAAGCTCTCTCCTGTTTGATTCTGGCAATCAAACGAGGAAGGAGAGGAAATGGTGGAAACACATAAGCCAGGTTGAATGACCAGGGTAATGCTAGAGCATCTATCAGTACTGCCTGAGGATCCCTTGACCTGGACCCGTAACAAGGAAGTTTGGCGTTCTGACGAGACGAAAAGTCTAACGACTTAGAAAATCCGCTTCCCAGTTCTCCACTCCTGGGATATAGATTGCTGATAGATGGCAAGAGTGAGTCTCTGCCCATCGAATTATTTTGGTAACCTCTATCATCGCTAGAGAACTCTTTGTTCCCCCCTGATGATTGATATATGCTACAGTCGTGATATTGTCCGACTGGAATCTTATGAATCTGGCCGAAGCCAGCTGAGGCCATGCCTGAAGCGCGTTGAACATCGCTCTCAGTTCTAGAATATTTAATCGGGAGGAGAGCCTCCTCCTGAGCCCACAAACCCTGTGCTTTAAGGGAATTCCAGACTGCACCCCAGCCCAATAGGCTGGCGTCCGTCGTCACTATGACCCACGCTGGCCTGCGGAAACACATTCCCTGAGACAGATGATCCTGTGACAACCACCAAAGAAGAGAGTCTCTGGTCTCTTGATCCAGATTTATCTGAGGAGATAAATCTGCATAATCCCCATTCCACTGATTGAGCATGCATAGTTGCAGTGGTCTGAGATGCAAGCGAGCAAACGGAACTATGTCCATTGCCGCTACCATTAGTCCGATTACCTCCATACACTGAGCCACCGACGGCCGAGGAATGGAATGAAGAGCTCGGCAGGTGGTTAAAATCTTTGATTTCCTGACGTCCGTCAGAAAAATTTTCATGTCCACCGAATCTATCAGAGTTCCCAGGAATAGGACTCTTGTGAGAGGGATAAGTGAACTCTTTTTTACGTTCACCTTCCACCCGTGAGATCTTAGAAAAACCAACACGATGTCCGTGTGAGACTTGGCTAGTTGGTAAGTCGACGCCTGAATTAAGATATCGTCCAGATAAGGCGCCACTGCTATGCCCCGCGGCCTTAGAACCGCCAGAAGGGACCCTAGCACCTTTGTGAAAATTCTGGGAGCTGTGGCCAACCCGAAGGGAAGAGCCACAAACTGGTAATGCTTGTCCAGAAAGGCGAACCTGAGGAACTGGTGATGATCTTTGTGGATAGGGATGTGTAGATACGCATCCTTTAAGTCCACGGTGGTCATATATTGACCCTCCTTGATCATTGGTAAAATAGTACGAATGGTCTCCATCTTGAAGGATGGGTCTCTGTGTTTTGGATCTTGAGATCTAAAATTGGTCTGAAGGTTCCCTCTTTTTTGGGAACCACAAACAGATTTGAGTAAAACACCTGCCCCTGTTCTGCTTTCGGAACTGGGCGGATCACTCCCATAGTATATAGGTCTTCTACACAGCATAGGAACGCCTCTCTTTTTGTCTGGTTTGCAGACAATTGAGAAAGATGGAATCTCCCCCTTGGAGGAGAAACTTTAGAAATCGTAACCCAGGGGTATCTTCTAGATTTCAAAGCCCAGGAGTATGAACGTCTCTTGCCCAAGCCTGAGCAAAGAGAGAAAGTCTGCCCCCTACTAGATCCGGTCCTGGATCGGGGGCTACCCCTTCATGTTGTCTTAGTGGCAGCAGGGGGCTTCTTGGCCTGTTTACCTTTGTTCCAAGTCTGGTTAGGTATCCAGATTGACTTGGATTGAGCAAAATTCCCCTCTTGTTTTGCAGTAGGGGGAAGAGGTAAAGGGACTACCTTTGAAGTTTTGAAAGGAATGAAAATTATTTGGTTTGGTCCTCATCTTATTTGTCTTATCCTGAGGAAGGACATGGCCTTTCCCTCCAGTGATGTCTGAAATGATCTCTTTCAGTTCAGGCCCGAATAGGGTCTTACCTTTGAAAGGGATGGCTAAAAGCTTAGGATTTTGCTGACACATCAGCAGACCAGGACTTAAGCCATAACGCTCTACGCGTTAAAATGGCAAAACCTGAATTATTTGCTGCTAATTTAGCCAGTTGAAAAGCGGCATCTGTAATGAAAGAATTAGCTAGCTTGAGAGCCCTAATTCTATCCAGAATATCATCTAATGGGGTCTCAACCTGAAGAGCCTCCTCCAGAGCCTCGAACCAAAAAGCAGCTGCAGTAGTTACAGGAACAATGCACGCTATAGGTTGGAGAAGAAAACCCTGATGAACAAATAGTTTCTTTAGGAGACCCTCTAATTTTTTTATCCATAGGATCTTTGAAAGCACAACTGTCCTCAATAGGTATAGTTGTACGCTTAGCCAGGGTAGAAATAGCTCCCTCCACCTTAGGGCCATATCTTGCAGGGTGAAAGAATTAGACGCACTAGAAGTACTTGGCGTCGCTTGTGCGGCCGTTAATGGTTGTGACACTTGGGGAGTATTAGATGGCATAACCCGATTCCCTTCTGACTGAGAATCATCCTGCGACATACTTTTAGTAGCTAAAATATGTTCTTTGCAATTTATTGACCTTTCAGTGCATGAGGGACACATTCTAAGTGGGGGTTCCACAATGGCTTCTAAACATATTGAACAATGACTTTCCTCAATGTCAGACATGTTGAACAGGCTAGTAATGACTACAAACAAGCATGAAAACACTTTATTTAGTGAAAAAACAACAATCTTAAAAAACGGTACTGCGTCTTTAAGAGAAAAAAAGCATTCAATTTCTGCAAAACTGCTTTATAATGCACCAAATCTTTCAAATTTTTGATAGCAGACTCAATATGTGTAGTTAAGTTTGCCCCACCAGAAAATTTAACATTTAACCCTTTATTGTGCAAACCGGATTGAAATAAGGCCTAAATCCGGAAAAAAACACCCCCAGCACCTTGCCACAGCCCTGCTGTGGCGCCTACCTGCCCTCAAGGATTGTAAATATGGTGTTAAAGCTTCAATTTGGCCCAAAACATCCACAAGGGCCTTCAGGAGTTGGAGCTTGCTGAGTGAAAACAAATAAAAAAATAGGCCCCGCCCATCTCACTCGATGTCTTTACAGCCTCAAAGAACCGCACCAGAGCTGTTTTAAACTAGCCATGTGGGTTCTGAGACCAACAAAATAAGCCAAGTGTACCATCAATAAGGTTGGCAAAAAATGTTATTGCCCCCCAAAAAAAAAACGTTAACAGCACTCCCAGTTCACAAAACGTTTGCCCACAAACATTCAAAAACTCAGTGTCAACCATTTTTTAATTAGCCCCTTATGCAAGCTTAGTAATGCCCTTCTATATATCTCTTAGGATTACTGCTTACCCTTACCCTCATGCGGATACTGTCAGCCTTTCTGAAATACACAGTCTCTCCAGAAAAAATGACTGAACATACCTCACTGCTATATAGCATGAAAACGTTCCTCACACTGAAATTTCCTGTACTCCTAAGCCTCTGTGGGAACTACACTGGATCTTAGTGACAAATGCTAAGATCATCATCCTCCAGGCAGAAGTCTTCATCCATCTGCTGCCTGAGAGTACAGTAAATAGTACACACCGGTACCAATTAAAACAAAAAACTCTTGCTTGAAGAAATTAAAAACTAATATTTTATCACCTCTTTCACTTTACCCTTCCTAGTACTTAGAGTAGGCAAAGAGAATGACTGGGGGTGGAGCTAAGGGAGGAGCTATATAGACAGCTCTGCTGTGGTGCTCTTTGCCACTTCCTGTTAGCAAGAGGATAATATCCCACAAGGATGAATCCGTGGACTCGTTGTACCTTATAGAATAAAGCGGACTAAAAAATATCACCTGAACATTTCTATGTAAAAATGAACAATATTTTACATAAAAAAAATCCTCAGTAGTCACATCCCATTGTAAAGGACTTCTAAGCAGCAAATCAGTATGTCTGTCCCGGGACAGCTAAGGGAGTGAGCCTTAGTGCACACTCATCTTATTTCACTATTCAGTTTAAGGAAGTTTACTATAAAATCTCATGAGAGTTAAGTCAAATCTCATGAGATCACAGTAAAAGAGTTCATGACCTCAGCACTGTTGATGCTGATTGGCTGCTGTTCATTTCTTCTTGTTACACAGCAATTACTCTGCTGAGCTGAGGAGATTGTGATGTAAAACATCTTCCTTTTTTACATAGAGATGCTCAGGTGATATTTTCCTGTCAGTTTTTTACAGTTATACTGCATCAGTTTCAAGTGATTTAGCATATGAGTATTATGTCCCTTTAATTACTCCTATAGTAAAATATTCTATATGAAAGATAAACTCATATAAAACAATACTGACTGGAGCACTAAAAACATTATGAAAGAAGAACTGATAAATATTATTTCTGCAGGGAACATGATTTAATGTGCTAATGAAGATGAATGCTACCTACAGTAACGGCAATAATGAGTCAGCAGTCGGAGTATATAAGTATGAATATATAGAACAACAGACAGCAATCAATGATATTATATTATAAAGACTACCAAGATATACAGCATCTCTATCTATGAATTTAAAGTGGAAAAGAGTCAAATTGTAAACATTATGTCATGTGGGTTGTAAATGTTATTGAAAAAAACTATTGGCATGTGACAGGAGTGCAAATATAAAGTATCATAGTAAAAAGAACATTAATAAATGTACAGATTTGCTCTTATAAATAAAAACCATGTCTATTAAAACCTTATCTAAAATTGTTTTTCTTTATTTTTGATAAAGAAATTTTTTTTTTTTTAAATAAACAGATGGTAGAAATGGGAAGCATTGAAAGATGACACAGGAGAGACCGACTACAAAAGAGAAAAAAAAATAAGACGGAAATGTGAAAGAAATAAAAGGAAAATATCATGGTGTAGTACAGCTCTAAACCTTGTACATACTCCCTTAAACCAATGGGTTAGTACCTAAATCCATAGGAAATCCTGTAAATTATATGATACCATTACAAATCCTAGATAAGTTTACTTAAAGGGACAATGAACCCAAATTTTTTTCTTTCACAATTCAGATAGAGCATGCAATTTAAGCAACTTTCTAATTTACTCCTATTATCAATTTTTCTTTGTTCTCTTGCTATCTTTATTTGAAAAAGAAGGCATCTAAGCTTTTTTGGGATCAGAACTCTGGATGGCACTTTTTTATTGGTGGATGAATTTATCCACCAATCAGCAAGGACAACCCAGGTTGTTCACCAAAAATGGTCTGGCATCTTAAATTACATTCTTGCATTTCAAATAAAGATACCAAGAGAATGAAGAAAATTTGATAATAGGAGTAAATTAGAAAGTTGCTTAAAATTTCATGCTCTATCTGAATCACATAAGAAAAAAATTGGGTTCAGTGTCCCTTTAATACTGGCTCTGTAAACATTATTACAAAGTCATTAAAATAACATTGTACTCAAACAGTCATGTCATTTGAATGAAAAAGCAGCATTTAAATATGTTGAATTTTTGTTTTTAATTATTTTTTTCAGTCAAATCTATACACAAAACCCTGCAGCAGTATCAGTTATATACCTCCCATTAATGCTCACTGGCTAATAGGTGCGATTTATCAAGCAGCAGTCAGACCACTGCTTCCCTACCCTCTTCTCCACCTCTTAGGTGGAGAATTTCAAGCTACCTGGTCTTGTTTGTGCAGGTTGGATTGCACGCAAGCGGAAAATAGCACTCGTGTGCAATGTTAAATTCCAGCAGTGGATTGCTGCCCACCAGAGGAGAGCTTGGGCAGACAGGGGCGAATATGTTTGTCCCTGTCTGTCCTTGCTTGATAAGTTGAGCCCTTACTGCTTACCGCCTATGGGTACAAATTATTTCTGTACCAGTCAATGGTCATTAGTAGGGAGAACACAACTAATATTGCTGTATTAGCATCAATCTAAATGTACATAACTTTTACTTCATCTATCAAGCAAAAAATACAAACATGTTTAAAGGGATGTGAAACACAATATTCTGCTTTCACGATTCAGATAGAGAAAGGAAATTTATGCTTACCTGATAAATTTATTTCTTCTACGATATGACGAGTCCACTGATATTAACCTCCTGCTAACAGGAAGTGGCAAAGAGCACCACAGCAGAGCTGTATATATATAGCTCCTCCCTTCCCTCCACCTCCAGTCATTCGACCGAAGTTAGGAAGAGAAATGAAAGGCCAAAGGTGCAGAGGTGACTGAAGTTTAACAAAAAATATAAACCTGCCTTTAAAATGACAGGGAGGGCCGTGGACTCGTCATATCGTAGAAGGAATACATTTAATCAGGTAAGCATAAATTTCCTTTTCTTCTACAAGGTATGACGAGTCCACGGATTTCCTCCTTACTTGTGGGATACAATACCAAAGCTACAGGACACGGATGAAAGGGAGGGACAAGACAGGAACCTAAACGGAAGGCACCACTGCTTGAAGAACCTTTCTCCCAAAACCAGCCTCAGAAGAAGCAAAAGTATAAAATTTGGAAAATTTGGAAAAAGTGTGCGAGACGAACAAGTTTCAGCCTTGCAAATCTTTTTAACAGAAGCATTGTTTTTAAATGCCCATGAGGAAGCCACAGCCCTGGTAGAATGAACCGTAATTCTTTCAGGAGGCTGCTGTCCAGCAGTCTCATACGCCAGACGGATGATACTCTTCAGCCAAAAAGAAAGAGAGGTAGCCGTAGCTTTCTGACCCCTACGCTTTCCAGAAAAAACAATGAATAATGAACATGATTGACGGAAATCATTAGTTGCCTGTAAGTAAAACTTCAGGGCATGGACCACGTCCAAGTTGTGCAACAGACGCTCCTTCTTAGAAGAAGGGTTAGGACATAAGAATATTAATCAGGAAATTGTTGTTCCTTCATTATAAGAAACAACCTTAGGCAGAAAAAAATAACTCTCTAGTGACAGGCTTACGTGCCAGAATCAAAGTATCAATGACTGAATCAGAGAACCCCCGCTTGGATAGAATCAATCGTTCAATCTCCAAGCAGTCAGTTGCAGAGAAACTAGATTTGGGTGATGGAAGGGTCCCTGGATGAGAAGATCCTGCCTCAATGGAAGCTTCCATGATGGCAGAGAGGACATGTCCACTATATTGGCATACTTCGATTAGAATTACTGAAGCCCTCTCCTGTTTGATCCGAGCAATCACCCAAGGCAGGAGAGCAAACGGTGGAAACACATAAGCTAGGCTGAACGACCAAGCCACTGCCAAGGCATCTATCAGTTCGGCCTGAGGATCCCTTGACCTGGATTCGTATCTTGGAAGCTTGGCATTCTGACCAGATGCCATCAGATCCAACTCCGGTCTGCCCCATCTGAGGATCAGATTGGCAAAGACCTATGGATGGAATCCCCCGGATGAAACGTCTGTCTGCTTAAAAAGTCTGCTTCCCAGTTGTCCACTGCTGGGATGTAGATTGCTGACAGATAACAAGAGTGAGCCTCCGCCCACCAAATTATCTTGAATACTTCTGTCATCGCTAAGGAACTCCTCGTTCCCCCCTGATAATTGAAGTAAGCCACAGTCGTGATGTTGTCCGACTGAAAGCGAATGAATTTGGCCGAAACCAACTGAGGCCACGCTTGAAGCGCATAGAATATTGCTCTCAATTCCAGAATATTGATTGGAAGAAGTGCCTCCGACTGAGTCCACACACTCTGAGCCTTCAGGGAATTCCAGACTGCACCCCAACCTAGAAGGCTGGCGTCCGTTGTCACTATCACCCATGAGGGCCTGCGAAAGCATGTCCCTTGGGACAGATGATCCTGAGACAACCACCAAAGAAGAGAGTCTCTTGTCTCCTGATCCAGATTTATCTGAGGAGACAAGTTTGTATAATCTCCATTCCACTGTCTGAGCATGCTCAGCTGTAGTGGCCTGAGATGAAAACGTGCAAACGGCATGATGTCCATTGCCGCCACCATTAATCCAATTACCTCCATGCACTGGGCCACTGATGATCGAGGATTGGACTGAAGGGCTTGGCATGTATTCAGAATCTTTAACTTTCTGACCTCTGTCAAGAAAATTTTCATGGATATGGTATCTATTAGTGTTCCCAGGAAGGGAACCTTGGTCTGTGGAATCAATGAACTCTTTACCAGATTCACCTTCCACCCGTGAGTCCTCAAACAACAGAACCATGTCTGTATGAGACTTTGTCAGATGGTAAGATGACGCCTGGATCAGAATATCATCCAGATAAGGCGCTACTGCAATACCCCGCGGCCTGAGAACCACCAAGAGGGACCCTAAAAGCTTTGTGAAGATCCTGGGTGCTGTGGCCATCCCGAAGGGAAGAGCCACAAACTGAAAATGTTTGTCCAGGAAGGCAAACCTTAGGAACTGATGATGATCCTTGTGGATAGGGATATGCAGATATGCATCCTTCAAGTCCACGGTAGTCATGAATTGACCCTCCTGGATCAATGGCAGAATTGTTCGAATAGTCTCCATTTTGAAGGATAGGACTCAGAGCAACTTGTTTAGACTCTTGAGATCTAAAATGGGTCTGAACGTTCCCTCTTTTTTGGGAACCACAAAAAGATTTGAGTAAAATCCCAGTCCCTGTTCTAACCTTGCAACGGGACGAATTACTCCCATAGTAGAGAGGTCTTTTACACAGCGTAAGAACGCCTCTCTTTTTGTCTGGTCTGCAGACAATCTTGAAAGAAGGAATCTCCCCCTTGGGAGAGAACTTTTGAACTCCAGCTGATACCCTTGGGACACGATCTCCAGTGTCCAAAGATCCTGAACATCTCTTACCCAAGCCTGGGCAAAGAAAGAGTCTGCCCCCTACTAGATCCGGTCCAGGATCGGGGGCCGCCCCTTCATGCTGTCTTAGTAGCAGCAGCAGGCTTCTTGGACTGTTTACCCTTGTTCCAAGACTGGTTGGGTCTCCAGACAGATTTGGCCTAAGCAAAATTCCCTTCCTGCTTGGCGGAGGAAGAGGAAGGAGAGGGGACGCCTCTAAAGTTCCGAAAGGAGAGAAAATTATTTTGCTTACTCCTCAGTTTAGTTGTTTTATCCTGAGGTAAAAAATGACCCTTACCTCCCGTAATGTCAGAAATGATTTCTTTCAAGTCAGGTCCAAATAGGGTCTTTCCCTTGAAAGGAATAGCCAAAAGCTTTGACTTAGATGACACGTCAGCAGACCAAGATTTTAACCATATCGCTCTACGTGCTAAAATGGCAAACCCGGCATTCTTAGCCGCCAATCTGGCAATCTGAAAGGCGGTATCTGTAATAAAAGAATAAGCCAGCTTAAGAGCCTTAATTGTGTGTAGAATCTCCTCTAAAGGAGTCTCAGTTTTGAGGGACTCTTCCAAGGCCTCAAACCAGAAGTCCGCCACAGTGGTAACTGGTACAATGCAGGCCATTGGCTGCAAGAGAAAACCCTGATGAATAAACATTTTTTTTAGAAGACCCTCCAATCTCTTATCCATAGGGTCTTTGAAAGCACAGCTGTCCTCAATAGGAATAGTTGTACGCTTAGCCAGGGTAGATATAGCACCTTCCACCTTAGGGACTGTTTGCCAAGAGTCCCGAACAGTGTCAGCTATAGGAAACATCTTTTTAAAATTAGGAGAGGGTGAAAACGAGATACCTGGTCTGTCCCATTCCCTTTTAATAATCTCCGAGATTCTCTTAGGAACCGGAAAGACGTCAGTGTAAGCAGGTACCTCTAAGTATTTGTCCATCTTACACAATTTCTCTGGTGGGACCACAATAGGATCACAGTCATCCAGAGTCGCTAAAACCTCCCTAAGTAACAGACGGAGGTGCTCAAGCTTAAATTTAAAGGACATGACGTCCGAGTCTGTCTGAGGTAAAGCACTTCCCGAATCGGAAAGTTCACCCTCAGACAGAAGTTCCCTGACTCCCAATTCAGATCCCAGTTAGGGTACATCGGAAATGGCTAACAACGCATCAGAAGGCTCAGCATTCAAATTGACCTATGTCCTACTGTGTTTACCCTTTAACACTGGCAACTTAGATAATACCTCTGTAAGGGTAGTTGACATAACTGCAGCCATATCCTGCAGAGTAAATGAATTAGACGCTGTGGAAGAACCAGACGTCACTTGGGTGGGCGTTAAAGGTTGTGACCCTTGGGGAGAAGTTAGCGGTATACCCCGATTCTCCTCAGACTGAGAATCATCCTTAGGAAAAATTTTTGCTTTACATTGCAAGGCCCTCTCAGTACACGAGAGGCAAAAAGTCAGAGGGGGGTTCCACAGTGGCATCTAAACACATAGAGCAAGGAGTTTCCTCCTCAGTGTCACACATGTTAAACAGGCTAGCAAAACTATTAACAGTCGTACTTGTTTAAATATTGACAATTGTTTTTTAAAATAGCAAAAACTGAAAAAAACTTTTTTAAGTGCCCAAATACTCTTTTAATATTGCATCCACTTGCCTATATATGCAAAATGCTGAAAATATCATTTATAACAAGATTTTAATATGTATATAAATATTGCCCCCGGAATGAAGTCGATGAGCTTGCTATATTGTGAAAGTACTTTTCGATAGGTCTAGAAGACAAATCAGGCCACTCAGAGCCCCAGTCTCTGCTGCTATGTCCGGAGGAATACTGCGCGTCTGAGCATACGAATTAGGCCCGCCCATTGTGGGCGTACACAGAATCTGACTAAGACCCAAATGGGTCGCAGTATACAAGAAAAAAATGACATGCCATGTGTCCCCTTGATATGCAGGCTAAAAGTACTCCTGCAGTCCTTGCCCAGCAATAAAGTTAACAATGCCTCAAGTAAAAAAACGCATCTCCCAGCGTTCAGCCCCAAAGGTCTTTACATACATTAGCAAATACCATAATAAAATACAGGGATTTCAGCTACACCATTCTCTCATTAGTGCATACTGCTTATCCTTCCCCATATAGGGGATAATGACAGTCTGTTCTGATTCAATCTCCCCAGAAACAAAAGACTGCATATACCTCAAAGTTGCTTGTAGCAAGACACCATTCTCCACACTGAAGATTTTCTCACACATACCTTCAGCTGCGTTGTGGGAACCATTATGGATCTTAGATAATGTTTGCTAAGATCATTAACATCAGGGCAGAAAATAATATGTCTCCACTCCTCCTGGGAAGCAATAGACTGACAATTTCCCCCTGAGAAAAATAGCACTCTCTGGCACTATTTAAAAATAAAAAACTTCTTGATTGAATAATCTAAACTAACACCTCACTTTACCTCTTCCTATTACTAACACAGGCAAAGAGAATGACTGGGGGTGGAGCTATATATATATATATATATATATATATATATATATATATATATATATATATATATATATATATATATATATATATATATATATATATATATATATATATATATATACACACACGCATACATACACACAGCTCTGCTGTGGTGCTCTTTGCCACTTCCTGTTAGCAGGAGGTTAATATCTCACAAGTAAGGATGAAATCCGTGGACTCGTCATATCTTGTAGAAGAAATACAATTTTAAACAACATTCCAATTTACGCCTATTATTTAATAGCTTCATTCTTTAGATATCCTTTGTTGAAGAAATAGCAATGCATATTGGTGAGCCAGTCACATAAGGCATCTATGTGCAGCCACCAATCAGTAGCTATGCTTTCAAAAAAAAGGACATCAAGAGAATGAAGCAAATTAAATAATAGAAGTAAATTGAAAGAAATTCTAAATCGTGAACTTAAAAATTTGGGTTTCATGCCCCTTTAAATGTTAAATGCTGATCTTTCAGTGATTGATGCCTCTTTAAGGACATTAAACCTAAAGTAAAATGATGACAGTGTTAGATAATTTGAGAACCAAAGATTCTATTGCATGAGGAGTTCTGAAATATTATATGACTAAACAATGAGAAAACAGCAAACTGAAGGTGAAATAGACAAACATGTTTCGACTATATAAGGAATACTCACAAGTAGGAACAACATGTACTAGTGCTAACATTTTCACTGGATTGTGACTAAAGAAGATATCCATCTATTTTTCTGCATATACAGAGATGTATATACAGACACAGACACTTTTTTCTCTCTGAATCACCAACTATATAATACATTGGTCAGCAAATATAAATAGAGTTACACGGAGCTCTGGAAACGTTGCTATTTTTTCCATTTTTTCAAATATACTTACTTTTTCAATTCTACTTATTTTTTTGATAACATTGATCAATTCACTTAGCGACATGTCTAATGTATCTATTGTACATGTCTAATGTATCTATTGTACATGTCTAATGTATCTATTGTACATGTCTAATGAATCTATTGTACATGTCTAACGTATCTATTGTACATGTCTAACGTATCTATTGTACATGTCTAATGTATCTATTGTACATGTCTAATGTATCTATTGTACATGTCTAACGTATCTATTGTACATGTCTAACGTATCTATTGTACATGTCTAACGTATCTATTGTACATGTCTAACGTATCTATTGTACGCTAAACACTGTTGTTATTTTATGTGTTGATACTGTTGCTTTATATGTGTTGATACTATTGTATCATATACTCACCTTGAGAAACTGTACTCTTTTATGCTCCGACGGCCTAATTAAGCATTAACCTTTTATGTTAGTAAACGGCTCTACAAAATTGTCATAGTACATTTGTATTATATGCTCACCCTGAGAGACTATACTCTCTTATGCTTTGATGTATTCTAAGCCATAACAATTTTTATCTGATAAACGGTTAAACATTACTGTCTTAGCACTTTTATATACACATTTAAGTGATATATATTGTGGCCACAAATATAGGTCTTTTTTTATATCTGTTTTTTACTCTCTTGTTAATTTTAAATAAGGATTATACATTTATGTATAGGGTTAATAAACCTTTTTTAAATTATTGAACCGATTCCGGTTTGTCTATAGGTAATATAGGAGATATTTCCTTTTATATTTTATACTATATATCCTCAGCTTTCATTAGCGCCACTCAATAACTTTTTCTGTTCTCAATAATACAACATAGGTTTTACAAATTGTAAACTGGAGGAGCAGTGGGAGAGGAAGTTATAAAAATGCTGTTCTGTGTTTGCTGATTTGCAGGATAATAGTTGCCTTGAAGTAGAGATAAATGGATCCAGAGTAGGGACACTCAGGTCAAATTAAATTTTCATGATTCAGATACAGCATGTAATTTTAAACAACTTTCCAATTTACTTCAATTAAAAAAAAATCTGCACATTCTTTTATATTTACACTTTTTGAGTCACCAGCTCCTATTGAGCATGTGCAAGAATTCACAGACTATACGTATATGCATTTGTGATTGGCTGATTGCTATCACATGGTACAGGGGGAGTGGAAATATACATAATTTTGAAATTAGTTAGAAAAAAAATCTACAACTCATTTGAAATTCAGAGTAAATGCTATTGTATTGTCTTGTTATCTTGCATTTGTTGATTATGCAAATCTGTGTTTACTAGTCCTTTAACAGAGCTTACATTATCCTGCATAGCAAAAGGAAAAATTATTACAAATTGGCTATCTGTCCCAAGCATAATATTTTTAGATATTTACCATAAATTGTTTTTTAAAATGTTTCTCTGTATTCACTTTGACTTCCAAGATTGGCACCTTCTTTAAATACCCAGTGTCATATACAGAATGTGACTGTCTGTATGAGAGTCCCTCAAATATATGTCTTCACATAGATTCTTCAGTAAACAACATACATGATGGAAAACATTTTATCAATAATAATACGTTTGTAACATTTTGAAAGAGCTAAATAGACCGATTTTATATTTTGGTTTTGTGCCCCAAAACATTTCATGGTGCTGTACAGTTTAAATGACCAAAAAAATATATAACAATGTGTGCGGACCCATCCTAGCAATTTTATTATTATTATTATTTATTTATAAAGCGCCAACAGGTTCCGCAGCGCTGTCCAAGGGTAAAAAAAAAGTACAACTGTGAAACAATACAATAAAAGACAAAATTTTACAGACAGGCAAATACAGGGGGAATTGAGGGTCCTGTTCCTGTGGGAACTTACAATCTAGATGGGTAGGGGTATGGGAAACAGGAGGTGGGGACTGCAGAGGCGAGAATGATATTAGTGAGGAGATAGATGAGGGCAACTGTTAGGTAAGTGAAATTAATTTGTTACTGAGTCGGGTCATAAGCTTCCCTGAACAAAAAGCTCTTTATGGAACGTTAAAAGGAGGAGCGTTAAGGGGAGAGTCTGACAGCTCGAGAAAGTGCGTTCCAGAGGGCTGGTGCCGCACGAGAAAAGTCCTGTAGTCTAGCATGAGAGGAGGTGATGGTAGAGGATGCAAGGAGCAGGTCAGTGTTGGATCTTAGGGGGCGGGTGGGGCAGCATTGGTGAGGGCTTTGTAGGTCAGGGTGTAAATTTTGAATTAAACTCTGCTGTGAATGGGGAGCCAGTGAAGGGACACACAGAGAGGTGCAGCAGATACAGAGCATCTGGAGAGGTGGATTAGCCCAGCAGATGCATTTAGGATGGATTGAAGGGGAGAGAGGGAGGCCAGTTAGTAGGTTATTACAGTAGTCAAGTCGAGAAATTACCAGGGAGTGGATTAGTTGTTTAGTAGTTTCAGCGCTCAGAAATGGAAGAATTTTGGAGATATTGCGTAGGTGGTTGCGGAAGGATGAAGAGAGGAATTGGATGTGGGGGAATGAAGGACAGATTTGAGTCAAGTGTGACTCCAAGGCAGCGGACTTGGGGTGATGGGGAGATAGTGGTGCCGCCTCCAGCGATATAATTTTTTTTAAACTGGAGTAGAGATAGAGGGGGGGAGACTAGAAGTAGTTCGGACTTGGACCTGTTTATTTTTAGGTGGTGAGATGCCATCCAGAAGGAAATGCCAGATAAGCAGTCGCTGATGTGAGAATTGATAGAAGGAGAGAGTGGGAGACAGAGAAGGTATTAGATGTGAAGGAATAGGGTCAAGTGGGCAGGTAGTGAGGTGTGAAGAAGACCATAGGAAACCAACTTCACTCTCAGTGGTTGGGAGGAGGGTGCAGAGGGGGTGACTGGGAGTGAGGTTGGGAGATTGCAGGCTTGTGTTGGGATGTTTCTTCAGATGGTAAGTGTTTTATTGAAAAAGTAGTCAGCCAGGTCTTGAGCACTGAATTCAGATGAGGGGGTGGTGCTGGTGGGTAAAGAGTTGAAAATGGAGAAGAGTCTTTTAGGGTTTGAGGAGTGAGTGAATATAAGAGACAAGAAGTAGGTTTGCTTACCTAAGTGAAGGACAGAGGTGTAAAAGTAAAGAATGAACTTCTAGTGAATGAATATGGCTTCCATGCTGTAAATGGCAGTGAGGTAGAGAATAGATATGTCCATTTGGAGGTTTTGTTCACCCCCAAATGCGGAAGAAGTTGGTTTTTGGTGCCACTCGGCTATTTTCATTGTAGCACATATTCTTGTGCAACAGCAACTCACTATAATCTGGATTCGCACAATAATAAATGTGGCAACGAAAATAGCCAAGTGGCACAGAAAGCCTAATTCTTCTGCTTTCGGATGTGAACGAAACATATCTACTAGAGACAAATACTTGTATCCAGTAGTACCAGTTAGGGAAAGAGTGCAGAGACATATCAATATCTTCACCAGCACTGTGAACATTAGCTGGAATCTGCACTAGAATTGTAATCCAGTTACAGGGACACCAAACTAGTCTTGAAACTAAATATACACATTACCTTTAAAAAATGTTTTAATTAAAAAACACAAAAAATAAAATAAAAAAAAACTTTCATGATTCAGATAGGGCATGCAATCTTAAACAACTTTCCAATTCCCTTTCATAATCAAATTGTGCAGTCTTGTTATATATACACACACACTTTCTGAGGCACCAACTCCTTCTGAGCATGTGCAAGAATTCACTGTATATATGTATATGCATTTTGTGATTGGCTGATAGCTGTCACATGATGCAGGGGGGCTAAAAATTGAGCTAACTTTGAAATTTGTCCGGAAAAAAATAAATAAAAAGAAATCTACTACTCATTTGAAATTCAGACTAAGGTTCCAATGTCTCCTATTGAAAGAAATGGAGCTCGCTGGAAAGGGACACTTCGTTCTGCAAAGCAAAGTTAGCATTGAGAATGGGTTGCAGCCAATATAAATGACATTATACTATTTCCTGCGTATAGTATCTTATAATCGCCTATATTTTCATATGCGTGTTTTTCTTTTAGGGTTAGAAGTACTTTTAAAAAAGCTCACCTCCTTTAAAATTGTGAGAAAAAAACGTTGAGATCTGTAACGTGAAAATCTTTATAAAATGACGCTGGGATTTGACAGAAAAATTCAGTTCAGCCAATTTTACAAAAAAACTATTTGTATTTTGTACTTAAAAGTACATATTTTTGTGGTTTTGTTTTGCCCATCCAGTGTACTTAAATTATGATTTACACTGTGCATATTTTATACGATTTATTCTTGTGTACTTAAATTTTTGATGAAGAATACTGTTACACCTTTTAATGCTTCTGTCAGGGTATCTGTGAATAACATGAAGTGGACTACAGATGTACCACATGAATTGATGTTTCATGTTGGTTAATATAAAATTTGACATAAATTGTGTGGGCTATAGCCATAACAGCCCCGAAATCTCCTTTTTCCCCCATTACAATACATCCAAATGAGAACAAAGGAATAAACATTTGGTTCAATTAGAAAGGCAAGTTATCTCAAAGAGATGATCATCTATATGGCTGTGTATTGCAAATCTTAGATCAGACACAAGAAGCCCTTTTGAAGTTTCTCACCATTTCTTTCTGATCTGAGAGAAGCATATGCAGATTCAGAGGGAGAACCAGTTTTTAGCAGAAGAAATGACTCATATCATCTAAGTGTGAATTGTCCCCTGCAGAGTTTCCCATATGCAGATACCAGACAATTGGCATTTCAAGTCTTTGTATGACATGGGAAAAATAAATCTTACAAAAGAATTGTGCCAAATTTTCATGCAAGTTTAAGATACTTAAATGAACATGTATATTCATACACATATTAAATATGAACATAAAAATCTGGGCGATTGTCTATGCCTAAGAAGGGTAATATTGGAAGCTGAAAACCTAAGAATCCAGATTTCAACTTGTCTTGCATTGTAACTCAATATTTGATAAACATTTTATAGATTAGACTAGTCCTAAAGCCCGTTCACATGGGCCATTTTTTGCAGTACAGCGGTCCCACCCCTTGCTGTCTATCTCCCCCCCTCTTTTGCCTTCTCTCCCCCCTCTCTTTTGCTCTCTCTCCCCCCTCTCTTTTGCGCTCTCTCTCCCCCTCTCTTTTGTGCTCTCTCTCGCCCTCTCTTTTGCGCTCTCTCTCACCCTCTCTTTTATGCTCTCTCTCCTTCTCTCCATCCCTCTCTTTTGCTCTCTCTCCCCCTCTCTTTTGTGCTCTCTCTCGCCCTCTCTTTTGCGCTCTCTCTCGCCCTCTCTTTTGCGCTCTCTCTCGCCCTCTCTTTTGCGCTCTCTCTCGCCCTCTCTTTTGCGCTCTCTCTCACCCCCTCTCTTTTATGCTCTCTCTCCTTCTCTCCATCCCTCTCTTTTGCTCTCTCTCCCCCATCCCTCTCTTTTGCTCTCTCTCCCCATCCCTCTCTTTTGCTCTCTCTCCCCATCCCTCTCTTTTGCTCTCTCTCTCCATCCCTCTCTTTTGCTCTCTCTCTCCATCCCTCTCTTTTGCTCTCTCTCTCCATCCCTCTCTTTTGCTCTCTCTCCCCATCCCTCTCTTTTGCTCTCTTTCCCCATCCCTCTCTTTTGCTCTCTTTCCCCATCCCTCTCTTTTGCTCTCTCTCCCCCCCATCTCTATTGCTCTCTCTCCCCCCCATCTCTATTGCTCTCTCTCCCCCCCATCTCTATTGCTCTCTCTCCCCCCCATCTCTATTGCTCTCTCTTCCCCTCTTTTTTGCTCTCTCCCCTCTATTATGATCTTTCCGCTCTCTTCTGCACTTCCCCCTCTTTAGCTCTTTCCTATCTTTTTGTCTCTCCCCCTCTCTATTTCTCTCCCCTCTGTCTGGCTGACTGCCCCCAACCACGGCCCGTCATGCCCGGCCATGCCCATGCTCCGGCCAGGCCACCCACCCAGCATGGATTGTCAGGTAAGGCCAGGTGCGTTTGTCCTCGTGCTGTCTCTACTGCGCATGACAGCTTCAGACAAACACACTTGGCCTTTTATATAAAAGGATAATTGAACTGCAGCAATATTTGAATGAAACTGTCTCTGTCTGCTGCCCCCCAAAGGCCTAAATTCAGTATTACAGCCAAAAGGCTGTTGAAAATGAAATTTCCCAGTAGCCAATCAATCAGAGAAAACGGTGTACCCAAATCTATTGAATAATTAAGAAGCGAGAAGGAGTTTTGTCTCAGACAAAAACTCCCTGCACAGAGAGAGAGGGATCTCGGTGGAAACATTTTTGGTTGGTAACTACTTTTGCAATCCTGCTTGCTGCCATCTCTGCTTATAGAAGAATCAGTGTGCAAACACAATTTTCTGTAAGACAAATACGTTGGGACACTCTTTGTGGATAAGAGACTATCAAGATTAATTCTCTTACAAATGTGCATAATTCCTCTAAGCATACGATAGACATATTTGGATATTAACTGAATTCTCAAACTGGTGATCTGGTAAAGTATCAAGAAATACATTCATTGTTGCTGCAGTCTAATTGAAGCTGATAAATTTAAAAGAGCACAATTTGTATTTAAACTTGTGTTTCATAGCCCTGTATAGTTTAAAACTAATCATTAAAGGGCCATAATACCCAAATGTTTAAACACTTGAAAGTCATGCAGCATAGCTGTAAAAAGCGGACTAGAAAATATCACCTGAACATCTCTATGTAAAAAAGAAATATATTTTACCCAGGGTCTGATGAAGGGGTGTAGTCCCTGAAACGTCACTGAATAAAACCAGTATCTGTCAAGACCAGTGAGTGCTGTTTCCTGTTTTTCATATATATATATATATATATATATATATATATATATATATATATATATATATATATATATATATATATATATATATATATTAATATATTAGAATTTGTCTTAATTGTAGATAATTAAGAATTTATTTCAGCTCAGATAAATTGGCATAGGAGTTGGTTGTTTGCACAAATAATATATATAATTTCTGATGTTTTAAATCACAACAGCTGAAATGTTAAATTTAACATGACTCTGTGGAAATAATCTGTGTCTTTAGGATATATTTACAGCAAAATGAACTGTCTTTTTAAGAGAATTTGTTAGCCAATTCACATAAATGTTTTAATTTTCAGGTCTAGAAGGGAAGAGTGTTGCTCTAAGTATACAAAGTCAGTGGAACGCATTAAGCAGAATGATGATTCAAGTGAATGTAACAAGTTGTAACTGTAATAAACATGAAGCGTATATTCTCCCCAGATGCTACCTGTTTAACACATCTATTGAGATTGAAGATCCCTCTGCAGTGTCAGGTATAAAGGCTGTGGCACAATGCAAGCGGAGCGGTGCGCAGCGTGTAGATACAGCTGTGCACGCTCAGTGTGTCCTGCCTTTTCATCTCCGAGCACTCTGCAGTGTCAGGTCGCGTAGCTGAGCACTCAGAGTTGAAATATTTGAACTTCAGAAGTGATGACGTGGTGCGAAGCAGCTGCTTCGCCTCACGCTGCATCGCTTGCAGTGTGTCACAACCTTTACAACGCACACACGCAAATGTACTTGCATCTCTGAGTGACATGTGGATTTCAAATAAAAGGTCACTTGTCCCTCTTGACACTGAGGCCAAGATAGTAGCTTCATAAGAGTGAAAAGTACCAAGAAACTCAGTTCAAACAGCAAAGAAAAAGTGTTTTCTGACTAATTAGAATTGTCCTGCTGAGGGTTCATAATGTAAAATATCTGGCAGATTTTTGCAGTGAACATATTTAGAAGCAATCAGCTTTTCTTATAGTTTGGAATTTGCATCTCAAGCTTGAGAACAAAGTGAAAAAAACCTGTCCAAACAGCTCTTCTAACAGACTGAAAAAAGAATCCTTAGTTAGAAATGTGTTTTTCAAATATAAATGCTCAAGTACAAATCAACAGACCAGAGTTCTTGAATTCAAAGTCACAATGACAAAGCCACTGCTCAGCTTTGAATACATTTAACCAGTTAGTTACAATTGTATTTGAGATACACTGGAATAGACCGGTATTAAATAACTTAGAAAATATTTTCTATTTAAAAGCCTTAGCTAACAAAAAAAATAATTAGGCTTTATAAATTTTCCACCCACATTTGAGTTCTAGCAGTAGCAGTATTTTTCTTGTATGCTCTCTAAATTAAAGAACAAAATACACTTAACTGAATAGCAGATAATTTGTCTGTTACAAGTGTGAAGCAGCCTTCTAAAAATATATTGCTGTGATACTCAAAGGGATCAATGACCTAATAAATTATGCGTTTGATTTACTACACATTTTGGTCATCCAGCAGGTAGTGTTGTAAAATATAATGTGGAATTATGTTGAAAACAAGAATAAACTCATTTTCCACCTTAACTTGTATAAGGAAAGTTAAGACCACTATTGTACAGATAGCTCAGACATTGCTATAACCTGATCACACTTGTGTTTCTTTTTTTTTTATTTTTTTTATTTAAAGCATGTACATTGTATATTACAGAACAGATTAACAAAGCTTTGTACATGATTTTTTATAAGCAATGATCTAGAAATAATATGCATTAAAGCATATTAGAACTTAACAGTACAGTGTGTGTCTAAGTTTATAGAATCATAAGAAGTTACATTCAGATCACCTCAGACTAATATTTTCTCCTGACCTCGTCACTAAACTAGTTATCTAAAATATGTCCTTCAAAAGCAAATAATTATTTTTAAGCAATAGGTAGCATTCTCACTTATAGGCAAAAGCCTAACATATTAGTGAGATCTTTTTAAGGAATCTAGGTCTGTGGGGTTTTAAAGCTGGAGTTCAAATACTCCTCCCAGGTATTTGTTATTGATATGCATGTACCTAGGCAATGATGTTTATATAAAAATACTCCATTTGTATCGAACAACTGCATTCTTGCAGCCATTCAGCAATAGATGGGGCATCAGTATCTTTCCAGTGTCTGGCAATGAAAAGCTTAAAACTATTGCTTGCCAGGGTGGTCAGTTTGGCGCTTTTCATTCTCTTTTTTCAAAACTATAGTCACCAGTTTGCCTTGCACATTTGATAATCTTTCTTTTATTAAATAACCAAAGACAGGGATCTAGTAATAGCGGTGTCCCTAATTTAGAAGTTTCCAACAATATTATAAGCCCATGTGGGCACAATTCTAGGGCATTGCCACCATATATGTGCCATACGGGCCACAGAACAACTACACCTCCAGCATCTCACACATGATAGTTTATAGATTTTACCACATCGAGTCAGTGTCATATACCATCTATGAAGAATCTTTAGGTTTAGCTCCAAGAATTTAACAGAAACAGAGGATTTCTTCACAGATTGATAGATCTGATTAGCATCAATATAAGAAATATCTATATTTAATTCATCATTCCACCTGTCTATGTACCACACCAAATTCTTTTTTTCTTTAATAATGAGTAAATGAGAGAAAGGATATGTCTCAGGTGTGGCTCTGTGACACAGAGACTCATATGGAGTAAATGTCCTAAGCATATTCCGTTTTTGTGAATGAGAGGTCAAGTAGGTGTAACATTAGTGATAAAAAACAAACAGTTATTAAACATAAAAAAAACCTTCTCAACCAATTCAGGTCTTGTTCGGATGTATGCTTCGGTGCCCAAATGGCACACCATAAGCACTCAGTTACGTCTTTTTTTATCCTCCCAGAGATACCAACACCCAAAAAAAACACGTTATTTATTAGGGAGGTCAATGGGGAGAATTTAGAAGAGATATTAGGGTATTCTATGAATGTTCTATCCCAGACTAAAAGAGTTTATTGTGTTATATGTGTAAAGTTGGTTTATAAAATGTCAGAGTTCCCTGGTATCTAGCATAAAACTCCCAAATGTGGGGAGCATGCCATATCATGTTCTAGTTTCACCCATATTTTAGCATCATAGTTTAGTCTACTATTCTTTGTAGGTTTGTAGCCTTTCTATATACACATCTAGATCCGGGATTCCAAGGCCCCCTTTATTCAAGGTCTGACACAATTTTTCTATTAGTTTGGGCATGACTTTTATCCTATAGGAACTTGAATATTTTCATTTGTAGAGACGATAAATAGTACGAAGGTAGTGGGATTGGAAGTGTTTGTAAAAAATAAAGACTTTTTGGGAGGATAATCATTTTAATGGCTTTTATTCTTCCCAGCCATGTAATTTGTTTATGCCTCCAGAAAGACAAGGTTTCAATAATGGAGTTTTGAAAGACACTATAATTAGCAGTAAACATCTCGTCTAATGTAGGCGCTAGGAATACCACTAGGTATTTTAATAGGCGTGTTTGCCACCTAAAAGGACAGATTTTTTTTTAACTAATTGCTTTTCAGTATCTGCTAAGGTAATATTTAAAATCTCTGATTTATGTTTGTTTATAAGGAAATTTGAAACCTTCCCAAATTCTTCTAAATGTTGTAGTAATATGGTAATAGATTGTCTTGTGTTAGTAAGATAAAATAAGACGTCATCCGCATACAGGGAAATTTTATGATTAAAGTTATTAATTTGAAGACCTAACACACCTGAGAGTGAGCAAATTTTTAATGCTAGTGTCTCAATGGCACAAACAAATAAGACAATGGGCAGAAAATGGAGCAGAGAGACAACCATTTATTCTGATTTCCACAGTGGGAGATGAGTACATAGCAAACACCCTAGCTATGAAATCATGTCCTAGGCCCATCTTGAGCAATGCAGTTCTTAAAAATTGCCAACAGACACAAACAAAAGCTTTTTCCGCGCCTGTTGATAAAATTGCCATTGGTATTCGGAGGGTAGTTGCAAAAAGAGAGATTGTGATGGCACTACTATTGTATTTATATAGGGGATGGGCCTAGAATTATCTCCAATTGGCCTTATACATAAGTACAGATAGCCCAAAGGCGCTGTGTATTAACATACAATTTTACACAAGCAACTAGGAGACAGTTGCAAAAAATAATACACATATAGCTCTCAAACCACACACAAGACGTGTAATGTGTATAGGGTGGTATACATCAACAAAAATGTATTTAAAAATTAAAAACTTTTATCCAAATTTAAAAATGGGTACATTAAAAACAACTTGGAGGTAGGAACACCAACTGTGATTGTGCTCCCACAGTAATATAAAGGCTCAGAGGGTTAGTCTAAAAGTCAGATATAAGATGTCCAAATAATGAAGTGTAACGTCTAGTACCTTCGTTGGGTTCAATATAATAGTAATGCTTCCACTATAATGGACTGAATAACAGCTGTATTTCCTTAGAAGGTAAACTGGATATAAATTATTCTCAGTATTCCGTTCATTACTACAGAGAATTCAAATACTTATTTTAGAGATATATTCCTCTGTCTTTACTTTATGTCCGTTACATACTATGTATTAAATACTTCAGATCCGGTAACTAGGTCTGTAATTAGCAAATAACATACTCAGTATATACCTATGTTTTTATTAGACTACTAGATATACTGTGCTGAGGAACTTTAGTCGAGTGGCAGAAGTAAAACATCATTTGTTCTCAATGGATACCAATGTTTCTATGTAGTGATCTTAGTATCAAGCAAAATAATCTGCCCCTTTAATGCGCTTGGTATCAAAGATACTATGTAAGTTTGTGATTTCCCCAGTGGCTACTGAGTATATATTAGGGATTCCCCCAGTGGCTATCCTTACTGCCAATATGACTGCTAATAATATTGTGCCTGTTTGTATAGAGCGATCTTGACTTACAATTGCCTAAAGCGGTATCCAATGCAACAAACTCTTTGGATTCAAGTAAAAAAGTATTGAAATAAAACCGCAGCAGTGTATGTCTATCAACAGTGTTGTCCGCCACTGATGTATTCTCTGGTATCAGCTATTATCATGCAAATAACGAGTCTACAGTATTATGATTAGTATTCATCAATCGTATCAAGTGTGGAATTGGCGATCGTAGTGATCACCAGCTGCCACTAATAGTGAAATATATTAGCAGCAAGTAATAACCTGATGTATAATACACGGGGCAGAATGATTGTTTTAAACAGCTACCTCTATCGGGTTCATATATGAGTTTCTTGGGCGTATCATAGTCCGTGCCTCACCAGCCTCTGACCTCACCTCACATCAATGAAAGCAGGTAACTTCTGTAGTGAAACAGTTATAGAGCAGACACACACTGTACAAATGAAAAAAAAAAAAAAAATTAGCAATGACATTTAAATAGATAATACAATTTTTTTTTTTTTTTTAAAAGTTAACTTTAGAGAGATTACCCTTCTCTCTAAAAGTAGTTGAGGGTCTGCTGGGGTCCTGGGCCCGAACTTAAATATTATGACAGAAATAGCCTAGATAAAAGTAGTGGGGCACAATAGTACCAGTAAGGCTTATTTGAATGCTAATAATATTCACCCAGAAAAGCAATAGACAAAGATGCTGTTCATCATTACTAATATACACATAAGTATAAACAGAACTTATTGAAAATAACTATATTAATTTTACCCATCCCCGATACCTTGGATATACCAAATATTTAAAATTTTTAGAGGCGAGTGTTGGCAAGACTTATCCTACTGCTATCTATACAATCTACACCAAGCGATCACTAAGATAAATGTTTTAAAGCCTCCTAAAAATGAACATTAATATAAACAAAGCAACTAGTAAATGTTAATCAAAGTTGCAGTATCGATACATGACAGTATCGCCCATGCATAGCATCTATGGTATGTCCCATCTCTTTAAAATGTATTTAATTAGCAGTCCTTATGTTTTTTAGGTTGAACCTTGTGCCACTGTGCTCTATGGTCCAACGTACTACATCTTGCGGGTTTGTAGAACCTTTATTAGGAGGGTCCAGTGGGGTCAGAACAAGACTCAAACCCTTTGAGATTGCCTTCAGGTCCTGGATGCCTTTATAAACAAAGGTTTGTTCCTCATATGTAATCACCAGACTAAATATATATATTTTTATGTTGTTTTCCCGAAGAACTGTGGTGATGAATCTGGCATCCCTTCTTCTTTGTAGGCTGTTGGGGCTTAAATCAGGAAAAATTTGTAGATTATGCTCCCTGAAAATAATCTTCTCCATCTGTCTTGCTTTAAGCCATATGTCTTCTCTATCTGTGAATCTCAAGAATTTGAAAATAACATCTCTGGGTGGTGAATTAGGAGGTGGCAGTGGTTGCAGTACTCTGTGTGCTCTCTCTAATTCGATTGGTGATGTAACTGTATCTGTATTTCCCTTAAGATGTTGAAAAAAATCCTGTAGGTATTCAGTTAAATCCACGGACCTGCATGATTCTGGGATTCCTCTCACCCAGAGGTTAGAGCGTCTACTGCGTCTTCTATTCTTTCTTGAAAGCTCGCTATCTGAGATGTCTGCACTGTGGCTTTAGTGTTAAAGGCTCCCAGAATTTCGTTAATTGAAGTCTGAGTTTCTTCATCCTCTTCCACTCTAGCACTAATTTCATTAATATATCTGCACATAGAGGTTAATTCAGATGTTAGTGATTTTAAGGAAGCAAAATCCTAATTTGTTGGTAGGTTTGCAATATCCTTTTGGAGCGAAATAGACTCAGCTGAGAGTTGTGGATCTGCCCCCTTATGAGAGGTTGCAACTGGCCCTTCCGAGGTCTGGGAAGCTGAGGTTGAAGTTGCTGTATTTTCAGGAGCATGGAAAAAAGTAGAAACTAAGAAGGGAGCCAAAGTCTGGCTCTTAGCCTGTGTGTCACTCTTAGTATATATTTTGGAAGCCATGTTGGGGTAGTAGCAAGGAATAACAAATACTGATAGTTCTGTATCCAGAGTCCCCTAACTCAAATAGCGGCTCCCAAGCGTATCCAACCAAGAAATTAAAAACAAACCATATAGCCACCCAGTCATGAATCCCAGTCAAAGGCTCTTTAGTCCTTTAGACCATGTGGAATCAGTAAGAAATCAAATGTGAATATAGGTCTATTGGTATATGGCACAATTATAAAGCTTTTATAGTACTTTTAATGTTTTTATAAAGCCTGAGGGAACTAATCCAAAGAGTCTTTGTGTGGAAAAAAAAAAAAAGGAGAGAGCCCTTTTCAAAACAGATTTTTTTTTTTTTAAGCATTTATATCGCTTTTTTTTTTTTTGAACTTGTGTAGTCTTTGCATTTATATCATTGTATTTATCTTTGAAACTCCTATGAGCATCTATTACGTATGTAGGTCAATCAAACATTAAAGCCGTAAAACAGTAAGTGCAATAAACAATAGACAACTGAATGAGCTTTATTGCAACATTGCATAATACTACTTTGACAGGTCCCAGTTTTACTCAGTCGAAGTTCAATATAGGTCCCAGCTATCTCAGCATTGTTTATACAGTGTTCAGCATTCACTTTCACTTTGCATTAAGCGTTCACTTGTATATGCAGTATAGTTTGCAGTGTAGTCTGGGCAATCGGTGCCGTGTTTGTACAAGTTTGTATAATGTATTTTAACCAAGGAACCACAGAGGTCAATCAGTCGCCTCAGTGTGGAGTACAAAAGATCCATTATGCAAGGTGTAAGTACCTGAATGCTCTTTGCCTGGTCTCCGTTGACGTTTTTCCAGCTTCTTCCTTGGGCCAGCGCTGTTTCACTTCATAGGCTTCATAAGCTTCTGTGTGCTCTGTAAGAACCAGAGAGTTCCGTAAGCTACAAACCGGTCCCAAGATGGCGGCGGCCTCAGGCACCCAGGCTTCCAGGAGATGCGTGAGCAAACGAGGCCAGAAGTGCAGACAGTGCCGCTTAAAAGGCAATATTGCTGTGTCGCATTCACACCCTGGATGTCTCATATTGCTTTCGCCTTATTAGCCTCATTGGTATTAGCCATAGCCTTATGCCTACTGTGTCCCAAAAAAGATGCCTCAAAAAGAATTCTTAGCATTTTTGCCATCACTACATTTAAACAGAAATAGAGCATTTTTTTTATATTTACCTATCAAAACTATATATATTTTTTTTAGTAGACAACCCAAAGCATTGATCTAGGCCCATTTTGGAATAATTCATGCCACCATTTCACCGCCAAATACGATCAAATAAAAAAAAAAAACCCACTATCACAATTTTATGTTTCTCACTGAAATGATTTACAAACAGCTTGTTCAAGCATGGCACAAATGGTTGTAAATGCCGCTGCGCATAACACTTTATTTTGTTATTATTATGCCCAGCAGTGAAGGTGTTAATTAGGTAGCTTGTAGCATTAATTTTAGCTTTAGTGTAGAGATCAGCCTCCCACCTGACACATCCCACGCCCTGATCCCTCCCTGACCCCCCTCAAACAGCTCTCTTCAATCCCCCACCTCACAATTGTCACTGTCATCTTAAGACTGGCAGAAAGTCTACCCGTATGAAAATAAAAGCTTTTTTTTTTTTTTAAATATATTTGTCACTGGTCCTTAAAGGACATAACGACCAGTGTCGTACAGGATACGGCCCTGGTCATTATGGGTTTAAGAAAGTGGAGTTATTAAAAAAAGGGTGCTTAACTCACCCTATGCCGTGGCTGCTCGCTAAACCACGGCACACCGATCTCCTTCAATGAGGTGGCGTTTGCACCTCTAAACCAATAGCTGTGGGTATCATCTGACAGTGTTCTGCATGCACGTATGGCTATTGGTTTAGAGATGCAAATGTCACCTTATTGGTATAAGAGCGCTGTGCCGTTGGCAGCCGGAGCCGCTCAGCTTATCAAGCTGCCGCAGCACAGAAAGGGTGAGTTTGTTAAATGCTCAGGATTTACCATCACTTTAATCATTTCCACTGATGAAAAGGTTCAGAGGTACTTGGATTCTAAGTCTTGATCATATATTAATAATTATATATATACGGCTTATGTATTTTATTTCTATAGTAAAAGCACATGCTGCAGCTTTCAATCTTTTGAAAGTGACAATGTATTATTTATATTAATTACCTCTGCTTAAAAGGGACAGTAAACACTTGTGTAATATAAAACGTTTACTTATGCATAGTATTTCAAGGGGAGAGTGAAGTGATGTGCTCAAGAGCAATCCAAATACCGCTGTAAAATTTAGCATTTTTAAGACCGGAAGAAAAAAACTTATTATAAATAGTTTAGCAAAGAATTACACTACTTGTGCACCATTGGCTTAGCGTTTAGTATCTGACATGAAGAGGTGATTCGAGTGCCGTAGGGGGCTCTTAGAAGACCATGCTTATGTTCGGTGGGTTACTTAGGGATCCACCTGAATAGCGAGTTGATGGAAAAGATAGGGAAGAGGGAATTTGTGGAGATATTTTCCTTGTTACCGTTAGAGCATTTTTGTAGGTGAAGGAGAAGGGTAAGAAAGAGGAGGAGGAGAGGAAGAAGCTGTGGAGGAAGTTGCCAAAGACTTTTGGGAACTAGTCCCGGGCCTTCTGTATTAGGGTCAGTGTGATCTGTGAGAAATCCCCAGAGCAGGAAGCCCCACTGTTTTGTTATTTTGATGAGATATCTAGCGCCTATAGAACGTATGGGGAGATCGTGTGGTGGAGGTATGATGAGGGGTTTAGACAGCAGATGGCGGTGTGGCTGGAGATTAGGTGGGATGATAGGGACATGGGGATATGGTGAGAGATGATGATGACCCCCGTATGGGGAATTATTCCTTTCGAGGTTATGGGCAAGAGAGTGGAGGTTCAGGTAGCAGAACGGGGACGGCCACCCGAAAAATGTTGTGCTTCCAGTTTAATGAAGGGCAGTGTAGGTTCGGGGCATCGTGCAAATACAAGCACGAGTGTTCTGGCTGCGGCGGGATTCACTCCCTCGCAAAATGCTTAAAAAAAAAAGTTAGACAAGAGACCCGGCCAGTGGACGTGGGTGCAGCGGGCACGGACCCTGGTGAGGGTAGAAAGCATGGTGCCGTGGCTTGGGGGCATACACCCGTAAGTGGGGGCATGCGGAGATGATTTTGACAGGTTTCAGTACAGGGTTTATAATTCCGTATCAAGAGCAGGAGGCAGGGAATTTTTCTGGGAACTTAAAATCGGCTAGGGAACACCCGGAGGTATTGAGGGACAAATTGTGGAAGGAAGTGGACCTGGGGAGAATGGCAGGTCCATTCCGGGACCTGCCGGTGCCCAATTTGAGAGTTTCTCCATTGGGAGTGGTCCCCAAAAAGGCGGGCAGTTCTATTTCATGTTCCTACTTTGAAAAGTTCAGTTCCTTTGTGGAGTGGGTGGTGAAGCAAAAGGCGGGGAAGTCATCAGTAGTGCACTACTTGGATGACTTCCTTTTCGTTGGCCCGGCGGGATCAGAGGTGTGTGAGCTGCTGGTTAGGTTTTTTGGGGAGGTAGCCCAGGATTTTGGTATCCCGGTAGCGGCAGAGAAGTCTGAAGGGCCGTCCACGTCATTGAGTTTCCTAGGCATACAGTTGGATTTCAGATAGGATGGAATGCAGGCTAGTGGAGGATAAACTCCGGGACATGCAGATGGTGATTGGCAGCGTCCTGGGTAGTAAAAAAAGTCATGCTCAGGGGAGGTGCAGTCGCTACCGGACAAACTGAATTTCGCTGGCCGTATTATACTCATTGGACGGGTCTTTTGCTGCAGGCTGTCGCTGGCGACAGTAGAGGTATTAAACCCGAGACACCACATTCGGTTGTCGAGGGAAGTGAAAGGATTTGAAAGTAAGGAAAATCTTCCTAGAAGATTTTAATGGGAAAATGGGAAGTTGATAATGCAGGAGAGGGGGTGGTCTGACGACCAGTTGTGTTTATACATGGATGCATCAGGGGCTTACGGCTTTGAACGGACAGTGGTGTGCGGAGGCATGGCCGCAGTCATGGGTAGAGCTGGGGCTGACCAACAATTTAACTTTCCTGGAACTGTTCCCACTGGTGGTGGCTCTTCGGATATGGCCTGAGCGATTGAGCAACAAGAGTGTGCTTCCATTCAGACAACCTGGGTGTGGTGTGGGCAATTAACCGCTTGACGGCTAATTCGCTGGCAGTGATAAGGCTACAGAGGGTGTTTGTGCTGGAGTGTTTGCGTTGCAATATCTCTTTCAGAGCGGTACATGTTCCAGGGCGCTTGAATGTGATCGCAGATTCTTTGTCCCGATTTCAGTGGGACCGGTTCCGAGAGGTTGCCCCGGAGGCGGAACGGGATGGAGTCGAATGCCCAGGGGAGCTGTGGCAGCTGGGCTGCCAGGAGTGCTGAGTCTGGTGAAAGGGGCTCTGGCCCCTAAAACATGGAGGGCGTACGCCCAAGTGTGGCAACTGTGGTGGGAAATGGCTGGGAGTGAGCAACTGCAGGAGGATAGGGACGGTTGCTTAAAGATGCTATTGGAGTAGATAAGGAATTGGGATAGGGCAAGGCTGTTGCCTTCTGAGAATCGTAAAAGAATGGCGGCAATGGCATTCTTTTTTTAGATGTTAGTTTGTGAGGATTTGACCAAAGTATTTGTAGTCGAATGGCAGTCAGGAGTTTATGTAGAGGCAGATTGTGGGTGGATGGGCATAGGCCGGTGACGTTTGCTATTCTGCATGGTTTGGTGGCTCGATTGGGTGTTATATGTTTTTCACGGCAGAAAGAAATATTGTTCAGAACGGCATTTGTGCTGGCTTTCTTCAGAGCTTTTAGGGTATCGGAACTGATGGAAAGGAATCATTGGGACATAAGTGGTTTGGGGAAACAAGACGTGGTTTTGAAAGAGGGTGTGGTCGAGCTATGGGTAAGGAGGTCGAAAACGGAAAAGGGGTGATGGTAGTGTTAAGAGAGATTGGAGGGGGTTGTTGCCTGGTGGGTACGGTGCTGGAGTTCTGCAGGTTGGTTAATCATAGCACAGGGCCATTGCTGGTGCACGCGGATGGGTTGATGTTATCTAGGTTCCAGTTCATATCGGTTATGCGGAAGGCATTGGGATTAATGGGTTTGAGAGAGGCGGAATTTGAGTCTCACTCGTCCAGAATTGGGGCGGCTACAGATGCAGCAAATTTGGGGCTAGCTCCGGCGGTTATTAGGAAGATTGGAAGGTGGAGGTCTGAGAGATTCCGGGGGTATGCAAGACCGGGCCTGGTTTTATGAAGGGGGGGGTAGCCGATTAGTTGTAACTTTTCATTTGGCAGATCCAGTGAGATATTGGATATTAGGACACTCGTATGTTTTTGGGCGAGGAAAGCAGCAGTCTTTATTGATGCTTGATGGAATGAATGACTTAGAAATGTGGGGTCAAGGTGATTATCTTGCTCCCCATAGAAACCTAAATGCAGATTATATTCCCCTTTCTTCCTACTAATGATACAAGCAAACTGCTATCCCTCATCCTGGAGAACACTATTATGAAAGGAGCTTCCCACCCCCCTTTATTTTTTTTATTTATTTCACCTTATCCCCTTGTCGCAGACTAACATAGTATAGTATTCTTGGTCCAAGAGTAACCTTTATTATCAAGACATGGGGAGAAAACATTGAGAACTGTAACCAATCATGTAATTTTTTTAGTTATGCTGTGAATATATGATGTAATGATTATCATCCTCAATAAATAAAAATATATGGAAAATAAAAACCAACAAACACAAATAGACACCAACACAAAATAGTTTAAAAAAAAAAAGAAAGTAGAAAATATAATAGAACCTGATACTGTACAAGCTTAGATATTTGTCGCAAGGGAGCTTGGCAAGGAAAAGATGGTCATTTACACTGTTATATGCAGCCTCCCATGTAGAATGACAATATTATTTTGTTAAATCCACCATTAAATTAATTTTTTCACAAGGTCAGGTTTATGGCCAAGCCCATTTCAGAGTATTTATTGGAAGCCCTGGCTGAAGGATACCTTATAATTTTAGTTAGGTATACACAGTACACATACACTTATAAGCAATCACATTGTGACATCATGATAACTATTTTGATACTAAACATGAGATATATACCATATTTGGTCATCCGGTAGCATAAAAGTGATTAAAACATGTTTTAAGACATCCTAGAGTGTCACCTCTGATTGACCTCAGGTTTGTTTCTTGATAGGGACACTTTTCTTTCACTCTGTTGACAAGTTGGCCCATAAATATCATTCTCCTGAGAAGAGCAGATTGCACCTTAAATCTGGTTTTCCAGATGTAGGTAACACAAATCCTTCTTCCCAAAAACCTTTTTTTTTTTTTTAGATAGTTCTGATACGAAGTTTTAAAAAGCAGACATAGAAATACAGGACACAAAAAGAAAAGAAAGAAACATTGACTTCTGACATTCTAAAGTCATTAGGTCTTCATGACAAATAGGGATGTGTGGAGACTAAGAGCTTGGGAGAAGCCTCTGTCGCTCTGATACACCGGTATACTAGCGCACCTTTAAAAGGAAGAGATATGAAAAAGGCTGTGTAAAGAGCAGCAAAGAGGCTGTAGTATAAAAAGCTATGGTTTATTACAACGAAATACACATTTAATATCAATAGATCCCTATTAGGGTGATCCAATACAAAGATAATTTAAAACAATAAAACCAGATAGATGATTCTATTCACACATAATAAAATACATACAATATGAATAAATGAGTGGATGATAACTTCCTAGGAGGACGTTGCTAAGTCTTAAATATATAAAAGGTGCACCTTATAAAGGTAAATTATCAGGTTGGAGCTTGGTTCAAAATCCTTAAAAAATGTGCAAAGGTATGTGCGGTGATCCAAACTTGTGTTTCAAACTTAAAATGTTCCAAAAGGTAATATATAGTGTTCCAGAAAATTAGAATCCAAAATTAGTGTTGAAGTTAAAAAAATTGTTTCTTAAAAAAAAAAAAAATCAAAAAAGATGAAGTATAAAACATAAAAAATGAGTGAGTGTTATACGTGGAGTACTGAGTAAAATGAGAAAAAAGGTAAAGAAGTTTAAGTAATCAATACTAAAATATAAGGATATAAAAAGGGTATCCATAAAAAAAGAATAATATATCCCTCTGTGGGGTGAGGAGTTTCTCCTAGATGATGAATCGTAGTTCTTAGCTATTTACCTGTAAAAGATATAACAAAATAGTGCAATACAGCTAAAATCTTGATAAAGGCACACTTCTGAGGGCCGAAACGCGTTGACAGCTATTGGTAAGCTTTATTTAATTTTTTATTGAAGATTTTAGCTGTATTGCACTATTTTGTTACATATTTTAGATGTAAATAGCTAAGAACTAAGATTCAACATCTAGGAGAAACTTATCACCCCACAGAGGGATTTATTATTTTTTCTGGATACCCTTTTATATTTTGGTATTGATTACTTAAACTTCTTTACTTTTTTTCTCATTTTACTCAGTACTCCACATATAACACTCATTTTTTATGTTTTAGATTTTTGGTTTCTTGACAATTTTGATTTAACATACAGTTTTTCTTGTGTTAATCTCACCCTATCTGTGCCAAAACTATATCACTAATTCAGCGCCTCCGACCACCCACGTAACAGTGCTCTTTTCCAATAAGGTGACGTTTCCACATCTAAACCAATATCAACTGACAGTGTTCTGTATCCACGCACGGCTATTGGTTTAAAGTTGGAAACATCACCTCATTGGAGAAGAGCACTGTGCCGTGGGTGGTCGGAAACACTGAGTTAGAGATATAGTTTTGGCACAGATAGGGTGACATTAACACTTTGTTTTTAGTAAATGATGACTGAACAAATGTTTATTTTTAGTGATGGTAAATCCGAACGTTTGTTATACGCTTGGATTTACCATCACCTTAAGACAAGAAATAACGGTGTCTGGTATAGTGATGTGAGAGTACATTGAAAAGGACACCTTGATGAAACCACTATAGCACAACGATTATTATTTTTTTACACATTAAACTAATGTTTATTTCCGATAACATTTTTTGGTGTGTTTCTTCAAGATCTCAAACACCTGAGAGTCAACTGGAGGGATCTGAAGTATATCCATATTGTTGTAGGCATCTAACTAAAGTAATAAAGTAACCTATGTTTTACCCCTTGTTCTGAATTTCCATTTATTTTCTGAGCCAGAGGTTGTTACCTGCAGGACACTGTGGCTCTAGCATTTCAATAGACACCATTAGTTTATTCTCTGTGAGTATAACTACAGTATATTAGTTATCTCTGTGTAATACTCTATGTGGTATCCTCTGTTTAGAATTTTGTTTAGTTCCACATTTCTATTCTCTATGTGACTGCAATCTAACATTTTTACAATATAAATATTGAAAATGAGCACATTTGTAGGACATCATACAATAAAATATTATTTTGGATATATATTGTATGTTTCTTTTACAAAATGAGAATAAATAATTTACAAGAGAGCTTCCAACAAAAAGCTTTAGCCTAAAAAAAACAAACAAAAAAACTATGATTTTCTAAACCTCACATTGTTTTGCTTCAGGAAATGACCCTAGAAATTCCACAAATTCTTTTTTTTTTTACATAAAGTTAAGCAAACTATTTAGCATGATATAATTCATCATGTCATTGATGAAAGACACTTCTAAATTTTACAATATTTGAGTTACCTCTACAACTCACAAAAAAAACCATATTACAGAAGGTTTCTGCAATTCAGATGTCATATCTGACAGAAATTTAAAGGGATTCTAAACCTAAATGTAGCTACCAATAAGAAAGCGCTATCCAGGGTTCTGAACCTAAAATGGGCCGGCTCCTAAGTGTTACGTTCCTGCTTTTCAAATAAAGATAGCAAATGAACGAAGAAAAATGCTAAAAGGAGTAAATTAGAAAGTTGCTTAAAAATAAATGCTCTATCTGAATCAGTAAAGAAAAAAATGTGGGTTTAGTATGCCTTTAAAATAAGAATCAGTTAATTCACCACATAGGTAATAATAATAGTGGGTGCTTTTGCACATGAACTTATTTTCCTGCAGTAAAGCCACAATTCCAATGATCAAAAAAAAGTATTTACATACATTTTTCAATTACAAATCACTATCACCAGTAGCAAAACACGGTGATGCACAGAAAATTATGAATAAAGCAATTTTAATAAACTAAGATGAAAAAACGAAATATTGATTTTCTTTTCAGTAAACTTATTTGATGTTATTACATTTGTTGAATCCCTTCCGGAATGCAATAGCGGAGTATTCTCTGTATGTAACTGACACTGCCTGTATACAAAAATACTTGTATACTTGTTGTCCAGTTTTGCATTCTCTTTTTAGGTTGTACAAATCATTATACTTCACTTTGAATATGTATAAAATGATTAGCAAAACAAACTGATCTTGGGCCTACACATAATGCTTCACGTCCACGACAAAACCATTTGGCCAAATGCATTAAAGGGGCACTTAGCTTAAAAAAAGTCTGATATAATTTAAATAAAAATGTCATGGTTTCTAGAAAACATGGTGGATGATAATTAGAATGGGCAAATGCATTTCCCAAATCTGCTTACCTAACTTGACAATCCACTTTTCCTGGTTTAGAGAAAACATGGTGTATGATAACAAGGGTGAGCAAATGCCACATAGGTTCCCTTAAAGGGGCGGTGTGCTGTAAAATTGGTTTCCCCTTAAAGGGACATAAAACAAGTTGGGATAGAGACAAAATATAATATGTACTTTAATTACTTTACCTGCAAGTTTATACTATAGTGCCTTGCCATTAACCCTTCCTTTTTAGTTTCTGAATTGTAAAGCTCTAACTCCCCCCCCCCCCCACATTTCCTTCTATGGCTATATCTCTATTGTTGTTTTGGTAGAATGCAAAAATACATATGGGTTATCTGCTGGAGCATGCCTAGAAGCTGTGAACTCAGTTGAAATACAATGCCTGTGTCTAAACACTGATACGGGGGGGTGGAGTTGGCTTCTCCAGGCAACTTAGCTATGTAATTAATTTTGCTTATTTTTTAAAATTATTTTAAATTACTTGCAGGCAAAAAATTTTTTAAAAAATGTATGCAAACTTTTTTTTTAATTAATTAGCCCTTTTAGGATATGCACAGTTCTCAACCTGTTTTATGTCCCTTTAATGTGTTCACAGTGACTTGTTCTATTGGCTGCAAAGTATAAAATGTATGATAAATTGATCCTTTATTTTTATTATTGAAAATTAAATAGCTTAATATGGTCTATGAAACAAAACCCATTCAAAATAGGCTACGATTGAAGAGAGATCAGACATCATTATCTTATCACTCAAGTGCTTCTCTCTTTCATATGTCTGTCTCTATAGATTACTTAAAACAGACAATTGAAAATTAACATTTTAGAACTCTCTCTCTCACACACTCCCACTGGGAGTGTAATTTCTTCTACAGACTGCTTACATAGCTTGTAAATAGCCTATACTTAAGTATAGAAACTTTCAGAATAAGGTAGGGATACCACAGACAAAATTACCTATTTCAAATGCTGATATAAAGACAAAGAATCTATTTGTAAACAACTTAATACATTCCAGCATGTAAAATTGTTCATTTGGAACAAATTAAAAGGGGGAGGGGGAATTTAGGTTAAACTGCCCCTTTACGAGTGGAAAGAGTACTTGGTGAATGCTTTTAAATGAGGCATACACATAAGAGTGGGAGAATGAAAGGGTGCAAGAGTGCATGGTAGGTATGAAAGTGACTGATGTACAAGCCTAAGGGCAAGAAAGTGCCTGGGGTGTGGAGAAGTGTTTGGTGAGTGCATGAAAGGGTGAGTGAGCACTGTAACGTGGTGGATGCGCATAAAGATGATCATTCAACTGTATGAAGTATGTGTAAGGGTAGGAGTACACCTGGTGGTGCAAATAAGAGTATGCATACACCTGGTGATGTGCATAAGGGGGTACACGTGTAGGAAAGTGCATAGGAAGGTGTAAGGGAAGGAGAATGTTTTCAAGAAAATCTAAATCTTCCTGCTACTCAAGAGAGGCCATAAGCTATGTTAATGGAAAAGTGAAAAGTCCCATTCTGTTCAGTTTTAAGAGAGAAAAAATATTGTTCTAATCTTTATTTAGTAAAAAAAAAAAAAAATAATAATAATTATATATATATATATATATATATATATATATATATATATATATATATATATATATATATATATATATATATATATATATATATATATATATATATATATATTTATTAGCTGTCCCCTCAAAATAACTCAACACACAGCCATCAATGTCTAACCATTGGTAACAAAAGTGAGTACACCCCTAAGTGGAAATGTCCAAATTGGGCCCAATTAGCCCATTTTCCCTCCCCGGCGTCATGTGACTCATTAGTGTTACAAGGTCTCAGGTGTCAATGGGGAGCAGGTGTGTTAAATTTGGTGTTATCGCTCTCACACTCTCTTATACTGGTCACTGGAAGTTCAACATGGCACCTCATGGCTAAGAACTCTCTGAGGATCGGAAAAAAGAATTGCTGCTCTTCATAAAGATGGCCTAGGCTATAAGAAGATTGCCAAGACCCTGAAACTGAGCTGCAGCATAGTGGGCAAGACCATACAGCAGTTTCACAGGACAGGTTCCACTCAAAACAGGCTTTGCCATGGTCGACCAAAGAAGTTGAGTGCACATGCTCAGCGTCATATCCAGAGGTTGTCTTTGAAAAATAGACGTATGAGTGCTGCCAGCATTGCTGCAGAGGTTGAAGGGGTGGGGGGGGTCAGCCTGTCAGTGCTCAGACCATACGCCGTACACTGCATCAAATTGGTCTGAATGGTTGTCATCCCAGAAGGAAGCCTCTTCTAAAGATGATGAACAAGAAAGCCCACCAACAATTTGCTGAAGACAAGCAGACTAAAAACATGGATTACTGGAAAATAATGGTGGCCACATAAAATATTGACACTTTGGGCCCAATTTGGACATTTTCAGGGGTGTACTCACTTTTTTGGGATACTGTGTGTGAGACAGAGACAGAGAGAGACATATATACACCCACATACCACTCCATTTTCAATACTAGACCCCCCACAAAGATTTTTTTATTTTTTTTAAGTACTTAGTGATTCCCTCTTTTGTTCTGGTGGGAGTGGGGGTCCAAACATTTTGAAAACAAAATTAACATCTTGTTTGCTACAATAGTTTTACAATATAAACTCAATAAATATACCTTACAAGAACAACAGTTTTTATTAGAACTGTTGGAAATAATTTTGTGCTGTAATTATTTTTTGTTTCAGGATACATATTATAAGCAGAAACAAGGAACAGCCATGGGGTCCAATGTTGCCCCTACATATGCCAATGTATACATGAATTGGTATGAAGAACATTTGGTTTTTGAAAATTAATTATTTTTATGCTATGGCACCACCTGGTGGCGCTATATAGACAATATATTTGGTATATGGTGAGGCAACATTGGATCCCTGAAAGAATTTGTACATACTTTAAATTTGAACTCTAAGTATATTAAGTTCACCCTCACATATAGTGAGGAAAGTGTTAACTTTTTGGACACAAAGGTTTACAAACAGAAGGGTTCTTTAGTTACAAATCTTTATCGTAAAGAAACAGATCATAGTACTATTTTACATTACACTAATGCCCATCCACCAACACTGAAAAAATCTTTACCTAGGAGTCCATTTTTACGCATAAAGAGAATTGTTAAAGATACCACATTGGTAGAGACTAGACTACATGAGGAAGGCATATGTTTTTTTACAAAGAGGTTACCCTGAGAAATTAATTAAAGAAAGTATAGAAGAGGTTAATAGGATTCCACGACAAAAGGCACTTGAACTTAAGAAAAGAAAGAGCAAGGATGAAAAAATAATATTTGTATCTGAATTTAACACTAATAGTCCCAATGTACAGAAGATTATTAGGCGTTATTGGCATATTATGCTACACAAATTGAACAATGGCACTACTCGGGCTTTTCCTAAATCTTAAATATAACAATGGGGAGTAGTAGTAATTCCCAATGTACACAAAGGAAATGGTGCTCATGCATAAATATTAAGACACAAACACATAGGAAAATGGTTATAAGAAAACAACCATATTCCAAAAGTATGCATGAAGAGCACTCTGTGCCCTGACTAAATGGTGGGATTAGCACTAACAGGATAAATAAAATATAACTTTTATTAGTGAAATTTAAAAAAACAAAATTGTTTGGTTAAATGACATACAAGATAAAAGTTGCACCGGTAGAATTATGACAAGTACTGAATAAATTAGATCACATAATATTAAGATTCGGCCTCAATGTCACCGTATTTCTAGTGATCTAAAAGTGAGATTCTCCTTAGTTACCTAGTTCTAGTAACTAAACCACACACGATTAATGAAGGGAAAGATTTCCCCAGCAAAGTGATATTTCAGCAAATACTATCACAAATATTCAAGAATCAGATTTGTATCTTAGGGTTAAATAATGGATAACTGCAGTGTGTCTATCAGATTTGGTCAGTTACCAGAGTATCTGTCTCAAATGTAGAGTACAGAGTTCAGATGCTAATAAATAGAGGGCTGATAGCCCTAATATATAGTATTACACTCTGTGGCTGGATATTTGCTAGTAAGTACACTTATATAACTCAATAGGTCTCAAAGTGACCGTAGTCAGTGACGTTAATGTGACTAGAATCTATATTATTCTGATCACTCTTAACTCTGATCAAAGTGTTGTGAACAGCGCTATATACATGAAAATGTGTTATGCAGATCAAAATTTACATGATAGTACTGAACCGCATAGAGATCTATCAATATACCCATATAATGGCCATTGAAAAGCTGGAACCTGTATTAGATGTGATACGTCTTGGGTGCTCAGTGTTAATATGTTACAAAACGGACAATGCGTTGACGTCAATCAGCATCAACCTGTGAAGTATAGTCACTTATTGGTATAGTAGATAGAATCAAGCTTATATGATTAGCTAGGTAAAGTTCAATCTAATACCGCCCAGAATTTTGAGTCAATGGGCTTCTGCTATCAGATAGTATAGTGCGTACATTCACATGTATCAAATAGTAACAATGTAACGGATTAGTGACTATGTCTCATGTCAGAGAATCATTATTCATGTATGCAGAGCGTCCTAGATCAGGCTTCTGTGCAGCATAATCATAATATCTATTTTGAGCGAATACCTTCCAATAAATTATATGAGCTAAGGGGCTAAGCTAGTACAGTGAAAGAAAATGTGAATTGTTCTACACCCTCTCTAGATGAAGGGTTAATTGGTCCACATATCGGTCATTTAAATCATATTATAAATACTAGGTTCACATTGTATGTAAATTTCAGCAACCAACCCCTTCGCTAACTGATTATGCGGTCTGTGTGGCTTAAATATACTGTTCTATAGAGGCACTCCTCCGTGGTCGGAGGTATAGTAGCTTCCACTATGAGAGTGAATCAAATCATATAAACCGTTATGAGCTAAATAGTATCAGTTAGCGTCTTCGATTCTACTGTAAAATTAAGATCTAAAACAGTGAAGTCACATATAGTCAGTTTGAGTCTAGGTACCGGTAAGTGTATCTTATAATTTTAAGTGAACAGGTTCATATTCAAATCAATTACTTATGCCTTGCGGTATACAAGTTTGAAATGCAGTCACTCATACAAACCCGCTGTATTAAGTCTGGCACAATCTAGACTCGGGTTACATAAACCATGGGCAAAAAATAGAACAGCGCTTCCACTTCTAATATTCAGAGAAAATAGTGTCACATATTAGTACTTCTATCATATTGCGAGCAATACTGTGTACACTATGTCTGATTTAACATGATCTATACTATAGAACTGCAGTTATACTGCTTATTCACGTAGTTTACATGTCAGTTGTAGCCTGATATTATAACAGGTTAGACATGTGAAACTACTAAGATGTTATCCAATTCATTCACAATTAAGTAATGAGAGCATGTGTATCAGCTATGCTAGGTCTGGCACAACCCTGACCATAAACAAATTAGCTAAGGTGTGTGTTTAGTGCAAAAACATCATAATCGTACCAGGCTATTTAAAATAACATAAAGACAGAGTGTGAACAAATCCACTACTCTCCCCTGACGCGTTTCGCGGCTTTATCAAAGGCAGCGAGCCGCCGATTCTTTGGAGTTATATATCCTGCTAATCGGAAGTCCCACCCTAACTTCGTTCTGATAGGTTAGGCAAGCGGTAATAGTAATCCTATGATAGGCGTCAGTGAGGACCAATGGCAGGAGATTAGCTACGTAGCTGCCAGTACGTCTACCTGTATTATATAGAGGATCCAGGCTAATAAAGGGATTCTGCTATTAAAATCAGTTCTCATATAGCAAGAATATAAAATCAAACTGAACACATACAATATCATGTAGGTTAGTAAATGTATACCCTACTGTTATTGAGTTGCCATAATATAGAATCAATAGATATCTGGTAAACTTGTAATCCGAGTACCACCTTTAATTCCCAGAGAGTTACTAAAATATGTATTAGACATTTGTATGGACCCAAGTTTATTGATAAGTTTATATTTGGAGTAAACCTGCCTTTATATTCCTAGTTGTCTTGTGTCCATCTAACACACATGATTAGCTTTTGAAAATCAACAGTTATGAGTATAGCCATATATATATATATATATAGTGTGTATTGTCATAAAGTCAATGGGTATAATTAATCCTCTTGTTCTAGAAATGAACTCATTTTGGATAATAAGTGTATAGATATACTCTCTTTAAAAATCAGTACATCAATTGGAGTTTTATGCTGTGAAATAAAAATAAAGTATTGTGAAATGAAATATTGAGTTAAACTGAATCATCCGTGTGTGTAAATTCTGTTGTTCAAACTAAAGTATGAATGTGCTGTGAAGACTGAGTGCAATGTGTGAAAATTCCATGTGACATTAGATTTATAATTACTAATACAATGTGTGGTTAAATAAAGTATGTGATATAAGGAAAATACCTAGTCTTATTCCATAAATACTAAAGAGTGTCAATGTGAGTTGGAGAAATACTATTAGGTGTTGTAGTGCGTGACAAAGCAGATCTATATATTCTAGATTCTGTTTGCAAGGTAGCGTGATAAGTGTCCCTATTTGTGAGAACATATGTGCCCAAGGTGAAGGGATATTAGAATAAGTAAATTACCCTACAACCTAACCTAAATCAAGTAAATTAATTTACAGAAATGAATCCCCAGTGTTATCAGTGGATTACTATTGTTTGGATAAATCAAAAGGATGATTCATTAATTTCAAAAAGAAGAAAAAAAAATAACTATCAAAATAAATATTCATCCATGTGAACATCCATGATAGTGAAAGTTTGTAATACCTTTGATTAGAAGTTTCTTTCCAAATCTGACTAGGCCACTCTCTTGATCTTACATGTAGATGATCAAATATCTCATTCTCTAGGAATATTATGGTCATGTTAAGTCCTCTAAATGATTTAATAGTCATTTACTAGTATGGAGCTAGTATGGGTATCTTAAAATTTTTTTTTAAAGTAATATATACCAGTGTTCCCATAGTACTATAACAATAGGTCTTTAAATAACTTATGTGATTTAATATGAATATCATTTGGTATGAAAGTTACTCTATATAATTCTATTCTTTGATGTATTATTAATTTGGTTCTAATCTGACCCACTCACTTTAATTGCTTGTGGGAATCCTCTTAAAGATGTATTACAAAAATACATATAGATTATTATGTTCATTAAGGCCCCATGGTTGTACAGAGTTCAGTAGATATATCCATCTACTTTCTGATTTCAATAATGCTGTCTCGAGATTACCCCCCCTGAAACCTAGACTGACCTTCTCTATCCCCCAGCATTGTAATTCACTATGGTTAGAATTATGGTGTCTCAGAAAATGTGCTGCTACACTAGTTAGATTTTTTAGATCCTCTTTGTCTTTGGCAGCATTTTTTATGTTTCTGAGATGTTCCATAAGTCTAGTTCTCAGTTTTCTGGTCGTCATGCCTACATAATATAAATTACAAGTACAACGGAGTACATAAATGACACTCTCTGTGTTGCAACTTATGTAACGTGTTATTTTAAGTTCTTTTCCAAAGCGATCACAGATTGTGGAGGTGTTCCGCATGTATTTACAAGTACTGCAATTTCCACATTTGTGGGCTCCTGGATTGAATGCTGTGGTAGTTTTGTTCCTTTGGAAATGGCTACTGGTGACGATGTCTTTTATGTTTTTAGTCCTCCTGAATCCAAATGAGGGTTTAGCACCTAGTGTAGTTTTAAGTGCAGGGTCAGTCATCAGGATATTCCAGTGTTTTCTGATTATATTGGTAATTTGGGGGGTCTGAGCATTATGTGTCATTATAAGTCTGGGTATTTGAGAACCCTGTTTGTATCTTTTGTACAGTAAATTTTGTCGAGGCGTATGTCTGGCTCTCTGTTTCGCCTTTTTAATTGATCTTTTACTATATCCTCTTTTAATCAATCTATCCTCAAGTTCTGCTGCTCTCACCTCAAAAGTTTCATTTTCAGAGCAGTCTTAAAAATTCTCCAACTGGCAGACTTTTCATGGTACTTGGGGCATGAGCACTTGATTTGTGCAGGAGACTGTTTGTAGCTGTAGGTTTCCTAAATAGATCTGTATTAATCATCCCCTCAGTATTTTTTCGGATAGTGATATCTAGAAAATTTATTTGAGTCTGACTCTCTTCATGTGTTAGTTTGATGTTCAACTGGTTGTCATTCAAATGGGTAAGGAATTGTTGTAATTCTTGATGTGTGCCTTCCCAGATGAAGAAAATATCATCAATGAACCTGATCCATAACGGTATTAAGTCTGTATATTTTTGATTTGCATCAGTAAATACGAATTCAGACTCCCACCACCCAAGGAACAGGTTGGCATATGTGGGCGCGCAGGTAGTGCCCATAGCTGTTCCTCGGGTTTGCAAAAAGAATTGGCCATCAAATGTAAAGAAATTGTAATTCAATACTATTTCTAGTAGTTTCAAGATAAAATTGTCATGTTCTTTATCTTCCTCTGAATTTCTGTCTAGAAAATATTTGATGGCTTTTAGGCCATGTCTGTGGTTGATCGAGGTATAAAGAGATTCCACATCTGTGGTGACTAACCAAGTGGATTCATTTAGTGATAGATGTTCAAGTCTTTGTAACACTTGCATCGTGTCTTGCACATACGATGGTAATTCTTCAACATAATGTCTTAATCTATAATCGACATATTCACTGGCCTTTTCTGTTAGACAGCCAATGCCAGACATGATTGGTCGTCCCGGTGGTACCTCTGAGTTTTTGTGAATTTTAGGTAACATATAAAAGGTGGCAATCTTGGGTTTATCCACTGTAAGAAACTTCTTCTCTTTCACTGTAATGATACCTTCTTGGAAGGTTCTGTTAATCAGATTGGTGTAAATTTTCATATATCCTTCCATAGGATTAAAAAGGAGTTTGGTATAGCATGATTTATCTTTAAGTTGTTTAAAAGCTTCTTTAAGGTACATCTCCATAGGCCATATTACTATGTTCCCACCCTTGTCAGAACCTCTGATCACCACTTGATCCCATTGTCTCATTTCTTGAATGGCCAAGTGTTCTTTGTATGTTAAATTTCGTTGTGTGGGGGAAATTTGTAGAGCCGTTATGTCTCGGAAAACCAATTCTCTAAACATTTAAATTTGGGGAGCATTCACGTTTTTCGGTACAAAGGTTGACTTGTTCTTAATTTTATCTCTCCATTTGGCTGGGGTCTGTATTTCTGATTAACTCAGTAAATTCTCTAAGTCCCTGAGACTTGTAAGTTCTTCTTCAGACCATCCTTCAATATTCGGATTTTGGGAGAAATGTTTCTTTAAGAGTAATTTTCTGATGAATAGCTGAATATCTTTGATGGTTTCAAATTTGTCAACATTGTTAGATGGACAAAAAGATAGTCCTTTTGATAGTACTGAGATATGTTCCTTTGTCAATATTAGTTCAGATAAATTGATCACTGTTAATGAGTCAGACGTATTTGGGAAAATGGACTATGCTCCCTCCTGGGAGGTCTCCAGGGTCCCCGATTGTCCCTCTGTGGTCGTGTCCGACCTCTGGAGGGTTTTTTGTTTGCTCCCCCTACCTCTGCGTGCCCTCCTCCCTGTTCTCTTGCATCTAAAAAAATCTTTCCTTTTGTTCCTGCTAGAGGATCTAGGTGCAATATGAGGAGTGGGGTTTGGGGGCCATCATTAGGGGATTGATGGTTGGTGGAACTTCCCTCTTCTCCGTAGGTATCAGATACATCACTTTCAATGATGTTAACCTTCGGGTTTCTGTTGCTGTTTTTATAAAAGCCACTTTTCCGCCATTTATATACCCTATTGTTATTAAAATCACTGATATCTCTGTTGAGTTTGCCTTGTTTAACACTCTTCAATTCTAGCTCATATTTATCCAGTTCTTGTTGGTATGTCTTATACAGTTGGTTAAAATCTGTGTTGTGTTCGAATTTTTTTAAAATTTCATTTTGTTCCTTGATCTTAGCTTCTAAAAGGTCATATTCTGATTTATTGTGTTTTACTAATATACCCATTAGTTTCGCGGAACATTCAGGTAAAGCCTCTTCCCATTCTGTAGTGAGTGCTGGATTTTTAAATTCAAAGGCTGGAAACAGCTGAATTCTCAGCCCTCTGGGTATAAGTTTGAGTTCAATATACTTTTCAAAAAAGTGGCGGTTCCACCATACTTTGTCCTGTTGATACATAGTTCTATGCACATCTTTCAAGGCCCCTTCTAAGGTTGTTGGTATAGTAGTGCCTCCTGTTGTATTACCTCCATCAAAAATCTCATTTAGATCTTGTGTCCTTTTGAGTTGTCTAGCCTGTCTATCTAAATCAAATGTAGAATCCATTATTAGACTGAAGTAGTCTGTGTGCTCTATTGTTCCGAAATCTGGCAAACCAGACAAATTCAGATTATGCTACACAAATTGAACAATGGCACTACTCGGGCTTTTCCTAAATCTTAAATATAACAATGGGGAGTAGTCAGTAGTAACTCCCAATGTACAGAAAGGAAATGGTGCTCATGCATAAATATTAAGACACAAACACATAGGAAAATGGTTATAAGAAAACAACCATATTCCAAAAGTATGCATGAAGAGCACTCTGTGCCCTGACTAAATGGTGGGATTAGCACTAACAGGATAAATAAAATATAACTTTTATTAGTGAAATTTAAAAAAACTAAATTGTTTGGTTAAATGACATACAAGATAAAAGTTGCACCGGTAGAATTATGACAAGTACTGAATAAATTAGATCACATAATATTAAGATTCGGCCTCAATGTCACCGTATTTCTAGTGATCTAAAAGTGAGATTCTCCTTAGTTACCTAGTTCTAGTAACTAAACCACACACGATTAATGAAGGGAAAGATTTCCCCAGCAAAGTGATATTACAGCAAATACTATCACAAATATTCAAGAATCAGATTTGTATCTTAGGGTTAAATAATTTAAATGTTTAGAGAATTGGTTTTCCGAGACATAACGGCTCTACAAATTTCCCCCACACAACGAAATTTAACATACAAAGAACACTTGGCCATTCAAGAAATGAGACAATGGGATCAAGTGGTGATCAGAGGTTCTGACAAGGGTGGGAACATAGTAATATGGCCTACGGAGATGTACCTTAAAGAAGCTTTTAAACAACTTAAAGATAAATCATGCTATACCAAACTCCTTTTTAATCCTATGGAAGGATATATGAAAATTTACACCAATCTGATTAACAGAACCTTCCAAGAAGGTATCATTACAGTGAAAGAGTGGACAAAACCCAAGATTGCCACATTTTATATGTTACCTAAAATTCACAAAAACTCAGAGGTACCACCGGGACGACCAATCATGTCTGGCATTGGCTGTCTAACAGAAAAGGCCAGTGAATATGTCGATTATAGATTAAGACATTATGTTGAAGAATTACCATCGTATGTGCAAGACACGATGCAAGTGTTACAAAGGCTTGAACATCTATCACTAAATGAATCCACTTGGTTAGTCACCACAGATGTGGAATCTCTTTATACCTCGATCAACCACAGACATGGCCTAAAAGCCATCAAATATTTTCTAGACAGAAATTCAGAGGAAGATAAAGAACATGACAATTTTATCTTGAAACTACTAGAAATAGTATTGAATTACAATTTCTTTACATTTGATGGCCAATTCTTTTTGCAAACCAGAGGAACAGCTATGGGCACTACCTGCGCGCCCACATATGCCAACCTGTTCCTTGGGTGGTGGGAGTCTGAATTCGTATTTACTGATGCAAATCAAAAATATACAGACTTAATACCGTTATGGATCAGGTTCATTGATGATATTTTCTTCATCTGGGAAGGCACACATCAAGAATTACAACAATTCCTTACCCATTTGAATGACAACCAGTTGAACATCAAACTAACACATGAAGAGAGTCAGACTCAAATAAATTTTCTAGATATCACTATCCGAAAAAATACTGAGGGGATGATTAATACAGATCTATTTAGGAAACCTACAGCTACAAACAGTCTCCTGCACAAATCAAGTGCTCATGCCCCAAGTACCATGAAAAGTCTGCCAGTTGGAGAATTTTTAACACTCTGACGTAACTGCTCTGAAAATGAAACTTTTGAGGTGAGAGCAGCAGAACTTGAGGATAGATTGATTAAAAGAGGATATAGTAAAAGATCAATTAAAAAGGCGAAACAGAGAGCCAGACATACGCCTCGACAAAATTTACTGTACAAAAGATACAAACAGGGTTCTCAAATACCCAGACTTATAATGACACATAATGCTCAGACCCCCCAAATTACCAATATAATCAGAAAACACTGGAATATCCTGATGACTGACCCTGCACTTAAAACTACACTAGGTGCTAAACCCTCATTTGGATTCAGGAGGACTAAAAACATAAAAGACATCGTCACCAGTAGCCATTTCCAAAGGAACAAAACTACCACAGCATTCAATCCAGGAGCCCACAAATGTGGAAATTGCAGTACGTGTAAATACATGCGGAACACCTCCACAATCTGTGATCGCTTTGGAAAAGAACATAAAATAACACATTACATAAGTTGCAACACAGAGAGTGTCATTTATGTACTCCGTTGTACTTGTAATTTATATTATGTAGGCATGACGACCAGAAAACTGAGACTTATGGAACATCTCAGAAACATAAAAAATGCTGCCAAAGACAAAGAGGATCTAAAAAATCTAAACTAGTGTAGCAGCACATTTTCTGAGACACCATAATTCTAACCAAAGTGAATTACAATGCTGGGGGATAGAGAAGGTCAGTCTAGGTTTCAGGGGGGGTAATCTCGAGACAGCATTATTGAAATCAGAAAGTAGATTGATATATCTACTGAACTCTGTACAACCATGGGGCCTTAATGAACATAATAATCTATATGTATTTTTGTAATACATCTTTAAGAGAATTGCCACAAGCAATTAAAGTGAGTGGGTCAGATTAGAACCAAATTAATAATACATCAAAGAATAGAATTATATAGAGTAACTTTCATACCAAATGATATTAAATCACATAAGTTATTTAAAGACCTATTGTTATAGTACTATGGGAACACTGGTACATTTTTAAGATACCCATACTAGCTCCATACTAGTAAATGACTATTAAATCATTTAGAGGACTTAACATGACCATAATATTCCTAGAGAATGAGAGATTTGATCATCTACATGTAAGATCAAGAGAGTGGCCTAGTCAGATTTGGAAAGAAACTTCAAATCAAAGGTATTACAAACTTTCACTATCATGGATGTTCACATGGATGAATATTTATTTTGATAGTTATTTTTTTTCTTCTTTTTGAAATTAATGAATCATCCTTTTGATTTATCCGACCAATAGTAATCCACTGATAACACTGGGGATTCATTTCTGTAAATTAATTTACTTGATTTAGGTTAGGTTGTAGGGTAATTTACTTATTCTAATATCCCTTCACCTTGGGCACATATGTTCTCACAAATAGGGACACTTATCACGCTACCTTGCAAACAGAATCTAGAATATATAGATCTGCTTTGTCACGCACTACAACACCTAATAGTATTTCTCCAACTCACATTGACACTCTTTAGTATTTATGGAATAAGACTAGGTATTTTCCTTATATCACATACTTTATTTAACCACACATTGTATTAGTAATTATAAATCTAATGTCACATGGAATTTTCCCACATTGCACTCAGTCTTCACAGCACATTCATACTTTAGTTTGAACAACAGAATTTACACACACGGATGATTCAGTTTAACTCAATATTTCATTTCACAATACTTTATTTTTATTTCACAGCATAAAACTCCAATTGATGTACTGATTTTTAAAGAGAGTATATCTATACACTTATTATCCAAAATGAGTTCATTTCTAGAACAAGAGGATTAATTATACCCATTGACTTTATGACAGTACACACTATATATATGGCTATACTCATAACTGTTGATTTTCAAAAGCTAATCACGTGTGTTAGATGGACACAAGACAACTAGGAATATAAAGGCAGGTTTACTCCAAATATAAACTTATCAATAAACTTGGGTCCATACAAATGTCTAATACATATTTTAGTAACTCTCTGGGAATTAAAGGTGGTACTCGGATTACAAGTTTACCGGATATCTATTGATTCTATATTATGGCAACTCAATACCAGTAGGGTATACATTTACTGACCTACATGATATCGTATGTGTTCAGTTTGATTTATATTCTTGCTATATGAGAACTGATTTTAATAGCAGAATCCCTCTATTAGCCTGGATCCTCTATATAATACAGGTAGACGTACTGGCAGCTACGTAGCTAATCTCCTGCCATTGGTCCTCACTGACGCCTATCATAGGATTACTATTACCGCTTGCCTAACCTATCAGAACGAAGTTAGGGTGGGACTTCCGGTTAGCAGGATATATAACTCCAAAGAATCGGCGGCTTGCTGCCTTTGATAAAGCCCTATTGGGCGAAACGCGTCAGGGGAGAGTAGTGGATTTGTTCACACTCTGTCTTTATGTTATTTTAAATAGCCCGGTACGATTATGATGTTTTTGCACTAAACACACACCTTAGCTAATTTGTTTATGGTCGGGGTTGTGCCAGACCTAGCATAGCTGATACACATGCTCTCATTACTTAATTGTGAATGAATTGGATAACATCTTAGTAGTTTCACATGTCTAACCTGTTATAATATCAGGCTACAACTGACATGTCAACTACGTGAATAAGCAGTATAACTGCAGTTCTATAGTATAGATCGTGTTAGATCAGAAATAGTGTACACAGTATTGCTCGCAATATGATAGAAGTACTAATATGTGACACTATTTTCTCTGAATATTAGAAGTGGAAGCGCTGTTCTATTTTTCGCCCATGGTTTATGTAACCCGAGTCTAGATTGTGCCAGACTTAATACAGCGGGTTTGTATGAGTGACTGCATTTCAAACTTGTATACCGCAAGGCATAAGTAATTGATTTGAATATGAACCTGTTCACTTAAAATTATAAGATACACTTACCGGTACCTAGACTCAAACTGACTATATGCGACTTCACTGTTTTAGATCTTAATTTTACAGTAGAATCGAAGACGCTAACTGATACTATTTAGCTCATAACGGTTTATATGATTTGATTCACTCTCATAGTGGAAGCTACTATACCTCCGACCACGGAGGAGTGCCTCTATAGAACAGTATATTTAAGCCACACAGACCGCATAATCAGTTAGCGAAGGGGTTGGTTGCTGAAATTTACATACAATGTGAACCTAGTATTTATAATATGATTTAAATGACCGATATGTGGACCAATTAACCCTTCATCTAGAGAGGGTGTAGAACAATTCACATTTTCTTTCACGGTACTATCTTAGCACCTTAGCTCATATAATTTATTGGAAGGTATTCGCTCAAAATAGATATTATGATTATGCTGCACAGAAGCCTGATCTAGGACCCTCTGCATACATGAATAATGATTCTCTGACATGAGACATAGTCACTAATCCGTTACATTGTTACTATTTGATACATGTGAATGTACGCACTATACTATCTGATAGCAGAAGCCCATTGACTCAAAATTCTGGGCGGTATTAGATTGAACTTTACCTAGCTAATCATATAAGCTTGATTCTATCTACTATACCAATAAGTGACTATACTTCACAGGTTGATGCTGATTGACGTCAACGCATTGTCCGTTTTGTAACATATTAACACTGAGCACCCAAGACGTATCACATCTAATACAGGTTCCAGCTTTTCAATGGCCATTATATGGGTATATTGATAGATCTCTATGCGGTTCAGTACTATCATGTAAATTTTGATCTGCATAACACATTTTCATGTATATAGCGCTGTTCACAACACTTTGATCAGAGTTAAGAGTGATCAGAATAATATAGATTCTAGTCACATTAACGTCACTGACTACGGTCACTTTGAGACCTATTGAGTTATATAAGTGTACTTACTAGCAAATATCCAGCCACAGAGTGTAATACTATATATTAGGGCTATCAGCCCTCTATTTATTAGCATCTGAACTCTGTACTCTACATTTGAGACAGATACTCTGGTAACTGACCAAATCTGATAGACACACTGCAGTTATCCATTATTTAACCCTAAGATACAAATCTGATTCTTGAATATTTGTGATAGTATTTGCTGAAATATCACTTTGCTGGGGAAATCTTTCCCTTCATTAATCGTGTGTGGTTTAGTTACTAGAACTAGGTAACTAAGGAGAATCTCACTTTTAGATCACTAGAAATACAGTGACATTGAGGCCGAATCTTAATATTATGTGATCTAATTTATTCAGTACTTGTCATAATTCTACCGGTGCAACTATTATCTTGTATGTCATTTAACCAAACAATTTTGTTTTTTTAAATTTCACTAATAAAAGTTATATTTTATTTATCCTGTTAGTGCTAATCCCACCATTTAGTCAGGGCACAGAGTGCTCTTCATGCATACTTTTGGAATATGGTTGTTTTCTTATAACCATTTTCCTTTGTGTTTGTGTCATTGGCATATTATTAAAAACTGTCACCCAGACATTAAGATTTTTCAAGATCCTCCTATGCCAGCATATACACGTTCATACAATCGTAGGGACATGTTAGTTAGGGCTGATGTGGGTAGTCTTAAGAGAGATTCTACTAGCTATTTGAGTGCACAAAAAAAATGCACTTTCCCATGTCTAGGTTGTTCCAGCTGCAATAGTGTTATTAAAGGTGATAGCTTTTCACATCCTATTACAGGTAAAAGATTTAACATCAAGGGCTACTTTACGTGTAATGCCACCTTTGTCGTGTACCTGATTAAGTGTCCGTGTGCCAAAATTTACATCGGCGAAACGACACAAAGAGTTAGAGATAGAATGGTACAACAAAAATCTGGCATTAGGAGAAAGGACATAGAAGCCCCAGTGGCTTGCCATTTTCTAGAGGCAGGCCACAACATTTCACAGTTAAGGTTTCAGGTCATAGACTGGGTCCCTGTTCCCAGGAGAGGAGGTGACAAGGAACTGCTGTTAAAAAGAAAATAATTATTCTGGATTTATACCCTAGATGTTTAAAACCAAAAGGAATGAACAGAGACTTTGACTTGGGTATATTCATGTAATATAAAAAAAAAAAAAAAAAGTATATAATTTTTTTCCACAGGAAAAAAAAATACATTTGATAGGCTAACCTGCTACATATCTGTATGTGTGCATTTTGTATTGACGTTTCACTCCTCTGCCAATAGGGGGAGCTGTATTGAACCAGCATGAAAAATATAAGTAATAGTTAAAGGGGAGGAGCCAGTACACCTGGTTAAGGTATTTAAGGTTGTTGTAATACACAGTTGTAATTGACATGACTAAGGGTATGTGACCCGAAACGTAGTCATTTTGTACCTGCTCCTACACAAAGAATAAAGAGGATTTATTGCATATCAAGGTGGTGCTGCCGTTTTCTTGAACTTTTGTATTATTCAAAGGTTTTTGCAGTGACCTGTGGGCGTGCACACCTGTTTGTTGTGCTGGATTACATTGGATTTTACAATATAAACTCAAGCCACCATATTCTTAATTTGGAGGAGCCAGTTCAGTTAGTTTAAACTGTATTGTTTTGCAGGCCTTATCTGTTAAATAAAATTAGGGACATATATGTATCATGGTTGGCGTTGAGTCAGCAGGGTACATTTCAAGTGCTGATAATTAGAAAATCCCCCATTTTCATAGCATAATTACATCAAAGGCGGCAATATAAATAATGAAAGTATATTGCAAAGTTTTTCATTATGCAAAACAAAACATGTTTGTAATAAAAAATAACCCTTTGTCATTGCCACTTTGTTGGCTTCATACATGTCCTTTATTAAATATTTACCCTGCATGTTACTTTGTTACTTAAAAATGACAAGAAATCAATTATAAATCACATTCTTGCTAGATTTAAATTTATCTAAAATAAGGAACATGCATCAAATTCCATAAATAACTCTAGATATCAGAAAATCTACTATTATTTACATGATGATTATGCGGTAATGTTAGACGGATTTAATCATATCTATCTATGCAGAGGAGACATCAGGAATGTCTGATCAGCTGGTGAAATGGAGAAGCTTGTGAAAAAAAAAGTATATAGGGCAATCCCCAAACCTTTAAATGATATCTTTCTGAAAAGCTTCTAATCTGTGCAAGTTGACTGTGGTAGTTACATTAAACCAGTCTGTTGTCATTCTCAAACAAGCAGCTGTAAGAAACAGATATAGGAATCTGCAGACAGCATGCTGTTATCAGAGGAGGAATCTGACAAACTCACAATGCACAAAAATGAACAAACATTGTAACATAATGTAAATGTAACATTTAGGATATATCTATTTAAGATGTATTGTGCCCTTATAATATCAAAACCTTAATATTAGCTGCATAGATACACGTTCTAATCTGTTCAGAATTATTAAACCAGAAACATTTGAAATATATATATATATATATATATATACACACACATACACATACATACATACATACATACATACAGGTAGCCCTCAGTTTATGCCGGAGTTAGGTTCCAGAAGGAATGGTTGTAAATCGAAACCGTTGTAAATTGAAACCCAGTTTATAATGTAAGTCAATGGGGAGTGAGGCAGATAGGTTCCAGGCCCCTCTCAAAATTGTCATATGTAACGCCTAATAAATTATTTTTAAAGCTTTAAAATGAAGACTTTAAATGTTAAACAGCATTATAAACCTAATAAAATAATCACACAACACAGAATATATAATTAAACTAAGTTAAATGAACAAAAACATTTGCTAAACAGCATTATAAACCTAATAAAAAATCACAACACAGACTTCACTTGCATTTTTCTGCAAACAGTTCTTTCTATGCATCGAATCTGGACTGATTTATAGACAGGAAGATCTTGCTCCTTTGAAATCTGCTTGATAGCTCAGGTCTGGTTAAACTGATTCATTTCAGCTTGCTTGGCTTTGCTGCAACACAAGCGGACAGCTCCACCTACTGGCTATTTTAATAAATGCACTGCTTCTCAATGCTTTTCAATAGCAGTCACATGACTGGAAAAAAAGGTTGTTATTCTGAAACGGTGTAAATTGAACCGTTGTAAAACGAGGGCTGTGTTTGTGTGTATATATATATATATATATATATATATATATATATATATATATATATATATATATATATACACATACACATATACATATACACACACACATACACATATATACATATATACACACATTAAATTAAAATTTATATTAAAATAAACACATTGTTTCTATGTCATTGTTTAATTTATACTCTGTCCAGCCTGCTTTAACTTCCTTCACAAAAACACTGCTGAATAATCCACTAATTATGTGTGTTGTGTAATCATGCTATATATAACACAGTGATCAAGACCAGACATTTGTGAGGATTAGAGCTGACTGTCTCCACTACAGCATCATTATAAAAAGACTATTTCCCTCCCTAAACTAACACACTCCTTGTCCAGACACAGGCTCAGCAGAAATGAGCCGGAAGTGAGTTATTGAATGAATGTAGTAAAGAGTTGATCATTAGAAATCACAGATTCACAGACAGATTACCTACTGCTGTAAACCTCTTTTGAAGAATATATATATATATATATATATATATATATATATATATATATATATATATATTTTTTTTATATTAAACACCACATATATTCATTTTCTGGTGTGTATCTATGAAAACACTGACACAAAATAATTTCCGCTGCTAAACACATGAGAGTGATTATATAAATGATATAGATTTTAATAATTATGCTCTTACGATGTATTTGGTTTATAGATGAGGTCTAATTTCTATCATCTTGCTGCAATCTCCTATAAAGAATAGATTGTACTGTGCTGCTGAATATTGTATGACCCAGCTCAATGTGCAGAACCAACAGTTTAAAACACAGTAAACCAGAGTTTGTAACATTGTTCAGCTAATTCCCTAAATCTTTATTCTTTACCCCAAATGGATGAAGAAGATACTTAATCATAACAGCTTTTTGATTTCTCAAAATTGATTTCTATGAGGTGCTTATTTATAATGGGTTAAAAAAAAAATAAACAAAAGGGGGGGGAGGTAGCTTTGGAGGGTTTTTCTGCATTTTTGTCCAAGGAAGTGCTTTTTACTTCACAGATAGCAGTTACTGTGGAGATGTCAGTAAATAAAGTTTACAAAAGAAGCTCTGTCATCAATGTAAACATTTTTTTTTTTTTAAATACTTTTAAGTTCACAGAAAACTTAAAGGAATAGTCTAGTCAAACAACCTTTTAATGATTCAGATAGAGCATGCAATTTTAATGAACTTTCTAATTTACTCCTATTATCAATTTTTCTTCTCTTAGTATCTTTATTTGAATGTAAGCTTAAGAGCCATCCCATTTTTGGTTCAGAACCTGGGTAGCGTTTGTTGATTGGTGGCTACATTTAGACACCAATCAGAAAGTGCTACCCAGGTGCTGAACCAAAAATGGACTGGCTCCAATGCTTACATTCTTGCTTTTTCAAATAAAGATACCAAGAGAACAAAGAAAAAATGTTAATAGGAGTAAATAAGAAAGTTGCTTAAAATGGCATGATCTATCTGAATCATTACTAGACTATTCCTTTAAATTAGCAAGATACAATGCATACCAGATTGCCCCCCCCCCCCTCCTTACTGCTGCAGCAGCTCTAACTTTTTGGCAGTGCAACAAAACTGCAATGTACAAGCTTAAAATTACATCAAGAACACCAAGGAAAACAGAAACATATGGAGTTATGCTTCAATATTGCTTAACATTTATATGATTTGATTACAGTAAACTTGTTTTGTAGATTATGCTACCTACACTGTGACTGTTTGCAAGTCAGTAGTGAGCAAATTGTGAAGGAAATGTGATACATAATTTACCTGTGCTACTGCCATTCAAGGGTTTTGTCAAATCAAAACATCTTGCTATTCTCCAGCCATTGAAAATAACTGGATTGATAAAAACAGGTTGATGATCTAATCATGGTTATAAAATACAAAACATGATATAATGTGTGTTATATATACACACATACATATATCATTGTCTTGGATTGAAATTCTATCAGCCTATATATATATATATATAAAAAATAATCAGAAGTGTAGGCTGCAGCCATAACGAATATATCACAGCATCGCATGTGGGTGACAGTCCCAGGTGATGCACTTATAACAGATTTATTACATTACATACAAAACAACTACCAAACACCAACACATAGTTGTTGATCAACCATCTGATAAACAAATCTGCAAGGAAACCACTGCATAAACATGATCAGACCAGTACAGATTCTAACAGTGATGTGTAATCACATTCTAACAAAATCAATTGAATACATAATAAAAGAGTGTTAGCAATTGAGCATTACTATAACCTGCTATACTGTATATCTGCATTAAAGAACAGATCTGGGCTTCTCTGCTGGGGGCATTGATTATCACAAGCGATACTTGTATGAATGTATAGGAATGCATAAGTATAACTACCCCCTGTAGTTAGCAGAAGTTTTGTCTTCTTACCTGGGGAGAGCTCCCCCTCGCTCAGGTCTCCGGAGTCCGTGTCCATGGCTGGGTTACGGTAGCTCCCTGCAGATCACTTCCGGGCTGGGCGCCCAGTTACTTTTCACACAGCTGAGCTTCACAGCCTCTGATTCTGGGTGAGAGCTCTGCGGATCAGCATCTCCCAGCTCCAAACTCTGTGCGTGCAGAGAGGTGGTGACAACAGCCAATCAGCGGCTCAGATACCGCCTAATCCAGAATACATCGGCCAATGAGAGTGGTTTTTTATCCTGGCAGACACAGCAAAGTATTATCTATTCTTCTCACCCACATAGTCTGTGATTCCCTTTGTAGCATTGGATATGAACGCGTTATACATCTTACCTATTAAACTACCGCCTTTCAAGCAAATCTGTGATATAGTTATAGATACAAAGCACCTTTGTATGTTTTGCAATGTTTAACTGTAAAATGACTATTACAGTATATATCCTACTAAGGTTACTTGCTATTGCTGCTGACACTGCCCCTTCCCTTTCTGACTGTTTCACTTCCACTCTTTGCCGTTTAGTGTGACTGTCTGATGTCTGTGAGGTTTTCCCGCGTGGTTCAGAGTCAGACCCGAGCTGTGACATTGCATCTTCTGCGGTCACCAGGGCATTACCTGTTTATAAATGGTCGTGCCTAACTTTAGAATGAAATATCCCCACAGCTTTGTGTCCTTATTTAGTCCTGGGGTCCGTATGGACGCTGTAGGTGCACAAATACTTCTGTTACTATTAATGTGCAGTGAGGGGGTTAGGTAACTGGGTTCTGTTTCTGCTGCACCCCCTGCTTTATCTCCCTCTCAGCTGTAGCGTATCCAGTATCTATTGCTATCAATGATACAGCTGTGCTTATATCTTTACTGTAGGTTGTAATATAATTTACACCATGCTTAGTATTACATTCTGACGTTGTCTGGCACTTCATGTTTCAGGGGCTTTAAGGAAATGACATTCTCTAAACCAGAGTTTCCCAACTTCAGTCTTCAGGTCCCTTAATTGGTCAGATATTCATTCTTTCTTAATTAGAGCACAGGTAATAATCAGCTGATGGATGAGCTGATTGTTTCACCTGTGCTCTAGTTAGAGACATGAAACCCACACATTTTCTCCCATGATTTAGACAGAGAATGCAATTTTAAACAGCTTACAACTTTTATCTAATTTGCTTTATTCTCTCTGTAACTTTTGTTAAAGAAGCAACAATGCACATCAGAGATCCAATGGCATGATACAAATATGTGCATCCACCAATCAGCAGTTCCTGAGCCTACCTAGGTATGCTTCTCAACTAAGGATGCCAAGAGTACAAAACAAAATACAGGTGGCCCTCGTTTTACAACGGTTCAATTTACACCGTTTCAGAATAACAACCTTTTTTTCCAGTTATGTGACTGCTATTGAAAAGCATTGAGAAGCAGTGCATTTATTAAAATAGCCAGTAGGTGGAGCTGTCCGCTTGTGTTGCAGCCAAGCAAGCTGAAATTAATCAGTTTAACCAGACCTGAGCTATCGAGCAGATTTCAAAGGAACAAGATCTTCCTGTCTATAAATCAGTCCAGATTGGAATGCATAAAAAGAACTGTGTTGTGTGATTATTTTATTAGGTTTATAATGCGGTTTAGCAAATGTTTTTGTTCATTTAACTTAGTTTAATTATATATTCTGTGTTGTGTGATTATTTTATTAGGTTTATAATGCTGTTTAGCATTTAAAGTCTTAATTTCAAAGCTTTAAAAATAATGTATTAGGTGTTACTTATGACAATTTTGAGAGGGGCCTGGAACCTAACTCCCTCACTTCCCATTGACTAACTTTGACTTACATTATAAACTGGGTTTCAATTTACAACGGTTTCGATTTACAAACATTCCTTCTGGAACCTAACCCCGGCGTAAACTGAGGAGTACCTGTACATGATAGAAGTAAATTGGAAAGGTATTTAAAATAGCATGCTCTCTCTGAATCATGAATTAAAATGTTTGGGTTTCATGTCCCTTTAAGACACAATGAATATCTAGCCTGTTAAGGTTCCTGAGGACTGAAGTTAGGAAACACTTGTCTAAACAGAACATGCTATCTGAAAACCAGACTTTAACATCAGGTTTTCTGCCAAACAGGGTTGCTATATCCTAGAACATCTCTCTAATAGGGATATGCATTCAGATGTTTCGTGAGGTTCCAAATGTGGAAGTAAGCAGAGGCTCGTGCCCTACAGATATTTTCGTTGCTGAATTGATTTCTGTAGACGATCCCCACACTAATACATCTGTGCAAATCCAGATCTTAGAGGGGTGATCTTTTACAAGAATCAATCCGGCTGTGAAAATATCCGAAGGGCAGAGCCGCTGCATACTTCTGCATTTGGATCCTCATGAAAAATCCGAATGCACATCCCTACTATCTAATCTATTTTAATCTCAGGTTTGCATGTGTACTAAGCAAGCCATTTTATGTATATTAATCCTTTGGTTGATGAGTGTATGTAACATTCTAGTTTTATAATTTGGATGTACAGATGTTTGTTCGTATATGATTGATGTATGTATTATGCAGACTAGAATAAAATAATGTTTTGTCTGTGTATATTGTGTGTATATATACTGTGTATGTATATATATATATATATATATATATATATATATATGTGTATATATATATATATATATATATATATATAAAAATATATATGTGTGTATATATATATATATATATATATATATATGTATATATATATAAAAATATATATGTGTGTATATATATATATATATATATATATATATATATATATATATATATATATATATATATATATATATATAGTGAAAAAGGCAGGCACTCTCACATTCTGGTCAGCAACCAGGGTGTCCAGCTTGTATGTAAAATATCCAAAAAAATATCCCACAATAGTCATAAATGGGAAGCGGCACTCACTGGGTTTTGAAGCAAACAAAGACATTTATTTTATATTACAGGATATGATTGCTATTGCTTCCCCACATAGTCAATAACTGGAGTAATTAGTTTTATTATAACTTCCAATTTGATAAGACAAAGTCAAGTCCTAGTTGTGCTCTATTATAGCTTAATCAATAGATTAATGATACACATATATATTTAGTTTATCCCTAGAATGTGTTTGTATTATGTATTATCAGTCCACTAATATTTGACAAGTAAAATATCCATAAACAGCGCATAAGAGGCATATATTGGCGCTGTAATAGCAGTACAACAAAAGAATATCCAAAACACGTGCAGATAGAGGAAAAAAGAGTCCCTTGATATCCGATTTATAGGTAAAAAACAGCAAGCCTTTATTTGAAAGATTCAGCAGGATAAAACATGGTCATATAAAACTCTCAGCAGAGAGACAAGAAGAAAAGGTCTGACCGGTTTCGGCCCAGTGTGGCCGTAGTCATAGACAGTATGACTGTCTATGACTACGGCCACACTGGGCCGAAACCGGTCAGACCTTTTCTTCTTGTCTCTCTGCTGAGAGTTTTATATGACCATGTTTTATCCTGCTGAATCTTTCAAATAAAGGTGTAATATCTCTTTAAGTAGAACCTCCCATCAACTGCTCACCTCTATTTAAAGCTCACCTTTCCACTTACAAATTGCCTGTTATTTGAAGTGTATGTCAAGCACACTTCTCTATCCTGCTTATACTCGCAGGTTATTTTCCTTTTCAGGTCAAAGCAAGAAATTGTTATCTATAACTTTAACTTCAAGTTCTCTTCTAACTGGACTACAATCAAGACAAGTTGTTATTCATATTTCTTATTTCTACAGAAGTCTTTCTTACAAGTTACCAGCTTAATCTCTCTGTTTGTTTGTATCCTCGCTTCACCGATAACCGGAAGTAAGTCACGCTCACACGCCGCGGTCTCACTAACCGCTCGAGTCTCTTCCAGGTAAGACGCTCTCTCCTGTTTTTCCTACAGCATCGGTTTGAATCGGATTAAGGTAAATTGCACCCTGACTGTATTTTATGCATACGAACTGTGCCAACAATTTACCGCATAAAACTGCTGTCATCTTCACAGATGTTTGTTGAACTGAATCACCAATCATTTTCAAGCTGACTAAAAGTTAAGTGTAATACCGCTTAAAGGATATTGTAAATATAACTTTTATTTTGGTGTGTGAGTGTGTGAAGATGAATGGATGAACGGAGACTCAGAGGATAATATCTAAGTTACAATTTATCTAACTGAAGTTAAACTCGCTATCTAAACTATAGCTCTATATATATATTTGGTTTCGTTACAAAAGCTCTTTAGTTCAGAAAAGGCATATTACTCAGAACATGCTATCAAGTTTCTGATAATATCAACTATTTTATGAACAATAAGCTCACCGTATTTGATCTCTTTTACACAGAAATAGTATCAGAGACAATATACAAAAGAGCAACAAACACAACTCTTTACAAAAGCAACAAGTGTGTTACAAAAGGCTTGCTGTTTTTTACCTATAAATCGGATATCAAGGGACTCTTTTTTCCTCTATCTGCACGTGTTTTGGATATTCTTTTGTTGTATTTTTACTGTGGAGTACAGGGACTCCACTTCCGCCAGCACGTACTAGCCGACACGGATCCCCGGATGATCCCAGCTGACAGGGGAAGGTGTGCGCTAAAGAGAGAGGCTGAGTAGTGTTACTTGGGAACGGAAGTTCATTAATTGCTACTGACACCTGGGATTGCACCATATGTTTAACTACGGAACCCAGGCACTGTGAGTATTATAGACGCTGGCACGGGACTGACATTTAGGCATCTAATAGCCATAAGAAAAGCGGAGATCCAGCACTGTGAGTATGCCTTTTTATATCTGCATGAGATCATTTGCATGTTACTTGTTGTGACCCAGCTTTGTGCCACGGAGATGTGGAATTGTGCCTAACCTTGAGCCTGATTAACGCTATGGACAACGAGCTGACAGGCAAACAATATCACTAACTGCTATATTATTCTACTCCTGCAAGTCTAATAGTGGGTAGCTTGTGAGATCATACTCTACAGCTGGGCTACTCAGGAACACTAAGTCTTTGATGCATACATCTAAAAGTGACTGTTTCAAGGTACATTGTTTGCACGGCCCTTTTAGAGGTCTAAGAAAAATCGCATCGTTAGCCAGCCTTCTACCCAGTGCCTAAATGCAGGTTTATCCGCTGTACTTCCTCCAGGTTTGAAATTATCTTATACAGATTTGTCACTCCATTTAACACTACATGTCGCGAAGGTGACAGTCTCTCTCATAGCACATTATATTATATTGTTCTGAACTTTGCTTTGAGCAATATTGGTTGCTCCCTTTATTGTTTGTAATAGCAGTACTCTACAAGCATTAGTTTGTCTCTACACATTTAAAACGTTGGATTGTTTTACATATGTATATATTGTATATATTTTTCAATGTCTTGCATATGTTACTAGTGTAGTATGCTCACGTATTACAGGTTTTGCATATATGTGTGTGTTTTTTAAATAGCGCCGCCTTTTTTTTTAGACCTATCACAGCAGTCCAAGGTACCTATAAATACACAGCTGTGGATGTTTTTAACAAGCTATGATTAAGGCTACGGCCAAAACACATAAGCTTGCAAGTTAAGGTGTTTTTGTTCACCTATCCATGTTGATTCGTTGTGTTTTGCTTTTAACCTTTGGATGAATAAAGCATTTCAGTTTTTACTTGGAATGAACTTGCTAGAGGATTCTTTATACTACATTTGGATTTATAGCTCAGTGATACCCTCATAATTAAGTTGGCAGTGGAGCTATTAGTGATGCACTTATTTTGGCAAAACATAATCGCCTCCTCATAGACCAAGGACTGGTTAGTGACAAATAGTTTGATCAGTAATATGATCAGAAAAATCAGAGACGTATATCCAATAGAGATGCACATGGGCTTTGGTTAAACAACCAATAAGTAAATAAATAAATAAGGTAGCATATAACCTAATGGAGTTGATTGATTCCGGATCCGATGGGAGGAGCTAGTGCCGCACGAGGAAGCTCTGAGTGAGTGCTGGCATTGGGAGTTTGATACAAACAACCCCCGCTTTTTGCCCCTTGTTGAAGGTAGTATGCCTTCCTAGGGCACCTGCATCTAACTTGAGGTACACAGCTGGGAACCGTGGAACAAGCTGTTGTGGCTCGTTCGCTGGAGCCAGACCCATATTACACACGACCAGAAGAACTCTGGGGCCCTGTATTTGGAGCCGTCCCCCGGAGGTTTGGTGCATGAAGTATTGCACCACACTACAGCATACACAATGGAAGACAACCTGATGATCTGTAGCAGAGCCACTAAGGTGGTGTATTTGGTCAGGAGGAGCAGTCTACTTGCAGGCCGTAGGTAGATGTGTTGCTGGAGTCCCTAACAACACGTCCAGGACCGCGGCGCTGCCTGGAGGAGTATACTGCCTGGAGGAGTCTACTATTTTTCCTGACAAAGAGGAGACACAATGAAGCGGATTCTGCAAAAAAGCGCAAGTATTGCCTAAAATTTATTGTGCAAATCATTGTTTCAGTCCGCTGACTTTTAATTTCTGCTCCGGTCCTCTTTTACCTTCACCGTGGACGGTATTTAGCTCTGTTTTTCTGGGCTCAAAGGGGCAAAGGAAAAAAACTGAAAAAAGAAAAAAAAAAGAAGTGCAAAGAAATTTAAAAAAAAAGGAAGAAAAGAATATAAGGCATGATATTTATATTTATTTGGCACACTTTCCTCAAGGAACTAAAAGGCTATTATTTATTCAGAGGTTACATTTGGATATCAAGCCTTGAGGGTTGACTTGTCACTGAGACCACTGTAAACGCTGATAACATTGGGATATATGGCTTTAAGGCTTTATGGTTCTATTTCTTTGCTCGGCCTTAACCGAGAAAAGTGTTTGCTTTGTACACTGCTGTTTTTCCCCTCCAAAACAGGTTAACTGAAATATTATACATGCATAAAAGACCTGTGGTATAATACTTGCTCAGACCTTAAAGAAGTTGGGTGATAGCATGATATGTAGAAATATATCTTAAATATACAAGGTGTTATAAATAATATCCATTGAGAAATTAAGGGAGTTGTAGAGTAAATCTTTAAATATTGAATATCCTCCCTACATAAATTACAGCAGTAAGAATTAACTGTAGGGTTTTTCAACACACAGGGTAGTAACCAGATTGTGCCATCCATATGGTTCAGGCCCTGAAGTTATTATGGTTATCTTTATATCTCTCTCCCCTTGTTTTTTAAGGTTAATAAGAAAGAGAGTAATTCTATTCTCATGATAAAGTCTTTAAACACTTTTACATTGAAAGGTTGCAAAGGTAATGTATAATCATGCAGAGGATGTCTAATTGTGCAATCTAGCAATGTGACAAATTGTATGGCCCTATGTCCTGACTGGTTTGAAGACTATTGATTTTCTGATCTAGTGTTGCAGAGGTAGCTTTCGTCCAGTTTTATAAGTAACATACGCCTAGATTACGAGTTTTTGTCGGTAAGGCTGTGCGGGGCTAACATGCCTTTTTTTCTTACCACTCACTTAAGCCAACGCTGGTATTACGAGTTTTCTTCAAGCCGGCGTTAGCCTCAGAAATGTGAGCATTGAGCAAAATTTAGCTCCACATCTCACTGTAATACCAGCGCTGTTTACGGTAGCGGTAAGCTGGCAAAACATGCTTGTGCACGATTTCCCCATAGGAAACAATGGGGCTGAGCTGGCTGAAAAAAACCTAACACCTGAAAAAAGCAGCGTTCAGCTCCTAACGCAGCCCCATTGTTTCCTATGGGGAAATCAATGTTATGTCTGCACCTAACACCCTAACATGAACCCCGAGTCTAAACACCCCTAATCTTACACTTATTAACCCCTAATCTGCCGCCCCCGCTATCGCTGCCACCTACATTATATAATTAACCCCTAATCTGCCGCTCCGGACACCGCCGCCACCTACATTATACTTATGAACCCCTAATCTACTGCCCCCAACATCGCCGACACCTACATTATAGTTATTAACCCCTAATCTGCCCCCCCAACTATATTAAATTTATTAACCCCTAATCTGCCGCCGCCGCCAACGCCGCCGCCACTTTAATACATTTATTAACCACTGAACCTAAAGCTAACCCTAACCCCCCTAACTTAAATATAATTTAAATCAAACAAAATTAAATTACTACAATAAAATAAATTTAATCCTATTTAAAACTAAATACTTACCTATAAAATAAACCCTAAGATAGCTACAATATAATTAATAATTACATTGTAGCCATCTTAGGGTTTATTTTTATTTTACAGGCAACTTTGTATTTATTTTAACTAGGTACAATAGTTATTAAATAGTTATTAACTATTTAATAACTACCTAGCTAAAATAAGTACAAAAGTACATGTAAAATAAACCCTAACCTAAGTTACAATTACACCTAACACTACACTATAATTAAACTAATTACCTAAACTACCTACAATTAATTACAATTAAATTAAATAAACTAAATTACGAAAAAAAACAAACACTAAATTACAGAAAATAAAAAAAGAATTACAAGAATTTTAAACTAATTACACCTAATCTAATCCCCCTAATAAAATAAAAAAGCCCCCCAAAATAATAAAATTCCCTACCCTATACTAAATTACAAATAGCCCTTAAAAGGGCCTTTTGCAGGGCATTGCCCCAAAGTAATCAGCTCTTTCACCTGTAAAAAAAAATACAATACCCCCCAACATTAAAACCCACCACCCACACACCCAACCCTACTCTAAAACCCATCCAATCCCCCCTTAAAAAAACCTAACACTACCCCCTTAAAGATCACCCTACCTTGAGACGTCTTCACCCAGCCGGGCACAAGTGGTCCTCCAGAGGGTCCGAAGTCTTCATCCTATCCGGCCAGAAAAGGACCTCCAGACCGGCAGAAGTCTTCATCCAGGCAGCATCTTCTATCTTCATCCTTCCGGAGCGGGTCCATCTTCAAGACATCCGACGCGGAGCATTCTCTTCATCCCACGGCCGACGACTGAATGAATGGTCCTTTAAGTGACGTAATCCAAGATGGCGTCCCTTGAATTCCGATTGGCTGATAGAATCCTATCAGCCAATCGGAATTAAGGTAGGAAAAATCCTATTGGCTGATGCAATCAGCCAATAGGATTGAAGTTCAATCCGATTGGCTGATCCAATCAGCCAATAGGATTGATCTCGCATTCTATTGGCTGTTCCAATCAGCCAATAGAATGCAAGGTCAATCCTATTGGCTGATTGCATCAGCCAATAGGATTTTTCCTACCTTAATTCCGATTGGCTGATAGGATTCTATCAGCCAATCAGAATTCAAGGGACGCCATCTTGGATGACGTCACTTAAAGGACCAGTCATTCAGTCGTCGTCCGTCGAATGAAGAGGATGCTCCACGTCGGATGTTTTGAAGATGGACCCGCTCTGGTCCGGAAGGATGAAAATAGAATATGCCGCCTGGATGAAGACTTCTGGAGGTCCTCTTCTGGCCGGATAGGATGAAGACTTCGGACTCTCTGGAGGACCACTTGTGCCCGGCTGGGTGAAGACGTTTCAAGGTAGGGTGATCTTCAAGGGGGTAGTGTTAGGTTTTATTAAGGGGGGATTGGGTGGGTTTTAAAGTAGGGTTGGGTGTGTGGGTGGTGGGTTTTAATGTTGGGGGGTATTGTATTTTTTTTTACAGGTGAAAGAGCTGATTACTTTGGGTCAATGCCTCGCAAAAGGCCCTTTTAAGGGCTATTTGTAATTTAGTATAGGGTAGGGATTTTATTATTTTTTTATTTTTTTATTAGGGGGATTAGATTACGTGTAATTAGTTTAAAATTCTTGTAATTCTTTTTTTATTTTCTGTAATTTAGTGGGGGTTTTTTCCGTAATTTAGTTTATTTAATTTAATTGTAATTAATTGTAGGTAGTTTAGGTAATTATTTTAATTATAGTGTAGTGTTAGGTGTAATTGTAACTTAGGTTAGGGTTTATTTTACAGGTACTTTTGTACTTATTTTAGCTAGGTAGTTATTAAATAGTTAATGACTATTTAATAACTATTGTACCTAGTTAAAATAAATACAAAGTTGCCTTTAAAATAAAAATAAACCTTAATATGGCTACAATGTAATTATTAATTATATTGTAGCTATCTTAGGGTTTATTTTATAGGTAAGTATTTAGTTTTAAATAGGATTAATTTATTTAATTGTAGTAATTTAATTTTGTTTTATTTAAATTATATTTAAGTTAGGGGGATTTAGGGGTTAATAAATTTAATATAGTAGCGGCGACGTTGGGGGTGGCAGATTAGGGGTTAATAAATGTAGATAGGTATCGGCGATGTTAGGGATGGCAGATTAGGGGTTAATAAAATTTAACTAGTGTTTGCGAGGCGGGAGTGCGGCGGTTTAGGGGTTAATACATTTATTAAAGTGGCGGCGATGTCCGGTCGGCAGATTAGGGGTTAAACATTTTAGTTAAGTGTTTGCGATGTGTGGGGGGGGGCTCGGTTTAGGGGTTAATAGGTAGTTTATGGGTGTTAGTGTACTTTTTATCACTTTAGTTAAGAGTTTTATGTTACTGCGTTAGCCCATAAAACTCTTAACTACTGACTTTTAAATGCGGTAGGAGTCTTGCCAGGAAAGGGTCTACCGCTCACTTTTTCAGGCCATTGTAATGTTAGGAAATCCCATTAAAAAGATAGGATACGCAATTGACGTAAGGGGATTTGCGGTAAGTTAAAATCGCGGAAAAAAGTGAGCAGTAGACCCACTCCTGCCTGACTCGTAATACCAGCGGGCATTAAAAAGCAGCTTTGGGACCCCTCAACACTGCTTTTTAAGGCTAACGCAAGACTCGTAATCTAGCCGATAATTAATAATTACCCAAACCTGATCTCTTTCTCTACCACAACACTCCCCCTAGCTGTTGGTATGCTACAAAAAGATCTACCAATACTAGTTGAAAGGGCCCATAGGTTTGGACCAATCAGGGATAATACAAAAGACAGGAATTTCAACAGACCAGTTATGGTTAAGTACTTAAACTACCAAGATAAAATGAATATCCTAAGGCTCTACAGAAAGTTGGATAACGTGTATATAGGTCAATCTAAGTTACTAATTTTTCAAGACTTTTCTAGTGAAACCACATTTAAAAGGAAAGAGTTAGCTCCCCATTGCACAAAACTGATTAAGGCAGGCTTTAAGGCTAGACTGTTATACCCCGCCAAAGTGATAATTGAGGAACAAGATGGTAATTTCACTCTTAATAATGCGCAGAAGCCAGGGAATTTTGTAAAAAAAAGAATGTACTCTGACAGAAACGCATGCCTCTTCTTTTTTTTTTTTTTTGGTTCTATCTTTCTTTGTGCATTAGCTCTTCCTCTGAGCCGGGGTAAGACATAAACTACATGATAGCTCCAATTATAGGCGTGATATGGGTTTTAGTGTTTTAATATGGTTTTTAGGTAAATGTAAAACTATACCATTAGCTCTATAGAAAATAAAGAAGTTAAATTGCTTTAGTAATAAGACATCTATGTGTATAGATGTTAAAACTGTTTATCTCTTTTGTTGTGTTCTTTCTATATATGTTGTTGACAGATCGATTTTAGATATAATGGGTGATATAATGGGTGAGACATTTGGGTCACTGGAGGGACCTTCCCCCCCCCCCCGGCCCCCTTTTTTTTCCCCTTCCCTCCCTCCCCTATTTCTCTCTCCCTCCACCTGTTCCTGCCTGTTTTAATGGTATTTACCTTATGCTCCTTCAGAATTAAAGGGACACTGTACCCAAATTTTTTCTTTTGTAATTCAGAAAGAGCATGCAATTTTAAGCAACTTTCTAATTTACTCCTATTATCAAATTTTCTTCGTTCTCTTGCTATCATTATTTGAAAAAGAAGGCATCTAAGCTTTTTTTTAGTTTCAGTACTCTGGATAGCACTTTTTTATTGGTGGATGAATTTATCCACCAATCAGCAAGGACAACCCAGGTTGTTCACCAAAAATGGGCCGGCATCTAAACTTACATTCTTGCATTTCAAATAAAGATACCAAGAGAATGAAGAAAATTTGATAATAGGAGTAAATTAGAAAGTTGCTTAAAATTTCATGCTCAATCTGAATCACGAAAGAAAATTTTTGGGTACAGTGTCCCTTTAATATTTTTATATGAGGAAGGATAGGATTAATTGTCTTTCATGGAATGTAGGCGGGGTGACGTCACCTATTACAAGAAAATTAATAATTAAACAACTTGCCCAATAACAACCCTATGTGGCTCTGCTGCAAGAGACGCATTTAAAAAAGGAAAAGGTAGAGAGATGTAAATGTAAATGGGTAGGTCAGGTTATTGCTTTGGACTGTTCCAAGAGAAAGAAAGGGGGTTGCTTTTTTATTGAATAAAGATTTAAGTTATAATATTCAGAAGGTACAAATGGACCCACACGATAGATGGATAATTTTGCATGTTGAGATAATTGGTGTTAATTATATATTTTTTAATGTATATGGACCTTACAGCCCAGATCAGGCTTTTTGGGATTCTATTATTATTATTATTAATAAACTTTCTCAAAATTTAGATCAGAACATAATTCTTGCAGGAGATTTTAATCTAACCCCTATACTATTGCTTGATAGATTTTCACCTAGGCATATCTCTTCGGCACCTCAAAAATCAATTTTTTTTTCTCAAATATGTAAAAATTTTAAATTACACGATATATGGCGTATTCAGCACCCAAATTTTAAATCCTATACATGTAAATCTAGGTCCTATAGATCTTTTTCTCAGATCGATTTATTTTTAGTTTCCAGTCCCCTTCTTAATATTGGAATCAGGGCTCAGATAAAGGATATTGTTTTAACTGATCATGCTATAATCTTGTTGGAGATTAAACCTCGACCTACTCCGGTGGAAGCAATAAGCAATTTTTATTTTCCAAAACATTTAATAAATAATATACAATTTCAAAATTAGTTACGACACAAGTGGCAAGAATATAGTGAGGATAATTATCTATATGCAGATAAACCAGAAGTGTTTTGGGAAGCTGCGAAGGCGTATTTTAGAGGCGCGATAAAAGCCTATATGATTGCTAAAAAGAAACTTAGAGAGTGCCAACTTCAGTTGGCAAACACAGTTACGAATGCTTATAGAAAATATATAAATATACCGCTCAAAAAATATTGGGACAAATATAAAATAGCCAGACAGGATAAGGATCTTTTTTTAAACTCTAAAATGACCAATGAGGAGATTAGAATGAATGCTTTGTACTCTGGACGTTATGGTAAATCTGCTAAATATTTAGCTAGACTAGACAAGGTTAGGAAAAATAATAATATGATTGAAAGTATTGTTGTTGGTGATAAGAATTATACAGAACCTACTGATATAAAAAGGGTTCTTCTTAATTATTACCAGAATATCTATGCATCAAAAATAATTGACCCAGAGAATTATATGGCTTTCTGGAGTAAGATCACTTGTCCCACAGTTCCACTGGAGCAGGTCAAGCTAATAAATACACCTATTATGCCAGATTAAGTTTTAAAGGCTATAGAGGATGTTAAATCTGGTAAGGCCCCAGGTCCGGACCAACTTCCTGTTGAATTTTATAGATTACTTAAGCTGAGATTGTTAATACCCTTACTAGATTATTTAATGAGTATTATATCATAAAAGCCCCAATGTCCTGATTCTTCTCAGCGTCAATTATTACTGTTATTCTTAAAAAAGATAAAAATCCGTCAGATCCCGGGTCATATAGACTAAGAAACTCATTACAAGAAGTTATACATTTAGATCAGTCTGGTTTTATGACAGGTAGATCTCCTACAAAAAATATACGTCGGACATACATGATTCTTGAGCATTTTTGGAATAAGTTGCATAAGGATAAAGTATCATTCAAACAGGATTTTGCCATGGTTTTAATTGACTCTGAGAAAGCATTTGATTCAATAATTATGGAGCATCTTTATAATGCCTTGTCTAACTTTGGTTTCTTTGGAAATTTGATAAACTTTATCAAGGCTATATACAATGTCCCTATCTTTGCTATTCTGGTCAATGGCAGTCAAACATCCTTCTTTAAGTTAAAAAAAGGGACCCGGCAAGGTTGTCCTATTTCACCTCTCCTTTTTAGCATTGCCATAGAGCCCCTGGCAGTGTATCTTAGGCAAGAATTGAATGGAATAAGTCTGGGGAGCCAAGTGTGTGTGCTCTCACCCAAGTATGTGTGCTCTCACTATATGCAGACGATCTATTACTCTATTTCAAAAATACTAAAAAAAATATTCCAAAAGTCCTAAAGATCTTTAATCTTTTCAGTTCAATATCTGGATATTAAGTGAATGCAGCAAAATCAGAAATTGTAAGGATATATAAAAACAAGGATAGTTTTACACAACATAAATTTAGAGAAGTAGAAAGTTTTAGCTATCTTGGAATTAACTTACATAAAGATCCTAATATGTGGTTTAAACTTAACTACTCATCTTTCTTTTCATACATAACACCTAAATTGCACCGCTGGAGTCTCTTCCCTCATTCACTAACCGCTAAGGTAATGATGATTAAATCTATTATTTTTCCTCTATTGCTATATATCATGAATAGTCTACCCCTGTTTATCCTAGATAAGTATATTAAGATTTTTAATAGGGTATGCACTGAATTTTTTTGGAAGAGTAGACATATGCTGTTTTTAGCTAAACTTTCTCAGCTTAAAGAAATCGGAGGCCTTGCATTTCCAGATATTAGGGCATATAATATTGCCATACTTGCTCGGCATGGAGTGGACTGGCTCCTCTCTTCTAACTATTTAACTAATATAAAAATGGAGGAAAACCTTATACAGCCTTTTTTACTTAAAGCTATTCTACACTGTCCATATGCGCAACTTCCTGGAAATATTAAAATTATGATTAGTATTTACAATGTAGTTAAAGCATGGCAGCAACTTTGCTCCCAATTAAAGATTAACTTTCATATATCAACTTTCTTACCAATCAGAGGCCATCCAGAATTTCAACCTGGGTTCCAGTCTAAGGTATTTAATAGGTGGGCTGATAATGGTTTAATTTCGGTAGTACAATTTCTTGATCGGGAGTTTGTTAAGAGAACTTTTGAGAGTATTGCCACTGAGTACAATTTGTCTAACAAGAGTTTCTATGCATATCAATTCCGGCACTTTATTCATAAAAAGGTGCAGTTGGGGCCCTGGTCGGAACAATTTGATAAAGTAGGTGATTACAATAATCTCTATAGGCAGGGGAATCACTCTCATTATTATATAAAATTGTGCTGGCAAAACAAGGCCAGCTAAACCTGGAGAATTTATTATCATATTGGACTAAGTACTTTGAAGAGATTGATAATGAATCTATAATCAGGAAAAGTATTAAGTGGGTATGTGGTGCTCTTCTCTATTCCTCTTGGAAGGAATCTCACCTAAAGCTTCTTAATAATACGTATATCACACTGAAAATATTGGCTAGATGGTTACAAGATCAACAAGGCCATTGTTAAAAATGTCATTCTCCTGCAGCAGATCTACTCCACTGTTTTTGGTACTGCTTGAAAGTAAGACAGTTATGGCAGAAAATTAATTTCTGGCTAAATAAAAATATAATGGACCATATTGTTATCGAGCCAAAATCTATTTTATTCTTGATCTCCGATACGCAGAGTCATAATTTGATTAAAACTGTTATTTTAATTGTCCTGAAATCTGATTTTGAAAAACTAGAAAAACATAAAGCCCTCACCTTTCCAACTGTTTAGCGAGGCAATTAAAACACAGATTATGTTTGAACAGCATAACATTTCTAATACACATAATAAACAAATACAATGCTTCCTTAATAAATGGATGAAAATTATTCAGACCTATCCTATATCGACACAATATACACTTACCCAATTATTCCATAGGTCCAAGTATTTTAAAAGTTTCTTGGTATTAAAATACTAAGAAGGAACATTCGGGATGGAGGAAGTGAGGGGCTGGAGAAGGGAGGTAGGGGTGTGTTTTTTTTTCTTTCTATCTCGCCTTTCTATATAATCGATCACAGCATAAGAAATTGTAATTGTTTGATTTACATATGTTTTTTAGGAACACTCAGCCAGATTACAAGTTTTACGTTATGGCTGGCTCGCTAATAACTTGCAAGTTATTTTCACCGATGATAATAGAGGTGAGCCCTAACTATAGAGAGGGGGCGCTTAACCTGTGTGTGACAATATACAGAAAAAAGGGGTGTGGATTCAATGGTGTACCTTTTACCAACCCTAAGGTTAATACAATCCAATATAGGCACCAGATATATATACATATCTCTATATATACACATCCATGCAGATAAGGAGTGATTCAACAAATACAATAAAACAGAGTGTTGAAAAAATGCAAGTGTCCCTTTTTGACAGTTAAATATGACAGAGTCCTCTTTAATTCCAAAGGGACAGGTGCTGGCTGCCTCCTCCTCACCGACAGGTCCGGGTAGGCTATACAAAATGAAAAGAAACAGAGGGGCGCCTCATGTGTGGTATCATCAAGTACATGTGGATTAAATGATAAGTCAAGCCAAATGGGTACTCACATATTATAAAAGCACACTTATGTGCTGGTAGATGCAGGCTGTAGATTTAGACAGGTGTGACAGCTCACCCACAGTGGAGTTTTTACTTCTGTGCTGCAGTGCTGAGATGGAATAAAACACAGATATGGGCACTACATGTGCAGATCATTCAAAGTATAATGATGTTTACTTTAACAAATTCCAAAATGGGTACTCACATTTAGGCTGAGCACACATATGTGCTGGTAGACACAAGCTGGCAGATTAGGGAGAGGTGTGTCAGCTCACCCCGTGCATAGATATCCAATGATGGGTGTAGAACTTGATGAGATTAGTCTCCTAAATATTAGTCAGGATAGCAAGAAGGTAGGATAAATCCACTCAGAAAATTGTTTCCATAAAAAATATATGTATTTATTAAAAACAAAATTTTAAAATTTAAAATACAACACAACAGTGTTATACAAGTGGATTGGGGTGTTCCAATGACCCCCTAAAAAGCTGCAAAGCGTTTCTTGGTTTAGAACCGTTTCCTCAGGCATATATACAGCCTACCCTTCAGGAGGGTGTGTTCTCTAAATGATGTAAAACACCTGTGAGTCCTGCATCTGTGTGCTTAATTAACTAAACTTCAGACCAAATCAAAACACATTTTTCCTCCAATACTATGTTGGGATTATGGGAGTATGTTGTTTTTTTCTTGGTAACAATAAATGTTTTCACTAATCAATTGATATCAACATAAAAATAAACAGACTTTTCTTCCATATAATATGGGTATATGTATAAAATTTTATAAGAATCAAATTCATCAGTTGGTGTCAACCAGCCTATTCTTCCTTATCTTGCTTGACATAAAATCATGTTAGCAATGTTCTATATTCGTTATTACAATAGTCACAATTTCTCAATTAGTATGTTACGCAAAAGTAGTTTTTTACACATACATGACTCCAATTCCCCAACCCAACTGTGTGTTAACTCTATGTCAATGACATAATTTTTGTATGCGTTGATTTTATGTTATAATCACTTACTTTGTATCAGACACAATGTTTTACTGTGTTAGCTTACAGTTACAATGTAGCCAAAATATGGGCACATTACGCTTCCGTGTTTACGATCGGGCTGGAATCTTATTGGTCCATTTACGCCAAATGTGGAAGTGTTTGGGTCGTGACTACTCTAGAGGTATCAGGCGCAATGTTTTTCTGTGTTAACTTACAATTACAATGTAGCTATAATACGGGCACATTATACTTTCATATTTACAATCAGGCTAGTACGTAAACTTAGAAGAGCATCGTCTCCGATATAAAACATTTTTTGCTCAATTATTGACAAAGTTATGTATTTAGGGAGTTGGGAAGTCACGAAAATTTGAAACCTATTATGTCTTACATATTGCATCAGGCTATTGAGATCATAGTATGTCGATATAACACTGGGTTGATGGTAGTGTTTTTTGGCGAAAATTCGGCACTTTGCGATCTACATATGAAGTATAGTGTAGTTGTTGGCAAGGAGCTGATCACTTGTGATTTATATATGGAGTACAGCTGTTATGCGACTTTTGTATTATATGTGAAGAGAGAACTTGGCTCTCATTGTGAGATTGGGTGACTCTGGAGAAATTCACGTTTCTCCTGTTAAGTGTGATCAGTCCACGGGTCATCATTACTTCTGGGATATTAACTCCTCCCCAACAGGAAGTGTAAGAGGATCACCCAGCAGAGCTGCTATATAGCTCCTACCCTCTACGTCACACCCAGTCATTCTCTTGCACCCAACTAATAGATAGGATGTGTGAGAGGACTGTGGTGATTTTACTTAGTTTTTTATGACTTCAATCAAAAGTTTGTTATTTTAAAACAGCACCGGAGTGTGTTGTTCATTCTCAGGGGGAATTTGAAGAAGAATCTACCTGAGTTTCTATATGATTTTAACCGGAGTAGTTAAGATCATGTTGCTGTTCTCGGCCATCTGAGGGGTGAGGTATACTTCAGATCAGGGGACAGCGGGCAGGTTCACCTGCAAAGAGGTATGTAGCAGCTTATTATTTTCTGAGAATGGAATTGACTAGAAAATACTGCAAATACCTATAGAAAGTAAGTTCAGCCTTAAATGCAGTAGTAGCAACTGGTATCAGGCTGTCATGTATGTATATTTTCACTTCAGTATTCTGGGGAATGGCACTTCACTGGAATGATACTGTATGAATAAAACCTTAGCCTATATTGAGAACGGCTAGCAGTAGGTTTTTGTGACAATTTATTTATTGAGGTTAAACGTTTTGCTGGCATGTTAAATCGTTTAATTTTCTGAGGTACTGGGTGAAAAATTGTGTTGGGCACTAATTATCCACTTGGCGGGCATTTTATTTAATTTTTGACAGTTTACTGATCTCCCTCACTGTTGTGTGTGAGGGGGAGGGGCTTAATTTGGCGCTTTTACTACGCATCAGGAATTCAGTGACAAGTCTGTTTTTCTTCCCTGCATGATCTGGTTCGTCTCTACAGAGCTCAAGGGTCTTCAAAAGTTATTTTGAGGGAGGTAATCACTCACAGCAGACCTGTGAGATAGTGCTTTGACTGTGATAAAAAACGTTATATTCTGTACTTTTTTTCTGCCATTTAAGGGTTAGTTATCCATTGCTAAGGGGGGCAATCCTTTGCTAAATTTATATTTTTACCGGAAAGAATTTGATTTTATAGTTTATCCGTTTTATTGTTTCTCAACTGTCATAACTTCTGTGCTTCTTAAAGGCACAGTACGTTTTTTTCATACTATTGAAATTTAAATTGAAAAGTATTCCAAGCTGCTGGTTTAATTGCTAGTGTGTTTAACATGTCTGACTCAGAGGAATATCTCTGTGCTATATGTGCTAAAGCCAAAGTGGAGCCCAATAGAAATTTATGTACTAATTGCATTGATGCTACTTTAAATAAAAGTCAATCTGTACAAATTGAACATCATTCACCAAACAACGAGGGGAAAGTTATGCCGACTAACTTGCCTCACGTGTCAGTACATGAATCTCCCGCTTGGGAAGTGCGTGATATGGTAACGCCGAGTACTTCAGGGCGGCCATTACAAATCACATTGCAGGACATGGCTAATGTTATGACTGAAGTTTTGTCTAAATTACCCGAACTTAGAGGGAAGCGTGACCACTCTGGGGTGAGAACAGAGTGCGCTGATAATACTAGGGCCATGTCAGATACTGGGTCACAGTATGCAGAACATGAGGACGGAGAGCTTCAATCTGCAGGTGACGGTTCTGATCCCAATAGAGTGGATTCAGACATTTCTAATTTTAAGTTTAAGCTTGAGAACCTCCGCGTTCTACTAGGGGAGGTATTAGCGGCTCTGAATGATTGTAACACCGTTGCAATTCCAGAGAAGTTATGTAGGCTGGATAGATACTATGCGGTACCGGCGAGTACTGACGTATTTCCTATACCTAAGAGGCTTACAGAGATAATTACTAAGGAGTGGGATAGGCCCGGTGTACCCTTTCCCCCCCCCTCCTGTATTTAGAAAAATGTTCCCAATAGACGCCACCACACGGGACTTATGGCAGACGATCCCTAAGGTGGAGGGAGCGGTTTCTACTCTGGCTAAGCGTACCACTATCCCGGTGGAGGATAGCTGTGCCTTTTCAGATCCAATGGATAAAAAATTAGAGGGTTACCTTAAGAAAATGTTTGTTCAACAAGGTTTTATACTACAACCCCTTGCATGTATTGCGTCTGTCACGGCCGCAGCCGCTTTTTGGTCCGAGTCCCTGGAAGAGACTCTTGACTCAATTACTATCGAAGAAATTTCAAACAGGCTTAAAACCATTAAGCTAGCTAATTCATTTGTTTCAGATGCCGTAGTACATTTAACTAAACTTACGGCTAAGAATTCCGGTTTCGCCATTCAGGCACGCAGAGCACTGTGGCTAAAATCGTGGTCAGCTGACGTTACTTCTAAATCTAAGTTACTTAACATACCTTTCAAAGGGCAGACCTTATTCGGGCCCGGTTTGAAAGAAATTATCGCTGACATTACAGGAGGTAAAGGCCATGCCCTGCCTCAAGACAGAGCCAAGCCTAGGGCTAGACAGTCTAATTTTCGTTCCTTTCGTAATTTCAAGGCAGGAGCAGCATCAACTTCCTCTGCTCCAAAACAGGAAGGAGCTGTTGCTCGTTACAGACAAGGCTGGAGACCTAACCAGTCCTGGAACAAGGGCAAGCAGGCCAGAAAACCTGCTGCTGCCCCTAAGACAGCATGAATTGAGGGCCCCCGATCCGGGAACGGATCTAGTGGGGGGCAGACTTTCTCTCTTCGCCCAGGCTTGGGCAAGAGATGTCCAGGATCCCTGGGCACTAGAGATCATATCTCAGGGATATCTTCTGGACTTCAAAACCTCTCCCCCAAAGGGGAGATTCCATCTGTCAAGGTTGTCAACAAACCAAATAAAGAAGGAGGCGTTTCTACGCTGCGTACAAGATCTGTTACTAATGGGAGTGATCCATCCGGTTCCGCGGTCGGAACACGGACAGGGATTTTACTCAAATCTGTTTGTGGTTCCCAAGAAAGAAGGAACCTTCAGACCAATCTTGGATTTAAAGATCCTAAACAAATTCCTAAGAGTTCCATCGTTCAAAATGGAAACTATTCGGACAATTCTACCCATGATCCAAAGGGGTCAGTACATGACCACAGTGGATTTAAAGGATGCTTACCTTCACATACCGATTCACAGAGACCATCACCGGTACCTAAGGTTTGCTTTCCTAGACAGGCATTACCAGTTTGTAGCTCTTCCATTCGGATTAGCTACGGCTCCAAGAATCTTCACAAAGGTTCTGGGGGCTCTTCTGGCGGTGCTAAGACCTCGGGGAATTTCGGTAGCTCCTTACCTAGACGACATTCTGATACAAGCTTCAAACGAAAAGAAGAGTTCTCTTTTTCCACTCACAAGAGTTCCCTTCTTAGGGACTCATAGATTCTGTAGAAATGAAGATCTACCTGACAGAAGACAGGTTAACAAAGCTTCAAAACGCTTGCCGTGTCCTTCATTCCATTCAACATCCGTCAGTGGCTCAATGCATGGAGGTGATCGGCTTAATGGTAGCGGCAATGGACATAGTTCCTTTTGCACGCCTACACCTCAGACCGCTGCAATTGTGCATGCTAAGTCAGTGGAATGGGGATTACTCAGATTTGTCCCCTACTCTGAATCTGGATCAAGAGACCAGAAATTCTCTTCTATGGTGGCTTTCTCGACCACATCTGTCCAGGGGGATGCCATTCAGCAGGCCAGATTGGACGATTGTAACAACAGACGCCAGCCTGTTAGGTTGGGGCGCTGTCTGGAATTCCATGAAGGCTCAGGGATCTTGGACTCAGGAGGAGAGTCTCCTGCCAATAAACATTCTGGAATTGAGAGCAGTTCTCAATGCCCTTCTGGCTTGGCCCCAGTTAACAACGCGGGGGTTCATCAGGTTCCAGTCGGACAACATCACGACTGTAGCTTACATCAACCATCAAGGAGGGACAAGAAGCTCCCTAGCGATGATGGAAGTATCAAAAATAATTCGCTGGGCAGAGTCTCACTCTTGCCACCTATCAGCAATCCACATTCCGGGAGTGGAGAACTGGGAGGCGGATTTCCTAAGTCGTCAGACTTTTCATCCGGGGGAGTGGGAACTTCATCCGGAAGTCTTTGCCCAAATACTTCGACGTTGGGGCAAACCAGAAATAGATCTCATGGCGTCTCGACAGAACGCCAAGCTTCCTTGTTACGGGTCCAGATCCAGGGATCCGGGAGCGGCCCTGGTGGATGCTTTGACGGCACCTTGGACCTTCGGGAAGGCTTATGTGTTCCCACCCTTCCCGATGCTTCCTCGATTGATTGCCAGGATCAAACAGGAGAAAGCATCAGTGATTCTAATAGCGCCTGCGTGGCCACGCAGGACCTGGTATGCAGATCTAGTGGACATGTCCTCCTGTCCACCTTGGTCTCTTCCTCTGAGACAGGACCTTCTGGTTCAGGGTCCCTTCAAACATCAAAATCTAATTTCTCTGAAGCTGACTGCCTGGAAATTGAACGCTTGATTTTATCAAAACGTGGATTTTCTGAGTCAGTAATTGATACCTTAATACAGGCTAGGAAGCCTGTTACCAGAAAGATTTACCATAAAATATGGCGTAAATACCTATATTGGTGCGAATCCAAAGGTTACTCTTGGAGTAAGGTTAGGATTCCTAGGATATTGTCTTTTCTACAAGAAGGTTTAGAAAAGGGTTTGTCCGCCAGTTCCTTAAAGGGACAGATCTCAGCTCTGTCCATTCTGTTACACAAACGTCTGTCAGAAGTTCCAGACGTTCAGGCTTTTTGCCAGGCTTTGGCCAGGATTAAGCCTGTGTTTAAAACTGTTGCTCCGCCATGGAGTTTAAACCTAGTTCTTAACGTTTTACAGGGTGTTCCGTTTGAACCCCTTCATTCCATTGATATAAAATTGTTATCTTGGAAAGTTCTGTTCTTAATGGCTATTTCCTCGGCTCGTAGAGTCTCTGAGTTATCAGCCTTACATTGTGATTCTCCTTATCTGATTTTTCACTCGGATAAGGTAGTTCTGCGTACTAAACCTGGGTTCTTACCTAAGGTAGTCACTAACAGGAATATCAATCAAGAGATTGTTGTTCCATCCTTGTGTCCAAATCCTTCTTCAAAGAAGGAACGTCTTCTGCACAATCTGGATGTAGTTCGTGCCCTAAAATTCTATTTACAGGCAACTAAAGACTTTCGACAAACGTCTTCCTTGTTTGTCGTTTATTCTGGTCAGAGGAGAGGTCAAAAAGCTTCTGCTACCTCTCTCTCTTTTTGGCTTCGTAGCATAATACGTTTAGCCTATGAGACTGCTGGACAGCAGCCTCCTGAAAGAATTACAGCTCATTCCACTAGAGCTGTGGCTTCCACTTGGGCCTTTAAGAATGAGGCCTCTGTTGAACAGATTTGCAAGGCTGCAACTTGGTCTTCGCTTCATACTTTTTCCAAATTTTCCAAATTTGACACTTTTGCTTCTTCGGAGGCTATTTTTGGGAGAAAGGTTCTTCAGGCAGTGGTTCCTTCTGTATAAAGATCCTGCCTGTCCCTCCCGTCATCCGTCTACTTTTGCTTTGGTATTGGTATCCCAGAAGTAATGATGACCCGTGGACTGATCACACTTAACAGGAGAAAACATAATTTATGCTTACCTGATAAATTCCTTTCTCCTGTAGTGTGATCAGTCCACGGCCCGTCCTGTTTTTTATGGCAGGTCTAAATTTTTAAATTATACTCCAGTCACCACTGCACCCTTTAGCTTCTCCTTTCTCGTTGGTTCTTGGTCGAATGACTGGGTGTGACATAGAGGGGAGGAGCTATATAGCAGCTCTGCTGGGTGATCCTCTTGCACTTCCTGTTGGGGAGGAGTTAATATCCCAGAAGTAATGATGACCCGTGGACTGATCACACTACAGGAGAAAGGAATTTATCAGGTAAGCATAAATTATGTTTTTTGGTGATGGAGTAAGATAAGACAATTTGACCGAATACTGGTGACAGCCTTTAGCTGCCTATAGGGATATCAACATGAATACTCATTACTCGTTTCAATTGGACATCGTTAGAGCAACCACACCCCTAACACTTCCACATTTGGTGAAAATGGCCCAATAGGATTTTAGCCTGATTGTAAATATGAAAGTATAATGTGCCCGTATTATAGCTACATTGTAATTGTAAGTTAACACAGAAAAACATTGCGCCTGATACCTCTAGAGTAGTCACGACCCAAACACTTCCACATTTGGCGTAAATGGACCAATAAGATTCCAGCCCGATCGTAAACATGGAAGCGTAATGTGCCCATATTTTGGCTACATTGTAACTGTAAGCTAACACAGTAAAACATTGTGCCTGAAAGTAAGTGATTATAACATAAAATCAACGCATACAAAAACTATGTCATTGACATAGAGTTAACATACAGTTGGTTTGGGGAATTGGAGTCATGTATGTGTAAAAAACTACTTTTGCGTAACATACTGATTAAGAAATTGTGACTATTGTAATAACGAATATATAACATTGCTAACATGATTTTATGTCAAGCAAGATAAGGAAGAATAGGCTGGTTGACACCAATTGATGAATTTGATTCTTATAAAATTTTATACATATACCCATATTATATGGAAGAAAAGTCTGTTTATTTTTATGTTGATATCAATTGATTAGTGAAAACATTTATTGTTACCAAGAAAAAAACAACATACTCCCATAATCCCAACATAGTATTGGAGGAAAAATGTGTTTTGATTTGGTCTGAAGTTTAGTTAATTAAGCACACAGATGCAGGACTCACAGGTGTTTTACATCATTTAGAGAACACACCCTCCTGAAGGGAGGGAGGCCAACATTACTCAGTGAACAGATATATAAAGCAGGGTTAATGGTAGGATGTATATATGCCTGAGGAAACTGTTCTAAACTGAGAAACGCGTTGCAACTTTTTAGGGGTTCATTGGAACACCCCAATCCACTTGTATAACACTGTTGTGTTGTATTTTAAATTTTAAAATTTTGTTTTTAATAAATACATATATTTTTTATGGAAACAATTTTCTGATTTATCCTACCTTCCTGCTATCCTGACTAATATTTGGGAGACTAATCTCATCAACTTCTACACCTATCATTGGATATCTATGCACGGGGGGAGCTGACCACCTCTCCCTAATCTGCCAGCTTGTGTCTACCAGCACATATGTGTGCTCAGCCTAAATGTGAGTACCCATTTGGGAATTTGTTAAAGTAAACATCATTATACTTTGAATGATCTGCACATGTAGTGCCTATATCTGTGTTTTATTCCATCTCAGCACTGCAGCACAGAAGTAAAAACTCCACTGTGGGTGAGCTGTCACACCTGTCTAAATCTGGAGCCTGCATCTACCAGCACATAAGTGTGCTTTTATAATATGTGAGTACCCATTTGGCTTGATTTATCATTTAATCCACATGTACTTGATGATACCACACATGAGGCGCCCCTCTGTTTCTTTTCATTTTGTAAGTTATTTTCACCGCTCACCTTTAATAGCGCTGCTATTACAGGTTTGCAAAAACCCGGCTTATGCGGGCGATATGGTTGCGTTGAGCTCCATACCGCACCCAAATACAAGCAGTGTTTTGACGTGCTCGTGCACGATTTCCCCATAGACATCAAAGGGGAGAGGCGGCTCAAAAAAATGCCTGCATTCCGTAACGCAGCTCCATTGATGTCTATGGGGAACAAAAATGTATGTTTAAACCTAACACCCTAACATAAACCCTGAGTCTAGACACCCCTAATCTGCCGCCCCCAATGTCGCCGCCACCTACCTACACTTATTAACCTTTAATCTGCTGCCCCCAATGTCGCCGCCACCTATATAAATATATTAACCCCTAACGTAACCCTAAGTCTAACCCTAACGTAACCCTAACTTTAATATAATTAAAATAATTCTAAATAAAACTTACTATTAAAAACTAACTAATTCCTATTTAAAACTATATTACCTATAAAATAAACCCTTTTTTTATTTTGGGGGGACTTTTTTATTTTGCTAGGGCTATTAGATTAGGAATAATTCGCTTTTATTTTTGATAATTTCTTTTTTTTATTTTGTGTAATTTAGTCTTTATTATTTTTTGTTCTTTAGATAATTGTAGTTTGTTAATTTAATTTATTTTATTTTATTGTAGTGTTAGTGTAAGGCAGGTTAGGTTTTATTTTACAGGTAAATTTGTATTTATCTTAACTAGGTAGCTAGTAAATAGTTAATAACTATTTACTAACTAGTCTACCTGGTTAAAATTAATACAAACTTAGCTGTGAAATAAAAATAAAACCTAAGATAGCTACAATGTAACTATTAGTTATATTGTAGCTAGCTTAGGGTTTATTTTATAGATAAGTATTTAGTTTTAAATAATAATTAGTTATTAATAGTAGGTTTTATTTAGATTTATTTTAATTATATTTAAGTTAGGGGGTGTTAGGGTTAGGTTTAGGGGTTAATAGGTGTTTTAAAGCGGCGGAGTGGGTGGACGGCAGATTAGGGGTTAATTATATTTAAATAATGTTTTTGATGCGGGAGAGCAGCGGTTTAGGGGTTAATAATTTTATTCTAGTGGCTACAATGTCGGGGAGCGGCAGAATAGGGGTTCATAATTTTTTTTTAGTGGTGGCAATATCCGGAGCGGCAGATTAGGGTTTAAGAATTTTATTTTAGTGTTTGTGATGCGGGAGGGCCTCGGTTTAGGGGTTAATAGGTAGTTTATGGGTGTAAGTGTACTTTTTAACACTTTAGTTATGAGTTTTATGCTACAGCTTTGTAGCGTAAAACTCCTAACTACTGACTTTAGATGGCGGTACGAATCTTGTCGATATAGAGTGTACCGCTCACTTTTTGGCCTCCCAGGCAAAACTCGTAATACCGGCGCTATGAAGTCCCATTGAAAAAGGACTTTTTAAAAAGTGCAGTACTGACGTTGCGTGACGGCCAAAAAAGTGTGCGGTACACCTATACCTACAAGACTTGTAATAGTAGGCAAAAAGCAGCGTTATACTCATAACGCAAAACTCGTAATCTAGCTGACTATGAACTATTCATATTTTTTCTTTCTTTAAAAAGCTATGTACCTACAATTATTTTTTATTTCTTTTTTGTTATTTTTTTTTTTTTAATGTAAAAACTCCATCAAGGTAATGTTAAAATATTATTGTGCACTAGTTTAATTATGTATGTTAATATAAATACGATATTTTTTTTGGTTGCAAATTATATATGGCCGTGTATAGCAGAGATTCTGTATATTGAGCACCTTGCCGGTGATAAATAAAAATATATAAAAAAAAAAGTAGCATATAACCTGAATAGAACGGCTGCAAAGTCAAATCCCAGAGAGAGATCAGAGATGTTGGCCTTGAAGCAAATAGATAAAGTCTATCAATAGTGATAGTGGGGACCCTATTCTACAGTGTTGCATCTAATTTTTATTGGTCATTTTTAGAGGAAACAGTGCCATTCAAGCATCACATTTAGTCATTTGGAGCTTAGAGTTTCCAGTCTGTGGATCCATCTGGATTCTAATTGGATTAATTTCTTGTCCCTGTCCCCACCTTGTTTTAGGGGCGGTACATGATCGATTATCATGGTTCTTAATTGTGATACAGAGTGTCCCATTTCAGCAAAGTGTCTTGAGGAATCCTTGCCTATGGCAGCTCTTAAAGCAGAGAGGTGGTTGGCCATCCTTATCCTCATGGTATCACTCGTCTTCCCTACATAATAGAGTCCACATACACAGATGATGATATAGATTATGTGTGTGGTAGTGCAGGGGACATGATGTTTGATCATAAACTTTGTGTTTGTATGTGGATGATGGAATGTCTTTCCAGGGATCAGACTGTTGCAAGTGGTGCAGCTCACACAGCGATAACAGCCTATTTTTTTGTATGGTAACCATGTTCTCTTTGTCCCCTTGTCATCTATATCAGGTCTCAACTGGTCCTTCAGGTTGATACCTCTACGGAAACCCAAATTCTGCTACAAAGAGGTTTGCATAACATGGTGCTACGTTTGAGCCCATGGCAGTCCCTGCTGTTTGTAAGTAGTAATTATTTTCAAATTTGAAATAATTCAGATTTAAGCATAAATGTAGAAGTTCGCCAATAACATCAGGTGGCGGTCCATTTTATTGGTATCTTGATAGTTGTGCCTGTACAGCAGCTAATCCTTCCTGATGTGGTATGCAAGTATAGAGACTATTAACGTCTAAAGTGACAAGAATATCATGTGGAGTGATCTCATGTAAGGTGTTCAGTTTGGAGATTAAATGTCCAGAGTCACGTAAATAAGATGGCATGTGTAGAACTAATGGTTGTAGAATGGAATCTACATACTGTGCCATTGGCTGTAGCAGTGAGCCTCTAGCCGAAACTATGGGTCGACCTGGTGGATTAAGAGCATCTTTTTAGACTTTTGACAATGTATATAAAATAGGTACAATAGGGAAATCCACAGTTAAAAAGGCTTTTAATTCTTTACTGATATAGTCTAACTCATAGAATAAGCGGATAGTATTATCTATCTGTGATTTAAATATACGAGTGGTGTTAAATTGAAGCCTTTTATAAGTTGCAATGTCACTTAATTGCCTGTTAATTTCCTGTTGGTATTGGGTATAGTCCAGAAGCACTATGGCGCATCCCTTGTCCCCTTCACGTATTAAAATATTGGAATTGTTTTTTAATGAGTCCAAATCTTGTTTTTCCAACTTACTGAGATTATATAATGTTGGATCTCCACTCTGTAGTAGGGACTCTTGTAGATCTTTGGTAATCAAGCGGATGAAAGTCTTAATACTATGGTTATTGGACACAGGATCAAAGGTACTTTTTGATCTTAGTAGATTAAACCCTTGGTCAGTCTGATCCCTAAAGAATTATTTTAATTTCAAAGTCATGTCAAATGTATTAATGTCAATGAGTAGGTCAAAGTCATTAGATTTCATAGTCGGTACAAATGTTAAGTCCTTAATTAGAAGTTTTTCTTCAAATAGGGAGAGTTGATAAGAACTCAGCTTTGTCACAATATTAGTATTTATCTCCGTCTTGGGGGTCTGTGTCGTGTACCTCCCCCCTGCGTATGTGTGGCCTTGTCCTCTTTCCAAGTTTTTTGACCTTGTTGTAATGCCTTGTGTGAAATTTAGAGTATTAGAGTCAATCCTTGAGGTAGGTGGAATAGGGGTCTGCTGGACGTGTCAGGGTAAAAACTATCTCCTGAAGTATCTACTGTTTGTAGAGTAGTGGGTTTTGGTCTGGCCCTAAAGCGTCTGGGTCTGAACTGATTTTTCTGTTCATATTACTGATCATACTATTTGTCACTAACCAGTCCTTGGGCTATGAGGTGATGATTATGTTTTGCCAAAATAAGTGCATCACTAATAGCTCCACTGCCAACTTAATTATGAGGGTATCACTGAGCTATAGACATATGACTGCCATAGCAGATTTTCATTAAACTGCAAATCTTGCACTAACTTTGCATTTAACTCGCTCTTATAGCTTTACATAACTTATGACAATGTTTGCTAATAACCATTTTCCTTATTCATGCATCTGTCGCTAACATAGCAATTGGTTATGGGATTACTACATAGTTACAGGCATATTACTGCCAAAGAAAGTTTTTTCCAAAATGTTCAGTTTGCACTATGTACTTAACATCATAATCTGGAATCAGCGGTTTCAGATTTTTGGGTTACATGTTACGATCAAGTTCACTAGACATACTCTAAATGTACAATATTGCTTTGCAGATTTTGACTTACGTAGGTACAGTGCGAATACCAAGAATTCATATGATAAGGCTATTACCGCAAAGGGAGGATGTCCCGCGATGTAAATCTGTTCTCTAATAGTTCTATAATAGACATTATAGTTACTCATTTGATTTCTCTGTAGATCTAACCCGCTAATACTGGTGCTATTTGTTTCTCAAACTATTGCTGTTCGGCTAATTTTATTTTACTTGTACGTTTTACTTTTATTGGTATATTTCATTATTATTTTTATTAACATCATATTAATTCAAAATATCTTGTCAGCACATATTAAGTCACTTAACACATTTTATATAAGTTTGTTTTGCGACACATTATCGTTTGTTTTAGATTTTGAAAATTTGTATACTCACTTCACCATGGTGAGAACATGGTGAGATCACATGAGATATGATACCGGAAGTGCTTGTTTTCAAACCGCTACGGTTCACAAACGTTCAGAGGGGTATGTTCAATTTCTTTTCCTTGTTATTTGAATTTCATTTGCATATTTGATTGTATATGTTATATATAGCATATGTTTGATTCACTTTGCACTGTCTCAGTAAGGGGTTAATGACCCCGAAACGTTACAGGAGTGTTTTGAAAACAAATGTCTTTGTTTGCTTCAAAAATCCAGTGAATGCCGCGTCCCATTTATGACTATTGTGGGATATTTGTTGGATATATATATATATATATATATATATATATATATACATACATACACACACACAGTCATGGCCAAAAATATTGGCACCCTGTATTTCTGTCAGATAATGCACCACTTCGACCAGAAAATTGTTGTAAATACAAATGTTTAGGCATTCTCATGTTTATTTATTTTGTTTTTATTGGTATAACACAAAAAATCGGAGAAAAAAGCCAAACCGACACATTTCACGCAAAACTCCAAAATGGGACTGGACAAAATTATTGGCACCTTCTCAAAATTGTAAGAAATAATTGCATTCCAAGTTTGTGATGGTCCTGTAATTTGTAATTAAACTCACCTGTATCAATGAACAGGTGCTGACAATATAGAAATCACACCGGCAACCAGTTAAAATGGTGAAAAATGAACTCAGCCTTTCTGTTGTTTGTCTCTGTGTGCCACACTGAGCATGGAGAAGAGAAAGAGCAGCAAATTCAGCAGAGTCTGAGGATTTAAGAAAAAAAATTGTGGAAACACATGGAAAATCTCAAGGTTACAAGTCCATCTCCAGAGATCTTAATGTACCTGTGTCCACTGTGCGCAACATTGTCAAGAAGTTTACAGCCCATGGAACTGTGGCTAATCTCCCTGGATATGGTCGAAAGAGAAAAATTGATCAAAGATTGCAATGAAGGATTGTTTGAATGGTGGATAAAGAACCTCGATCAACTTCCAGACAAAAACTTACCTGAGGAAGCCAAAATCCTTTTGGGAGAATGTGCTGTAGACAGACGAAACTAAATTACAGCTTTTTGGTCAAGCCCATCATTCTACTGTTTTCAGAAAAAGAAATGAGGCGTTTAAAGAAAAGAATACAGTCCCTACAGTGAAACATGGTGGAGGTTCACTGATGTTTTGGGGTTGCTTTGCTGCTTCAGGCACTAGATGTCTTGACTGTGTGCATGGCATTATGAAATATGAAGATTACCAAAGAATTCTGTGGCGCAATGTAGGGCCCAGTGTCAGAAAGTTGAGTCTCCATCAGAGGTTATGGGTCTTACAGCAGGACAATGACCTAAAAAAGGTATCGAAAAGCAGACAGAAATGTTTTAAGACAAAGCGCTGGAGAGTACTGAACTGGCCAGAAATGAGTCCAGATCTCAATCCCATATAGCACCTGTGGAGAGATCTCAAAACAGCAGTTGGGAAAAGAAACCCTTCTAATATGAGAAATCTGGAGCAGTTGGCGAAAGAAGAGTGGTCCAAAATTCCAGTAGAGAGTTGTAAGAAACTCATTGATGGTTACAGGAAGTGATTGATTTCAGTTATTTTTTCTAAGGGGTGTGCTACCAAATATTAAATTGAGGGTGACAATAATTTTGTCCAGTCCATTTTTGGAGTTTTGCGTGGAATGTGTCAGATTTGGCTTTTTATTTCTCTCCACTTTTTTGTATCATACCAATACAAACAAAAGAAATAAACATGAGAATGCCTAAACATTTGTAAATGCAACAATTTTCTGGGTGACAGAAATGCAGGGGTGCCAATATTTTTGGCTATGACTATATATTATCTGTAAAAACAAAATTCTATATATTGTTTGTGCATTCCGTCCTTTGTGAGGATCCGAATGCGGAAGTAAGCAGCTGCTTTTTCCCTTCAGATAGTTTTGTAGTCGGATTGATTCCTTTAAAAGATCCCTAATTTAAGATATGGATTTGTAATAAAAGTACTTAAAACATTTTATTTAAAACAATGAAAAAATCTTGACCAAGAAGTCGTGGAAGAAAGTTTTAAGGTACCACAAATGTTTCCATTAAGTTGTGATTTCTCAACCTGTGTTATATGTACCCCTGGGGGTACCAGGTGTATTCACACAGGTACTTTGTAACTTGCCCTCATTATTTTGTTTCTCATTTCACCCTCAAGCACTCTAACAGGCCAGATGCTAAATCCCTGCTTGGGATTGTCAGTTGCTCACTCACTGTGACTGACTCCCCTATACTCAGGTAGGAATATCCGTAGAATCTGACCACTGAGGACTGGAGTTGGGAAACTCTGATATAAAGTGTGCCACAGTCACAGTGAAATATCACAGGGATACCATGCTTTAATGAAAAGAGACAGGTAAAGTTTTCGGTACCCAAGTATGCCACAATAAAATTGAAATTGTCTTCAGTCTCTTGGTATCTTTATTTGAAAAGCAAGAATGTAAGTTAAGATGCCGGCCCATTTTTTGTGAACAACCTGGGTTGTTCTTGCTGATTGGTGGATTAATTTAACCGACCAATAAACAAGTGCTATCCAGGGTACCGAACCAAAAAACAGCTTAGATGCCTTCTTTTTCAAATAAAGATAGCAGGAGAACGAAGACAAATTGATAATAGGAGTCAATTAGAAAGTTGCTTAAAATTGCCTGCTCTATCTGAATCATGAAATACATGTTTTTGGTTCAGTGTCCCTTTAACATCACGATGGCAACAAGGCTGTAGCACTCAGCAGGCATGGCATGTATTAGCACTGTAAGAGACTTTGCTCCAGACTCATTCTTGGAGATCCTGGGTTGAAAGACTTGAACAAAATCTCACAGCTAATTCCTGACAACAAGCAAGTTGCTGTATTTTTAACTGCTACTGGAGCCAGAACATATGAAAATCCTAAGAAAACTATTACACCCAGATAAACCTGCCAGTAAGCCATTGACAAGCTTAAAGGGATACTGAACCATATTTTTTCTTTCATAATTCAGATTCTTAATTGACCATTCCCAGCCCAAACCACTAGACAGGGCCATTTTTTTTTGGGGGGGGGGGGGTAGGTTTGCCACCCATCCCTTAAAATACAGTACACTTATAAGTTACACATGCTGCAGGGTGTGCAGGGATGAATATGAATAGTGCTGTCCAGAAACACAATACATGTTCCTCCCTGCACACCCTGCAGCATGAGTAACTCATAAGTGTTCTTGGGTGTAGTTATCTGTGCGATGGGCGTGGCTGCACCTGATCGTCTCTCATCGAATCTCCGCCTAGTTCCTGGTTGGGGTCTCACACTGACCCGTCAGATTGAATGTCCGGAGCCCCAAATGGAGTCTGCCTGTCACCAGGACCACCGGACTTAGCTACGACCTTACGTGCAAGGTGGTTATAGAAATTCACTGTGCTTTTTTGTATACACTGTCTGGTTGGTGCTAATTTGTACCAATTGTGTGCGAGCTTGGGGCTTATGCATATATAGTGTGCACGCATATTTGCCTCAGGCGAATAGAATGTCTACGCACAAGAGGCTGATGTATGAGCACTGTATATAAGGCTTATACATATTCACTGTGTGTGCTTAGGGCTGAGTCTGATAATATTAAGTGTTTATAAACATGTTACTTATCCTCCTTTGAATACTGTATTCAGAACTTTGGTTTCCTTCTAAAAATAATAAAAAGGGCACTACTGGTTTGAAATATCATCATGTCATGGTACTTATGTGTGTGCTCTGTGTACCATGCCAGTGCTGGTCTGCTCACCTTATGCTAAGGATAGACATGTAACTCAATAGAACAGGGGGAGGGCTGTACATTTTTAGCCATTTTGGTCCTCTTTGGGCCGAAATTGGAGTTGCACATTTTCGGCGGCCCAAATTTTGGTGCATCGCTAGTATTATTCTTTATTTAGTTCTGTGTAACAGAATCAGATTTAACCGTTTTTTTTTTTTTTTTACCAATTATCAAAATAAAGTATAGTCCTAGAAAACTATTATTATATGCAAAACAGTAAGTCAAGTAATGAACTCAAACAGCAAGCTCTAGGCTGGCGTCAAATTTGAAATATGCTACACAATAATTTTACCGAAAATAAAAGGCAAAAAACCCGAAAACCGAAATAACCAAAAATGCAATTTTCAGCCGAAACTTTCTGCGGCCGAAATTTCGGTGCATCCCTAATATATATATATATATATCTGTATGTCTATCTGTGTGTATGCATGTGTATATATGTGTGCGTGTATGTTTGTGTGTGTGTTTATATGAATATATATGTGTATATATATATATTCTTTAATGGATGTGAAATTGTTATAGCTGCCACCCATGCTGTTTGGTGGTAAGGGAATGTAAAGTTTAGAAGGGACATCAGGCATAGCTGTCAAATATGGTAGGGGTTTGGGAATATATGTTTTGCCTGCTTCCATAGCTGGTTATACTAAAAGATGACAGTGGTGTTATCTACCATAACCTTCATATAACTTGTTCTCTAGTCTGTTTGCTACTATACAAGAAAACTACAATACCTGAGAATAATAATTGAAGCTTTATTTTTAAATGCATCTTCACTATGTGGATTTGAAATGCAGGCAATGTCTGTCAATACTTTAATGTTATATACATAAATGTTATATATATATATATATATATATAGAGCCAATTTTAACCCCTTTCCCATAACATGTATAGCAATCCTTTGTAGCCCTCTGGTTGCTTATTTACTGTAACTGAATTGAGAAATACCACCACCAGAAGATGATGGTTTTCAGCACACTGGTGCTATCATAAACAAATGATATATTGTGCTTTAAGATAAGTACTATTTTTTTTTTTTAAAGGAACAGTAAAGTAAAAATTAAACTTGTATGATCCAGATAGCATGCTATTTTAGATAATACAAATGGGAATAACTCCAATTGACTTCAATTATCTTATTTGCTTTGTTTTTTGGCATCCTTTGTTGAAAAGCATAACTAAGTAGGCTCATGAACAGCAATTCACTACTGGTAGCTAGCTGCGTGCTGATTGGCGGAAGTGCATATATATCCCCTGTCAATGGCTCATATGATGTGCTCAGCAAGCTCCCATTAGTACACTGCTTTAACAAAGGTTACCATACAGACGCCTAGATTTAGAGTTTTGCGGCCAAAGGGGTGCGTTAGCTATGCGTGGTTTTTTTCCCCCGCACCTTTTAAACAATGCTGGTATTTAGAGTTCTCTGAGGGGCTGCGTTAGGCTCCAAAAAGGGAGCGTACAGGCATATTTACCGCCACTGCAACTCTCAATACCAGCGTTGCTTACGGACGCGGCCAGCTTCAAAAACGTGCTCGTGCACGATTCCCCCATAGGAAACAATGGGGCAGTTTGAGCTGAAAAAAAACCTAACACCTGCAAAAAAGCAGCGTTCAGCTCCTAACGCAGCCCCATTGTTTCCTATGGGGAAACACTTCCTAAGTCTGCACCTAACACCCTAACGTACCCCGAGTCTAAACACCCCTAACCTTACACTTATTAACCCCTAATCTGCCGCTCCGTACACCGCCGCAACCTACGTTATCCCTATGTACCCCTAATCTGCTGCCCCTAACACCGCCGACCCGTATATTATATTTATTAACCCCTAATCTTTTTTTTGAATATAATATTTATTTGGAAATCACAAACATGATTACAATACATAGACACTATCCAACAGAAATTCAACGTTTAAACAATAACATAATAAAAAAAAAACGAACAAGAAATCTCTTGTACAAAAGTTGGAATAGGACTAGATATAACATAACATCATCTTAGCTGTGATTTCCACAAGTTTTTCTGATTTTACCCCCCCCCCCCCTTTGATTCACACTGACCTGTGTGATACAGCAGATAAAGGAAAAACAACAACAACAAAAAAGAGAAAAAAAAAAAAAAAAAAAGAGGAAAGGAAAAAGAAAAGCCCTTGGGTTAAACTAAATTACTCCCCCATCATTAATTAACCAGGAAGAAGGGAACAGGCCTCCTAACACTAGCTCTGCAAAGCTGATAGATAATAAAAATGGAAAGAGTATCTGTTTTTGTATGGGCAGGGAGAATGACTTGATGGCTGGACACCATCCTGATAAAAAGTTCTTGATTCTCTTATCTGAAGCATCCTGCAAATGGTAAGATTCAAACACTATTTGCTCCTGTATTGACTTAATAATCTCTACAAACCCTGGAACTCTCTTAGCTATCCAATGTTTTAATATCAGATGTCTAACCGTTAATATAATGGTATTGACAACCCCTGTCCAGTGGCTATCACTAATATTTAATGGAGATATCAAAAAAATAATATCTCGTAACTTCAGAGATAAAGATATTTTAAAATGTTGGTTAATCCAAAAGGTGATTTTTGACCAGAGTTGATTGATTTTGGGGCAGAACCAAAACATGTGTAGCAGGTCAGCTCTAGCATACGAACATCTGGGGCAGCTACTTGAACTGTTTGGATAAAATTTAGCGATTTTCAGAGGATATAAGTAGAAATTATTAATAAGCTTCATGTGGGATTCTTTCCAGCCCATAGAGACCTTACATTTCTTAGAAATAGAAAAGCTCTGTATAATACTCTCATGATCGACCTCAGGGATATAAGGAGACCAGAAATTGCAGATCTTATCCAGATATACTTGACTCTGTTTAGACAGCATAATATCATACATTAATGAGATCGATGTATCTCCTACACAAAATTTCTGCAAGAGTACTCTAACCTCCGACCAGGCAACTGATAAAGGAAAAAGCCAATTTTGAGCAGAGATATAGTGTCTGACCTGGAAGTATGCGAACAAATTAGATCTAGGAAGATCATATAGCTGAAAAAGAGATTCCGCTGTAAACATCTGGTGATTTCCATCTAGTAGTTGTTTTATAAGGTTTAACCCTCTTTCAGCCCATATTTTAAAGACTTTTTGATAGATACCTGGGATAAAATGAGGATTACCTCTAATAGGGAGGAAGTCTGAATATGTTGGATCAATGCTTAACATACTACAAAACTTGTGCCAGGCTATTACTATATTCTTAAATGATATGAGAGAGGCAACGTTAGACGGTAACTGTTGTGGTTTACAATGAAGAATAGCCTTTAAGGCAAAAGGATATATTAATGAAGTCTCTTCCTAAATAGAGGAGACTATATTAGCCTCTGTAATCCAATCACAAGCAAATTTAATTAACGTGGCTATATTATATAACTTGACATCAGGGAGAGATAAGCCCCCTGTAGATGACTTCTGCATTAATCTGGCCAAAGCGATACGGGGTTTTTTGTCCTTCCATAAAAATTTCGAAATAAATCCATACAATTTCCTAATGTCCTTATTCAAAATGAATATAGGAAGATTTTGGAGTGGATAGAGAAGACGAGGAAAGATAATTGTTTTAATCAGGTTCACCCTTGCCGTTAAAGCCAAAGGAAATGAAGCCCATAAATGAAGATCTAATTTGATTTTTTGAAACAGGGGCAAATAATTTGCCGAATACCAAAATTTGGGATTCTTATGCAGAACCAGGCCAAGATATTTAATGGCATTCACCATTTTGAATGGAGTTTTGACAGTGGGACAAGTCAATTTACCTAGGCACATCAATTCACTTTTTTCCAAGTTGACCTGGTATCCTGAAAATGCACTAAATTCTTCAAGGAGTTGCAGTAAAATTGGGATAGATTGGTGAATATCCTCCAGAAAAACCAGTATATCATCTGCATATAACAGCACTTTTAACCGTTGAGAGCCAAGGGGAATCCCCTGTAAACTATCCCTTAATCTGATTGTGAATGGTTCCAACGCCAGATTAAACAATAATGGGGATAACTAGACAACCTTGTCTAGTGCCCCGTTGCAACATATTAACCCCTAATCTGCCGCCCCCAACGTCGCCGCCACCTACCTACAATTATTAACCCCTAATCTGCCGACCGGACCTCACCGCTCCTCTAATAAATGTATTAACCCCTAAAGCAAAGTCTAACCCTAGCACTAACACCCCCCTAAATTAAATATAATTTTATTCTAACGAAATAAAATAATTCTTATTAAATAAATTAACCCTATTTAAAGCTAAATACTTACCTGTAAAATAAACCCTAATATAGCTACAATATAAATTATAATTATATTGTAGCTATTTTAGGATTAATATTTATTTTACAGGCAACTTTGTATTTATTTTAACTAGGTACAATAGCTATTAAATAGTTATTAGCTACCTAGTTAAAATAATTACAAAATTACCTGTAAAATAAATCCTAACCTAAGTTACAATTAAACCTAACACTACACTATCAATAAATTAATTAATTAAATAAGCTACCTACAATTGTCTACAATTAAATCAACTAAACTAAATTACAAAAACAAACAAACACTAAATTACAAAAACCCCCCACTAAATTACAAAAAATAAAAAAAGATTACAAGAATTTTAAACTAATTACACCTACTCTAAGCCCCATAAAAAAATAACAATGCCCCCCAAAATAAAAAAATGCCCTACCCTATTCTAAAATAAATATTTTACAGCTCTTTTACCTTACCAGCCCTTAAAAGGGCCTTTTGAGGGACATGCCCCAAAGAAAACAGCTCTTTTGCATTTAAATAAACATACAATACCCCCCCAACATTACAACCCACCACCCACATACCCCTAATCTAACCCAAACCCCCCTTAAAAAACCTAACACTAAGCCCCTGAAGATCTTCCTACCTTGTCTTCACCACGCCGGGTATCACCGATCCGTCCAGAAGAGGGTCCGAAGTCTTCATCCTATCCGGCAAGAAGAGGTCCAGAAGAGGGTCCGAAGTCTTCATCCTATCCGGCAAGAAGAGGAGATCCGGACCGGCAAACATCTTCATCCAAGTGGCATCTTCTATCTTCTTCCATCCGGCGCGGAGCGGGACCATCTTGAAGCAGCCGACGCGGATCCATCCTCTTCTAACAATGTCCTAAGTCCGAAAGAAGGTTCCTTTAAATGACGTCATCCAAGATGGCGTCCCTCGAATTCCAATTGGCTGATAGGATTCTATCAGCCAATCGGAATTAAGGTAGGAAAAATCTGATTGGCTGATTGAATCTGCCAATCAGATTCAAATTCAAACGGATTGGCTGATCCAATCAGCCAATCAGATTGAGCTCGCATTCTATTGCCGGATAGGATGAAGACTTCGGACCCTCTTCTGGACCTCTTCTTGCCAGATATAATGAAGACTTCGGACCCTCTTCTGGATGGATCGGTGATACCCGGCGTGGTGAAAACAAGGTAGGAAGATCTTCAGGGGCTTAGTGTTAGGTTTTTTAAGGGGGGTTTGGGTTAGATTAGGGGTATGTGGGTGGTGGGTTGTAATGTTGGGGGGGGTATTGTATGTTTATTTAAATGCAAAAGAGCTGTTTTCTTTGGGGCATGCCCCGAAAAAGGCCCTTTTAAGGGCTGGTAAGGTGAAAGAGCTGTAAAATATTTATTTTAGAATAGGATAGGGCATTTTTTTATTTTGGGGGGCTTTGTTATTTTTTTTAGGGGGCTTAGAGTAGGTGTAATTTGTTTAAAATTCTTAGGCCTAGATTTGGAGTTTGGCGGTAGATGGGCTGTTAACGCTACGCGGGCTTTTTTCTGGCCGCACCATAAAATTAACTCTGGTATCGAGAGTTCAAAAAAATGCTGCGTTAGGCTCCAAAAAAGGAGCGTAGAGCATTTTTTCCGCAAATGCAACTCTCGATACCAGATTTGCTTATGGACGCGGCCAGCCTCAAAAACGTGCTCGTGCACGATTCTCCCATAGGAAACAATGGGGCTGTTTGAGCTGAAAAAAAGCTGCGTTCAGCTCCTAACGCAGCCCCATTGTTTCCTATGGGGAAACACTTCCTACGTCTGCACCTAACACTCTAACATGTACCCCGAGTCTAAACACCCCTAACCTTACACTTATTAACCCCTAATCTGCCGCCCCCGCTATCGCTGACCCCTGCATTATATTATTAACCCCTAATCTTCCGCTCCGTAAACCGCCGCAACTTACATTATCCCTATGTACCCCTAATCTGCTGCCCCTAACACCGCCGACCCCTATATTATATTTATTAACCCCTAACCTGCCCCCCACAACGTCGCCGCCAGCTACTTACAATAATTAACCCCTAATCTGCCGACCGCAAAGCGCCGCCACCTACGTTATCCTTATGTACCCCTAATCTGCTGCCCCTAACACCGCCGACCCCTATATTATATTTATTAACCCCTAATCTGCCCCCCTCAACGTCGCCGACACCTGCCTACACTTATTAACCCCTAATCTGCCGAGCGGACCTGAGCGCTACTATATTAAAGTTATTAACCCCTAATCCGCCTCACTAACCCTATCATAAATAGTATTAACCCCTAATCTGCCCTCCCTAACATCGCCGACACCTAACTTCAATTATTAACCCCTAATCTGCCGACCGGAGCTCACCGCTATTCTAATAAATGTATTAACCCCTAAAGCTAAGTCTAACCCTAACACTAACACCCCCCTAAGTTAAATATAATTTAAATCTAACGAAATTAATTAACTCTTATTAAATAAATTATTCCTATTTAAAGCTAAATACTTACCTGTAAAAAAAATCCTAATATAGCTACAATATAAATTATAATTATATTATAGCTATTTTAGGATTAATATTTATTTTACAGGCAACTTTGTAATTATTTTAACTAGGTACAATAGCTATTAAATAGTTATTAGCTACCTAGTTAAAATAATTACAAAATTACCTGTAAAATAAATCCTAACCTAAGTTACAATTAAACCTAACACTACACTATCAATAAATTAATTAATTAAATAAGCTACCTACAATTGTCTACAATTAAATCAACTAAACTAAATTACAAAAACAAACAAACACTAAATTACAAAAAACCCCCACTAAATTCCGATTGGCTGATAGGATTCTATCAGCCAATCGGAATTAAGGTAGGAATATTCTGATTGGCTGATGGAATCAGCCAATCAGAATCAAGTTCAATCCGATTGGCTGATTTGATCAGCCAATCAGATTGAGCTCGCATTCTATTGGCTGTTCCGATCAGCCAATAGAATGCGAGCTCAATCTGATTGGCTGATTGGATCAGCCAATCGGATTGAACTTGATTCTGATTGGCTGATTCCATCAGCCAATCAGAATATTCCTACCTTAATTCCGATTGGCTGATAGAATCCTATCAGCCAATCGGAATTCGAGGGACGCCATCTTGGATGACGTCCCTTAAAGGAACCGTCATTCGTCGGGAGACGCCGGAAGAAGAGGATGGATCCGCGTCGGCTGCTTCAACATGGACCCGCTCCGCACCGGATGGAAGAAGATCGAAGATGCCGCTTGGATGAAGATGTTTGCCGGTCCGGATGTCCTCTTCTTGCCGGATAGGAGGAAGACTTTGGACCCTCTTCTGGACTTCTTCAGTGGATATCTAGCCCCCGCTTGGGTTGGATGAAGATATTGGAGCCAGGACCGATCGGTGATACCCGGTGAGGTGAAGACAAGGTAGGAAGATCTTCAGGGGCTTAGTGTTAGGTTTATTTAAGGGGGGTTTGGGTTAGATTAGGGGTATGTGGGTGGTGGGTTGTAATGTTGGGGGGGGGTATTGTATGTTTTTTTTTTACAGGCAAAAGAGCTGATTTTCTTGGGGCATGCACCGCAAAGGGCCCTGTTCAGGGCTGGTAAGGTAAAAGAGCTTTTAAATTTATTAATTTAGAATAGGGTAGGGCATTTTTTTATTTTGGGGGTCTTTGTTATTTTATTAGGGGGCTTAGAGTAGGTGTAATTAGTTTAAAATTGTTGTAATATTTTTCTTATGTTTGTAAATATTTTTTTATTTTTTGTAACTTAGTTCTTTTTTATTTTTTGTACTTTAGTTAGTTTATGTAATTGTAGTTATTTGTAGAAATTGTATTTAATTTATTTATTGATAGTGTAGTGTTAGGTTTTATTGTAGGTAATTGTAGGTATTTTATTTAATTAATTTATTGATAGGGTAGTGTTAGGTTTAATTATAACTTAGGTTAGGACTTATTTTACAGGTAATTTTGTTATTATTTTAACTAGGTAACTATTAAATAGTTCTTAACTATTTAATAGCTATTGTACCTAGTTAAAATAATTACAAAGTTGCCTGTAAAATAAATATTAATCCTAAAATAGCTATAATATAATTATAATTTATATTGTAGCTATATTAGGGTTTATTTTACAGGTAAGTATTTAGCTTTAAATAGGAATAATTTATTTAATAAGAGTTAATTAATTTCGTTAGATTTAAATTATATTTAACTTAGGGGGGTGTTAGTGTTAGGGTTAGACTTAGCTTTAGGGGTTAATACATTTATTAGAATAGCGGTGAGCTCCGGTCGGCAGATTAGGGGTTAATAATTGAAGTTAGGTGTCGGCGATGTTAGGGAGGGCAGATTAGGGGTTAATACTATTTATGATAGGGTTAGTGAGGCGGATTAGGGGTTAATAACTTTATTATAGTAGCGCTCAGGTCCGCTCGGCAGATTAGGGGTTAATAAGTGTAGGCAGGTGTCGGCGACGTTGAGGGGGGCAGATTAGGGGTTAATAAATATAATATAGGGGTCGGCGGTGTTAGGGGCAGCAGATTAGGGGTACATAAGGATAACGTAGGTGGCGCCGTGGCGGCGCTTTGCGGTCGGCAGATTAGGGGTTAATTATTGTAAGTAGCTGGCGGCGACGTTGAGGGGGGCAGGTTAGGGGTTAATAAATATAATACAGGGGTCGGCGGTGTTAGGGGCAGCAGATTAGGGGTACATAAGGATAACGTAGGTGGCGGTCGGCAGATTAGGGGTTAAAACATTTTTATCGAGTTGCGGAGATGTGGGGGGACCTCAGTTTAGGGGTACATAGGTAGTTTATGGGTGTTAGTGTACTTTAGGGTACAGTAGTTAAGAGCTTTATGAACCGGCGTTAGCCCAGAAAGCATTTAACTCCTGCTTTTTTTCGGCGGCTGGAGTTTTGTCGTTAGAGCTCTAACGCTCACTTCAGAAACGACTCTAAATACCGGCGTTAGAAAGATCCCATTGAAAAGATAGGATACGCAAATGGCGTAGGGGGATCTGCGGTATGGAAAAGTCGCGGCTGAAAAGTGAGCGTTAGACCCTTACCTACACGACTCCAAATACCGGCGGTAGCCTAAAACCAGCTCCTAACGCTGGTTTTCACGGCTAACGCCAAACTCCAAATCTAGGCCTTAGTGTTGTTTTTTTTTGTAATTTAGTTTAGTTGATTTAATTGTAGATAATTGTGGATAGTTTATTTAATTAATTTATTGATAGTGTAGTGTTAGGTTTAATTGTAACTTAGGTTAGGATTTATTTTACAGGTAATTTTGAAATTATTTTAACTAGGTAGCTATTAAATAGTTAATAACTATTTAATAGCTATTGTACCTGGTTAAAATAAATACAAAGTTGCCTGTAAAATAAATATTAATCCTAAAATAGCTACAATATAATTATTAGTTATATTGTAGCTATATTATGGGTTTTTTTTACAGGTAAGTATTTAGATTTAAATAGGAATAATTTATTTAATAAGATTTATTTTATTTTGTTATATTTAAATTATATTTAACTTAGGGGGTGTTAGGGTTAGGGTTAGACTTAGCTTTAGGGGTTAATACATTTATTAAAGTAGCGGCGAGGTCCGGTCGGCAGATTAGGGGTTAATACTTGAAGTTAGGTGTCGTTGATGTTAGGGAGGGCAGATTAGGGGTTAATACTATTTATTATAGGGTTTTTGAGGCGGGAGTGAGGCGGATTAGTGGTTAATACATTTATTATAGTAGCGGTGAGGTCCGGTCAGCAGATTAGGGATTAATAATTGTAGGTAGGTAGCGGCGACGTTGGGGGGGGCAGATTAGGGGGTAATAAATATTATGTAGGGGTCGGCGATGTTAGGGGCAGCAGATTAGGGGTACATAGGGATAATGTAGGTTGCGGCGGTGTGCGGTCGGCAGATTAGGGGATAAAAAATTTAATAGAGTGGCGGCGATGTGGGGGGCCTCGGTTTAGGGGTACATAGGTAGTTTATGGGTGTTAGTGTACTTTAGAGCACAGTAGTTAAGAGCTTTATGAACCGGCGTTAGCCCAGAAAGCTCTTAACTCCTGGCTTTTTTCTGCGGCTGGAGTCTTGTCGTTAGATTTCTAACACTCACTTCAGCCAAGACTCTAAATACCAGCGTTAGAAAGATCCCATTGAAACGATAGGATACGCAATTGACGTAAGGGGATCTGCGGTATGGAAAAGTCGCGGCTGGAAAGTGAGCGTTAGACCCTTACCTACAAGACTCTAAATACCAGCGGTAGGACAAAACCAGCGTAAGGACACCCTAACGCTGGTTTTGACGGCTAACGCAGAACTCTAAATCTAGGCGTAAGATAATAAAAGGGATTTGATAATAGAAGTAAATTGGAAACCTATTTCAATTTGTATTGTCTATCCAAATCACGAAAGAAAAAGTTTGGATTTTATGTTCCTTTAAGCGTTGAGACAACCTTATATATAAATTATGTTTCTTCGTTAAATATAGTACAGCAAAGCACCATTAGACAATTATAACTGCCACTATACCTTTTAAAAGGTAAAGGAAACGTATTTTTTTTTCTTTCATTATTTAGAAATAACATTAAATTTTAAACAACTTTCTAAGTTACTTCTATTATTTAATTTGCTTCATTTTCTTGATCCTATCCTTTGCTGAAAATCATATCTAGATAGGCTCAGTAGCTGCTGATTGGTGACTGCACATAGATGCCTCATTTGATTGGCTCACCCATGTGCACTGCTATTTCTTCAACAACAAATATCTAAAGAATAAAGCAAATTAGATAATAGAAGTAAATTGGAATGTTGCTTAAAATTGCATTCTCTATCTGAATCATGAGAGAAAAATCTTTAATGTCCCTTTTTATGATTAATTTTACAATATTTTATAAACGTTTTCAATGTTTCTTGTTCTTCATTTTCTTTGGAAGTTGAAGTTTCAACTTACAAAATGAATCTACTGTACATTTTGATGGATTTCCAAATAAAAAGTAAATAACACTGAGACATGGAAGGTTAAACGTTAAAATTTGGGAGGAGGGGGCTCATTTTGGAATCTCGCCCTGAGAGCCAGATTCTCTAGAAACGGCCCTGCCACTAGAGATAACAGAGAGATTTAAATTCTATAAAAGAAGGCAAGAGCCTGGTGAATCAGTTTCAGCATATGCCATTGCATTACATAAACTTGCACCTGTTGTTTTGGGGATTACCTGCATACTGCATTGTGAGACCAGTTTGTTATGGGCATTGCAAATAAAACATTGCTAAAGAAGCTACTCACAGAAGACAATTTAACATTAAAAAAGGGCTATGGACATTGCAAGCATTACAGAGCAAGCCTCTAAAGATGCTGATGTATTGCACAGAAGAATAAGCAACACAGGGGAGTCGCAGATGGAATTTTTTGAATTAGACTCTGGATCACAGTGTAAAGGAGCACAGAGTAAAATACAGCAAAAGAAACATTCAAAGCAGGAACAATCACATAACAAATGCTATCGCTGTTTAGCTGCTACACCTGATGCCAAGTTCCATGCTTGTGGTAATATGGGCCACCTACAAAGAGTCTGTAGACCCACAGCAGAGAGAGGCAGTAATCATCTGAGACAGAGCAAAGAATGCTTATAGACTTCAACTACAGGAGTCTTCTGAGGATTCAGCTGAACAATTTTCTAAACAGAATTTAAAAATATATAAATTGGATTCTAATCTTGCTACATAAACAGCTCAGGTTGTTATGAATGGCAAAGAACTGTCTGGATTTAGATACAGGTGCTGCTATATCTGTTATTGCTTTAGGGCAATTCCCCGAGTAAAGGGATCACTTTTTTACAGGTAAAAACTACATTCATTACACATATATTTACATATATTTCCAACACTAATGTAAATAAAGCATCATAATCCAATAGCTCACAAAGAAGTCCATCTAAAACACCATCAAAACAGTGTAAATATTATTATCCTTCATAAACTGATCCCCTTTGAAAACTGGTAACAGAATCACCAGTTCTGAGACATGGTATTACCTACAGAATTGTTTGGCCTCAGCTGGAGTATTTAAGATTTTATTTTCTCCATCAATGTGGATTAACAGTTTTGCTGGGTAAAGCATTCTTAGATTAAAGTTAGTTTTCCGTAATCTCGTACAAAAAGGCGACATTTCTTTTCTTTTTAAAGAAGTCTCCGCAGAGAAATCTTGGAATAAGAGAATTTTGTTCTGACCACTCATAAATGATTTTGTTTTTCTATAATGGGCGAGGTACACTAGCTTATCTTGAAATTTCATAATTATTGGTCTAGGTCTAGTGGTACCATTCAGACTTTTTTGTTGGCTACCAACCCTATGAATTATTTCTATTTGTATTGGGGCGCCTATATCTTGTATTCCCAGTAATTGTGGACGTTTTACTGCAGCAAACTCCATGAGATCCTGATATTCTGGGGTTTCAGGTAATCCTATGATACAAAGGTTATTCCGCCGTGAGCGGTCTTCAAGATCCTCTAGCCTCAGCAGGGCCGCGGATAGCTTCTTATCATAGAGTAAGCTGTCTTGTTCAATTATATTTGTTCTATCCTCCAGTTCTGATACTCTAGTCTCTACCTCAGTGATTCTGGATGCAAATTGTCTCACTTCAGTGGTTAAGTTGTTAATATCAGTTTTAATTTCTTGTTTAAGGCTCTCTAATCGTGGAGTAATTAGATGTGAAATTTGTGTGATTACGTCAGTTAATTCCCAATTTAGAGGCAGACTTTCATTTTGTTCAGAGATGGGCTCAGTATTAGTAACTAAGGACTTAGGGGTTTTTTTCTCTCTATTCTTGGCTGGTGAATTACCTTTAGTTTGTGACACAAATTTATCCATTGCATAGAAAAACCTTATTGTGCTGTAAGGAAAAAGGGAAAGTGCTAAACTAATGAGTGCAATATAGTGATATCAATGGCTTGTGCACTATAGTGTATTAAGGCTCAGTATAGAGCAACATATTAACAATTCCAAAAAAAAAAAAAATTCCAAAAGAAAGGAAGAAAGAAATAAGAAAAGTGAAGAAAAAAACAAAAAGTGAAAAAGGAGGAGGAAAGACACACAAGAAGCAAGAGGGGAAAGGGCGTGGGGGAGGAAAAAAGAAATTAGTATATTTCATGGCCAGTTGCCCTCAATATGATGAAATTATTAAATGCGATCAAAACCACCAATTTATATGCAGTTAAGCTTAGTTACTTAGATTTCAGTCTGTCTAAAAAGGAGAAGAACAAAAACCAAAAAGAAAGATTTTTTTTACAAATACTGAACAATATAATCTGGATAGGGAATGGTTGCTCCTATCTTGCATCAAGGTCTTGGGAGCATCCTTTTGCAACAACCTTATACTCTATGAGAAAATACAATGGGGGGGTAGTTATCAACGTGTCTATTTTACCTGCCTTCGCCGGCCCAATACGCCCGCCTAAGCTCGCCTTACATTGCCGCCGCGGACCTGCAAAAATTCGCCTAAGTTATCAAAAAAGCTGTCAAAAAGCCACGGACCAAGTACGGGGCGATGAGCAGCGGACTGTGATAGTTATCACTCATCCGATCTCGCTGCTCTTCGGCTTTTTTACAGCTTTCTTGCTAGCCTGTCACTAAGCACCCACACTAAACTACACTGTTCTACCCCCTATACCGGCGCCCCCGGAGCCCCCCGCAACTAAATAAAGTTATTAACCCCTAAACCGCCACTCCTAGACCCTGCCGCAACTCTTATAAATGTATTAACCCCTAAACCGCCGCTCCCTGACACCGCTGCAACCTACATTAAACCTAGTAACCCCTATCTTGCCCCCCCATACCGTCGCCCTCTATAATAAAGTTATTAACACCTATCCTGCTGATCCCGCACCTCGCCGCAACTAAATAAATAGTTTAACCCCTAAACTGCCGCTCCCTGACCCCACCGCAACTATAATATATGGATTAACCCCTAAACCGTCGCTCCCGGACCCCGCCGCAACCTATATTAAATTTATTAACCCCTATCCTGCCCCCCTACACCGTCGCCACCTATAATACATTTATTAACCCCTATCCTGCCCCCCACTACACCGCCGCCACTGTAATAAAATTATTAACCCCTAAACCTAAGTCTAACACTAACCCTAACACCCCCCTAACTTAAATATTAATTAAATAAATCTAAATAATATTTCTATTATGAACTAAATTAATCTTATTTAAAACTAAATACTTACCTATAAAATAAACCATAATATAGCTACAATATAAATAATAATTATATTGTAGCTATGTTAGGATTTATTTTTATTTTACAGGTAACTTTCAATTTATTTTAACTAGGTACAATAGCTATTAAATAGTTATTAACTATTTAATAGCTTACCTAGCTAAAATAAAGAGAAATTTACCTGTAAAATAAAAACTAACCTAAGTTTCAATTACACCTAACACTACACTATCATTAAATAAATTATTCCTATTTAAAACTAAATACTTACCTGTAAAATAAACCCTAAGATAGCTACAATGTAATTAATAATTACATTGTAGCTATCTTAGGATTTATATTTATTTTACAGGCAACTTTGTATTTATTTTAGCTAGTTAGAATAGTTATTAAATAGTTATTAACTATTTAATCACTATCTAGCTAAAAGAAATACAAAATTACCTGTAAAATAAATCCTAACCTAAGTTACAATTAAACCTAACACTACACTATCATTAAATAAATTAAATAAATTAAATACAAATAACTACAATTAAATACAATTACATAAACTAACTAAAGTACAAAAAATAAAAAAATAAGTTACAAACATTTAAAACATATTACAACAATTTTAAGCTAATTACACCTAATCTAAGCCCCCTAATAAAATAACAAAGCCCCCCAAAATAAAAAAAATTCCCTACCCTATTCTACATTAAAAAAGTTCAAAGCTCTTTTACCTTACCAGCCCTTAAAAGGGCCTTTTGTGGGGCATGCCCCAAAGAATTCAGCTCTTTTGCCTGTAAAAGAAAAATACAACCCCCCCAACATTAAAACCCACCACCCACATACCCCTAATCTAACCCAGACCCCCCTTAAAATAACCTAACACTAATCCCCTGAAGATCATCCTACCTTTAGTCGTCTTCACTCAGCTGAGCAGCGATGGAACTGAAGAGGAGATCCGGAGCGGCAGAAGTGATCCTCCAAGGGGCGCTGAAGAAATCTTCCATCCGATGAAGTGATCCTCCAGGCGGCGCTGAAGAAGTCTTCTATCCGGGCGATGTCATCTTCCAAGCGGCGCTGAAGAAGTCTTCTATCCGGGCGATGTCATCTTCCAAGCGTGGTCTTCAATCTTCAATCTTCATCCCGCCGACGCGGAACATCCTTCTTTCCCGACGGACTACCGACGAATGAAGGCTCCTTTAAGGGACGTCATCCAAGATGGCGTCCCTTCAATTCCGATTGGCTGATAGGATTCTATCAGCCAATCGGAATTAAGGTAGGAAAAATCTGATTGGCTGATTGAATCAGCCAATCAGATTGAGCTCGCATTCTATTGGCTGATCGGATCAGCCAATAGAATGCAAGCTCAATCTGATTGGCTGATTGGATCAGCCAATCGGATTGAACTTCAATCTGATTGGCTGATTCAATCAGCCAATCAGATTTTTCCTACCTTAATTCCGATTGGCTGATAGAATCCTATCAGAACTACCTCTACGTATATATCTTAGAGCATTGTGGGCCTGCACTTTTTGGAAGGGAGTGGATAAAGGCTCTTGGTATGCCTAATATTCATGTGCTGAATGATTTTAACTGACTAGACTCAACTGGATTTATATGCACCAGTGTTTGATGGCCAGTTGGGCTGTAAAGGGACGTCAGGTTTCTTTCAAATTAAAAGCATGACAAACACCAACATTTTTTCAATCAAGAAGTGTGCAGTATGCTCTAAGAGCCGGGGTGGAGACTGAATTAAAGCTTACATAGCACTGAATTAAAGGGTTCATAGGTTAGCGCTGCGGAATCTGTTGGCGCTCTACAAATAACCGATAATAATAATAGGTTTAGCACACTATGAAGTTTTAACTTCTAAAGGATATTGCATCAAATCAGCAAATCAATGGGGCAGTGTTACGGAGCTTTACGCTCCTTTATTGCAGGTGTTAGGCTTTTTTTTAGCCGGCTCTCCCCATTGATGTTTTTGGGGAAATCGTGCACAAGCACGTAAAACCAGCTCAAAGCAGCGCTGGTATTTTGGGTGTGGTATGGAGCTCAAGTTTGCTCAACGCTGCAATATTGCCTGCTAATGCCGGGTTTATGAAAACCTGTAATAGCAGCGCTATAGGGAGGTGAGCGGTGACAATAACTTGCAAATTAGCACCGAGCAGCTTTTACCGCAAAACTTGTAATCTAGCCGAATCTCATTAACATTTTAACCTGCCTTACTCTAGCAGACTCTTTGTGCTTTGTGTTTTATCACCACCTAGTGTCCCTTAATAGAATGTAATTTAAAACAATACATATATACAAGAGGCAAAGAACAACTACACAAATAAATTCCATTCCATGTCCCTATTCATACCTTTAGGATACATTGAATCTAATCTGTATATCCAATAAGAGTACACTGTGTGCAGAATTATTAGGCAAATGAGTATTTTGACCACATCATCCTCTTTATGCATGTTGTCTTACTCCAAGCTGTATAGGCTCGAAAGCCTACTACCAATTAAGCATATTAGGTGATGTGTATCTCTGTAACGAGAAGGGGTGTGGTCTAATGACATCAACACCCTATATCAGGTGTGCATAATTATTAGGCAACTTCCTTTCCTTTGGCAAAATGGCTCAAAAGAAGGACTTGACAGGCTCAGAAAAGTCAAAATAGTGAGATATCTTGCAGAGGGATGCAGCACTCTTAAAATGGCAAAGCTTCTGAAGCGTGATCATCGAACAATCAAGCGTTTCATTCAAAATAGTCAACAGGGTCGCAAGAAGCGTGTGGAAAAACCAAGGCGCAAAATAACTGCCCATGAACTGAGAAAAGTCAAGCGTGCAGCTGCCAAGATGCCACTTGCCACCAGTTTGGCCATATTTCCGAGCTGCAACATCACTGGAGAGCCCAAAAGCACAAGGTGTGCAATACTCAGAGACATGGCCAAGGTAAGAAAGGCTGAAAGACGACCACCACTGAACAAAACACACAAGCTGAAACGTCAAGACTGGGCCAAGAAATATCTCAAGACTGATTTTTCTAAGGTTTTATGGACTGATGAAATGAGAGTGAGTCTTAATGGGCCAGATGGATGGGCCCGTGGCTGGATTGGTAAAGGGCAGAGAGCTCCAGTCCGACTCAGACACCAGCAAGGTGGAGGTGGAGTACTGGTTTAGGCTGGTATCATCAAAGATGAGCTTGTGGGGCCTTTTCGGGTTGAGGATGGAGTCAAGCTCAACTCCCAGTTCTACTGCCAGTTTCTGGAATACACCTTCTTCAAGCAGTGGTACAGGAAGAAGTCTGCATCCTTCAAGAAAAACATGATTTTCATGCAGGACAATGCTCCATCACACACGTCCAAGTACTCCACAGCGTGGCTGGCAAGAAAGGGTATAAAAGAAGAAAATCTAATGACATGGCCTCCTTGTTTACCTGATCTGAACCCCATTGAGAACCTGTGGTCCATCATCAAATGTGAGATTTACAAGGAGGGAAAACAGTACACCTCTCTGAACAGTGTCTGGGAGGCTGTGGTTGCTGCTGCACGCAATGTTGATGGTGAACAGATCAAAACACTGACAGAATCCATGGATGGCAGGCTTTTGAGTGTCCTTGCAAAGAAAGGTGGCTATATTGGTCACTGATTTGTTTTTGTTTTGTTTTTGAATGTCAGAAATGTATATTTGTGAATGTTGAGATGTTATATTGGTTTCACTGGTAAAAATAAATAATTGAAATGGGTATATATTTGTTTTTTGTTAAGTTGCCTAATAATTATGCACAGTAATAGTCACCTGCACACACAGATATCCCCCTAAAATAGCTATAACTAAAAACAAACTAAAAACTACTTCCAAAACTATTCAGCTATGATATTAATGAGTTATTTGGGTTCATTGAGAACATGGTTGTTGTTCGATAATAAAATTAATCCTCAAAAATACAACTTGCCTAATAATTCTGCACTCCCTGTAGATTTACAACTAGTAATTATCCCCATAGTGTAGATACATTTATTGATCTGGTAAATAAAGATTTTAAAATGTTAAAAATAAAACAGAATTCCTTAAGGTTTAATAAGAACATGTCTAAGTCTGAATATGTGGCACTAGATAGAGATTTTTACTGGTTGAGGATGTTATTATCCCAGTTTTCTAAACGCTCCCAAAGATACATAAAAATAGATCTGCTCCCCCTGGGAGACTTATAGTGGCCAGCACTAATTCAGTATTTTCCAATATTTAAATATTCTTGGACAAATTGTTACAACCTTATGTTGTTAAATCTTTGTCCTATATAAAAAAAAACAGTGATTTCCTGTTTAAATTGGAAAGTTTAGATGTGACGTGTGTATTTTATACACATTAGATGTAGTAAGTCTTTACACATCTATCATTCACTCTAGTGGATTGGGACCTATAAAGAAATGTTTGTCCTCTGCCAATGACTATTCTGAAATCCAACAGGAGTTTTTTATAAGATTGTTGGAAATTATTCTTTATTACTTTACAACTTTTTATTTCAAGATGATTTTTATTTCAAGATGATTTTTATATGTGGAAACAGGGAATGGCCATGGGATCCAATGTCACCCCCACCTATGCCAACATATACATGAACTCAATGAATTTGAGAAAAAAAAAATGTATTTGAAAATATACTATTCTTGCAATATGGCGCCACATGGTGGCGCTATATTGATGATGTTTTAGGTATATGGTGAGGGGACATTGGATCCCTTGAAAAATGTGTATCCAACTTGAATGCAGCTACAACTCAGATCAAATTTACCTTGACACATGAAATATCAGTGCCATTTTTGGACACACTTGTGTACAAGGAAGGTAATTGCTTAAAAATGATTTATACATCAAAGAGACAGAGACAGTATACTACACTTCACTAGTTCACATCCTGAGGCTTTACTGAAGTCTCTTCCATACAGTCATTTGTTAATGGTGAGAAGGATTGTCCAAGATGACAGTCTAATATACACCAGACTAAATGAGATGGTTCAGAAATTTGTTGGTAGAGGTTATCCTAAGGAAAGTATCAATTATGCCATTAAGAGAGTGTATCAAATTCCCAGATCAGCCGTCTTAGTACCTAAAACGAGAAGAGGGAAAAATAGAAAACATGACAGAATGGCTCTAGTTACAGAATACAATATGTTAAGTAAACAAATTTCTGGAATTGTGAAAAAGTACTTGTATATTCTAAGGGAGTGCCATCTAGACATGTGCAATGCTAAACATTTTATTTTGTTTCATTTTCATTAGTTAAATAAATAATTTAGTTCCGGCAAATTAGTTTACTTAAGTTTAAAAAAAAAAAAATTGTTATGGTAAAGGGCCAGTCAAGTCCAAAAAAAAGTTCATGATTCAGTTAAGGAATGTAATTTTAAACAACTTTCCAATTTACTTTTATCACCAATTTTGCTTTGTTCTCTTGGTATTCTTAGTTGAAAGCTAAACCTAGGAGGTTCATATGCTAATTTCTTAGACCTTGAAGGCCGCCTCTGCATTTGACAGTTTTTCACCACTAGAGGGCGTTAGTTCATGTGTTTCGTATAGATAACATTGAGCTCATGCACTTGAATTTTCAGAGGAGTGAGCACTGATTGGCTAAAATACAAGTTTGTCAAAAAACTGAGATAAGGGGGCAGTTTACAGAGGCTTAGATACAAGGTAATCACAGAGGTAAAACATGTATTATTATAACTGTGTTGGTTATGCAAAACTGGGGAATAGGTAATTAAGGGATTATCTATCTTTTAAAACAACAAAAAAACAATTCTGGTGTTGACTGTCCCTATAAATTAAATCATTTTTTCGGATCCGTTGTTTTTTTTGGATCCATTCTTTATTCATATGCATTGTTCTATTCTGAAGTTTAAAATAGAATAATGCATAGAAATAAAGAATGGATCCGAAAAAATGAAAGGATCCGAAAAAACGATTTAATGTAAGATAACTAATATGCCGGTGATTCCCTAAACCACTGCCCCCCCCCCCCCCCACATCCCAGACACTAAAAAAACCTATTAACCCCTAAACAGCAGTTCCCTAACATCGTTGACACTAACTAAAACACTAAATAAACGTATTAACCCCTAAACTGCCATTCCCCAACATCGGCAACACTAACTAAATCTATGAACCCCTAAACCTCAGTTCCCCAACATCGCCGACAGTGACTAAACCTATTAACCCCTAAAGCACAGTTCCCCGACATTGCCGACACTAACGAAACCTGTTAACCCCTAAACCGCAGTTCCCCAACATTGCTGACACTAACTAAACCTATTAACCCCTTAACTGCCGTACACCCACATCACCAACACTAAATAAAACACTAAATAAACCATTAAATTGTTCAAGCGGGACTTCAAAAACTGTAAGTGGATCGTTTTGGGTTTAGTGTTAGTTTTTTTTAAGGTTTTTTTGGGTGAATTTTATTTTTAGATTAGGGTTTGGGCAGTAAAAGAGCTAAATGCCCTTTTAAGGGCAATGCCCATCCAAATGCTTTTTTTCAGGGCAATGGGTAGCTTAGGTTTTTTAGATATTTTTTTTTATTTTGTGGGTTTGGGGGGGTGGGGGTTTGTAATGTTAGTGGGTATTTGTATTAGAAAAGGAATATTTTTTATTATTTTTGATAGTTTGTTTGTTATTTTGTTTTAAGGCGTGTTTACTCTTGTAGCAAAACAGCTGTTTAACTTAGGGCAATGCCCTACAGAAGGCCCTTTTAAGGGGCCTTGGTAGTTTGGGGGGTGGGGGTTTGGATACTGTTAGGGGTGTTTATTTATTTTTTTGTAGCAAAAGAGCTGTTTAACTTAGGGCAATGCCCTACAAAAGGCCATTTTAAAAGGGTATCATAATAGGAATAATTATTTTGGATTTGTTTTTTTGTAATGGTAGGTTTTTTATTTTTGTAATTTTAAGTTTTAGTGTAAGGTAGCTTAGGTTTTATTTAGCAGGTAAGATTGTATTTATTTTAACTAGGTAGTTAGTAAATAGTTAATAACTATTTACTAACTAGTCTACCTAGTTAAAATAAATACAAACTTACCTGTGAAATAAAAATAAAACCTAAGCTAGCTACAATATAACTATTAGTTGTATTGCACAGGTACGTTACATTGTATTTAGATTTAAATAGGTATTATCTAGTTAATAATTGTAACTTTAATTTAGCTATATTTTAATTATGTTAAAAGGGGGGTCTTAGGTTTAGGGTTAGGTTTAGGGTTAGGGGTTAATATAGTTTAATTTAGGTTGTTGTGATCTGGGGGCTGGGCGGTTTAGGGGTGTATAGGTTTAGTTTGTATTGGCGATGTTTGTGAATGACGGTTTAGGGGTTAATAGCTTTAGTTAGTGTTGGCGATGTTTTGGAATGACGGTTTAGGGGTTAATAGGTTTAGTTAGTGTTGGCGATGTGGGGGGGTGCGGTTTAGGGGTTAATAGTAGGGTGACCATATTGCCGCTTTAAAAAGGGACACATATGAAAAATACATATGTCATGGTTCTTATACAAAACATTTCTTTAAACAGCCCTGAAAACAGCCCTGACATATGTATTTTTCATATGTGTCCCTTTTTAAAGCGGCAATATGGTCACCCTAGTTAATAGGTTTAGTTTGTGTCGGCGATGTGTGGGGGGGTGCGGTTTAGGGGTTAATAGGTTTAGCTTGTGTCGGCGATGTGTGTGGGGGTGTAGTTTAGGGGTTAATAGGTTTAATTAGTGTTGGCGATGTGGGGGGGTTGCGGTTTAGGGATTTATAGGTTTAGTTTGTGTCAGCGATGTGGGGGTGTGTGGTTTAGGGGTTAATAGGTTTAGTTTGTGTCAGCGATGTTTCGGAACGGTGGTTTAGGGGTTAATAGGTTTAGTTTGTGTCGGTGATGGGGGGTGCGGTTTAGGGGTTAATAGGTTTAGTTTGTGTTGGAGATGTTTCGGAATAGTTGTTTAGGGGTTAATAGGTTAGTTAGTGTCGGCGATGTGGGGGGTGCGGTTTAGGGGTTAATAGGTTTAGTTTGTGTCAGCAATGTTTCGGGATGGTGGTTTAGGGGTTATACCTTAGACTTAGAGTTAGTGACGGAGAACTGCAGTTTAGGAAGGAACAATGAAAAATTCTGAATATGAATAATGGATCCGAAAATTCAGAAACATATTTATTCATTTTCTGAATTTTTTGGATGCATCCGAATCACCGAATCGGCCAAAATTCAGCCGAATTCTAAATTTGTCCGAAACGAAACGCATGTCTAGTTAACAGCTCTTTTGCTAAAAAATTACAACAAACACCCCCTAACATTACAAACCCCCACCCCCTCAAACCCACAAAATAAAAAAAAACCTAACAAAAAAAGAAATAATCTACCCATTGCCCTGAAAAAGGCATTTGTATGGGCTCTTTTTCGGCCCATTAAAATAAAGAAGCCCTAATTTAAACCCCCCCCCAAAAAAAACAACCTAACACTAACCCCAAAATCGGTACTCACAGTTGCTGAAGTCGGCTAAAGATCTTCATCCCAGCGGCGAAGCATCTTCATTCAGACAGCTCCATCTTCATCCATTGCGGGACCAGCATCTTCTTCATCCCTGTGGAGGTGGAGCAGTCGATGCGCAGAGGCGGAGGTCCAGGTGGAGGTCCATCAGTCTAACGTGGAGGTCCTCTTCATGTGATGTCTGCCGCACACTGAGAATTCAATGCAAGGTACTCCTTTTATATTGGGGTACTGTTGCATTCCTATTGGCTGAAAAATTTAAATCAGCCAATAGGAATTAGAGCTGCTTAAATCCTATTGGCTAATTTGAACAGCCAATAGGATTTAAGCAGCTCTCATTCCTATTGGCTGATTTAGGTTAGTGTTAGGTATGTTTTGATTTTTTGGGGTGTTTTTTTTTAAGATTAGGGCTTTTTTATTTTAATGGGCCGAAAAAGAGCTGAATGCCCTTTTAAGGGCAGTAAAAGAGCTGAATGCCCTTTTAAGGGCAATGCCCATACAAATGCCCTTTTCAGGGCAATGGGTAGATTAGTTTTTTTTTAGTTAGGTTTTTTTTACTTTGTGGGTTGGGGGGGTGGGGGTTTGTAATGTTAGGGGGTGTTTATTTGTTTGCAAAAGAGTTGTTAACTTTAGGGCAATGCCCTACAAAAGACCCTTTTAAGGGCCCTTGGTAGTTTATTATAGATTAGTTTTTTTGTTTTTTTAAATGGAGTATTAGAATAGGAATAATTTTTATTATTTTGGATAATTTCGTTTGTTATTTTTTGTACTGGTATTTTTTTTATTTTTTGTAATTTTAGTGTTTATTATTTTTTGTTATTGTAGTTTAATTTTTTTTAGTGTTTTTTTTAAGTTTTGGTATGTTAGGTTTTTACTTTTAGTAAAGTTAGGTTTTATTAGTTTAAGTTTAGGTTTTATTTTTATTTCATAGGTAAGTTTGTATTTATTTTAACTAGGTAGTTAGTAAATAGTTATATTGTAGCTAGTTTAGGTTTTATTTTTATTTCACAGGTAAGTTTATATATAGGTAGTTAGTTAATAATTGTAACTTTTAATTTAGGTCTATTTTAATTATTTTAAAGTTAGGGGGTTTTAGGTTTAGGGGTTAATAATTTAATTTAGGTTGTTGCGATGTGGGGGGCGGCGGTTTAGGGGTTAATGGGTTTAGTTAGTGTTGGCGATGTTTGGGAACGGCGGTTTAGGGGTTAGTAGGTTTAGTTAGTGTTGGCGTTGTTTGGGAATGGCAGGTTAGGGATTAATAGGTTAATTTAGTGTTTTTGTTAGTGTTGGCAATGTCAGGGAACTGCGGTTTAGGAGTTAATAGGTTTAGTTAGTGTCAGTGATGTCGGGGAACTGCGGTTTAGGGGTTAATAAGTTTAGTTAGTGTAGGCGATGTCAGGGAACGGCGGTTTAGATTAATAGCTTTACTTAGTGATTTAGTTAGTGTCGGCGATGTCGAGGAACTGTGATTTAGATTAGAACAATGAAAAATTCAGAATATGAATAAAGAATGGATCCGAAAATTCGAAAACTGATTTATTCATTTTCTGAATTTTTCTGGATTTTAGTTATGGTGACGATTCGGAAATTCGGTTTCATTTGTATCTCTAAATCGGCCAAAATTCCGAATTACCCTCTTTTGGCATATAAAAGATCTAGTAATATTAAGGGTAGACTAGTGAGGGCTGATGTTGGCACTAGCAAGAAGGATAATACAGAATATATTACATCCAAAAGAAATGGCTGTTTCCCTTGTATATCATGCTCAAACTGTAATAGTATGATTAGGGGAAATACATTTGTACATCCATTAACAGGACAGAAGTTTATAATCTCTGGGTTCCACATGTGTAACACTACCTATGTAATTTACTTGATTAAGTATCCGTGTGGAATTATCTTTTTAGGTGAAATGACCCAGAGGGTGAGAGACAGGATGATACAGCACAAATCAGCCATCAGAAGAAAGGATGTCCCTGTGGCACACCATTTTGTCGAGGCTGGTCATTCTGTCTCTCAACTCAGATTCCAAGTTATTGAGCATGTGGCTCCTTTAAGAAGAGGGGGGTAATAGAGAATTGTACCTTAGGAAACGTGAAGCATATTAGATATACAGATTGGATTCAATGTATCCTAAAGGTATGAATAGGGACATTGAATGGAATTCGTGCCATCAATGTCTGTCGAGCTTATTGACTGCAGCGAATGCGTCTAGATTAATGCTTTAATAAATGGGTACCCTAAAAGTTAACATGTTTCCTATACATCAGCGGTTTTCAAACCTGTCATCAGGCCTCCCCAACGGGTCCGATTTTCAGGATATCTAAACTGGCGCACAAGTGAAATTATCAGCTGGCAATTATCCTGCTCTCACCCAGGGTAATCCTGAAAATCTGGCCTGTTAGGTAGGCCTGAGGACAGGTTTGAAAACCCTTTCTCTACCTTAAGCTTATCATTTTGAAAGCCATGACATTGCATTCACATTGTTAGGAAACTATATTGAAATAAGGCTAAAACTGTTGCTTTAAAATGTCTGCAGCTGCTATATATTTGTGCACTATTCACTCGAACGGTTGGTGCAACCAAGACACATAGCTTACTCTAATTTTTCCCTGTTCATTAAAACTCATGGCTATGGGGATATTTCTCTCCATAAAGGGAAATGAAACCCACATTTCTTTTTTTCATTAATCAGATAGATCATGTGATTTTTAACAACTTCTTTATTCTTTGTTTTTTTTTGTATATTTTGTAGAAAATCATGGAGATAAACTCAGAAGTATGCACGTCTAGAGCACTATATGGCAGCAGTTTTACAAGAATATTATCCATTTGCAAGACCACTAGATGACAGCACTATTCCCTACCATGTAGTGCTCAACACACCTACCTAGGTATCTCTTCAACACAGAATATCACAGGAACCAAGCAAATGTGAAAGAAGAAGTTAACTTGGGAACTTTTTAAAAAATGTATGCTCTGTCTGAATCAGAAAAGACATTTTTTTTTGTTTCATATCCTGTTAAAGGGACATTGTACACTAGATTTTCCTTTGCATAAGTATTTTGTAGATGATCCATTTATATAGCCCATCTGGTAGTGTTTTTATAAAAATGTACAGTTTTGCTTATTTTTTAATTACATTGTGCTGATTTTCAGACTCCTAACCAAGCCCTACAATGTCAGATGTATACGCGCGTTTACAGACTCCTGCAGGCTCATGTTTATGTTATCTGAATTTTCATATGCAGGGGAGGGGGTATTGACTGCTCTTCTTGTTTACCCAGCCCCTTTCAGTGGGTGTCCCAGACTACCTCATCAATAGTGCTAAAGTCAATTTTAAACGGTTTTATACTGGATTTTTAGATCAGTATCTGTGCATATTCTTCTTTATAGTAGTGTATTTTACATACAGTTGTATGAAAATTGGTGTATACTGTCCCTTTAAAGGGACAGTCTAGGCCAAAATAAACTTTCATGATTCAGATAGAGCATGTAATTTTAAACAATTTTCCAATTTACTTTTATCACCAATTTTGCTTTGTTCTCTTGGTATTCTTAGTTGAAAGCTTAACCTAGGAGGTTCATATGCTAATTTCTTGAAGCCCACCTCTTTCAGATTGCATTTTAACAGTTTTTCACCACTAGAGGGTGTTAGTTCACGTATTTCATATAGATAACACTGTGCTCGTGCACGAGAAGTTATCTGGGAGCAGGCACTGATTGGCTAGACTCCAAGTCTGTCAAAAGAACTGAAAAAAGGGGCAGTTTGCAGTGGCTTAGATACAAGATAATCACAGAGGTAAAAAGTATATTAATATAACTGTGTTAGTTATGCAAAACTGGGAAATGGGTAATAAAGGGATTATCTATCTTTTAAAACAATAAAAATTCTGGTGTATACTGTCCCTTTAATGCCCATGACAGAAATATTTAAGTTCAATTAAATAATAATACTGTTTTGAGATATTGCTGGAGTAAATCAGTTTATTCTGACCACACAGTACATATAGTAAATGTTCTAAAAAAGCAAACATTTTCCATTTATATAGAAGAGTAAATCATGCTATAGAGCTTAAAAACAAACCTTGAAATGCCCAACAAAGAAACTGTGGTAGAATGGGTTAGTCATGTCCAATCACTTGCAGTCAAACTGGACAATAATCGTTGCATAAACACTAATCACATATTTCATCAAACTCAAGCACAGATTTTTAGTGCATCTGTAACACAAAAGAGAAAAACAATAATGTTACAAATTAATTGATAATTGTATCTATGTGTATATGGAATATGCAATTCAGGCGTAAACTGCATTTATTGATAGAAAAAAAAAGGTACATTTGTAGATAGCAAATGCTATGTGGCTGCTTTTTTTATTTAATTTCCCAATCTAATTGCAAAAATGAACACTATTTTGAAGACAGAAAGAGTACAGAGGCACAGTATCAATGAATAAAACAGACTGGCTTTCTCTTGTTGAGTGGTAGAATCAATACACACAATACAGTGTGCGGACTGATAGAAAATGACTCATTGTTCACAAGGCTTATTTTCAGATATGCTGCAAATGATGCTATTCGCACACCATTGACTTTTTGCTGGTTTTTCAATGCATTACAAATTATAAAGATATAGCGAGAATATCTGAATCAGGCTGATTTTCAAGTTCAATTGCTGCTATGCTACATGGAAAAAGTAAAAGGGTAAGCAAAGCTGAAAAAGAAATGTTTTCCTGTAATGCAAAGAAATGTTAGAGGTTGATAGTGAATAGAAAAAATCATTAAAATCCTCCTGCAACAATCTATGTACAGTGTGGATTGAAACTTTCTTCATAGAAAATATGATGATCTGGTTCATTCAAATACCTCAGAATTCCAATGTGAAGGCACATTCAAATTAAAAATTCTTCCTAATTTGCTTGAAACCCCTCAGGAACCAGTTTATTGCTTTTCTAATTTAACCCCCCCTAAAAAAAAAAAACCTGACAAAACCTCCTGTATCTTGCATGTGATTGTGGACAATTCAGTACTATTCCAGTCCAGCAAAATAAATTTTCCTGCACAGTTCTAGTAGGTTCAGGAGCATGTCAGTGACTGTGCAACACTCATGAGGCTACCTCAATATTGTCTCATGGAAAGGTCCGATTTAACAAAGAATACAAAGCGAAAGAAGCCAATTTGGTAATGGTAAAAAAATTCTTCAATTGGATTTTTTTTTTTAAATTGCTCACAATACGATGCAATCATGTATTTTGAACTGTATGTCCCTTTAAAAAAAAGAGGGTAAAAATCAACCCATGAAACTACTGATATGGTGATATGATGATGAACCAACATTGTGAAGGAAATTTACTTTATTTGTTAGCAAATAGAAAAATAGGTTTAGGCATTTGGAATATTTAGATTAAAGGGACAGTCTAGTCCAAAATAAACTTTCATGATTCAGATAGGCCATGTAATTTTAAACAACTTTCCAATTTATTTTTATCACCAATTTTGCCTTGTTCTGGTATTTTTAGTTGAAAGCTAAACCTAGGTAGGCTCAGATGCTAATTTCTTTGAACTTGAAGATCACCTCTTATGTGAATGCATTTTGACAGTTTTCACCACTAGAGGGTGTTAGTTCATGTGTGTCATATAGATAACACTGTGCTCATGCACGTGGAGTTACCTAGGAGTCAGCACTGATTGGCTAAAATGCAAGTCTGTCAAAAGAACTGAAATAAAGGGGCAGTTTGCAGAGGCTTAGATACAAGGTAACCACAAAGGTAAAACGTGTATTATTATAGCCTGCCCCAACCTTTCACAACTTGACGCAAAAATTTAGAATTAGACGGATCCGGCAAGGCGAGCGTGCAGTAGAAAAACGATAAGACCACTAGGCGTGAATGAACAGCTCCCTGACGGGCGCCTGCATGCCAAAGACTCACCAGCCAGTCACACTGCCTCAGTGTTCTGATGACGACAAAATGCTTCCCATTCTCACGTAGGAGCGCCAGGTGTTAGGGGCTAGTGAAGCTTGCACTAAAGGGAGCAGGGATATCCAGAATGAAGGAGCTGCCAAAGGAAACCAGGACAAGGTAAGCCTTCGGCGGTGGCCTGGGGGGCTAAGCTTCTAAATGTCACCCAATCAAACCTCAATAGAGCGTCTGCTAGGACATTATTAACCCCAGGGACATGCTGCGCCTGAAAGTGGATGTTAAGTTCCAGACAGCGTAATACCAGATGTCGCAACAAGCAGACTACCGTGGCCGATGTGGCCGAAAGGCCATTAATAGCGTGTACAACACTGAGATTATCTGTCCAGAAAATAACTGTCCTGTTAGCAAATTGATTTCCCCAGATTTCTACGGCTAATACTATAGGGAACAGTTCTAAAAGGGTAAGGTTGCGGGTTAGACCCCTAATCCTCCAATCCTCAGGCCACGGACCTGCACTCCACTGACCTCTGAAATATGCCCCATATCCCTTGGATCCTGCTGCATCTGTAAACAGGTGCAGAAGCTGACTGGAAATGGGTTGAGAGCGTCATAATCGAATCCCATTGAACTGCTGGAGAAAAGTCTCCCAAATTTGTAGGTCAGCTCTCATGCCCTCGGTTACCCAAATTTTGTCTGATGGCTTAACTCTCCCTTTAAGTTTTGCTTCCAATCTACGGTTAAAGACCCTTCCCATCGGGATGACTCCACCCGCAAAATTAAGAAGACCAAGGAGAGATTGCAACTGCCTAAGTGTTATTGTTCTTTTAGAAACAGCCGTTTTAACCGCCTCAAGCATATCTTGTACTTTACCTGAGGGTAGTCTGCAAAGCCTTTACCTTCAGTGTAGTCTTCTCTGGGGCCTCCTCTGCCCCGTCACCACTTTCTGTCGGAGTACCGCAAGGCTCTGTCCTCGGTCCCCTTCTCTTCTCAATCTATACGTCATCACTAGGTTCCCTAATTAAGTCCCACGGTTTCCAATATCATTTGTATGCCGATGACACCCAAATCTACTTCTCTGCACCAGAACTATCTCCTTCCGTGCTAACCCGTGTCACTAACTGTCTTTCTCACATCTCTTCCTGGATGTCCTCTCACTACCTCAAGCTAAATCTCTCCAAAACTGAGCTCCTCATTTTCCCCCCTTCTTCCAAAATCTCCACCCCCAATATCTCTATAACTGTCGACAACTCCATCATTACCCCTACCCCACATGCCCGATGTCTTGGGGTCACATTTGACTCAGATCTTTCCTTCACTCCTCACATTCAGTCCTTGGCTTCAGCCTGCCGCTTCCACCTTAAAAACATCTCTAAAATTAGACACTTCCTTACACAAGACACAACTAAGATTTGAATCCACTCTCTCATTCTTTCCCGCCTTGATTACTGCAACTCTGTTCTCTCTGGTCTCCCCACCTGCCGCCTAGCTCCTTTACAATCCATATTGAATGCCTCTGCCAGACTCATCTTCCTTACACGTCGCTCTTCATCTGCTGCGCCTCTCTGCCAATCCCTTCACTGGCTTCCTCTTGCCTCTAGGATCAAACACAAAACTCTCACTCTTACATACAAAGCCCTCAACTGCACTGCTCCCCCCTACATCTCAGACCTTGTCTTCAGATACTCTCCCTCCCGTCCCCTTCGCTCTGCTCATGACCTCCTACTCTCCTCCTGTCTTGTCACCTCATCACACTCCCGTTTACAGGACTTCTCCAGACTGGCTCCCATCTTGTGGAACTCTCTGCCTCGCTCCACAAGACTCTCTTCTAGTTTTAAAAGCTTCAAGTGCACCCTAAAGACTCTACTGTTCAGGGACGCATACAACCTACGCTAACCTTTCCTAATACCAGTTCCTCTCCTCCACTGCAATCCCCTGAACCCTCTTAGCATGTAAGCCTAAAAGTCCAGCTGTTTGTAGATCACCTTCTTAAGAGCTGACTACAACAGTGCAACTCTTGGCAGGGCCCTCTACCCTATAATTGTTTTGTTGTACTCCCCCTTTGTTTATAGTGCTGCGGAATCTGTTGGCGCTCTACAAATAACCGATAATAATAATAATAATAATAAAAAGCCTGGCGACGGTATAAATTTCAATACTCAGGAATGTAAGGCAAGTGCCCGGGCCTTCAGACTTATCCTCCACTAAAGGAACCCCAAATTGAAACATTAATCTACGGATGGTGTCCATTAATTACTGGCACTCATCTGTCCCTTGCCCTCCCACTAGGAGGAAGTCGTCAAGGTAGTGAGCTATATGATCAGTGCCAGCCGAACGAATGTTTCAAACAAAGCACATGAGATGGCACAGCCCATGGGCAGGCACCAGTCCACATAGAAACCACCATCAAACCTGCAACCCATGAGATGAAATGCGGATAGATGCAGTGACAATAAACAGAAGGCAGATTCAATGTCTAATTTTGCCAATAAAGCACCCGGTCCCACCCCACATACCAGCTCTACTGCACTATTAAAGGATTGATAATACACCGAGCTAAGCCCAGGGTCAATTGCATCATTGACTGAACTGCCTCTGGGATGGGAGAGGTGCTGTATTAGATGAAATTTCCCTATTTCTTTTTTGAGCACGACACCTAAGGGTGATATGATGAAGTCTGCCAAAGGGGGGGAAGGGAAGGGGCCTATAACATGACCCATGCTAATTTCCTTTCTAAGTTTTTCCCTGACCTCCTCTGGGTATTGGTAAGCTGATTTCAAATTACGAGTGCATGAAAATCCTTTCATGCCTGTTGTTACGGGGATATGGAAACCACTAGAAAAACCATCAGATAGCAGGGTTGCTGCCTGGCGGTCTGGATACACCCTGAGCCAAGGTTCAAGAGCGTGCACCTTCACCGGTGTTGAAGCTCTTTGAAACAGGAGCAAGTTTAGTTTGCGATCTGGTGGCTGTGAAATCTCGTTTCTTTGCACATTCGAGCCCCGCATGGGCTCCACCACAGAACCTGCATGTGTGTATAAATGCGCAAGAACTACCTCTGTCACATTTATTTTCCTGGAATGCCCAGCAAGCACCCCCCTTCACTTAGCCTTAGAGGACCGAAAGGATTGGTTTGAAAAATTAGTGGAGGAGGAGGGAGACCCATGAGAGCCAAGGTGTTGCCACAGGCATGTATCTGTGGCATCGAAGGTGAGAACTGGGTTCCCAGCCATCTTCTGCCTAAATTCTGCGTCATATTCTCTCCATGGTCCTTCAACAAATTTCCTCTGAATCTAGTGTATATTATCTGTATATTTGAGAATGGCGTTGCACTGGCTAGGGTATTTCTCTAAGTAGCATGATGTAAAAACTCTAAAGCATATCAGCCACTCCTCAAAGGTTTCTGGGCATTTAAATCTTTTAGGCCCGGTACCATCTGCACTCTTTTCCCTCTGCCTACAGGCCTCTGCTGATAATTCAAATATGTTCACATATTTACCTTGTTGTATTTTTTTAATAGTCTTCGGTTTTAAGTGCCCGTGTAAAGAGGGGGTATAAGATGGCAAAGAATCGCCATGAAGAGCAACTTTACGCTCAGAGACTAAGCTAACTGGTGGGCGCTGTTCAGACTGAGAATTTTGGGCATGCGAGGATTCAGGTGATGTAATTGCCAATTGTGGCTGGGTTGTTTTCTTAAATGAACCTGATTGAAATTCCTGCCACATTCTTTTAACCATGGAAAACATGCGTTTTTGACCCTTACCCCTCAACCCCAGGGAGGTGTCACTGTCACAATCTGAGTCAGAGAATGACGAGTCAGCTATATCAGGTCTGTCGACAGTAAATGTGTCTGACTTACCGGGACTGGGCACTGTATTGTCCTGCAATGGTGTAGCCGATGTAGAAGCCGCAGGCAGATGAACGCCATCCAGATGATTTGATGTAATAGGAACACCCTGCTGTGGACACGGCCTAGACTGTACTTCAGTTGATGTCCTGGGCAAGCTGCCAGGGGCTGAAGAAGAGACCTATGGGCCAGGCATGTCAAGCATTTGTGCCTCAGGCTGAGCTGCGTTCTGTAATAAAGAAAATAAATTGCGAGCACTACGGACACAGGGAATGGAAGGATTAGTAGCCCCTAATCCTGTTGCATTTTGAACATTCACACTCCCATACTCTTCAGCTGACTCACTCATAGTGCCAATGTTATGGGGCTGAAAAAATGCTGCTTGCTGAACTCCCCCACTTGCATGTTCCACCATTAGTTCGCTCACAGAATCACTCATATTTTGGGCATTCATACTACTAGCAGGCCCTGTACGAAATTGTGATGGTACAGACAAATTCACATTTCCCCCATCAATATATGTCCCTGATGTATCATTCATGCTTTGCGCATTCACAGCTCCCCTATTTCTATATGTCCCTGATGATTCATTCGCAGTTTGGTTGCTGCCAATGACCAGGCTGTTAGGAACAACATCCCTTATGATTGCGCCTTGCTGAATTGGCCTATCAGAGAAATTAAAACTGCCTTGAGCCTGTGCTTGTATCGCATTTAATTGTCCTTCATTACCCTGTCTATTATCCTGATTCTGATGTATGGCGACATAAGCCTGGCTCCCCTGCCCATGGGGTTTAAGTTATGGCCCTGAGCAGTGTTACCCCTTTGCTTTTTGAGCCCTCTATATGCATTCCTGTTAGTCCCTGCTGCCTGTTTAATGCCCCGAACGTTACCGCTAAGTGCCCCGCCCCCACTTAACATAGATCTTGAGGGACCCCTAGCAACAACCTTCCGCTGCCATGTACGTGTACCCCTTGGGCCTACTAAGCCTCACCTGTCCGGCGTCCTCTCTTGGTGCTCACCTGTAGTGGCATCTTGAGGACCCGACCGCTCGCTGCCATTCCCGACGCTGTTGTGGCCGATGGTGACGCAACCGGAAGTGGGAGCCCACGTGACGGACACTTCCAGTTGCGTAGTTGCGGCCTGTACCAGAGGGTTCACCATAGACGAGGCCTGGATTGGGACGCGAGGACTCGACAAGGACATCACCGCCGCGATGGATGCCAGGAACAAGGACACGGCCGACGCAGCAGAAGGAGGGATTGCGGCGAACAGAGAAGACACTGCAGAGTCAGGTAAGACTCCGGAAGGTACCAACGCCATAGGGCCTGCTACTGGGGGTACGCCTGGGCCTATGTGGGCCACGGGTGGGGCCAATGGTGCCCCAATCAATCCGGGAGGTGCCAACACCATAGGGCCTGCTACTGGGGGTATGTCTGGGGCTATGTGGGCCACGAGTGGGGCCGATGGTGCCCCAATCAATCTCGCACTGACCTGGAGGGCCCTACAGGTACCGGAATAGGCCCCAGAGATGCCATGTGGTCGGCCGAGTAGGCCGGAGCCTCATTAACATTAGCAATTGACCTAGGGGGCCTGTCATATTGAGGCCTAGAAATCGGAGAGGCCATTGTAGTGTTAGGATCAAACACGGGCCCACCCTGATTTATTGGAATTACTGGGGGCATATGGGGGCCAATAATCTGGTCTTGAGGCTGGAGATGGGCCGATTCATGAGCAGGCCCAGCAATAACATAAATTGCAGAGGCCGAATGATCTCCCTCACTAAGGGCATGCATGTCTGCCCTAACAACAGTATGTGTTATTTGTCTTGCCATTGCAGGGGATCTACTAGATTGTGCCTGTATGTATTGTGTAGGTGTGATGATATCCTCTAGCTCCTCAATAGTATCTAATGCACTTATCTGTTTTTTCTGCTTTTCTGTTCCAGGTTTCCTGAACTCCAACTGATGGAAACGCTGTGGAGGCAGTGTGAATCGTCTGGAACGCTGCATTGTCAAGAGAAATTGAAAATTTCCCTGAACAATCACAGAAAAAACGTCTCTGCACCGGATTCCAGGAAGAAGAGGGCCAGGAAGCTGTATTCTCCACTTTTAAGGTAAGCAAGGGGGGGCTCCTCCCTCCTGAGCAACAATGTTGCCACTAACCTCCCTAGCCTGCCCTCTTCTCCTATATCACTCCTTTTGGCCTTAACCCTTAGCTTGCTACAGGCCCAAATGTGCCCTACACTGCCTTTCTCTTTTGTTGAAGGAGCAGCAATGAACTACTGGGAGCAAGCAGCACAAATATTTCTAAAGTTTAACATCACATAATGCAAAATTTTAATTTTAATAAAATGCATCCAAAGGTTAATAATGACAGACTCAATGACACTTTACTGACTGAAAAAAATAAGAGACAGGACTTGGGTCAAGTTGAAGAGTAGCAGGCTCAGAAGTAATTTGCAGAAGCACTTCTTCACCTGAAGGGTGGATATTCATGGAATATAAGTCAATTTGAGGTTTTAGAGACAAATTCTGTGGAGGACTTCAAGAGTTCCTGTAATAAGCATAAGGCTGTCATACAAACTAATTAAGCTTATACTATAGGAAATATGGGTAAGAGTATTTGCACTGTATGAACTTTCTGGTTATTATCTGCTGACAAAACCTGTGTTTCCATCTTTCTGTCTAGCATATGGCAGGACCATAGGACATCCTTTTTATTTATTTTTATGTTATGAAGATCTACAAGATATTTGCATAAAAACTATATTTTATTCCAATCACACGTTATCTCCCATCCTTATTCTTCCTCTGTAATTCCTTTCTCTTTGTATCTATTTCAATCCTTAAAGGGACAGTCAACACCAGAATTTTTGTTGTTTTAAAAGATAGATAATCCCTTAATCACCCATTCCCCAGCTTTGCATAACCAACGCAGTTATAATAATACACGTTTTACCTCTCATTACCTTGTATCTAAGCCTCTGCAGACTGCCACCTTATTTCAGTTCTTTTGACAGACTTGCATTTTATCCAATCAGTGCTCACTCCATGGTAAATCCATGTGCATAAGCTCAATGTTATCTATATGAAACACATGCACTAATCCCCTCTAGTGTTAAAAAACTGTAAACATGCATTTAGATTAGAGGCAGCCTTCAAGGTCTAAGAAATAAGCATATGAACCACCTCGGTTTAGCTTTCAACTAAGAATACCAAAAGAACAAAGCAAAATTGGTGATAAAAGTAAACTAGGAAGTTGTTTAAAATTACATGCCCTATCTGAATCATGAAGGTTTTTTTTTTGGACTTGACTGTCCCTTTATTTATCATATTTAATTTCTATTTATTTCTCCTCCCCTTTTTCCCTTTTTGCCAGCTAGCCTATTTTACATTCAGCCAGTGTGCCTCCTTCTTCTACAATTGTTCCTAGTGTTTAATCCCTGCCCCCCTCCTCTCCTCTTACCGAAAAGCTATGACAACCTTTGGCTGTGGCTGCTACTGTTCATGAACTGCATCAGTTGTTCTCAACTGTAGCAGTTCTGTGTCTTTCCAATTGACCTGCTGCTGCCATTTGATAGAAAATCAACTCCTGGCTCCCCCCAAGTCTGCCCTGCCCCTCAAGGTCTCTTTAGACTCTCTGGCACCATCTTATGTGCTCCCCACATTGCTATCAGTGTCACCTGGTGCACCCAGCCATTGTTAGGCAGTGTGGATGGCTAAGTAGTAACTATATAGCAGCAAGGTAGGATAACTCAGGTATGGAGATGCATTAAGCCCTGGGTGATTACACTGAGACCTCAAAGAGAAAAATCCAGAGTGCAATACAATTATAACAGGATAAGTGCTCAGTGAGGGAGTGACATGATAAACAAAACACCTAAAAAAAATGTCAGCATCACTCTATTGAAGATAGTTATTGCAAAAGGATGAATAGATTGTTCACTTTGCATTAAGGGTTGTCAAGTCAAGGACTTTTACAGAAAAACGTAATCGGCATTATAGGGGGTTGGTTTTACACTAACTGTGCTGCAAAATTGTCTAGGTAATACCCTGTAATACCCCTACCTTCTTCTTGCTGCAACGGACCAGTCTGCGGCACCTACTAGCAGCACAACCATGTATTTGCTCCATTTGGTTTATATCCTCCTAGTATCTGCAGATGTGGCCCCTTCAGTTACAGTGAGTTACATCCTGCATCGCACCACATGTGGAAGGGGGAATTTCTTGCTGCTGGGAACTTACAGTTTCAGGTTTAGAAAAATAAAGGTCAACACATAGGCCTAGATTTGGAGTTCGGCGGTAAAAGGGCTGTTAACGCTCCGCGGGCTTTTTTCTGGCCGCACCATAAAATTAACTCTGGTATCGAGAGTTCAAACAAATGCTGCGTTAGGCTCCAAAAAAGGAGCGTAGAGCATTTTTACCGCAAATGCAACTCTCGATACCAGAGTTGCTTACGGACGCGGCCGGCCTCAAAAACGTGCTCGTGCACGATTCTCCCATAGGAAACAATGGGGCTGTTTGAGCTGAAAAAAAACCTAACACCTGCAAAAAAGCAGCGTTCAGCTCCTAACGCAGCCCCATTGTTTCCTATGGGGAAACACTTCCTACGTCTGCACCTAACACTCTAACATGTACCCCGAGTCTAAACACCCCTAACCTTACACTTATTAACCCCTAATCTGCCGCCCCCGCTATCGCTGACCCCTGCATATTTTTTTTAACCCCTAATCTGCCGCTCCGTAAACCGCCGCAACCTACGTTATCCCTATGTACCCCTAATCTGCTGCCCTAACATCGCCGACCCCTATATTATATTTATTAACCCCTAATCTGCCCCCCTCAACGTCGCCGACACCTGCCTACACTTATTAACTCCTAATCTGCCGAGCGGACCTGAGCGCTACTATAATAAAGTTATTAACCCCTAATCCGCCTCACTAACCCTATCATAAATAGTATTAACCCCTAATCTGCCCTCCCTAACATCGCCGACACCTACCTTCAATTATTAACCCCTAATCTGACGACCGGAGCTCACCGCTACTCTAATAAATGTATTAACCCCTAAAGCTAAGTCTAACCCTAACACTAACACCCCCCTAAGTTAAATATAATTTAAATCTAACGAAATAAATTAACTCTTATTAAATAAATTATTCCTATTTAAAGCTAAATACTTACCTGTAAAATAAATCCTAATATAGCTACAATATAAATTATAATTATATTATAGCTATTTTAGGATTAATATTTATTTTACAGGCAACTTTTTAATTATTTTAACCAGGTACAATAGCTATTAAATAGTTAAGAACTATTTAATAGTTACCTAGTTAAAATAATAACAAATTTACCTGTAAAATAAATCCTAACCTAAGATATAATTAAACCTAACACTACCCTATCAATAAATTAATTAAATAAACTACCTACAATTACCTACAATTAACCTAACACTACACTATCAATAAATTAATTAAACCCAATTGCTAAAAAAAAATACAATTAAATAAACTAGCTAAAGTACAAAAAATAAAAAAGAACTAAGTTACAAAAAATAAAAAAATATTTACAAACATAAGAAAAATATTACAACAATTTTAAACTAATTACACCTACTCTAAGCCCCCTAATAAAATAACAAAGACCCCCAAAATAAAAAATTCCCTACCCTATTCTAAATTAAAAAAGTTACAAGCTCTTTTACCTTACCAGCCCTGAACAGGGCCCTTTGCGGGGCATGCCCCAAGAATTTCAGCTCTTTTGCCTGTAAAAGAATAAATACAATACCCCCCCCCAACATTACAACCCACCACCCACATACCCCTAATCTAACCCAAACCCCCCTTAAATAAACCTAACACTAAGCCCCTGAAGATCTTCCTACCTTGTCTTCACCATACCAGGTTCACCGATCCGTCCTGGCTCCAACATCTTCATCCAACCCAAGCGGGGGTTGGCGATCCATCATCCGGTGCTGAAGAGGTCCAGAAGAGGCTCCAAAGTCTTCCTCCTATCCGGCAAGAAGAGGACATCCGGACCGGCAAACATCTTCTCCAAGCGGCATCTTCAATCTTCTTCCATCCGGTGCGGAGCGGGTCCATCTTGAAGCAGGCGATGCGGATCCATCCTCTTCTTCCGTTGTCTCCCGACGAATGACGGTTCCTTTAAGGGACGTCATCCAAGATGGTGTCCCTCGAATTCCGATTGGCTGATAGGATTCTATCAGCCAATCGGAATTAAGGTAGGAATTTTCTGATTGGCTGATGGAATCAGCCAATCAGAATCAAGTTCAATCCGATTGGCTGATCCAATCAGCCAATCAGATTGAGCTCGCATTCTATTGGCTTTTCCGATCAGCCAATAGAATGAGGTTCAAGCATAGGGCTGGATTTTACAATGCTGGTAAAAATGGGTTTGCTACAGGTAAAAGTAGCATTTTTGTTTTGTTAAGTAGCGAGTTAAACTTCACTTAAATATTACACCTCCTGATACTCATAGGTAAAATCCCTTTCATTTGCTATATCCATGCAGTCATAAGAAGCGACCGCATGCTACATAATACAAAGTTGTAGAGATTTGTAGCTTCAAGGATCTTAAAGTGCCATAAAACATGTTGAGATCCATGCATATTCTAATAGCCTAATTAAGTAAAAATAGTTTACATAAAAAATTGTTTAAAAATTGCTGTCAAGTATTTTAAAATAGTTTTCAAAAATAAGCAAAATTACTTACATAGCTGTGCTTTCTGTAGTAGACGATCCACCCCCCTTTATCAGTGTTTAACATCAGAAACACAGGCATTGGGGCCTATTTATCAAGCCGTCAACTGTGCTGCATTCGCCGGCACCAATACGCTTGCCTAACATCGCCTAACATCGCCGCCGTGGACCTGAATACGTTCTCCATATTTAACAAAAAAGCTGTCAAAAAGCCGCGCACCAAGTACGGGGCGATGAGCAGCGGACTGTTGATAACTAACAGTCATCGATGTCGCTGCTATTCGGCTTTTTCACAGCTTTATTTGTATACTGTCACTAAACACCCACACTATACTAAACTGTTTAACCCCTATACTGCCGCTCCCGGACCCCGCCACAACTAAATAAAGTTATTAACTCCTAAACCGCTGCTCCCGGAGCCCACCGCGACCTACATTATACTTATTAACCCCATATCTGCTGCCCCCTACTCCGCCGCAACCTACATTATACTTATTAACCCTAATCTGCCACCCCCTATACCGCCGCCACCACCTACATAAAGTTATTAACCCCTATCCTGCCGCTCCCGGAGCCACCGCAACTAAATAAATGTATTAACCCCTAAACCGCCAGCCCCCCACATCGCCATAAACTAAATTAACCTATTAATCCCTAAACCTAATAGCCCGCTAACTGTACATTAAATACTGTATTTACTCATCCTCATCTTATAATAAATTTAAACTTACCTTTAGATTTACATTAAACTATATTAAACTAATAATTAACCTATTCTAACTATTATAATAAAATTACATTAAACTATATTAAACTAATAATTAACCTATTCTAACTATTATAATAAAATTACATTAAACTATATTAAACTAATAATTAACTTATGCTAACTATTATAATTACATTACATGAAACTATATTAAATTAATAATTAACCTACCCTAACTATTATAATAAAATTACATTAAACTATATTAAATTAATAATTAATCTAACCTAACTTTTATAATAAAATTACATAAAATTACAAATTAAAATAACTATATTATATATTTAAGCACCTAACCCTACTCAAATAATGTAATTCTACACTAAAAAAATTACAAAGTTACAAAAAACTAAGTTACAAAAAATAACAAACACTAAGTTACACAAAAAAATAAACACTAAGTTACAAAAAATAAAAAAGAAATTATCAAAGCTTTAAACTAATTACACCTAATCTAAGGGCTCAATCCTGTTGGCTGATTGGATCAGACAATAGGATTAAAGCTCAATCCTATTGGCTTATTGCAACAGCCAATAGGATTTTTTCAACCTTAATTCCGATTGGCTGATAGAGTTCTATCAGCCAATCGGAATCTAAGGGACACCATCTTGGATGACGTCATTTAAAGGAACCTTCATTCGTCAGTAGTTGTCGGAAGGAAGAGGATGCTACGACTGGATGTCTTTAAGATGAAGCCGCTCGACGACGGATGGATGAAGATAGTAGATGCCATCTGGGTGAAGACTTCTGTGGGCTTGGATGAAGACTTCGGTGCTTTGTTGAGGACTTCTCCTGGCTTCTTGGAGGATGGATGTCAGATCTTCAAAACTGTAAGTAAATCTTCTGGGATTAGTGTTAGGATTTTTTTAAGGGTTTATTGGGTGGGTTTTAGTTTTAGATTAAGACTTGGGCCTGCAATAGAGCTAAATGCCCTTTTAAGGGCAATGCCCAACCAAATGCCCTTTTCAGGGCAATGGGGAGCTTAGGTCTTTTAGATAGTATTTTATTTAGGGGGTTGGTTGTGTGGGTGGTGGGTTTTACTATTGGGGGGGTATTTGTATTTTTTTTTACAGGTAAAAGAGCTGATTACTTTGGGGCAATGCCCCGCAAAAGACCCTTTTAAGGGCTATTTGTAGTTTATTGTAGGCTAGGGTTTTTTTATTTTGGGGGGCTTTTTTATTTTCATAGGGCCCTTAGATTAGGTATAATTAGTTTAAAGCTTTGATAATTTCTTTGTTATTTTTTGTAACTCTGTAATTTTTTAGTGTAGATTTAAATTATTTGAGTAGGGTTAGGTGTTTAAATTTTTAATATAGTTAATTTAATTTGTAGTTTAATATAATTTTAGTATAAAAGTTAGGTTAGATTAATTATTAGTTTAAAGGGACAGTAAACCTTAAAAATAATGTTATATAATTCTGCACATAGTGCAGAATTATATAACATTATATTAGCCTTATCTGTATAAAATGTAATATTCCTTTTTAATTTTAAAAAAACTCGGCTGTTTTACAGACCAGCTCTCTGCTCTCTGTCTGTTTTATTCACACAGCGCATCGGGCCAGCTGTATAGTCACAGCCCAGCCCGACCGCGCCATAACACAAAGTGCAGCTCGCTCCTGCTGTCAGACAGAGCAGGAGCGAGCTGCACTGTGTATAATGGTGCGGTCAGGCCGGGCTGTGTCTATACAGCTGGCCCGATGCGCTGTGTGAATAAAACAGACCCACTGAGCAGAGAGCGGGTCTGTAAAACAGCCGAGTTTTTTTAAAATTAAAATGGAATATTACATTTTATACAGATAAGGCTAATATAATGTTATATAATTCTGCACTATGTGCAGAATTATATAACATTATTTTTAAGGTTTACTGACACTTTAATATAGTTTAATGTAATTTTAGTATAACAGTTAGGGTAGGTTAATTAGTAGTTTAATATAGTTTAATTTAATTCTAAAGGTAAGTTTAAATTTATTATAAGATCGGAATGAGTTAATATTTAATATAAAGTTAGCGGGTTGTTAGGTTTAGGGGTTAATAGTTTAATTTAGTTTATGGCGATGTGGGGGGCTGGTGGTTTAGGGGTTAATACATTTATTTAGTTGTGGTGGGCTCCGGGAGCAGTGGGATAGGGGTTAATACTTTTATCTAAACAAAAAAGGTCTGGCAGCACATTGCAGTAAAATGAAAAAAAGTTTATTATTCAATACTTAAGGCATGTAGGTACATCATGGGATAAACGTCTGACGCGATTCACGCCCCCTAGTGGCGTTGTTTAGATGGCTATTGTTGGCAAGTGATTCATTGCCTTTCGGGCATTGCACTCTGTCACCGCAAGCAGCTGTGTGTGAAGCTGGATACGGAAGCGCCTGTGACGTCATCCATTTGAGCCTGCATCTGGACATCGACATGTGAGCTTGGAGCGTCCGCTCCTGTTACACGGTGTTAATACTTTTATGTAGGTGGCTGCAGTACTCAGGGTACATGTTCGGGTGTTAGGTGTAAACATAACTTTTATTCTCCCATAGGAATCAATGGGATATCGGTGAGCAGCGAACATAAACTTTCGCTGTTTTCAGACTCCCATTGATTCCTATGGCATCCGCCGCCTCCAGGGCGACGGATTGAAAACCAGGTACGCTGGGCCGGAATAGTGGCGAGCGTACCTGCTAGTTATTTGTTAAGTAGCAAAAGTAATCAGATAGTGCCGAATTTGCATACGGAACATCTGTAGTGACGTAAGCAACGATCTGTGTCAGACTGAGATCGGCGGATCGTATGTTACGTCACAAAATTCTACTTTTGCCGGTCTGTAGCCTTTGATAAATAAGGCAAATCAGGCTCACCACAATTACGTTGCGGAATTCCAGCGTATTTGCGGTTGACGGCTTGATAAATAGGCCCCATTGTATTTAAACTGAGTTCACAGCAGTTCATTTGCTTATAGGCATGCTCCAGCAAATAATGACTGTTACAGTCTTGCATTCTACCATATCAATGGTGAATATATATGAAGCCATAAAAGGAATTGTGTGGGGGGAGTTAGAGCTGTACAATTCTGACACTTAAAAGTGTTAATGGCGAGACATTGCAGTATAAATTTGCAGGTAAAGTAATTAAAGTACATATTATTATATTTTGTCTCTATCCCAACTTGTTTTATGTCCCTTTAAGTGGCATATTTTGCTAATGTAACCATGGAAACAACTCAAGTAGCTACAATTTTGCACCATTTCTACTACCTGTGTTAGAGTCGGAGTCGGGAAGCTTCAGGAGCAAGGTAGCTGTAGCTCTAGCAGTTTTAAAGGGACATTAAACACTGAATAAATGCTAGTTAGAATGATGCATTCAAAGAAAAGTTTAGTCTGAAAATAACATGTAGATGTATTTTTTTAAAGTTTTATTAGCTCTTTAAAGGGACAGTCAACACCAGAATTGTTGTTGTTTAAAAAGAAAGATAATCCATTTATTACCCCTTCCCCAGTTTTGCATAACCAACACAGTTATAATAATACACATTTTACCTCTGTAATTACCTTTTATCTAAGCTTCTGCAGACTGCCCACTTATTTCAGTTCTTTTGACAGACTTGCATTTTAGCCAATCAGTGCTCACTCCTAGGTCACTTCACGTGCATGAGCTCAATGTAATCTATTTGAAACACATGAACTAATGCCCGCTAGTGGTCAAATTGCATTCAGATTAGAGGCAGTCTTCAAGGTCAAAGAAATTAGCATATGAACCTCCTAGGTTTAGCTTTCAACTAAGAATACCAAGAGAACAAAGCAAAATTGGTGATAAACGAAAATTGGGAAGTTGCTTAAAATTATATGCCCTATTTAAATCATCAACTTGACTGTCCCTTTAAAAATAGGTGTAAAGTTTTATTGTCTATAAAACAACAGTTGCTGTTATGTTGGTTACCTTCTTGTCTGTGGCCAATTAGGGACAGTTATAAATAGGTCACTAGAGTGTGCAGCCAATGGCTGTGTGGAATATAACAGTGTTTCTTTCTAATGACACTGTGAGCCCACGGATCATCTAATTACTATTGGGAATATCACTCCTGCCCAGCAGGAGGAGGCAAAGAGCACCACAGCAAAGCTGTTAAATATCACCTCCCTTCCCTTCCTTCTCTTTGCCTACGTTAGAGTAAGGAAGTGGTAAAGTTAGGTGTCTGAAAAGATTCTTCAATCACGATTTTATTATTTTTTGCAGTACAAATTTGTGCTGTTTTTCGACTGGGGTGTAGCCGTAGTCCATTTCAGTCTCTTCAGTACAGCAATGGGGACTTTTAAGCAATGGGAACTTGTGGGACATAATTCTCACTGCGCCTCCCATAAAGTTAAATAAAAATGCTGCTGTTATACTGTAACTATATGAGACTATATAGCAGGGATCGCTAACCTTTTGGACCTCAGGGACCACTAAACTCACAATTTTCCATCCCGTGGACCACTAACATGATTTTTTTTTTTTTTAAAGGTACAAACCTCTATAATGTGTGTGTATATATATATATATATATATATATGTATATATACACACATACTATACATAACTAGTTTACTGAATGACAAAACTGAGAGAATACTTCCGAATGACAGATGATGGGTGAGTGCCAACTTTTGAGCTGCAAACAGAGGCAGAAGGTGGAAAAAAGACTTTCAAGTAACCTCCCAAGTTAGGAATTGTTCAAAACTACTTATGATCATGGACAGACATTGGTGTCATAAATTAAGTTTATATCAGAAAGCTCTCAATATGGATGTGAGCTAACCACGACTGATGTTACTGGCAATTACTATAATACTGGTGGGATATGGCTGATCTGCTGGATGGCAATTACTGGAATTCAGGTGGAATGGATTTGTGTGCTGGAAAATTATTAGAATGAAAAATAATTCATATTTAATAAAAAAAAAAAAGAAAATGGAGGGGAGGAAGACAAACAGTGATGTAAGCCCATTTGAAGGAATTATGAAAACTACTACAAAGAGACAGGTAAAGGGAAGAAAATAAGTGAAATATAAGAGATTTTTTTTTTAAGATTTTCTTTTTCTATATAATTCCACTATTTCAAGCCAAGACTATATCAACCTCTCTGAATAGCGCACCGGGCAGGAGGAGTTAAATATACAAACTAGCTACGCAAGTTGCGCAGTACTATGCAACGTGCTTAGGGAGATTGTAATTTTATTCCTCCTCCAGTTTTCACTGATGTCCAGTAGGGAGTTGCGACTCGACGAGGGTGACACCACCAGAGAAGATTAATGCCTGCTTGATGGTGTCAGGGACCACCAACATCTTCTCGTGGACCACCAGTTGGCGACCGCAGCTATATAGGATCTCCAGTCTTATTATTTTTCCACAGGTCCATGTGAGGGAGAGGACCTCTCAAACCTAGTGAACTGCCATGCTGAAATGCAGACTTTATTGAGGTAAGTGCTATTTTATTTTTTTCCGGACTGCAATCAGGAAAAAAGATGGCACTTTTCCTTTATAATTTGGGACTTTGATTATAGCCATTAACAGTCAATGGGCTTATTTTAGGCAGCGGTGCAGGCACTGGGGACGAGAAGACAGGCTCTTATTGGTGATGTGTGTTTTTACTTTGCTCCCAGCGGTTTTACTTCAGTTACAAATACCGACCGGAAGATTTGTTTAATGGCGTTCACGAGGGGCAGAGTTTCGTGACGCACTTGAAATTTCTCTTTCGCGCTCTCCTCTCCACTTCCTGCATATCAGAGAGGAGAGTTTCTGTTACGCTTACTGTTTGTGTCCTACACTTGCCAAAGGACATTATTTACTTTGCTCCGGTTTGAACCAGGCCCTCAGAGTATCGAGTATTGTACTGTTAGGCAGGTAGGTGTCTCAGCAAGAGCTAATGCTGAGGTGTAGAGGCTGTCTGAGTGTTTTTATTGTTTAAAATAATCTATTTTGCAGTAGCAGTAACTGCTTCTTTTAGCAGTAACGTTTTTTTTTCTGTGTAAAGTTTTATTAAAAATTTAGTATTTTTATTTTTAATTCTGTAAAGATGAATCAAGACTATTTGTTAGATTACAGATGTCCTTTATGTTTGAATGCTAACATTGAACCACCAATCCCTTTCTGTTCCTCATGAGTTGAGAGAAAATTAAATTTCAGGGATAGAATTTTTGAGCCAACATTATCTAAGACGGATGCTGTCCAGGAGTCTTCTGACAATGTTCAAGATATGCCGCAGTTTTCTCTTCAGGTGTCCCAAATATTATTGTCCACTAATACAGTGCCCTGCACTTCCTCTCAAGCTCTGTCTGGAGTGTCCTTGCAAGACATTGCTTCCCTCATGTCTTCTGCAGTTTCGGATGCGTTGTCTGCTTTTCCCATGCTGCAGGGAAAGTGCAAGAGGAAATGTAAAAAATCAGTGAGTAAGGTTTCTAACACGGTGGTAGCTATTCCGAATGTTCCCTCCAAAAAGTCTGAGGAGGAGGATACTTCGGTAGCATCTGAGGGTGAAATCTCAGACAGTGTAGTTCCTTCCTCTGATGCTGAAGTTGTATCCTTCAGATTTAAGCTGGAATACCTCCATTTTGGCTACCTTGGACGACTTTGACACTACTGTCCTTGTCAACCTTAAGAAGCCTAGTACACTGAACAAGTATTTTGATGTTCCTTCCATGGTCTAGTGTTTTCCTGTACCAAATTGGACTACAGAGATTATTGCTAAGGAATGGGAGAGACTGGGTATCCCTTTTTCTCCTTCCCCTATTTTTAAGAAGATGTTTTCTATTGCTGACTCTATCAAGGAGTCTTGGCAGATGGTCCCCAAGGTGTAAGGGGCAATCTCCACTTTAGCTAAGAGAACTACTATTCTCATAGAGGATAGCTGTTCTTTCAAGAATCCTATGGATAAGAAGTTGGAGGGGTTACTTAAAAAGATGTATGTTCACCAGGGTTTACATTGGCAAGGTGTGTATTGCTACCATCACTGGTGCGTCGGCATACTGGTTTGATGCGTTGTCTGATTCTATTCAAACAGACACTCTCCTTGAAGAGATCCAGGATAGGATCAAGACTCTTAAATTGGCCAATTATTTTATTACAAATGCTTCCCTTGAGGTTATCAAATTGGGAGCAAAAATTTCTGGGTTTGCCATACTGGCCCGCAGAGCCTTATGGTTCCTCCCTCAGGATAAGAGAAATAAGCAGAAGGGACATCAGAGTAATTTTCGTTCCTTTTGAAATTTCATCCTCTCCCTCTACCAAGCAGGAACATTCCAAGCCTTCCTGGAGGCCTAACCAGTCTTGGAACAAGGGAAAGCAATCTAAAAAGCCTGCTAGTGAATTTAAGTCAGCATGAAGGGTCTGCCCCCGATCCGGGACCGGATCTTGTGAGGGGCAGACTTTCATTTTTCACTCAGACTTGGGTTCGGGATGTTCAGGATCCCTGGGCAGTAGACATAGTGTCCCAGGGATACAAACTAGAATTCAAGTCCTTTCCTCCCAGGGGAAGGTTTCTGTTCTCAAGATTATCTGTAGACCAGATAAAGAGAAAGGCATTCTTACACTGTGTTCAGGACCTCTCCGACATGGGAGTGATAGTTCCTGTTCCAATTTAGGAACAGGGTCTGGGTTTTTACTCCAATCTGTTTGTGTTTCCCAAAAAGGAGGGAACCTTCAGACCAATTTTAGATCTCAAAAGTCTAAACAAATTCCTCAGAGTACCGTCCTTCAAGATGGAAACTATTTGTTCCATTCTTTCCTTAGTTCAAGAGGGTCAATTTATGACAACAGTAGATTTAAAGGACGCGTACCTACATGTTCCCATCCACAGGGATCATCACAAGTTTCTGAGGTTTGCCTTTCTACACACACTTTCAGTTTGTGGCTCTTCCATTCGGCCTTGCTACAGCTCTCAGAATTTTTTCAAAGGTTCTGGGATCCCTGTTGGCAGTTCTTCGATTGCGGTTCATTGCAGTGGCTCCTTATCTGGATGATATTCTGGTTCAGGCCCCATCCTTTCAACAAGCAAGTTCCCACACAGAGATGCTGCAATCCTTCCTGCGCTCTCATGGATGGAAAGTGAATTTGGAAAAGAGTTCCTTGATTCCAACTACAAGGGTAGTCTTCTTGGGAACCATAATAGATTACATATTGATGAAGATATTTCTGACAGAGGTCAGAAAATCGAAAATGTTCGATGCTTGTCTGGTGCTTCAATCCTCCCCTCAGTGGCTCAATGTATGGAGGTAATCGGTCTGATGGTAGCCTCTATGGACATCATCCCATTTGCTCGTTTGCACCTCAGACCTCTGCAGTTATGCATGCTCAGGCAGTAGAATGGAGATTATTCAGATCTATCTCCGCGAATTCATCTGGATCAGATGACAAGAGATTCTCTTCCTTTGTGGTTGTCTCAGGATAATCTCTCCCAGGGAACCTGTTTTCACAGACCATCCTGGGTGATTGTGACAACGGATGCCAGCCTACTAGGTTGGGGAGCAGTCTGGGGCCTTCTAAGGGATCAGGGGACCTGGACTCGGGGGGAGTCTGTTCTTCCCATAAACATTCTAGAGCTGAGAGCAATCTTCAATGCTCTTCTGGCCTGGCCTTCAGCCCGGTTTATCAGATTTCAATTGGACAACATAACCTCAGTGGCTTACATCAACCATCAGGGAGGAACTTGGAGCTCCTTGGCCATGTCAGAGATGTCCAAGATTATTCAGTGGGCGGAGACCCACAACTGCTGTCTATCTGCGATCCACATTCCAAGCTCCAGCGTGGCCTCACAGAATTTGGTATGCAGACTTAGTGGAGATGTCATCTCTCCCCCCTTGGAAATTTCCTCTGAGGAAAAACCATTTACTTCAAGGGCCATTCTTTCATCCAAATCTAGTTTCTCTGCAGCAGACTGCATAGAGATTGAATGCTTAATTTTATCTAAGCCCGTTTTTTCAGAGTCGGTCATTGAGACCATGATTCAGGCTCATAAGCCTGTTACCAGGAAGATTTACTATAAGATATGGCGTAAATATCTGTATTAGTGTGAATCCAGAGGCTACTCTTGGAGTAGAGTTTGGATATATAGAATTTTATTTTTTCTCCAAGAAGGGTTGGAAAAGGGTTTATCGGCAAGTTCTTTGAAGGGTCAATTATTTGCCTTGTCTATTTTGTTACATAAATGTCTGGCGGATGTATCAGATGTACAATCGTTCTGTCAGGCCTTGGTCAGAATAAGGCCTGTGTTTAAACCAGTTACTCCTCCCTGGAGTCCTAACCTTGTTCTTAAAGTTCTTCAGCAGGCTCCATTTCAGCCTATGCATTCTTTAGATATTAAGTTGTTATCTTGGAAGGTTTTGTTTCTTGTTGCTATTTCTTCTGCTCATAGAGTTTCAGAGCTCTCGGCATTACAGTATGAGTCTCCTTACCTTATTTTTCATTCTGATAAGGTAGTTTTACGTACTAAGTTAGGTTTTCTTCCTAAAATAGTTTCAGATCGGAACATTAATCAGGAGATTGTTGTTCCTTCTTTATGTCCTAACCCTTCTTCTCATAAGGAACGTCTTCTGCGCAACCTAGACGTGGTGTGTGCTTTGAAATTCTATTTACAGGCGGCTAAGGATTTTCATCAGTCTTCTGCTCAGTTTTCTCGGGGAAACGTAAGGGGCAGAAAACTACGGCTACCTCTCTTTCTTTGTGGCTGAGGAGTATAATTTGCTTGGCCTATGAAACTGCTGAACAGCACCCTCCTGAGAAAATCATGGCTCATTCTATGAGGGCTGTTTCCTCTTCCTGCGCATTCAAAAAAGAAGCTTCTGTGGAACAGATTTGCAAGGCTGCAACTTGGACCTCTCTACACACTACACACTATAAATTTGATACTTTTGCCTTGGCTGAGGCTTCTTTGGGGAGAAAGGTTCTTCAAGCAGTGGTGCCTTCTGTTTAGGTTCCCTGTCTTGTCCCTCCCTTATCATCTGTGTCCTCTAGCTTGGGTATTGATTCCAAATAGTAATTAGATGATCCCTGGACTCACTGTGTCATTAGAAAGAAAACAAAATGTATGCTTACTTGATAAATTTATTTATTTCTTGACATGGTGAGTCCACGGCCCACCCTGTCTTTGAAGACAGGAATTTTTGTTATGATATAAACCTCAGGCACCTCTGCACCTTCTTGCTGTCATGCCGCGCCGCTCTAGCGGTTGCTAGGGGCGCGGCGTCTCCTTCCTGCTAGTTGTCAGGAACAGTGTCCGCTCAGGATGCGTTCGGCACTGACGTCATCACCGCACGCTCTTGATGCTGGTGGGAGCTCACAGGCGACGCCGGTTTTTGCGCGGGTTTGGTATCCTATATTCAGCGCCGCATATAAATGCGGCACGTATATTTCACCCATCGCTCTCAATTTTTACTCCCAGCTAACATGGCACTGCGTCGTAAATCGGTATCCAATATCCAGCGCAAGGCCTTACGTGGCGAAAATGGAGAAATCTTACTCCATTTTCACCTCACCATAAAATGCAGCTGTAGCAGGCCTTGCGCTGAGTATGGGAGCACCGTAACTCTCTAAAATGCCTGCAAAAAAAACCTAACACCTAACACATGCGCAATACCTAACTGCAATAACTAATAAAGTGTATTAACCCCTAAACCGCCATAGCCCACACCGCAATAAACCTATTCTATTAATAACCCCTAAACCGCCATAGCCCACATAGCCTATTAAGTGTATTAACCCCTAATCTGCCACCGCCAACGTCGCCGCCACTATAATAAAGTGATTAACCCCTAAACCTAAGTCTAACCCTAACACCCCCCTAACTTAAGTATTATTGAAATAAATCTAAATAATATTACTATTATTAACTAAAGTATTCCTATTTAAAACTAAATACTTACCTATAAAATAAACCCTAAGATAGCTACAATATAATTAATAATTACATTGTAGCTATTTTAGGATTTATTTTTATTTTACAGGCAACTTTGTATTTATTTTAACTAGGAACAATAGCTATTAAATAGTTAATAACTATTTAATAGCTACCTAGTTAAAATAATTACAAAATTACCTGTAAAATAAAACCTAACCTAAGTTACAATTACACCTAACACCACACTATCATTCAATTAATTAAATAAATGAACTACAATTAACTAAAATTAAATACAATTAACTAAAATAAACTATATTACAAAAAAACACTAAATTACAGAAAAAAATATTACAAGAAGTTTAAACTAATTACACCTAATCTAAGCCTCCCTAATAAAATAAAAAAGCCCCCCAAAATAATAAAATGCCCTACCCTATACTAAATTACAAATAGCCCTTAAAAGGGCCTTTTGCGGGGCATTGCCCCAACATAATCAGCTCTTTTACCTGTGAAAAAAATTAAAATACCCCCCCAACATTACAACCCACCACCCACACACCCCTACTCTAAAACCCACCCAATCCCCCCTTAAAAAAACCTAACACTACCCCATTGAAGATCATCTTACTTTGAGCCGTTTTCACCCAGCCGGGCACAAGTGGTCATCCGATCTGGCCAGAAGAGGACATCCGCAGAAGGCTTCATCCAAGCGGCATCTTCTATCTTCATCCCTCCGACGAGGAGCAGCTCCATCTTGAAGACATCCGGCGTGGAGCATCCTTCCAGCACAACAATTGAAGTTCAATCTGATTGGCTGATTGGATCACCCGATAGAATGCAAGGTCAATTCTATTGGCTGATCCAATCAGCCAATCGGATTTTTCCTATCTTAATTCCGATTGGCTGATAGAATCCTATCAGCCAATCGGAATCCGAGGGACACCATCTTGGATGGTGTCATTTAAAGGAACCGTCATTCATCGTTAGTCTGTCGTGCTGGAAGGATGCTCCGCACCGGATGTCTTCAAGATGGAGCCGCTCCTCGTGGGATGGATGAAGATAGAAGATGCCGCTTGGAGGGAGCCTTTTGCCGGTCCGGATGTCCTCTTCTGCCCGGATAGGATGAAGACTTCTGCCGGTCTGGATGTCCTCTTCTGCCCCATCGGATGAAGACTTCTGGCCGGATCGGATGACCACTTGTGCCCAGCTGGGTGAACATGGCTCAAGGTAGGGTGATCTTTAATGGGGTAGTGTTAGGTTTTATTAAGGGGGGATTGGGTGGGTTTTAGATTAGGGGTGTGTGGGTGGTGGGTTGTAATGTTGGGGGGGTATTGCAATTTTTTTACAGGTAAAAGAGCTGATTACTTTAAGGCAATGCCCCGCAAAAGGCCCTTTTAAGGGCTATTTGTAATTTAGTATAGGGTAGGGCCTTTTATTATTTTGGGGGGAATTTTTTACTTTATTAAGGGGCTTAGATTAGGTGTAATTAGTTTAAACTTCTTGTAATTTTTTTTCTTTCTGTAATTTAGTGGGGTTTTTTGTACTATAGTTCAGTGTTTTTCAACCAGTGTGACATATTTTTTAAACTTTGCTTGTTTTTTACTCCCAGTGCAGGGGTAGTTTGTAGGAGGCATGGCATAACAGCACAATACATACAGTATGTGTGTGTTTGTGTGTATGTGTATATATATATGCTGTATTAGGCTACAATGTGTGATTTTTTTTAAATTTTGGGCTGGTTGTGTGCCACAGGATTTTTTAATGTAAAAAAGTGTGCCACGGCAAAAAAAAGGTTTAGATTAGGTGTAATTAGTTTAAACTTCTTGTAATATTTTTTTCTGTAATTTAGTGTTTTTTTGTAATATAGTTTATTTTAGTTAATTGTATTTAATTTTAGCTAATTGTAGTTAATTTATTGAATTAATTGAATGATAGTGTAGTGTTAGGTTTAATTGTAACTTAGGTTAGGTTTTATTTTACAGGTAATTTTGTAATTATTTTAACTAGGTAGCTATTAAATAGTTATTAACTATTTAATAGCTATTGTACCTAGTTAAAATAAATACAAAGTTGCCTGTAAAATAAAAATAAATCCTAAAATAGCTACAATGTAATTATTAATTATATTGTAACTATCTTAGGGTTTATTTGATAGGTAATATTTAGTTTTAAATAGGAATACTTTAGTTAATAATAGTAATATTATTTAGATTTATTTAAATAATAATAAAGTTAGGGGGGGTGTTAGGGTTAGACTTAGGTTTAGGGGTTAATCATTTTATTATAGTGGCGGCGACGTTGGCAGCGGCAGATTAGGGGTTAATAGATTTAATAGGCTATGTGGGCTATGGCGGTTTAGGGGTTAATAATAGAATAGGTTTATTGTGGTGTGGGCTATGGTGGTTTAGGGGTTAATAATTTAGTTATTACTTGTGGTGTGGGCTATGGCGGTTTAGGGGTTAATAATTAGGCTTATTGCGTTGTGGGGGGTTGTCGGTCTAGGGGTTAATACATTTATTATTAGGAGTGAGAGGGGGGATTGCGGATATAGGGGTATACGTGTCAGGCTTATTTTTGGGAGGCGTGTTAGACAGTTACGGCAGATTTACAATTTTAGTTAGTTTTCTTAGGCGCCGGCAGTTTCTAAAGTGCCGTAAGTCACTGGCGACTCCAGAAATTTGTACTTACGCTTATTTCTGGACATCGCTAGTTTATCCGACTTACGGCACTTTAGGAACTGCCGACGGGGTATATGCAATACCCCGATATACGCCGTATATCGGATCGCACCCCCTATCTTTGTTGCTGAACCTGCCTGTTTACTGACTACTCTACCTGCCTTAACCCTTAAACTGCTGGACTGATCTTTGTTGCTGAACCTGCCTGTTTACTGACTACTCTACCTGCCTTAACCCTTAACCTGCTGGACTGATCTTTGTTGCTGAACCTGCCTGTTTGCTTACTACTCTGCCTGTTTAACCCCTACATTGCTGGATTGATATACTGCTGCTGATCTCTGCCTGTCTGACTACTCTGCTCATTAACCCCTGCTGTTCTGGATTGTCTCTTCATTGCCGTACCCTGCCTGCCTGACCATTCTAGTGGTGTGCCCATTGACTTCCCTGCTGCTGCTGATGGGTACTGTCCTGCCTGTGGTGAGTGTCGCTCTCCTCATCTTACTAGCTTTCTCTGCTCTGGGATATTCCCTATATTTCCGGCTCGACACCGGGATAACAAGACTACTGGCCGAGTTCGGTCTAATAGAGGAGTATCCCACAAGCATTACATTATACTTTGGCCATGCAGCCAGATGAGGTGGCACGAGCTGTTTATCTTCAGGGACAGATGTTGGGAACCCATACCACACAGCTGCAGAATATGGATTCCAAGCTAGAGGTTATTACCTCTCAACTCGCCTTACTAGTTGCAGTGAGGGATGCCGCTCCTGTTGCTACACCACCAGTTCCTCCTCCCAGTGCTGTGACTTCTTCCTCCACTTCTGGAAGTATACCCTGGATACCCTTGCCTGACAAGTATGACGGTACTACTGACTGCAGGGGCTTTCTAAATCAATGCAGGCTGCACTTCCGCATTGATCCTCACACCTTCCAGTCTCATCAGTCAAGGGTCACCTTTATCATTTCTTTGTTAAAGGATAAAGCTCTAGCCTGGGTCTCTCCCCTTTTGGAACAGAATGATACACTCCTGCATGACTCTGATGAGTTCATTGCTGCTTTCTCTTATGTGTTTGGAACTTCTGGCAGTACCTCTGCTGCAGAATATTTTCTCCTGGATCTCCGCCAAGGCAGTAAAACCGTGACACAATTTGCCATTGAGTTCCGCACCTTGGCACTGGAATCCACTTGGGATGGCAGTGCTCTCAAGGCAGCCTTCAGGAGGGGTCTCCATGAATGCATCAAAGATGAACTCACTTATCGTGATATTCCCTCTTCTTTGGATGATTTTATAGCGCTTTGTATCAATCTGGACTCTCACTTTCAGGAAAGACAAGCCGAGATAGACAGAACTAGGAGGGTCCTTCCCTCCTGACCTCCTGTTTGCCCAGTTTCAGCAGCCACCCCTACCCCTTCAGCTACTCCAGTTACCTCAGTAGAGGAACCCATTGATCTCTCCTCCTTCAAACCTTCAGAGTCTGAAAGACAGAGAAGAAGGAGACTGAGACTATGTTTTTATTGTGTATCTAACACCCACCAACTGAAGGACTGTGACTTTCGGCCAGGAAAAGCCAATGCTTAGGGGATAACACTGTGGTACCTGTAAGCATGGTCTCAACAAAATCCCCTCATTCCTTTTGAATCCTGGTACCTGTTACCCTTGCCTTCCTTCAGAATACTGTCCACACTCAAGCCTTTATTGATTCAGGGGCAGCTGGAAACTTCCTGGATCACCATTTTATGATTCAAGCCAGTTTACCTCTTCTGCAGAAAAGACATTGTCTCAAAATACGCACCCTGGATGGCACCCCCCTTGGTTCAGGCTTGATCCATTTTGAGTCAGCACCCCTGACCCTGACTGTGGGAGTCCTCCACTCTGAACAGCTGCAATTTGAGGTCATTCATTCCCCAGCACAGCCTGTCATCCTTGGTCTTCTTTGGCTTCGAGTACACAATCCACAGTTTGACTGGGCTGAGGGACAACTGGCCTCATAGGGTACCTCCTGTTTCCACTCCTGCCTTGCTAAAGTCAGTCAGTTATGGGTTTTACGCTACAAAGCTGTAACATAAAACTCATAACTAAAGTGCTAAAAAGTACACTAACACCCATAAATTACCTATTAACCCCTAAACCGAGGCCCTCCTGCATCGCAAACACTAAAATAAAATTATTAACCCCTAATCTGCCGCTCCCGGCATCGCCGCCACTATAATAAACATATTAACCCCTATACAGCAGCACGCCCGCATCGCAAACACTAGTTAAATATTATTAACCCTTAATATGCCACCCCTAACATCGCCGCAACCTACAGTACTGTTATTAACCCCTAATCTGCAACTCCGGACATCGCCGCCACTATAATAAACATATTAACCCCTAAACCGCTGCACTCCCGCATAACAAACACTAGTTAAGTATTATTAAACCCTAATCTGCCATCCCTAACATCGCCGCTACCTACCTACATTTATTAACCCATAATCTGCCGGCCCCAACTTCGCTGCCACTATACTAAATTTATTAACCCCTAAACCTAAGTCTAACCCTAACACCCCCTAACTTAAATAAAATTAAAATAAATCTAAATAAAACCTACTATCATTACCTAAATAATTCCTATTTAAAACTAAATACTTACCTGTAAAATAAACCCTAACGCCTAGATTTAGAGTTTGGCGTTAGCCGTCAAAACCAGCGTTAGGGGCTCCTAATGCTGGTTTTGGCCACCTGCTGGTATTTAGAGTCAGTCAGGAAAGGGTCTAACGCTCACTTTCCAGCCGCGACTTTTCCATAACGCAGATCCCCCTACGCCATTTGCGTATCCTATCTTTTCAATGGGATCTTTCTAACGCCGGTATTTAGAGTCTTGGCTGAAGTGAGCGTTAGAAATCTAACGACAAGACTCCAGCCGCAGAAAAAAGCCAGGAGTTAAGAGCTTTCTGGGCTAACGCCGGTTCATAAAGCTCTTAACTACTGTGCTCTAAATTACACTAACACCCATAAACTACCTATGTACCCCTAAACCGAGGTCCCCCCACATCACCGCCACGCTAATAATTTTGTTTAACCCCTAACCTGCCGACCGCACACCGCCGCAACCTACGTTATCCCTATGTACCCCTAATCTGCTGCCCCTAACACCGCCGACCCCTATATTATATTTATTAACCCCTAATCTGCCGCCCCCAACGTCGCCGCCACCTACCTACACTTATTAACCCCTAATCCGCCTCACTCCCACCTCAATAACCCTATAATAAATAGTATTAACCCCTAATCTGCCCTCCCTAACATCGCAGACACCTAACTTCAAGTATTAACCCCTAATCTGCCGACCGGACCTCACCGCTACTCTATTAAATTTATTAACCCCTAAAGCTAAGTCTAACCCTAACACTAACTTACCCCCTATTAACCCCCTAAGTTAAATATAATTTTTATCTAACTAAATAAATTAACTCTTATTAAATAAATTATTCCTATTTAAAGCTAAATACTTACCTGTAAAATAAACCCTAATATAGCTACAATATAAATTATAATTATATTGTAGCTATTTTAGGATTAATATTTATTTTACAGGCAACTTTGTATTTATTTTAAGCAGGTACAATAGCTATTAAATAGTTAAGAACTATTTAATAGCTACCTAGTTAAAATAATTACAAAATTACCTGTAAAATAAATCCTAACCTAAGTTACAATTAAACCTAACACTACACTATCAATAAATTAACTATATAAAATACCTACAAATATCTACAATTAAACCTAACACTACACTATCAATAAATTAATTAAATAAAATACCTACAAATAAATACAATTAAATAAACTAACTAAAGTACAAAAAATAAAAAAAGAACTAAGTTACAAAAAATAAAAAAATAATTTACAAACATTAGAAAAAGATTACAACAATTTTAAGCTAATTACACCTACTCTAAGCCCCATAATAAAATAACAAAGCCCCCCAAAATAAAAAAATGCCCTACCCTATTCTAAAATACAAATAGAAAAGCTCTTTTACCTTACCAGCCTTGCCTTAAAAGGGCCTTTTGCGGGGCATGCCCCAAAGAATTCAGCTCTTTTGCCTGTAAAAAAAAACATACAATACCCCCCCATCATTACAACCCACCACCCACATACCCCTAATCTACCCCAAACCCCCCTTAAATAAACCTAACACTGAGCCCCTGAAGATCTCCCTACCTTATCTTCACCACGCCGGGTATCACCGATCCGTCCAGAGAAGCCTCCGAAGTCTTCATCCAAGCCCAAGCGGGGGCTGAAGAAGTCCATCATCGGGCTGAAGAGGTCCATCATCGGGCTGAAGTCTTCTATCAAGCGGCATCTTCAATCTTCATCCATCCGGAGCAGAGCGGAGCCATCTTCTTCCAGCCAATGCAGATCCATCCTCTTCTACCGATGCCTACTCACCGAATGACGATTCCTTTAAATGACGTCATCCAAGATGGCGTCCCTCGAATTCCGATTGGCTGATAGGATTCTATCAGCCAATCGGAATTAAGGTAGGAAAATTCTGATTGGCTGATGGAATCAGCCAATCAGATTGAGCTTGCATTCTGTTGGCCAATCAGATTGAGCTTGCATTTTATTGGCTGTTCCGATCAGCCAATAGAATGCAAGCTCAATCTGATTGGCTGATTGGATCAGCCAATCGGATTCAATTTGAATGTGATTGGCTGATTCCATCAGCCAATCAGAATTTTCCTACCTTAATTCCGATTGGCTGATAGAATCCTATCAGCCAATCGGAATTCGAGGGACGTCATCTTGGATGACGTAATTTAAAGGAACCGTCATTCGGCGAGTAGGCGTCGGTAGAAGAAGATGGATCCGCGTCGGCTGGAAGAAGATGGCTCCGTTCCGCTCCGGATGGATGAAGATTGAAGATGCCGCTTGATAGAAGACTTCAGCTTGATGATGGACCTCTTCAGCGCCCGCTTGGATCAAGACTTCAGCCCGATGATGGACCTCTTCAGCCCGATGATGGACTTCTTCAGCCCCCGCTTGGGCTTGGATGAAGACTTCGGAGGCTCCTCTGGATGGATCGGTGATACCCGGCGTGGTGAAGATAAGGTAGGGAGATCTTCAGGGGCTCAGTGCTAGGTTTATTTAAGGGGGGTTTGGGTTAGATTAGGGGTATGTGGGTGGTGGGTTGTAATGTTGGGGGGGGGTATTGTATGTTTTTTTTTACAGGCAAAAGAGCTGAATTCTTTAGGGCATGCACCGCAAAAGGCACTTTTAAGGGCTGGTAAGGTAAAAGAGCTTTTCTATTTGTATTTTAGAATAGGGTAGGGCATTTTTTTATTTTGGGGGGCTTTGTTATTTTATTAGGGGGCTTAGAGTAGGTGTAATTAGCTTAAAATGTTGTAATCTTTTTCTAATGTTTGTAAATTATTTTTATTTTTTGTAACTTAGTTCATTTTTTATTTTTTGTACTTTAGTTAGTTTATTTAATTGTATTTATTTGTAGGTATTTTATTTAATTAATTTATTGATAGTTTAGTGTTAGGTTTAATTGTAGATATTTGTAGGTATTTTATTTAATTAATTTATTGATAGTGTAGTGTTAGGATTTATTTTACAGGTAATTTTGTAATTATTTTAACTAGGTAACTATTAAATAGTTCTTAACTATTTAATAGCTATTGTACCTGGTTACATGTAAAATAAATATTAATCCTAAAATAGCTGCAATATAATTATTATTTATATTGTAGCTATATTAGGGTTTATTTTACAGGTATTTAGCTTTAAATAGGAATAATTTATTTAATAAGAGTTAATTTATTTCGTTAGATAAAAATTATATTTAATTTAGGGGGGGTGTTAGTGTTAGGGTTAGACTTAGCTTTAGGGGTTAATAAATTTAATAGAGTAGCGGTGAGGTCCGGTCGGCAGATTAGGGGTTAATACTTGAAGTTAGGTGTCGGCGATGTAAGGGAGGGCAGATTAGGGGTTAATACTATTTATTATAGGGTTATTGAGGCAGGAGTGAGGCGGATTAGGGGTTAATAACTTTATTATAGTAGCGGTGAGGTCTGGTCAGCAGATTAGGGGTTAATAAGTGTAGGTAGGTGGCGGCAACGTTGGGGGCGGCAGATTAGGGGTTTATAAATATAATATAGGGGTTGGCGGTGTTAGGGGCAGCAGATTGGGGTACATAGGGATAACATTTGTGGCAGCGGTGTACGGAGCAGCAGATTAGGGGTTAATAATAATATGCAGGTGTCAGCGATAGCGGGGGTGGCAGATTAGGGGTTAATAAGTGTAAGGTTAGGGGTGTTTAGACTCGGGGTACATGTTAGGGTGTTAGGTGCAGACGTAGGAAGTGTTTCCCCATAGGAAACAATGGAGCTGCGTTAGGAGCTGAACGCTGCTTTTTTGCAGGTGTTAGGTTTTTTTTAAGCTCAAACTGCCCCATTGTTTCCTATGGGGGAATCGTGCACGAGCGCGTTTTTGAAGCTGGCCGCGTCCGTAAGCACCGCTGGTATTGAGAGTTGCAGTGGCGGTAAATTATGCTCTACGCTCCCTTTTTGGAGCCTAACGCAGCCCTTCTGTGAACTCTAAATACCAGCGGTATTTAAAAGGTGCGGGAGAAAAAAAGCACGCATAGCTAACGCACCCCTTTGGCAGCAGAACTCTAAATCTAGCGGTAAGCTAGTTACAATATAACTAATAGTTACATTGTAGCTAGCTTAGGGTTTATTTGTATTTTACAGGCGTTTGTATTTATTTTAACTAGATAGAATAGTTAGTAAATAGTTACTAAGTACCTAGCTAAAATAAATACAAATTTACCTGTAAAATAAAACCTAACCTGCCTTACACTAACACCTAACCTTACACTACAATTAAATCAATTACATTAATTAAATACAATTACCTAAATTACAAAAAAAACCCCACTAAATTACATAAAATAAAAAAGAAATGATCAGATATTTAAACTAATTACACCTAATCTAATAGCCTTATCAAAATAAAAAAGCCTCCCAAAATAAAAAAACCCTAGCGTAAACTAAACTACCAATAGCCCTTAAAAGGGCCTTTTGCTGGGCATTGCCCCAAAGAAATCAGCTCTTTTACCTGTAAAAAAAATACAAACAACCCCCAACAGTAAAACCCACCACCCACACAACCAACCCCCCAAATAAAATCCTAACTAAAAAAACCTAAGCTCCCCATTGACCTGAAAAGGGCATTTGGATGGACATTGCCCTTAAAAGGGCATTTTGCTCTTTTTCAAGTGCCCAAACCCCTAATCTAAAAATAAAACCCACCCAATAAACCCTTAAAAAAGCCAATCAGCCAATAGAATGCAAGCTCAATCCTATTGGCTGATTGGATCAGCAAATAGGATTGAAGCTCAATCCTATTGGCTGATTGCATAAGCCAATAGGATTTTTTCACCTTTAATTCCAATTTGCTGATAGAATTCTATCAGCCAATCGGAATTCAAGGGTCGCCATCTTGGATGACGTCATTTAAAGGAACCTTCATTCTGCAAGAAGACGTTGATTGAATAGGATGCTCCGCGCCGGATGTCTTGAAGATGGAGCTGCTCCGTGCCGGATGGATGTAGATAGAAGATGCCGTCTGGATGAAGACTTCTGGTAGCTTGGATGAAGACTTCGGTTGCTTGGATGAAGACTTCTGCCGGCTTCAATGAGGACTTCTGCTGCTTCATTGAGGATGGATGTCGGGTCTTCAAAAACTGTAAGTGGATCTTCGGGGGTTAGTGTTAGGCTTTTTTAAGGGTTTATTGGGTTGGTTTTATTTTTAGATTAAGGGTTTGGGCACTTGAAAAAGAGCTAAATGCCCTTTTAATGGCAATGGGGAGCTTAGTTTTTTTTTAGTTAGGATTTTATTTGGGGGGTTGGTTGTGTGGGTGGTGGGTTTTACTGTTGGGGGGTTGTTTGTATTTTTTTTTACAGGTAAAAGAGCTGATTTTTAATGCCCCACAAAAGGCTCTTTTTAGGGCTATTTGTAGTTTAGTTTAAGCTAGGGTTTTTTATTTTGGGGGGGCTTTTTATTTTAATAGGGCTATTAGATTAGGTGTAATTAGTTTAAATATCTGATAATTTCTTTTTTTATTTTGTGTAATTTAGTGTTTTTTGTTGTTGTAATTTAGGTAATTGTATTTAATAAATGTAATTTATTTAATTGTTGTCAGTGTGCCAGGAATCAGACTGAGACAAGAAGTGCAAAAATAATCACACCTTTATTAATAGCAAAAAATAATAAAAAGTCCACAAGTCAAATAACAAGCCAGGAATCAAAACCAGAACTGGTAGTCAGACGAGCTGAGTCAGGAGCCAAAGCGAATAGTCAGACGAGCCGGAATCAGGAACAAGGAGAACAGCAGAGTCAGGAACAAGCCAGGGATCAGGAACTAGGAGGGGCGTCAGACAGCAAGGTAATACACAGGAGCTCTCACAAACAGGTCTGAGACAACGCAAGGGCAAAGCATACTGAACAGAGACCCTTTAAATAATAAGTGATGACATCACAATTCTGAGACTGCATCCTGTTTCACACGGATGATGTACACCAGTCTGGCCATAAAAGGAAGTGCAGGAAATGAGCAGCATCACACAGTATGCACCAGAATCAGGAAGAGAGGTGAGTAAAATGGCTGCCAGCAGCACATGGCAAACAGATCAGGGAAAAAAACCCTGACAATTGTAGTGTTAGGTTCGGTGTTAGCGTAACTCAAGTTAGATTTTACTTTACAGGTAAATTTGTATTAATTTTAGCTAGGTAGTTAGTAAATAGTTAATAACTATTTAATAACTATTCTACCTAGTTAAAATAAATACAAACCTGTAAAATAATAAACCCTAAGCTAGCTACAATGTAACTATTAGTTATATTGTAGCTAGCTTAGGGTTTATTTTACAGGTAAGTATTTAGTTTTAAATAGGAATTATTTAGGTAATAATAGTAATTTTTATTTAGATGTATTTTAATTACCGTATATTTAAGTTAGGGGGTGTTAGGGTTAGGGTTAGACTTAGGTTTAGGGGTTAATAAATTTAGTATAGTGGCGGCGACATTGGGGGCGGCAGATTAGGGGTTAATAAATGTAGGTAGGTGGCGGCGATGTTAGGGGTGGCAGATTAGGGGTTAATAATATTTAACTAGTGTTTGTGATGCGGGAGTGCGGCGGTTTAGGGGGTTAATATGTTTATTATAGTGGCGGCGATGTCCGGAGCAGTAGATTAGGGGTTAATAAGTATAATGTAGGTGTCGGTGATGTCGGGGGCGGCAGATTAGGGGTTAATAAGTGTAAGATTAGTGGTGTTTAGACTCAGGGTTCATGTTAGGGTGTTAGGTGTAAACATACATTTAGTTTCCCCATAGGAATCAATGGGGCTGCGTTACGGAGCTTTACGCTCCTTTTTTTGCAGGTGTTAGACTTTTTTTCAGCCAGCTCTCCCCATTGATGTCTATGGGGAAATCTTGCACGAGCACGTAAAACCAGCTCACCGCAGCTTTCAGCAGCACTGGTATTGGAGTACGGTATGGAGCTCAATTTTGCTTTACGCTCACTTCTTGCCTGTTAACGCCGGGTTTTTGTAAACCTGTAATACCAGCACTGTAGGTAAGTGAGCGGTGACAATAACTTGGAAGTTATTACCGCACCGCTCATAACGCAAAACTCGTAATCTAGCCGTCAGTGAATAACATAGGAATTTAAAATAAGTGGTATACGCATTCGATTTTAACGAGGTCGGGTTAGCGCAGATGTAAATTTAGCAATCTTAAGGTGCTTATTGAAATATTACATATAAAATATTAAAAAATATTAAACATACTGTAAAATATTATAAATTATCCATATATATTTTATAGTATGCTTAATCATTTTCAATAACTTTAATTGATTTTTAAAAAATAATAATTTACCTACTTATATATCTATAGGAATAGATATATAGGTATAAATGGATGGCTATAGAAATATATATTTAACAATAAATAGAACATATTCTGCTATGTGAAGAATATTGACATTTGAAATATTAATATTTCATGTTGGGTTTAGCGCTCTTGAATATATGCGGTCGAGTTAGCGTGCAAGTATGGGTGCTTTTTTGCAGTTGTCACACTCCATTGAAGTCTATGGGAAAAGAAGTTAACGTGTTTTTTTTTGCGCACGTCAAGTTTACGCTCATGCACAAACTTTTTATTTTTAACCCAACGTGTGCAAAAATCCTCCGTCTATCGAAGTAAACTAGTGAGCTAAATTGTGCTCTACTAGTAATTGCAGCCTTTGTGTGGTTCATTTAATCAGGAAACAGTCACTATCATGACCTCTAGTGACTGTCTTAGGGGTAGATTACGAGTGGAGTGCTAACTGGCTCTACTTCAGCATTTTTGCACGCGTCCAATACCACTCGTAGTACAAGTTGAAAAAGCTGAATTTACAATATCGTGTTAACGTATTCCCCTATAGACTTTAATGGAGCATGAAAAGTGGGGGGAAAACCACCCAACAAGTGCACAAACCTAATTGCTATCTCAACATGAAATATTTATATTTCACACATTTTTTTATAAATATGACTTTACATGTTTTCTGCTACTTGACTGCAAAGGGCTCCAATGCACTTTTATTTATATATATATATATGTGTTCTACTGTATATTTGTTGTACATATTTCACATTCCAATTCACTTACAGGATAATAATGCTGCAACCATCTACGCAAATAACCCACTCCCTTGTTATTTCCCGACTTGACTACTGCAATAACCTACTTACTGGCCTTCCTCTTTCCCACCTCTCCCTTCTTCAATCCATCCTAAATGCCTCTGCCAGGCTGATCCACCTTTCCCTTTGCTCTGTATCTGCTGCACCTCTCTGCGAGTCCCTTTATTGGCTCCCCATTCACAGCAGAATTAAATTCAAAATTCTCACCCTTACATACAAAGCTCTCACCAACGCCGCTCCCCTCTACCTATCGTCTCTAATAAACAAGTATACTCCAGCCCGCCTACTAAGATCCAACAATGACCTGTTCCTTGCATCCGCGACTATCACCTCTTCTCATGCTAGACTGCAGGACTTTTGTCATGCGGAACCTACCCTTTGGAACACTCTCCCTCGTGCTGTCATGCTTTGCCCAAATCTTCCTTTAAATGCTCCCTAAAGACTTTTTTGTTCAGAGAAGCCTACCACCCAACTCAATAATGAATTAATTTCACTTACCTAACATATCCCTCTGCATTAACATTTTTCTCAATCTTGCAGTCCTCACCTCCTGTTTCTTAACCCCCTACCCTTGTAAATTCCCATGGGAATAGGGTCCTTAATGCCTCCTGTATGTGTTTGTAAATGTTGTCTTGTCTCCCACAAGTCTTATATCATTGTTTTATTTAAATTAAGTGTACCCATGGACAGCGCTGTGGAATATGTTGATGCTTCTAAAATAAAGTATAATAATAATAATCATTTTTATTCTTAAATACATATTTATTTATATATGTGTTAAGGCTAGAATATATGCATAACAAAACACATGTAAAGGATATAAAAATAGTATTTGATATATATATATATATATATATATATATATATATATATATATATATACGTTAGCAGAGATGTGCACTCTCACTTAGTCACAACTACCAGGGTGCTAGTGAAGTTAGGTATACAGCAACAAAGAAACTTGCACTCACTGGACTTTTTATCAAAACTTTACTTGGCAGAAAATAGTGACGTTTCGGGGACAGTGTATCCCCTTCCTCAGACAGTGATTGCATCAAACAATGGTGAATTTATACATTCAAACAAACAAACCCCTCCCCCCAATTAGCACCAAAAACCGCCAAAACATGTTGCTATGGTGACCATACGTCACAAAGTAAACACTGTAGTGTTAATTTGATACTTAGAGTGAAATGTGAGCCATCACGGCTCTTAAATCAATTGTGCCTGTGCAAATGTAAATTTAAATTTAAAAAAACTTGTAGTAATACTGGACCCTGATGTGAAACATACATGACACAGCTATAACAATTCATCAAATACACTTAATAAATAGACTACTTCTCATTACATAAAGATTGTCATAGCAAGCGTGTATGGGATTAAACTGACACGGACTGATGCCAACATACCAGACAAAAGATCAGAACCGGATCAGACACCGATCGCTGTACACCATATCACAGCAACCGCACACAACGCTGAAAGGGAAAGAAACCCGGAACTGCACCAGCCGCTCACGTGGGGGGCGATGCGCCAATCATCAAAGTTGTGTGCTGTTGCCATGGTGATGGGTCACAACGAACACAATCTGCAGCGGAAGGAAACAACAAATAATTAATTATAAGCAGCAGTGATTAGTGATAGTGGTGGGGACATAGAATATCTACTTTGCATACATATAAATTCCACAGCGTGCTATTGGTTACTATATATACTAACAAGATTCTATATTATACCATTAGACCTTTGTCCGCTACACTAGCTACACCGGCGCAGTCACATGGGGGATATGTACCATTAGCATATATTGTATAAATCACTATGGAAATAACACATTAGAGAAGTGGCAATTTTAACCTTGCTGATTGTATCACATATCAAATGACAGCAAAATTTAAAATACCAAGTATATTGCACAATGACTGGGTATCCGGCCACAACTGGGTATCCCGCCACATCGCGGGTACAGCACATTATGCTAACGAGGTAGAGTATCTATGTGATGAGCCAGAATCCCAACCACCAAATAAAAGAAAAAGAAAGAAAAAGATCTGAATAAAAAATAAAGCAAAAACAGATCAAAGGATACCCAAGGAGAACAAAGGAACCCCATATAATAGTGGATAAATAAAAATAAAAATAAAAATTGAATAAAGTGTGGACTCTCCAAGTTAGGTATCATTAATATCGTGGACTCTCATGGTCAGATAAACCGAATCATAGTATTAAACTGGCTCAGTCAGTCACATCAACAAATGCTGGATGCATAACTAAAGAAAACAGTGCCAGTCAAACATAGTGTTAAGTCCATGAGGTTGCAAGGTGTTTAACCGAAAAATCCATTTGGCCTCAATCTGTAAGAGGAGTGTATCCCTATCACCCCCCCGCCTCAATGGGGGGACGTGATCAATTAGGGTGAATCTCAGGTCCTGAAGTCCATGTCCCTTTTCCACAAAATGCCTGGCCACAGGTTGTTCACTAGAGCCCTAATGTGGCCAGGCATTTTGTGGAAAAGGGACATGGACTTCAGGACCTGAGATTCACCCTAATTGATCACGTCCCCCCATTGAGGCGGGGGGGTGATAGGGATACACTCCTCTTACAGATTGAGGCCAAATGGATTTTTTGGTTAAACACCTTGCAACCTCATGGACTTAACACTATGTTTGACTGGCACTGTTTTCTTTAGTTATGCATCCAGCATTTGTTGATGTGACTGACTGAGCCAGTTTAATACTATGATTCGGTTTATCTGACCATGAGAGTCCACGATATTAATGATACCTAACTTGGAGAGTCCACACTTTATTCAATTTTTATTTTTATTTTTATTTATCCACTATTATATGGGGTTCCTTTGTTCTCCTTGGGTATCCTTTGATCTGTTTTTGCTTTATTTTTTATTCAGATCTTTTTCTTTCTTTTTCTTTTATTTGGTGGTTGGGATTCTGGCTCATCACATAGATACGCTACCTCGTTAGCATAATGTGCTGTACCCGCGATGTGGCGGGATACCCAGTTGTGGCCGGATACCCAGTCATTGTGCAATATACTTGGTATTTTAAATTTTGCTGTCATTTGATATGTGATACAATCAGCAAGGTTAAAATTGCCACTTCTCTAATGTGTTATTTCCATAGTGATTTATACAATATATGCTAATGGTACATATCCCCCATGTGACTGCGCCGGTGTAGCTAGTGTAGCGGGCAAAGGTCTAATGGTATAATATAGAATCTTGTTAGTATATATAGTAACCAATAGCACGCTGTGGAATTTATATGTATGCAAAGTAGATATTCTATGTCCCCACCACTATCACTAATCACTGCTGCTTATAATTAATTATTTGTTGTTTCCTTCCGCTGCAGATTGTGTTCGTTGTGACCCATCACCATGGCAACAGCACACAACTTTGATGATTGGCGCATCGCCCCCCACGTGAGCGGCTGGTGCAGTTCCGGGTTTCTTTCCCTTTCAGCGTTGTGTGTGGGTGCTGTGATATGGTGTACAGCGATCGGTGTCTGATCCGGTTCTGATCTTTTGTCTGGTATGTTGGCATCAGTCCGTGTCAGTTTAATCCCATACACGCTTGCTATGACAATCTTTATGTAATGAGAAGTAGTCAATTTATTAAGTGTATTTGATGAATTGTTATAGCTGTGTCATGTATGTTTCACATCAGGGTCCAGTATTACTACAATTTTTTTAAATTTAAATTTACATTTGCACAGGCACAATTGGTTTAAGAGCCGTGATGGCTCACATTTCACTCTAAGTATCAAATTAACACTACAGTGTTTACTTTGTGACGTATGGTCACCATAGCAACATGTTTTGGCGGTTTTTGGTGCTAATTGGGGGGAGGGGTTTGTTTGTTTGAATGTATAAATTCACCATTGTTTGATGCAATCACTGTCTGAGGAAGGGGATACACTGTCCCCGAAACGTCACTATTTTCTGCCAAGTAAAGTTTTGATAAAAAGTCCAGTGAGTGCAAGTTTCTTTGTTGCTGTATATATATATATATATGTATATAACACACAGAGAAAACCCAGCACTCACTTACAAGCTCAGGTACCATGTCAAGGTCCTTTCCAATACCTGAGACCCTAAAACAGCCACACAATGCAAGCTTTCAAATCCAAACAAACTGAAAACAAGGGAAGGGTGCACAGGAATATGTAATCACCCTAGACATATACAAAACACGGAAGGGAACTGCACTCTCATACCGGACCGGGTACACATCCCATCACCCTGCAACATGCTCAGCCCTGGGTGCCACTGTCACTCACAGGAAGCTGTGCTGTCGCCAGAGCCACAAGCAGTTAACCCCAGACAGGTCTGGGTGCAAGAACCATAGGGGAAATTACAAAACAAATTAATACAACACACAGAGAAAACCCAGCACTCACTTACAAGCACTCAGCTAAGATTTAAAAGCAAAAATGGAAAGGTTAGTCACCGCATCTGGCCAAATGGGACAAGCTCAGGTACCACGTCAAGGTCCTTTCCAATACCTGAGACCCTAAAACAGCCACACAATGCAAGCTTTCAAATCCAAACAAACTGAAAACAAGGGAAGGGTGCACAGGAATATGTAATCACCCTGGACATATACAAAACACGGAAGGGAACTGCACTCTCATACCGGACCGGGTTCACATCCCATGACCCTGCAACATGCTCAGCTCTGGGTGCCACTGGCACTCACAGGAAGCTGTGCTGTCCCCAGAGCCACAAGCAGTTAACCCCAGACAGGTCTGGGTGCAAGAACCATAGGGAAAATTACAAAACAAATTAATACAACACACAGAGAAAACCCAGCACTCACTTACAAGCTCTCAGCTAAGATTTAAAAGCAAAAATGGAAAGTTTAGTCACCGCATCTGGCCAAATGGGACAAGCTCAGGTACCACGTCAAGGTCCTTTCCAATTCCTGAAACCCTAAAACAGCCACACAATGCAAGCTTTCAAATCCAAACAAACTGAAAACAAGGGAAGGGTGCACAGGAATATATAATCACCCTAGACATATAGGCCTAGATTTGGAGTTTGGCGTTAGCCGTGAAAACCAGCGTTAGAGGCTCCTAACGCTGGTTTTAGGCTACCGCCGGTATTTGGAGTCACTCAAAATAGGGTCTAACGCTCACTTTTCAGCTGCGACTTTTCCATACCGCAGATCCCCTTACGTCAATTGCGTATCCTATCTTTTCAATGGGATCTTTCTAACTCCGGTATTTAGAGTCGTGTTTGAAGTGAGCGTTAGACATCTAACGACAAAACTCCAGCCGCAGGAAAAAAGTCAGTAGTTAAGAGCTTTCTGGGCTAACGCCGGTTTATAAAGCTCTTAACTACTGTACTCTAAAGTACACTAACACCCATAAACTACCTATGTACCCCTAAACCGAGGTCCCCCCACATCGCCGACACTCAAATAAATTTTTTTAACCCCTAATCTGCCGACCGCCACCTACGTTATCCTTATGTACCCCTAATCTGCTCCCCCTAACACCGCCGACCCCTGTATTATATTTATTAACCCCTAATCTGCCCCCCTCAACGTCGCCTCCATCTGCCTACACTTATTAACCCCTAATCTGCCGAGCGGACCGCACCGCTACTATAATAAAGTTATTAACCCCTAATCCACCTCACTAACCCTATAATAAATAGTATTAACCCCTAATCTGCCCTCCCTAACATCGCCGACACCTAACTTCAATTATTAACCCCTAATCTGCCGACCGGAGCTTACCGCTACTCTAATAAATGTATTAACCCCTAAAGCTAAGTCTAACCCTAACACTAACACCCCCCTAAATTAAATATAATTTACATCTAACGAAATTAATTAACTCTTATTAAATAAATTATTCCTATTTAAAGATAAATACTTACCTGTAAAATAAATCCTAATATAGCTACAACATAAATTATAATTATATTATAGCTATTTTAGGATTAATATTTATTTTACAGGTAACTTTGTATTTATTTTAACCAGGTACAATAGCTATTAAATAGTTAAGAACTATTTAATGGCTAAAATAGTTAAAATAATTACAAAATTACCTGTAAAATAAATACTAACCTAAGTTACAATTAAACCTAACACTACACTATCAATAAATTAATTAAATAAACTACCTACAATTACCTACAATTAACCTAACACTACACTATCAATAAATTAATTAAATACAATATCTACAAATAACTACAATGAAATAAACTAACTAAAGTACAAAAAATAAAAAAGAACTAAGTTACAAAAAATAAAAAAATATCTACAAACATAAGAAAAATATTACAACAATTTTAAACTAATTACACCTACTCTAAGCCCCCTAATAAAACAACAAAGCCCCCCAAAATAAAAAATGCCCTACCCTATTCTAAATTACTAAAGTTAAAAGCTCTTTTACCTTACCAGCCCTGAACAGGGCCCTTTGCGGGGCATGCCCCAAGAAGTTCAGCTCTTTTGCCTGTAAAAAAAAACATACAATACCCCCCCCCAACATTACAACCCACCACCCACATACCCCTAATCTAACCCAAACCCCCCTTAAATAAACCTAACACTAAGCCCCTGAAGATCATCCTACCTTGTCTTCACCTCACCAGGTATCACCGATCCGTCCTGGCTCCAAAATCTTCATCCAACCCAAGCGGGGGTTGGCGATCCATCATCCGGTGGCTGAAGAGGTCCAGAAGAGGCTCCAAAGTCTTCATCCTATCCGGGAAGAAGAGGCGATCCGGACCGGCAACCATCTTGATCCATGCGGCATCTTCTATCTTCATCCGATGACGACCGGCTCCATCCTGAAGACCTCCACCGCGGACCCATCTTCTTCCGGCGACGTCCAACTGAAGAATGACGGTTCCTTTAAGGGACGTCATCCAAGATGGCATCCCTCGAATTCCGATTGGCTGATAGGATTCTATCAGCCAATCGGAATTAAGGTAGGAATATTCTGATTGGCTGATGGAATCAGCCAATCAGAATCAAGTTCAATCCGATTGGCTGATCCAATCAGCCAATCAGATTGAGCTCACATTCTATTGGCTGTTCCGATCAGATGTAAATTATATTTAACTTAGGCGGGTGTTAGTGTTAGGGTTAGACTTAGCTTTAGGGGTTAATACATTTATTAGAGTAGCGGTGAGCTCCGGTCGGCAGATTAGGGGTTAATAAGTGTAGGCAGGTGGAGGCGACGTTGAGGGGGGCAGATTAGGGGTTAATAAATATAATATAGGGGTCGGCGGTGTTAGGGGCAGCAGATTAGGGGTACATAGGGATAATGTAAGTAGCGGCGGTTTACGGAGCGGCAGATTAGGGGTTAAAAATAAAATGCAGGTGTCAGCGATAGCGGGGGCGGCAGATTAGGGGTTAATAAGTGTAAGGTTAGGGGTGTTTAGACTCGGGGTACATGTTAGAATGTTAGGTGCAGACGTAGGAAGTGTTTCCCCATAGCAAACAATGGGGCTGCGTTAAGAGCTGAACGCGGCTTTTCTGCAGGTGTTAGGTTTTTTTTCAGCTCAAACAGCCCCATTGTTTCCTATGGGAGAATCGTGCACGAGCACGTTTTTGAGGCTGGCCGCGTCCGTAAGCAACTCTGGTATTGAGAGTTGAAGCTGCGTTAAAAATGCTCTACGCTCCTTTTTTGGAGCCTAACGCAGCCTTTATGTGGACTCTCAATACCAGAGTTATTTTTATGGTGCGGCCAGAAAAAAGCCGGCGTTAGCTACGCGGGTCCTTACTGACAAAACTCCAAATCTAGGCCATACAAAACACGGAAGGGAACTGCACTCTCATACCGGACCGGGTACACATCCCATGACCCTCCAACATGCTCAGCCCTGGGTGCCACTGTCACTCACAGGAAGCTGTGCTGTCCCCAGAGCCACAAGCAGTTAACCCCAGACAGGTCTGGGTGCAAGAACCATAGGGGAAATTACATAACAAATTAATACAACACACAGAGAAAACCCAGCACTCACTTACAAGCTCTCAGCTAAGATTTAAAAGCAAAAATGGAAAGGTTAGTCACCGCATCTGGCCAAATGGGACAACCTCAGGTACCACGTCAAGGTCCTTTCCAATACCTGAGACCCTAAAACAGCCACACAATGAAAGCTTTCAAATCCAAACAAACTGAAAACAAGGGAAGGGTGCACAGGAATATGTAATCACCCTAGACATATACAAAACACGGAAGGGAACTGCACTCTCATACCGGACCGGGTACACATCCCATGACCCTGCAACATGCAGAGCTTGTAAGTGAGTGCTGGGTTTTCTCTGTGTTTTGTATTAATTTGTTTTGTAATTTTCCCTATGGTTCTTGCACCCAGACCTGTCTTGGGTTAACTGCTTGTGACTCTGGGGACAGCACAACTTCCTGTGAGTGCCAGTGGCACCCAGGGCTGAGCATGTTGCAGGGTCATGGGATGTGTACCCGGTCCGGTATGAGAGTGCAGTTCCCTTCCGTGTTTTGTATATATATATATATATATATATATATATATATATATATATATATATATATATATATATATATATATGTACAAACACACACATTAAATGTAAAACAAAGGGTTTTTAACAGTTATTTATAGGGATATGGTATATGACAAGGTGTTTGATTAGAAAAGGCTCAAATGTTTATATACAGTATATGTGTGTATAGATATATGTGTGCATGATATACTGTATATATATGTGGGTGACATATGTACTTGTATGTATGTATGAAGTGTTTTAAATTTATATCTCAATAGAAAAGCATAGTTTAAATGTTAGTGAAGAACTCCACTATTTGACCTTTGCCTTAATGCACCTTCGACTTGGCGCTTGAGTGATAGCCAACATAAATTTTTCAGTGCACCTCCAGAAAAGTCTATTTTGTGAGGGATATAGCGCACCCATGCTATCCGACATCAAGATGTTAGCACGTCCTAGGCTTTGGCTCAATCGTTAACATATTACTTTTAACTTGTAACATAACCACAAAAATACAAGCACTATTGATTTAACTTGAGTTATTATTTTTGAACACTTGTAATCTAGGCCTATGTGTGTAGTCACATGAGATGCCAAGCAAAACAGGCAAATTGTCAGTTAAATTTGTTTATCCATTCAAAAAGTTATAAACAAAACAGATAGAAAATACTTAAGTGACTCCAGTGAACTATAGCAGCACTGCCATGTAGCTATAAACCTGTTATAGCTTATAATTGCTGCTACAACCAAATAAGAATTACAAACAAATTATTTTCCAAATAACAACAAAGATGAAATGGAGTTTAGGAATGGTGTGAAGAAGATAAAGATGAAATCTGAAATTAATTGAAGATCTATGGAATTAAAAGAATCTAAATAGTGGTAGGATGAGATGAAATTAATGGAGGGGGAGATGAAAGGAATTAGGAAACATGAAGATAAATCAAATCAAGGCAGGCATGGACATGTAATGAAAAGAGATAAGACAAAGGGCTAGATAGCAAAGAAAAATAAAACATAAAGAGAAGATAAAAATAATACATTGAGGGATAAAAGAGAACTGCAAGGGAATAACTATGTGCACATGATTGTAAGTATATGTGACTGTGCATGTAAACTCCTTGCTGACTTATCATGTCCTTATATTCAGTAGTGTGTATATTACTCTATTTCAATGCTAAAGGTTTATTCTTCTGGTGCATGTTTTTTTCTATGGACCTAACAACACTCAAAAGCCAGTGACCCAACGCTTAGAGTTTTACTTCTCACTCTAAGGGGCTGACTATATAAATATTGCAGGTCCAGACATGGTTTTCCACACTAACACTTGCAGAGACAGCCCTCACGGAATTCTATAAAAAAAGGGTCTGTCCCTGCGAGTGGCGAGTTGTCTTCCATACAAATAATGAGAGCTCTCTGCTAAGTAGAAGTTTGCATTGGAGGGTGAGGTACAGAGGGGGAGATCGTCGTGTTTTTAAACTTGAACATTACAAAATAAATTGCACGGTTTTCAGTGCACTGTTCATTAAATTTGCTGGATTTTTTGTATACATAGGTTTTCCTTTCAGAGTAATTAGAGTTTTGAGTATTTTAGTGCAAACACCTTTGATTTATAAATTACGAATGTAATTGTGCACTTTTGTAATGTATGCATCTCCGTATACAAAAATGCAGCATACGCCCCTTAGCGATACACCCTTTTTCAACTTTTTGTAATGGTACCCTAACTGTTTGGGCTGTTCTACATATAAGTATATAAACACACGCTTGCCTGGTGCCCATAAAAGCATCTGGCTGGCTCTCAGTTTTCTTGCTGAATATTTAAAATGGATTTTCTGCCTCTGCTCAAATGAGATGACAATTATTTTCTTTTTAAAAACTTTAGAAAGGTAAGATAGCAATAACATAAAAGCTTCACGGTGTATAATATATAATAAAATGGGTGATTTTTACAGAATTGCTTTATTCTTTGCACAATGTCAGGTAAAAGATAATACAATCTGAGCAATGAACTGTGCTCCACTTGTAATCTAGCACCATATTTGTCTAATACTCAAAATAACATGGTTTAGCTCAGATTTAATTTTTAATTCAAAATATAGTAAACAAATAACTAAATGTGTATTGCTTTTTCCTGCGCTATGTACTGTATGTAGGATGAACCTCAATGAACTACACATTTGCTTATGCAGCACGGAATCAGCGGGGAATTATGCTGTTGTAAAAATGATGAAGAAGGCGTTAAGGATTCAAAGGTAGTAGTTAAAGGTGTAAACCAATTGACATATTCTTTGTCTGAGCAAATACACCCCCATGCTTGTATTAGTAAGTAAAATACATGCTGTGCATTTCATTTAATATGATTGGACTTTCTACGCCTGTGTGCAACCGCATGTTTTTTATTTAAGCATCTGTCTACAGTAACTATGTTATTATCACCATATTAACAGTTTGAACTACAGATATATAATTAGTGCCGTAAAGCTAACGATTAGCATAACATTCTCATATTTATTCTTCTCATCATTTCTTTGCTTACTGAGAAAGCTAGTACTGAAAGTGGAATTATTCATAACTCAAAAAATGCATGGTAAAAAAATATAGCTAGATCCTATGTTTGCTAATGTTCCTAATGTTCTTGACCAGCCTCACAAACATTCAGCCACTCTAGCATTACAAGAGATTTTCAGTAATAGTGACAGTTATACGTTTCTTTGGGACAGGGGTCAGCAACCTTGGCTCTCCAGATGTTTTGGAACTACATTTCCCATGATGCTAAGACATTATTTAGGCTGTCTGAGCATCATGGGAAATTTAGTTCCAAAACATCAGGAGAGCCAAGGTTGCTGACCCCTGCTTTGTGAGTTGCTGTAACACAATAGGGACAGTATCTTCTGCTTTGGTGTGCTGCCTGTTGTAACTCTCATTAATAAATTATTATCTGCAATGAGTTAAATGGACAGTGAAATCTAAATACAATATTTATTTCTGCAGTCTTCCATTTAATTTAGTAAGTGAAGGGGAATTTGTTTTTATTCATTGGTTCCATTTTTTGTCGATAGCCAAAGTCCAACCCCCCCTATTTGCCTTATATGGAAAAAATGTCCATTGTTTTGTAGTTCCTCATCTTAATCCAGAATTACTGAATACTCAGATGGCAACAGAAGAAAGAATAGAAGGATAAATGGGTTGCAAAGTAGTAGATATGGGTGGTATTTTGTATAGAGATGGTTCTGAAACCTGCAAGAAATTGAATGTATATGCAAAACATAAAGAATAAGCCGCTCTATGACACCCTAACACATAGCTTTAATAGAGTATCAAGGACAATAATAGTGGTTCAATGTCTTAGAAGCTACACATAGGTCAGGATACATAAGTCAGGAAGTAGAACACCATTGTAAAGGGATGGGAACACAGTTAAACAAAAGGGAATGAGTTAACCATCTCAGAAAAACAATTCAAATAGATTAGAGAGGAGTAAAGAAAGAAAAGGTAATTTTAGACTTCAAACAAGTGCAAAGAGCCATTTGTGGAAATATGTAATTACTATTCATAAAGTAAACTGGATAAATACTAAATGTCAGGTATATTTAAAGGATCAATAAAGTAAAACTTAAACTTCTATTATCAAATTTACTGGTATCCTTTTTTTAACTGTAAATGTAGGTAGACTACTAAGCACTTTAGGAGCGTGCACATGTCATTAACAGTCTAAAGCAGGGTCGCCAACCTTTCGGACCTCAGGGACCACTAAACTCCCCATTTTGAATCCTGTGGACTACTAACCTCTATAATGTGTGTGTATGTATATGTATGCATGTATATATATATATATATATATATATATATATGTATATATACAGTATGTATTATATATATATATATATATATATATATATATAAATATATACTGAATTATTGGGGAGTAGGATAATATGTAATATATAATTTATACGTGGGTGCAGACCCTGTTACACACATAGATTCACTATTCCAAAAGAGAGAAACACGAAGAGGACACAGTAGTGTCTTCTCCAAAGAAAGACAGGGATTTCAGCACTCCAGAAAAAATAACTCTTTAATAAGAAATATAGACAGAGTCCCAAATAATTAACCCCTTAATGACCGAGGACGTACGCCACACGTCCTCAGAAAAAAGGCAGTTAACGCCTGAGGACGTGTGGCGTACGTCCTCGGTTTGGAAAGCAGCTGGAAGCGATCCTCATCGCTTCCAGCTGCTTTCCGGTTATTGCAGGATGCCTCAATATCGAGGCATCCTGCAATAACAATTTGTACCCCTCCGGTGCAGAGAGAGCCACTCTGTGGCCCTCTCTACACCGGCCATCGATGGCCGCAATCGTTGGTGGGTGGGAGCTGCAGTGGGAGGCGGGTGGGCGGCCATCGATGGCTTCAGATTCACAGAGGGGGGCGGGATCGGGGGCGGGAGAGTCAGGGGCGCGCACAGACACGCGCGCGTGCACGGGGGATCGGCGGGCGGGCGCGGGCACGGGAGGGAGCGGGTGGGAACCACTTACACTACAGAAATAATTATGTAGTAAGTGGGAGGAAGAGGGGGAGTAAATGCCCCCAAAAACTAATCTAAGGGATCTGGGAGGGGGGTGGGGGTAGGGGTTGGTCGTGGGGAAGCTACACTACAGCAAAATGTAAAAAAAATAAATACAAAAAGAGGAAAAAATATTGTTAACTGGGTACTGACAGACAGCTGCCAGTACCCAAGATGGCCCCCAATAAGGCAGGGGGGGGGGGTAGAGAGCTGTTTTTGGGGGGGATCAGGGAGGTTGGGGGCTAAGGGGGGATCCTACAAAGTAGCATATGTAAATATGCTAAAGATGTATTTTTTTTTAAAAAAAAAAAACTTTTATTTTAGTACTGGCAGACTTTCTGCCAGTACTTAAGATGGCGGGGACAATTGTGGGGTGGGGGAGGGAAGGGAGCTGTTTGGGAGATATCAGGGGGTCTGATGTGTCAGGTGGGAGGCTGATCTCTACACTAAAGCTAAAATTAACCCCGCAAGCTCCCTACAAACTACCTAATTAACCCCTTGACTGCTAGCCATAATACATGTGTGATGCGCAGCAGCACTTTGCGGCCTTCTAATTACCAAAAAGCAACCCCAAAGTCATATATGTCTGCTATTTCTGAACAAAGGGGATCCCAGAGAAGCATTTACAACTATTTGTGCCATAATTGCACATGCTGTTTGTAAATAATTTCAGTGAGAAACCTAAAATTGTGAAAAATTTAGCGTTTTTTTTAATTTGATTGCATTTGGCGGTGAAATGGTGGCATGAAATATACCAAAATGGGCCTAGATCAATACTTGGGGTTGTCTACTACACTACACTGAAGCTAAAATTAACCCTAGAAGCTCCCTACATGCTCCCTAATTAACCCCTTCACTGCTGGGCATAATACACGTGTGGTGCGCAGTCGCATTTAGCAGCCTTCTAATTATTAAAAAGCAAAACCAAAGCCATATATGTCTGCTATTTATGAACAAAGGGGATCCCAGAGAAGCATTTACAACCATGTATGCTATAATTGCATAAGTTTTTTGTAAATAATTTCAGTGAGAAACCTAAAGTTTGTGAAAAAAATTGTGAAAAAGTGAACATTTTTTTTTATTTGATCGCATTTGGCGGTGAAATGGTGGCATGAAATATACCAAAATGGGCCTAGATCAATACTTTGGGATGTCTTCTAAAAAAAAATATATACATGTCAAGGGATATTCAGGGATTCCTGAAAGATATCAGTGTTCCAATGTAACTAGCGCTAATTTTGAAAAAAAGTGGTTTGGAAATAGCAAAGTGCTACTTGTATTTATGGCCCTATAACTTGCAAAAAAAGCAAAGAACATGTAAACATTGGGTATTTCTAAACTCAGGACAAAATTTAGAAACTATTTAGCATGGTTTTTGTTTGGTGGTTGTAGATGTATAACAGATTTTGGGGGTCAAAGTTAGAAAAAGTGTGTTTTTTTCTATTTTTTCCTCATATTTTATAAAAAAATTTATAGTAAATTATAAGATATGAGGAAAATAATGGTATATTTTGAAAGTCCATTTAATGGCGAGAAAAACGGTATATAATATGTGTGGGTACATTAAATGAGCAAGGGGAAAATTACAGCTAAACACAAACACCGCAGAAATGTAAAAATAGCCTTGGTCCCAAACGGACAGAAAATGGAAAAGTGCTGTGGTCATTAAGGGGTTAAATATATTGAGATCGGTGCTCCCCTCCCCAGCGTAAGCTGGTCGGCGGCTGGGTCCCCTAAATCAAACCACACATAAATAATTAATAAATACATTTTATTACAAGTGCAAATAAATATCAAGTGTTTCAAAATATAAAAAACACATAGAAAAAGCTGGCGAGCTCACAATGGTTGTTTACGATGCAAGAATGGTAACCTTTAATAAAATTAGTACAAGGTTATTTAGCAACACCCCATATTACAATACTATACCTCTCACCCAGACTGCATGGGATGAGGCTTTCTGGCTTTATATACACACAGTTAAATTACATTGTTTGGAACACACCTGAACAGGGTGGAGTGCTTTAAACCAAAGGGCTTTGGTCAGTACCCTAGTGATAAATCAGTGAGAAATTTTGATTAAGCACATTTAATAAAAGCATATGTTTATAAAATACACATATTGTGGGAGTGCTGCCAAAGTGACCAAAAAGTAAATATAATTTTGAAACAGTTATTGGCGCACCTCCAAACACATAAGACCACATAAGACCACAAATTATTTCACATATTTAAACTTTTTTTCCTTTTTTTTTTCCTTTATATTGCAAAAAATTGCCTTGTCTTCATAATATTTCTTAAATTTTTGATTAAAGATGGTCACTTTGGCAGCACTCCCACAATATGTGTATTTTAAAAACATATGCTTTTATTAGATGTGCTTAATCAAAATTTCTCACTAATTTATCACTAGGGTACTGACCAAAGCCCTTTGGTTTAAAGCACTCCACCCTGTTCAGGTGTGTTCCAAACATTGTAATTTAACTGTGTGTATATAAAGCCAGAAAGCCTCATCCCATGCAGTCTGGGTGAGAGGTATAGTATTGTAATGTTGGAAATTTCTCTTTGGTATATTAGAATTGTATTGGCTAATTGTATAGTATTAAGAAATATTGGGAAGGCAGTTTTTTGCAGCATTAAGAAATAAGTTTAAAATAGGTGGAACAATATGTAGCCAGGAAGCCTCATCCCATGAAGTCTGGATGAGAGATTGGAAATTCTATTTTGGTATATTAAATATTGCATTATTTAGCTTAGTTTGGCTATTTTCATATAGGTAGGATCAGTCTTTTATGGGACACCTTGTAAGTGGTGACTGGCTGAGCAGAATATGGCCATAAGGGACACTCAAGTCAAAATTAAACTTCATGATTCAGATAGTACATGCAATTTTAAACAACTTTCCAATTTACTTCCATTAACAAAATGTGCACAGTCTTTTTATATTTACACTTTTTGAGTCACCAACTCCTACTGAGCATGTGCAAGAATTCACAGCATATACGTATATGCATTTGTGATTGGTTGATGGCTGTCACATGGTACAGGGGGAGTGGAAACAGACATAACTTTGCAATGTATTTAACAAAAATCTACTACTCATTTGAAGTTCAGACTAAGTGCTATTGCATTGTCTTCTTATCATGCATGTGTTAATTATGTAAATTTACAATGTTGACTGGTCCTTTAAGAAATATTATGAAGGCAATTTTTTGCAATATAAAGGAAAAAAAAGGAAAAAAGTTTAAATATGTGAAATAATTTGTGGTCTTATGTGTTTGGAGGTGCGCCAATACCTGTTTCAAAATTATATTTACTTTTTGGTCACTTTGGCAGCACTCCCACAATATGTGTATTTTAAAAACATATGCTTTTATTAGATGTACTGACCAAAGCCCTTTGGTTTAAAGCACTCCACCCTGTTCAGGTGTCTTCCAAACATTGTAATTTAACTGTGTGTATATAAAGCCAGAAAGCCTCATCCCATGCAGTCTGGGTGAGAGGTATAGTATTGTAATGTTGGAAATTTCTCTTTGGTATATTAGAATTGTATTGGCTAATTGTATAGTATTAAGAAATATTGGGAAGGCAGTTCTTTGCAGCATTAAGAAATAAGTTTAAAATAGGTTGAACAATATGTAGCCAGGAAGCCTCATCCCATGCAGTCTGGATGAGAGATTGGAAATTCTATTTTGGTATATTAAATATTGCATTATTTAGCTTAGTTTGGCTATTTTCATATAGATAGGACCAGTCTTTTATACCTTGTAAGTGGTATACCTTGTAAGTGGTGACTGGCTGAGCAGAATATGGCCATATTGTGTGACTAAGATCCCATCTTTATTCAAAAATTTAAGAAATATTATGAAGGCAATTTTTTGCAATATAAAGGAAAAAAAGGAAAAAAAGTTTAAATATGTGAAATAATTTGCAGTCTTATGTGTTTGGAGGTGCGCCAATACCTGTTTCAGAATTATTTATATATATATATATATATATATATATATATATATATGTGTATATATATATACACACACACACACACGCATATTGTACATAACTAGTATAACCAAAGCTAAGTTTACTTTATGTATATATTTACACATTTGAAAGATTTTATTTTGGAATTAACTTACTGAATGACAGAGCTGAGAGAATACTTCCAAATGATAGATGAAGAGTGAGTGCCAACTTTTGAGCTGGAAACAGAGAGGCAGAAAGTGGGAAAAAGTGGGAAAAAATAATTATGTTTAAAAGGACCACAAGACTTCCAAGTTACCTCCCCAATTAGGAATTATTCAAAACTACTTATGATCATGGACAGACATTGGAGTCATAAATTAAGTATTTTCAGAAAGCTCTCAATATGGATGTGAGCTAACCACGACTGATGTTACTGGCAATCAGGGATAGGCCATGTGTCCGTACACGGACACTGGTATCAGTTACTGGCTCTTGCAGTGTCTGCAGGCCATTTTGAATTGGGGAGGGAGGAGTAGGGCAGATAAATGCAGGTCTTGACTACTCCTTGATGCCACTCAGTTGTGGGAAAGTGTGAGTGAGACTGAGAGAGAGGGGAGATTCAAGAAGAAAGCTGTCCCTGGAGCTTTAAATGCAAAGGTAAAGCACTTTAACAGACAGACACCTGAGGTTTATTATTAAGTACTACATATTTTCCCTTTCCTATTATTGAATTAAAAAGAAAATATATACTAAGGTTGTGATTCACAACCTTAGTATATATTATCTTTCTGATTGAATAATAGGTAAGGGAAAATATGTAGTGTGAATAAAGTTAGTGGCTTGTCAAGAGACTGCTAACGATATTGGGTGATATTGAATAAATAAAGCCTGAGTGAAATACTGGACGTTATACAAATACACAGTAGTGACACTGGCACATGGGTATAGCCGGAGGAGGGCTGGATATAGGATCAGTGGTATCTGCACCTGTATAATAACACCCAGCAGTATATAATGATGTTTTTAATTTGAAATGTACCTTGGTGTCCTTCACTAAGGTCTGAAAATGTCCGCCACAGCCTTGGTCCGTGCCTATCCCTGCTGGCAATTACTATAATACTGGTGGGATTTGGCTGATCTGCTGGATGGCAATTACTGGAATTCAGGTAGAATGGCTTTGTGCGCGGGAAAATTATTAGAATGAAATATAATTAATATTTCATTAAAAAAAAAAAACAATATGGAGGGGAGCAAGACAAACAGTGATGTAAGTCCTTCTGAAGTAATTAGGAAAACTACTACAAAGAGACAGGTAAAGTTGTGCAGTACTACGCAATGTGCGTAGGGAGATTGTAATTTAACTCCTCCTCTGTCGATTTTCAATGATGTTCAGCCAGACACTGTAGGGAGTTGCGGCGCGACGGGGGTGACACCATCAGAGGAGATTAATTCCTGCTTGATGGTGTCACGGACTACCAACATCTTCTTGCGGACCACCAGTGGTCCACGGATCACCGGTTGGTGACCGCTGTTCTAAAGCAGCGATACTTGCAACTATGTATAACATTGCTATAAACAATTTTGCAAACACTGCTGCAAGATGGCTAAAGAAATGTACATGCTCCTTTATTCCCTTAGGATTACTCTTCCAATTTTTGTCTTTCATGATTCAGATAGGGTTTATTATCAAATTTACTTGATTAAAATCAAGAGCAGCAATGCACTACTGGGAACTAGCTGCTGATTAGTGGCTGCACATATAGGCCTCTTGCCATTGGCTCACCTTATGTGTTCAGCTAGCTCCCAGTAGTGCATTGCTGCTCCTTCAACAAAGAATGTCAAGAGAGTGAAGCAAATTTCCTAATAGAAGTCAATTGAAAAGTTTTAAAAATGGTATGCTCAGTTTAAATCAAGACATAAAAATGTTGGGTTTCATGTATATTTAACAAACGATACCGAAATAACTGATAACAATTTGTAACAGAGAAAGGGGCACTATGCACTGTGGAGCGAAGTTATCAGAGATTAGAAGGTGCAATTTTAAAATGAAAGCCTGCAGCCAATAAAAAAACGCACTATGCTGCTTTCTGCATATAGCATCTTAAAACCACCTATATATTTTTATGTATATGCTTGTCTATTAGGGTTATAAGGATTTTGAGTGTTTTGAGAGTGTTTTAGTTGGCAAGAAAAAACTGTGAGACCTGCAGGGTGAAATCTTTACAATATTACAAAGATGGAGGGAGGGCGCCACATAGCGTGATATAGTTTCATCAAATGGGTTTGTGTGTTGAAAGGTAATATGCTTACCAGATATTGTAGCACTGTGCTGTAACCAGTGCAAAATCGCTTGCTAGCACTTAAACAGTGGCTAGTACACTGCAGGTGATGCACCTCCTGAGGATCTCCTCTCGTTTCTGGCTCAGTAAGCACCTCCTGCTGTGGCCGTAATGTCCTTTGTTTTAAAAAAAAAAAAAACGGTCAGGTTTCTGTAATGCTTAAAAGCACTGGAATAAAATAATGTGAACAACTTCTCAATATAAAAGAACAGCTTTATTTTATGACGCGTTTCTCAACCCCAAACGGGTCGTTTCATCAGATAAAAAGCGGATGCGGTTGGTTACAATTGGTAACAATATATACACATTGGCCTCTAGTTATCAAGCCGTCAACCTCAAATACGCTGGAATTCTGCAGCGTATTTGTGGCGAGGCTGTTTCGCCTTAGTTATCAAGCCCTGCTGCCCGGCAAAAATAGAATTTTGTGACGTAAGCTTCGATTCGCCGGACTCAGTCCGACACAGATCGATTCTTACATCACTCCAGATGTTCCGAACGCAAGTTTGGCACAATCTGACTACTTTTGCTAGTTATCAAATGACTACCAGGTACGCTCTGCACTTTTCCGGCCCAGTGTACCTGGTTTTCAATCTGCTGCCCTGGAGGTGGCGGATCCCATAGGAATCAATGGGAGTCTGACCATAGCGAAAGCTCATGTTCGATGCTGCCAGACATCCCATTGATTCCTATGGGAAACGTCTGCACCTAACACCTTAACATGTACTCCGAGTCTAAACACCCCTAATCTGCCCCCCCTACACCGCCGCAACTAAATAAATGTATTATACCCTAAACCGCTGCTCCCGTAGCCCGCCACAACTATAATAAACATGTTAACCCCTAAACCGCCGCTCCCGGAGCCCACCGCCACTCTAATAAACTTATTAACCCCTAAACCGCCGCTCCCGTACCCCTCCGCCACCTACATAATACCTATTAACCCCTATCCTGCCCCCTATACCGCCGCCATCTATAATAAATGTATTAACCCCTATCCTGCCAATCCCGTACCCGCCGCCACCTATATTAAACTTATTAACCCCTAATCTGACCCCCCTACACCGTCGCCACCTATAATAAATTTATTAACCCCTATCCTGCCCCCCCTATACCACCGCCATCTATATTAAACTAATTAACCCCTAAACCTAAGTCTAACCCTAACCCTAACACCCCCCTAACTTAAATATTATTTTAATAAATCTAAATAAAATTACTCTTATTAACTAAATTAATCCTATTTAAAACTAAATACTTACCTATAAAATAAACCATAATATAGCTACAATATTACTAATAATTATATTGTAGCTATTTTAGGATTTATTTTTATTTTACAGGCAAATTTAAATTTATTTTAACTAGGTACAATAGCTATTAAATAGTTATTAACTATTTAATAGCTACCTAGTTAAAATAAAGACACATTTACCTGTAAAATAAAAACTAACCTAAGTTACAATTACACCTAACACTACACTATAATTAACTAAATTATTCCTATTTAAAACTAAATACTTACCTGTAAAATAAACCCTAATATAGCTACAATGTAATTAATAATTACATTGTAGCTATTTTAGGATTTATATTTATTTTACAGGTAACTTTGTATTTATTTTAACTAGGTAGAATAGTTATTAAATAGTTATTAACTATTTAATAACTACCTAGCTAAAAGAAATACAAAATTACCTGTAAAATAAATCCTAACCTAAGTTACAATTAAACCTAACATTACACTATCAATAAATAAAATAAATTAATTAACTACAAATACCTACAATTAAATACAATTAAATAAACTAAAGTACAAAAAATAAAAAAACTAAGTTACAAAAAAATAAAAAATATTACAAGATTTTTAAACTAATTACACCTAATCTAAGCCCCCTAATAAAATAACAAAGCCCCCCAAAATAAAAAAAAATGCCCGACCCTATTCTAAATTACGAAAGTTAACAGCTCTATTACCTTACCAGCCCTTAAAAGGGTCTTTTGCGGGGCATGCCCCAAATAAATCAGCTCTTTTGCATGTTAAAAAAAAATACAACCCCCCCAACATTAAAACCCAGCACCCACATACCCCTACTCTAACCCACCCAATCCCCCCTTAAAAAAACCTAACACTACCCCCCTGAAGATCATCCTACCTTTAGCCGTCTTCAGCCAGCCGACCACCGATGGAACAGAAGAGGACATCCGCAGCGGCCGAAGTCTTCATCCAAGGGGCGCTGAAGATGTTTTCCATCTGATCGAAGTCTTCATCCAGACGGGGTCTTCAATCTTCATCCATTTGGAGGGGAGCGGAGCCATCTTCAAAGCAGCCGACGCGGATTCTATCAGCCAATCGGAATTAAGGTAGGAAAAATCTGATTGGCTGATCCAATCAGATTGAGCTTGCATTCTATTAGCTAATCGGAACAGCCAATAGAATGCAAGCTCAATCTGATTGGATCAGCCAATCGGATTGAACTTGAATCTGATTGGCTGATTGGATCAGCCAATCAGATTTTTCCTACCTTAATTCCGATTGGCTGATAGAATCCTATCAGCCAATCGGAATTCGAGGTACGCCATCTTGGATGACGTCACTTAAAGGAATATTCATTTGGCGAGTAGGCATCGGTGGATGAAGATGGCTCCGCGTCGGCTGCTTTGAAGATGGCTCCGCTCCGCTCCAGATGGATGAAGATTGAAGACCCCGCCTGGATGAAGACTTCTATCGGATGGAAGACCTCTTCAGCGCCCCTTGGATGAAGACTTCGGCCGCTGCGGATGTCCTCTTCTGTTCCATCGGTGGTCGGCTGGCTGAAGACGGCTAAAGGTAGAATGATCTTCAGGGGGGTAGTGTTAGGTTTTTTTAAGGGGGGATTGGGTGGGTTAGAGTAGGGGTATGTGAGTGGTGGGTTTTAATGTTGGGGGGGTTGTATTTTTTTTAACATGCAAAAGAGCTGATTTATTTGGGGCATGCCCCGCAAAAGGCCCTTTTAAGGCTGGTAAGGTAATAGAGCTGTTAACTTTCGTAATTTAGAATGGGATAGGGCATTTTTTTTATTTTGGGGGGCTTTGTTATTTTATTAGGGGGCTTAGATTAGGTGTAATTAGCTTAAAAATCTTGTAATATTTATTTATCTTTTGTAATTTTTTATTTTTTGTACTTTAGTTAGTTTATTTAATTGTATTTAATTGTAGGTATTTGTAGTTAATTAATTTAATTTATTTAATGATAGTGTAGTGTTAGGTTTAATTGTAACTTAGGTTAGGATTTATTTTACAGGTAATTTTGTATTTCATTTAGCTAGGTAGTTATTAAATAGTTAATAACTATTCTACCTAGTTAAAATAAATACAAAGTTACCTGTAAAATAAATATAAATCCTAAGATAGCTACAATGTAATTATTAATTACATTGTAGCTATCTTAGGGTTTATTTTATAGGTAAGTATTTAGTTTTAAATAGGAATAACTAATTTAATAAGAGTGATATTTATTTAGATTTATTTAATTAATATTTAAGTTAGGGGGTGTTAGGGTTAGACTTAGGTTTAGGGGTTAATAATTTTATTATAGGTTGCGGCGGTATAGGGGGGCAGGATAGGGGTTAATACATTTTTTATAGGTGGCGACGGTGTGGGGGGGCAGATTAGGGGTTAATAAGTTTAATATAGGTTGCGGCGGGGTCCGGGAGAGGCGGTATAGGGGTTAAACAATTTAGTTGCGGCGGGGTACGGGATCAGCAGGATAGGGGTTAATAAATGTATTATAGGTGCCGGCGGTATAGGGGGGCAGGATAGGGGTTAATAGGTATTATGTAGGTGGCGGCGGGGTCCGGGAGTGGCGGATTAGGGGTTAATCAGTTTATTAGAGTGGCGGTGGGCTCAGGGAGTGGTGGTTTAGGGGTTAATACATTTATTATAGATGCGGCGTGGTCTAGGAGCGGTGGTTTAGGGGTTAATAACTTTATTTAGTTGCGGGGGGCTCTGGGGGTGCCGGTATAGGGGGTAGAACAGTGTAGTTTAGTGTGAGTGCTTAGTGACAGCTTATCAATAAAGCTGTAGAAAAGCCGAAGAGCAGCGAGATCGGATGAGTGATAACTATCACAGTCCGCTGCTCATCGCCCCGTACTTGGTGCGCGGCTTTTTGACAGCTTTTTTGATAACTTTGGCGAGCTTATTCAGGTCCGCGGAGGCGATGGTAGGCGAGCTTAGGCGGGCGTATTGGGCCGGCGAAGGCAGGTAAGTAGACACGTTGATAACTAGAGGCCATTGTATCACTTAAAACGGAAGTTGTCACTATAATTCTGATCCAATATGAAAACATCTAAAAGATTCAACTGGCGGGCCGATTCAAGCTCCCAGCTGTTACAATTAAAGCAACAATCAATTATTATTATGTACAAAAAAAGTAAACAGAGTAAAAAACAGCGTTATCTGAATCTAATCAATCTTAAACATATATCACGATGCATCTAATACGCATCAGTTGCCCAAAGCAACTGATGCGTATTAGATGCATTGTGATATATGTTTAAGATTGATTAGATTCAGATAACGTTGTTTTTTTACTCTGTTTACTTTTTTTGTACATAATAATAATTGATTGTTGCTTTAATTGTAACAGCTGGGAGCTTGAATCAGCTCGCCAGTTGAATCTTTTAGATGTTTTCATATTGGATCAGAATTATAGTGACAACTTCCGTTTTAAGTGATACAATGTGTATATATTGTTACCAATTGTAACCAACCGCATCCGCTTTTAATCTGATGAAATGACCCGTTTGGGGTTGAGAAACGCGTCATAAAATAAAGCTGTTCTTTTATATTGGGAAGTTGTTCACATTATTTTATTCCAGTGCTTTTAAGCATTACAGAAACCTGACCGGTAGTGATGTCGTGAATTGTTCGTTGGTGAATAGTTCCCGGCAAACATAGCTTTTTCGCGTTTGCCGCGGCGGGCGCACATATGCAATGTTCGATCCGCCCCCTATTCGTCATCATTGAGTAAACTTTGACCCTGTATCTCACAGTCTGCAGACACATTCCAGCCAATCAGCAGCAGACACTCCCTCCCAGACCCTACCAGCTCCTGGACAGCAGCCATTTTAGATTCATTCAGAAGCTGCATTGTTAGAGGAGGGACAGTGTAGCTGCTGCTGATTTTATAGGGAAATTGATAGCTAGGCTAGTGTATTTAGTGTCCACTACAGTCCTGAAGGACTCATCTGATCTCTGCTTTAAGGACAGCACCCCAAAAAGCCCTTTTTAGGGCTAGAACATCATTTTTTCCCCCTGTGTAATCTAATTGCAGTTGCTTGCCTGCCAAGCCACTTGCCCAGTGCCACCACTCATATCTGGTGTAACAGTAGTGTAAATAATTTAAAAAAAAAAAAACTTTTTGACTGTGAAACATCAGTTTGCTAGGGTAATCTAATTGCAGTTGCCTGCCTGCCAACATGTGTGCCAGGCTCACTTGCCCAGTGCCACCACTCATATATGGTGTAACAGTAGTGTAAATAATTAAAAAAAACAAAACTTTTTTGACTGTGAAACATCAGTCTGCTAGTGTAATCTAATTGCAGTTGCCTGCCTGCTAGCATGTGTGCCAGCCAGGCCCACTTGCCCAGTGCCACCACTCATATCTGGTGTAACAGTAGTGTAAATAATTTTAAAAAAACAAACTTTTTTGACTGTGAAACATCAGTCTGCTAGTGTAATCTAATTGCAGTTGCCTGCCTGCCAGCGTGTGTGCCAGGCCTACTTGGCCAGTGCCACTACTCATATCTGGTGTAACAGAAGTGTAAATAATTTAAAAAAAATAACTTTTTTGACTGTGAAACATCAGTTTGCAGAGCAGAGCTCAGCAGTGTGGCATTTTTTGTGTGTGTCTGCCTCTGACAACAGCGATGCCATTTGCAACCTGTGCCCAAAGAAACTGAGTTGTGGGAAGTGCAACACCCACCTAGGTACAACTGCTTTGCGAAGGTACATGATTGCACATCACAAACGCCTATGGGATCAACAGATGAGTAGAAGCAGCACACAAACTCAAAGCCGCCATCCTCCTCCTGGTCCAGCATCTTCAGCCACGTCAACCACTGCTGACCTCCTTGCTCCCCTCTCAACCATCCGCCACTCCGTCTCTTCCGGAGCAGTTCCTGCTCATCTGCCCACAGTCAGGTGTCTGTCAAGGACATGTTTGAGCATAAGAAGCCAATGTCACAAAGTCACCCCCTTGCCCGGCGTCTGACAGCTGGCTTGTCTGAACTCTTAGCCCGCCAGCTTTTACCATACAAGCTGCTGGAGTCTGAGGCGTTCAAAAAATTTGTAGCTATTGGGACACCGCAGTGGAAGGTACCCGGCCGAAATTTCTTTGCACAAAAGGCAATCCCCAACCTGTACTCGATTGTGCGAAAGAAAGTAATGGCATGTCTGGCACACAGTGTTGGGGCAAGGGTCCATATGACCACTGATAGCTGGTCTGCAAAGCATGGTCAGGGCAGGTATATCACCTACACTGAGCATTGGGTAAACCTGCTGACGGCTGCCAAGCATGGAATGCGTGGCTCTGCAGAGGAGGTGTTGGTGACACTGCCACGACTTGCAGGCAGGCCTGCTGCCACCTCCTCTACTCCTCCTACTCCATACTCTTCCTTAACCTCCTCGGCTGAGTCGTCTTCTGCTGCTGCGTCTTGCTTCACATCAACGGCACCCCCCCAGCTCCGCAGGTACTATTCCACATCCCGGATACGGCAGTGTCACGCCGTCTTGGGGTTGACTTGCCTGAAAGCAGAGAGTCACACCGGACCAGCACTCCTGTCTGCCCTTAACACACAGGTGGATCAGTGGCTGACTCCGCACCAACTGGAGATTGGCAAAGTGGTTTCTGACAACGGAAATAATTTGGTGGCAGCATTGAAATTGGGCAAGTTGACACATGTGCCGTGCATGGCACATGTGTGTAATCTGATCGTACAACGCTTTGTGCATAAGTACCCAGGCGTTCCTACACGGCCATGGCGCACTTTTCCGATATCTAGCGGCGAAATAACATGCCAGTGAGGCGCTTGATTTGCGACAGCCCGACATGTTGGAATTCAACACTCCTAATGTTCGACCGCCTGCTCCAACAAGAAAAAGCCGTTAACGAGTATTTGTATGACCGGGGTGCTAGGACAGCCTCTGCGGAGCTGGGATTTTTTTTGCCACGTTACTGGGCGCTCATGCGCAATGCCTGTAGGCTCATGCGTCCTTTTGAGGAGGTGACAAACCTTATCAGTCGCACCGAAGGCACCATCAGCGACATCATACCATTTGTTTTCTTCCTGGAGCGTGCCCTGCGAAGAGTGCTGGATCAGGCCGTAGATGAGCGTGAAGAGTTGTGGTCACCATCACCACCAGAAACAGCCTTACTAGCATTGCTTGCTGGACCAGCGGCAACGCTGGAAGAGGATTGTGAGGAGGAGGAGTCAGAGGAGGAATGTGGCTTTGAGGAGGAGGAGGAAGACCAACCACAACAGGCATCCCAGGGTGCTCATTGTCACCTATCTGGTACCCGTGGTGTTGTACGTGGCTGGGGGGAAGAAGATACCTTCAGTGACATCACTGAGGATGAGGAACGGGACATGAGTAGCTCGGCATCCAACCTTGTGCAAATGGAGTCTTTGATGCTGTCGTGCCTGTTGAGGGACCCTCGTATAAAAAAGCTGAAGGAGAACGACCTGTACTGGGTGTCCATGCTACTAGACCCCCGGTATAAGCATAAAGTGCCTGAAATGTTACCAAATTACCACAAGTTGGAAAGGATGCAGCATTTCCAAAATAAATTAAAAAGTATGCTTTACACAGCGTATAAGGGTGATGTCACAGCACAACGTGAATCTAACAGGGGAAGAGCTGAAAGTAATCCTCCGACTCCCACGACCACGCCGGCAAGGAAAGGATGCTTTACATGGAGGACCACGCTGGCAAGGACAGGACGCTTTACATGGAGGACATGCGGAGCTTTTTAACTCCTATGCATCGCCACAGCCCTTCGGGGTCCACCCTCAGAGAACGACTCGACCGACAGGTAGCAGACTACCTCGCCTTAACTGCAGATCTCGACACTCTGAGGAGCGATGAACCCCTTGACTACTGGGTGTGCAGGCTTGACCTGTGGCCTGAGCTATCCCAATTTGCACTAGAACTTCTGGCCTGCCCCGCTTCAAGTGTCCTGTCAGAAAGGACCTTCAGTGCAGCAGGAGGTATTGTCACTGAGAAGAGAAGTCGCCTAGGTCAAAAAAGTCTAGATTACCTCACCTTTATTAAGATGAATGAGGGATGGATCCCGAAGGGACTGACATTGGGCGATACATTCGAGTAAAAAAGGCCTGATGAGATGAGCTTCCTTGGGCTAAAAATGGTCCACACGCTGCTGTATTTTATCTTCAAATGCCGGATGACTTGCGTGACTTATCCGCCACCAACTAGGGTTCAAGCCACAATGTTTTAGGGCACTTTCTGCCTGGGAAACAAGCATCAATTTTTCTGGCCGCTGCTACAGCAGCGGCTGCAACAATACCTAATTTTTCAGGCATGTGTACATGCCAAATTTTTCTGGCCTCTGGTGCTGCACTGTGGCTTCAAAAACCAAACCAAAAAAAGACACTTAACAGGGATTAAACTGATAGGAATAGTACTACTTAACACACCACTTCTATCTGGTGGCACATTAGATTGCATGTGCAGTGCCCCAAATTTGAAGTAGGAGGACCGACCAAGCATCTTTTTCCATCTCCCGGTTCCTAAAATCCATGCCATATACACATCCCCTGATAGGGGACACCGCAGTGGAAGGTACCCGGCCGAAATTTCTTTGCACAAAAGACAATCCCCAACCTTTACTCGATTGTGCAAAAGGAAGTAACCTTACCATTGGTGTCAGACCGCACGTCATGTAATTCTCTGTCTGGGAAATTATCTATCTATTTATCTATCAAATCTATCTATCTATCGTATCTATCGTATCTATTGCATCTATTGATCTATCTATCTAATCTATGTATCTATCTATCTATCAAATCTATCTATCTCGTGGCCGGACCGATCAAGCATCTTTTTCCATCTCCCGGTTCCTAAAATCCATGCCATATACACGTCCCCTGATAGGGGACGTAACAGGTATTAAACTGATCAGAATAGTACTGCTTAACACACCACTCATATCTGGTGGCACAGTAGATTGCACGCGCAGTGCCCCAAATTTGAAGTAGGAGGACCGACCAAGCATCTTTTTCCATCTCCCGGTTCCTAAAATCCATGCCATATACACGTCCCCTGGCGCCGCAACTGCCTCTGGGAACCTTACCATGGGTCCCAGACCGCACGTCTTGTAATTCTCTGTCTGGGAAATTATATATCTATCAAATCTATCTATTTATCTATCAAATCTATCTATATATCTATTGTATCTATCAAATGTATATTGCATCTATTGATCTATCTATCTCGTGGCCGGACTGTTTTGTGACAGCCACTTGTGTTTCGGCCAAATGTCCATCGGACAAATGTCCGTCGGCCAAATGTCCTTCGGCTAAAAGTCCGGCCACGATTGCATGCGCAGTGCCCCAAATTTGAAGTAGGAGGACCGACCAAGCATCTTTTTCCATCTCCCGGTTCCTAAAATCCATGACATATACACGTCCTCTGATAGGGGCGTAACAGGTATTAAACTGATCAGAATAGTACTACTTAACACACCACTCATATCTGGTGGCACAGTAGATTGCACGCGCAGTGCCCCAAATTTGAAGTAGGAGGACCGACCAAGCATCTTTTTCCATCTCCCGGTTCCTAAAATCCATGCCATATACACGTCCCCTGTCGCCGCAACTGCCTCTGGGAACCTTACCATGGGTCCCAGACCGCACGTCTTGTAATTCTCTGTCTGGGAAATTATCTATCTATCAAATCTATCTATCTATCATATCTATCAAATGTATATTGCATCTATTGATCTATCTAATCTATGTATCTATCTATCTATCTATCTATCAAATCTATCTATCTCGTGGTTGTGCAAATGGACTATTTGCGGTTGTTTGTGGTGCGTTAAACGGGGAGTTTGGTCTGTCACTGTGAAGCGGGCGTAACCCTTACACTACCTGATTGATACAACATCATACCTGATGTTTTAAAGCATGTTATTCCAAACAATTTAGGAATGTTAGGTGATTTATGCCCTTTATGGATTAAAACCAGACTCTGCATCAACTATGTAATTTTATGTGGGAGTTTTGCCATGGATCCCCCTCCGGCATGCCACAGTCCAGGTGTTAGTACCCTTGAAATAACTTTTCCATCACTATTGTGGCCAGAAAGAGTCCCTGTGGGTTTTAAAATTCGCCTGCCTATTGAAGTCAATGCCGAGTAGACTTTTATATCATCTTTTATATCATTGGGCCCTATGTTACTTCCTTTGCATGATAAGATCTTGTATTGAGCCTACTGGGGTAGACAGTATTTACGACAATATTTGTGAGAATATTATAGATTTAGAGCTCAAGGCATGCATACTCCCGATTCATGACAATTTAATTTTGACTTTTTATATTTCTTTAACATTTTAATAAAACTAGGTAATTTATCTGTTTGTTTAAATGTGAAACCTAAATTAAAGGACCTGTAAATAAAGTAAATCTGCATAATAATAATAATAATTATTATTATTATCAGTTATTTGTAGAGCGCCATCAGATTCCGCAGTGCTATAAAAATAGTCATGGTATGCAAGGTAACATTTATAGAGATCAAATGGGTAGAGAGGGCCCTACCCTGCACTGTTGTAGTCGGCTCTTATGAAGGTGATCTGCAAACAACTGGGCTCATAAGCTTACATGCTAAGGGAGTTCAAGGGGATAGCAAAGGAGGAGAGGAACTGAGGTTATGAAAGGTTAGTGTAGGTTGTATGCATCCCTGAACAGTAGATTATTTAGGGAGTGCTTGACGTTTTTAAAACTAGGGGAGAATCTTGTGGAAGAGAGAGGATATATACTGGCTCTGAGGAGCTAGGGTTTTAAGTTTATAGATAGATATGTATCTCAAGTGCATTTATCAGTGTTTGTGATTGGTATATAATGGCAACAGATTAGCAGATATACCTAGGTTACACTAAAGACTAGCTCGAAATAAGCAGATTACAATAGTGTCTGGCTAAATTATATGCCGATCTGACCGTTCGTTATTTCTTGGCTAATAAATGAGAGACTAATGTCACTCTCTAAATAATGCAGTATTGTAGGAATCAGTTGTTTTGTTAGAAAAATAAATAAATGTGTTTATTTAAGCAGCACAAGAAACAGTACAATAGCAAGGATCCTATATAATATAAGCTAAATAGTAAAATCTGGACGTCCAGTCTAGAACAATATGTATATTTACAATTGGTTACTTTATAGTAAAAAGGTACATTTATATATAAAACTAATACATATAAAATAGATGCAGTTAAAAATGATACATTAAAAAATAGCACAATGAGAGTTCATAGGCTGATTGGAAAACGTCTATGTGCTGTGAAGTGGCACAGCGATATAAAGGATAAAGAAGTACCTTGAGAGTCCTCAAAACTCTACGTTTAGAGTGAGGTGTCTGAGAATAAAAGGGCTTTACTTTGTATTAATGGATCCACTCTCATTAATATGTTAGTCGTAGTCCTGACGATGATCGTCAAAGGCAGGTGAGTCCTGGATTTCCAATTGTGCAATCTGTTTGAGGAAGCTGATACCAAGAGAATCTTATGGAGCAAGGCAGATAGTTTCACAAGATAGGAGCCAGTCTGCAGAAGTCCTGTAGTCGGGAAAGTGAGGAGGACAAGAGAGGAGGAGATTGTGAGCAGAGTGAAGGGGACGGGAGGGAGCGTATCTGGAGACAAGGTCTGAGATGTAGGGGAGAGCAGTGCAGTTGAGGGTGTTGTATGTCAGAGTGAGAATTTTGTGTTTAATCCTGGAGGCTAGAGGAAGCCAGTGAAGGGATTGGCAGAGAGGTGTGGCAGATGAAGAGCGACGTGTAAGGAAGATTAGCCTGGCAGATGCATTCATTATGGATTATAAAGGAGCTAGGCGGCAGCTAAGGAGACCAGAGATGGAGTTGCTGTAGTCGAGGCGGGAAAGGATGAGAGAGTGGATTAAAATCTTAAAATCAACAAATGCATGATAAAAAGACAATGCAATAGTACTTAGGGGTCAATTTATCAAGCTACGTAAGGAGCTTGATGCCCCGTGGGTCTAAAGATTGCTGCTCCATAACCTGTCCGCCTGCTCTGAGGCAGCAGACAGAAATCAACCCGATCGAATACGACCGAGTTGATTGACACCCTCTGCTCTGAACTTCAAATGAGTAGTAGATTTTTTTTTTCTCACAAATTTCAGTTATGTCTATTTCCACTCCCCCTGTATCATGTGACAGCCATCAGCCAATCACAAGTGCATATATTTATATTCTGTGAATTCCTGCACATGCTCAGTAGGAGCTGGTGACTCAAAAATTGTAAATATAAAAAGACTGTGCTCTTTTTGTTAATGAAAGTAAATTAGAAAGTTTAAAATTGAATGCTTTATCTGAATCATGAAAGTTTAATTTTGACTTGAGTGTCTCTTGATTATTTTCTTATGGATTGGAATACCATTGGTGATGGGACTTCATGTACACTTTGTACTGTCATTTGAAAACGATTAGAAAACTATATTTTCCTGATGGATTAGACTTCCTTTGTTTTACTGCTTTTGCTTAGCAATATGTAGTCAGTAATACTTTACAACTTGCCACTTGTATGGCCCAAAATGGTTAATTTTGTAAGACTTAAAGGATCCTACCTCTGTTTTCATTAGACATGTTCTATATATTTTGCAGAGACAATCAGGCCATGGGTGCATAATATAACTCAATTTAAATGTTCTACATGTTAAAATGTAGGACTCATCTATAGGGTATTAAAAGAAAACCTCTCCTTTTGGTATAAGTTTAGGGATAGTATGAAGGTAACGGTTTTCACTCAAATAGCTGTGTTATGTTTAACTCAAAATAAGTTACATTATATAATTTATGAAGTTATATAGAATGTATGTGAAGATACTTTGGGGCCGATTTATCATCTCTCTGTCCGACATGATCTGCTCAGTGGATCATGTCCGACAGACATCGATGAATGCCGACAGCATACGCTGTCGGCATTTATCATTGCACAAGCAGTTCTTGTGAACTGCTTGTGCAATGTCGCCCCCTGCAGATTTGCGGCCAGTCGGCCTCTAGCAGGGGGTGTCAATTAGCCCGATCATATAGGATCGGGAGGATTGATGTCCACAGCCTCAGAGCAGGTGGACCAGTTATGGAGCAGCGGTTTTAAGACCGCCGCTTAATAACTGCTGTTTTCCGGTGAGCCTGAAGGCTCGCACGGAAACTGGGGCATCAAGCTCCATTTGGAGATTGATAATTCGGCCTCTTTGTGTTTCTCTTTTTCTCAATACAGAATTAAAGGGACAATTCACTGTAAAATTGTTTTTCCCTGAATGTGTTCCCAATAACTAGTTATACAAGCTGCTGCATATAAAATGTATGATAAAGGGGTCATTGATGCTTCTTTTTGCAAAATAAATAGCTTTATTTGATTTTTGAAATCACAGCCCATCAAAATAGGCTAAGCTTGCAGACAGATCAGATCTTATTATCTTATCACTCAAATGCTTCCCTTTCTTATCTCTGTCTCTGTACAATATTTAGAAAGAACAATAGAGAATGAACATTGGAGAGCTTTATCTCTTCCACCTCCCACTGGTAGTGTCATTTCTTCTGCTGGCTGTGTTTACATAGTTTGTCAATAGCCTATAACTAGGTATAGAAATTTTCAGTATAGGTAGGAATACTGCAGGCTAAATCAGCTATTTCAAATACCAATATAAAGACTAAGGTAAATGGATCTTTGAAGAACAAATTAAACAAGAGAATGTTTTTAGCTAAACTGTCCCTTTAAATAATCATAGAAGGCAGCCTAACTGGAGTAATAAATCTAACCAATACACTTGTTATCAAAGCACAATACTATTACTATGGTAAAATAAATTAATCATTACACAGAGACATCTTGGTATATGTTAAAAATGTATTTTTTGGTCACAATGTCAAGTCAATATGTATTTTCAGGAGCTACATTTCCGATTCACTTTTACTCTTTGAACCCGTTTCAGCAAAAGATGACAAGACTAGGAAAACTAATTCAGTAAACATGTAACATAAATATGGTTTCAGATCTTCATACTAACTACATGCACTTGAACATTTTTATCATCATCATTATTATATATACATAATAGTTTATAAGCCTGGCCAGATGGAAGTCTGTGTGTTAAAAATGAAACCCCCCAAGCTACAAAAAATAAAAAAGTAAAAATACAGAAAAAAATAAACAAAGCTATTCAAAATAATAAAATTAAACCTAAACTAATACCCCTATAAAAATAACCCCCCCCCCCAAAAAAGCACTGCCTAATCTAATACTAAACTACCAATAGCCCTTAAAAGGGCTTTTTGTAGGGCATTGCCATAAAGAAATCAGCTCTTTTAAATTAAAAATAAACAAAGTCCCCCCTAACAGTAAAACCCCCCACCCACCAAACCCCCCAAAATAAAAAACATAACACTAATAAACCTAAACTATCCATTGCCCCTAAAGGGGCATTTGTATGGGCATTGCCCTTAAAAGGGCATTCAGCTCTTTTTCATTGCCCTTAAAAGGGCATTCAGCTCTTTTGCAATTTGCCCCCAAAAAAAACCTAATCTAAAAAACAACCCCCCCAAAAAAACAAACAAAAAAAAGGCCAACACTAAAGCCTCAAATCAGAAGTCTGGCGGAGAAGGTCTTCTTCCAGGCGGGACTATCATCTTCATCCATAGCAAAGGCGGTCTGGAGCGATCTTCCCAGATGTGGCGATTCTCGGCGGTGGTCATCTGTGGCGGCGGCAGCGGTCCTCGTTGGCGGCGGTGGTCCTCAGCGGCATAGAGGCTCCTCTTCATCTGATTTCCATGGTATACTAAATATTGAATGCAAGGTACCACAATCAATTTGTGAAATTTTCAAAACAGCCAATAGGATTAGAACTACTGAAATCCTATTGGCTGTTCAAATTAGACAATAAGATTTCAGTAGCTCTCATCCTATTGACTGATTTTGAAAATATGCTGGTAGGTTTTAAATGTTAAAATTAAAGTGTCAGTAAAGGCATTTTAAACAACTTTCTAATTTAATTCCATGATCAATTTAGCTTAGTTCCCTTGATATTCTCTGAGCTTTGGAGCATGCACTCTTTTTTAGCCATCTAACAGAAGTGTTTGCAACAATGTATATTTATAGCAATGTTATGCATAGTGACAAGAAATAAATTGGAAAGATGTTTAAATTTACATGCTCTATCTGAATCATTTTGACTTTACTGTCCATTTAAATTGATTACATAAAATCACAATATTGATAAAAAGATGGAGCTTTGCTTGCATTATATTTTTTTCAGTTTCTGTTTCATTTAGTTCAGTGTGCATTTATAGGTTGTTTTTTTAAAAAGTATTTCTATTCAGGCTTTGTGTTCTCTGCAAATCCATTTGGTTTATGTTAATTTAGGAGTGACAATATTGTTACAATGCATTATGGGAACATTTAATTTTGTAGTCAGCAATTTTCAAAGCTCTGAGAGATCATATACAGTAGGTCATATAGCAAATGAAATGGCTTTGTGATGTATTTATATATTTAGTTTGACAAATGCTATTCTGCTAGATTTCCTTACCTAATGCTTGTTTGCCCTAATAAACTTAAAAAATAATCATTAAACTGCTCACTAAAATACCTCAAGACAACTAAAATACCTAATGAAAATGTATTTATGATAAAGCACTACCTAGGGTTGTGCAGTCGAGCAACATATTTGCTACTGGAATTCTAGGGCATTTCAATAAAAACAAGAATACATTCATATTCTACTACTAGTTAACATATTCACAAACTCTAATTGTTACGAAATATATGTTGTGTCATTGCAAGAAAACCTGAGTTTGATCCATCTTGAGCATATTCCATAAGCAATGAATGAAGCAAATGAAAATTTAAGCGCATAACATATTACACATTTATTTTAATATCCTTCTATGGTGTGATCAAACTTTTTGTTTAAATATATTTGGTGCATTTTGAAGTTTTTCCAAAATATTTTAACCACTATAAAGTCATTTAGAAAGAGCACAAAGATAAAATACTGTCATATTGTGTCATATTTACAACTTTATAATCGCTATGCTTAATACTACATACCAGTTTCCAAGCCTAGTAAGGATTGTTTAAGAGGACTTTTACACAAGATATGTTTGGCCATAATTAGAACCTGATGTCATCTAAACACCAAGCCTTATAAATTTATTCTTTAATCCAAAAGCTTCACATTCCATTTTTAATTAAGAAATTAAATCCTTTCTACATGAACTTAAGCCAGCTTGAATTAACTGTTTATCCTTCAACAAACTAAAGATTTACAATATACTACATTTTTAAATAGAGTATTTTGTTGAAATAAAGCATGCCTTTTTGTTTTAATAAAAATATATAAAATCTGAGGGCTTTTTCTTGCTATGAAGTTAACCAAACTCTCTGGGTCCCAGGGCAAAGGTTGCAATGGCCCAATCTATTTCAACATTGCGTTTTCTGACTGAAATCAGCAGAAGACGAGCCAGCAGCCACATAGCAGCAACAACTTTTTTTTGTGATCGTGAGTCATACTTTCTACCATTTATCAAGAGCCGGACAGATGAGGTTCATTTTCATGAACCTTGCCTGCCCAGACTCATGGCAAGCAGGCACTGGCAGTATTCACTGCCCACATTTAACATTGTACAATGCCGCCCCCTGTATACATGTGGCCAATGCTATGCAAGCAGGGGCAGACAATAATCCCAATCAGATCAGGATGATTGACATCTATTAAGTAGCAGTTGTTTTAAGACCAAAGCTACTTAACTAGCGAAAGTGTGAACCACTGAGGCTCCAAAGCTGCCTTTGAAGCTTAATAAATGGAGCCCATACACTTGCACATACTTTCTATATAAATATGGTGACAGATTTCTCTGAATGGGCACACTGTTATGGCCATCTTGGAAACCCTGACTCCATATTTGTAAAAGCAGATCTTTACGCTTTCTTTACGCTGTGAGCCCTGAGTTCTATTAGCTCAATTTAATATTTTAATGACCCAAATTATAACTTGTCTATAGTAATATTAGGGCCATGGCATCTGAGGTGGTAAGGGTAAAAAATGTATTATGTAACATGATTTCTCTGTTGGAGAATCTTACCACCTATTACTAATCAATCACCAGTTGATAGTGATAGACCAAGAGTGAATAGTACATTCTATTCACAAAAACTATGGGCACAGTTGTGTTATCGGCAGCATTGACATATAGAGATATGACTGGGAGACAAGGTACTTCACACTGGCAATCACTTTTTTTTTTTTATAAGTCTGCATGCTGAGTTATGGTTTAGGTGCAAAATCTCAACTATGCCTCATAAATTCCCTGGAACAACCCAAAAAGGCCCATGGTCAGAATCTTGCTCTGTAAGATTGCCGACATAAATTCCATTTTATCTAGCAACATTACTTTAGTATAACAAAACAAATATGTAACAATTACACACATTTATAGAATCCATTCTGCTAACTCAAACTTGACAAATTCTCTTTTTCCTCTTTCTGACCATCATCTCCTCACTTGCAACATCACAGCACTTCCTACTACTCTCTTTTCTTCTAACCCATACACAAAACTCCACAGAAACATTAAGTCACTAGGTCAGCGCCATCTTTCAAACTCTCTCAAAGTTCTGATCTCCTCCAGCTCTTCCTTTACCTGCCCTGATTAATCCATCTATCACTACAACTCCAGTCTTACATCGGTCCTTCTTCACAATGCGGCATCTCCTACCATAGTTTGAAAATCACTAACTCATCCTCATCCTTGAGGTTCTCCTCTAGCACCAAAATAATATTTTAATGAATGAAATACAATGTTACGTTAAGTTTAAAATAAATACAATGTTATGCAATGTTTAAAATAGTGATGCCGGCATCTAAAAATATAAAAATCAATACAAAAGTTTAAATATGATGAATTAATAAACAATATAATTGGGCTTATTGTTATATGTATCATAAATACTGGAATGAAAACCTGTGTCCTCTCGGTTTATGTAGTAATTAGAATTAGGATAATCAACAGAAAGGTCCGTGAAGGAATGTCCGTACAACCCTGTCCGTACAATATAAAACGACATATAACAGTTATATTCACACTGATTTAAAAGCCAAATCTACATTCTACCCTACACAAGAGAAAAGCGAACACATAAAATTGTTTGAACAAAATATAAAGAAAGATTTAGAATCATTGGATCAGAGTAGACCAATAAAAAAGAATCTAAGTAGGAAAGAAACTGAAACACTAAAAGAACTACAGAATAACACTGAGATAATAGTGAAACCGGCAGACAAGGGTGGGGGGATTGTTATAATGGACAAGAGCTACTATATCACTGAAGCCAATAGAATATTACAAGATCAAACAACTTATAATAAACTCAAACTTAATCCTTTAAGAAAACAGCAACTTAAACTGGGAAATATACTCACAAAAGCAAAAGAGATAGGAATTATTAATGAGTCAGAGTTCAATTTTCTACATACACCATATCCTAAAAGTCCAACTTTTTATTTCCTACCAAAAATCCATAAAGATTTAAAAAAATCCTCCTGGCCATCCTATTATTTCTGGGATAGGATCTTTAACTTCGGGCCTATCCCAGTATATAGATTTTTTCTTACAGAAATATGTCATCACTCTACCAGCCTACCTCAGGAATTCAACTCATTTTTTGAACAAAATTAAAGATCTAGATTGGCATGATAATTTCATCTTGGCCACGTGCAATGTAAATTCATTGTACACCAACATCTCACATGAAATAGGTATAGAAGCCATTAAATCATTTCTAGACCAAGACATTGAACTACCCAAGGTCCAAAATGAATTCTTATTAGAATGTATTAGTTTTATACTACAGAACAATAGTTTCTTGTTTAATAATGAGATATTTATGCAAACTAAGGGAATGGCAATGGGCACAAGGTTCGCCCCCAGTTATGCCAATTTGTTCATGGGCTATTTTGAAAACATTTACATATCAAATGGCCCCTGGGAGGCAAATCTTGTGCTCTATTGCAGATTCATAGATGATATTTTTATTGTGTGGAGAGGGGATGTTGAATTATTGGATACATTTTTAATAGATCTAAACACCAACAGATTGGGCCTATCCTTCACACATGAATATAGCTGTAAGAAATTAAATTTTCTTGACGTTGAATTAGAAATCATTGAGAATCACATCCACACTAGGACTTATTTCAAAAGCATAGATGCTAACAACTACATACACTCAGAACGTTGTCACCTGGACCAATGGAAAAGAAACATCCCAAAAAGCCAGTACATGAGAATCAAAAAGAACTGTTCCTCCATGGAGAGCTATCACTCACAATCCCAAATATTAACAGAGAGATTTGTAGAAAAAGGTTACGATAATAATAAAATAATAAAAATACAACAAGAAGTTGCTAAGATTGATAGAAATACATTGCTGTCCACCAAAAGAAAAAACAATGATAACATTTCTAATTGCAATTAACTATTTGTGCCCTTCATAACTGAATTTAGTTCTCAGCACCACAAAGTGAAAAAAATTCTAAAGAAACACTGGCATCTGATCAAACAAGATCACATATTGGGTAACAAGAAATCTTAAGAGCATACTATCCCCAAGTGAATATAAAGAAAAAAAACACAATTCAATATATAAAGATATAAAAGGGGTGGAATTAAATGGATTTTATCCATGTACAACGTGTAAATCCTGTAAATATAGCCATAAAACAAAGGAAATAACATCACAAAATACTAGCTTTAAATTCAAAATCAATCAATTGATTAGATGTTTCAGCGTGAATACAATTTATTGTATCAAATGTTCCTGTGGTTTTTTCTATTTTGGTCAGACAAGTAGAATGTTAAGGGACAGAATCCGTGAGCATATATTAAAAATAGAACATGGATCCACAGAAACAAAGTTATATGCCCATTTTAAAGAAACACATGCAGGTAATCTTAAAAATTTTAACTTTCGGGGCATTAAACAAATAAACCTAGGAATTAGGGGGGGGGGGTAACATTAATAATATTCTACTCAGAAAAGAAGCAGCATTTATGTTCATTTTTAAAACCCTCCACCCTTATGGTTTAAATTCAGAAATGGATCTAAATATGCTGTTCTAATACATTTTTAACATAAAAGGCACAACCATATCATTTTAAATTTCCCTTATCCTACTGGTTATATTTAATGTTATTTTCCCAAAATTTGAAAATTGATCTATTACATTTTAATATGTCTTTTGCATATTTATTGGTCAGTTGCATATATGTTATTAACACAATTTTTTAATATAACATTTTTTACATTTTTTACACATTTTTTCTGATACGTTTTTAAATAAACAAATCATTAATAACAAGAAGATAAATCAATTGTCCAATTCTTGTTTCCACCCACTTGTTTTAAAATAATTTTAAAATAGTTTGATTGAATAAGGACATGCTCTTTTTTAAAAAAACCTATTCATATATTTTTAAAAAACCTATTCTTATATATCAACTAGGGAAATCACCACAGATGAATAAACAGTTATCCATCAAGTGATCAAATTTCAATAGAGCAGTCTAATCTGTCAGATAGCGATCTATTGTGTCAAAATTAATATTAATATTTTTATTATTATTATAATTTGTATTATTGTATTTTCTATTATTTTATTAGTTTGTAAATTGACTATTACCATGGAATTAGAAAAGTTACTAAGGTTATAAACATATAGATGTCCCTTGAAAAAGTTTTTTACTCTGTATTACACCCACCATCTGAAGAAATCCGATAGGCTGAAATTGGTCCAATGAAAAGAGAACGTGGTCTATTTAAAAATGGAATTTGGAGTTAGTAGGCATCTTGATAAAGGCCCCTGGCGGCTGAAACGCGTAGATTTGCCTACTGAACTTATGCACATATCTCTATGCCCAGATTGGAAACGTAAGTAGATAGGGCAGGTGCATTGAGCAGTTATATAAACTCTGTTTTGAGCTGCCTCTACATGTGTAATCCCTGTCCCAGGACCTACTCATACGAATCCATCTGGGGTGTTCTTATTTCTGTCTAATTACTGGGCTAAAGCCTAACCTGTTCAGCACTCAGGTGTTGTTTTTGGAACTTGAATACTCCTGAACTTTAACCCGGATTTGGTTTGCAACTCGAAGAGGATCACTGCTTCTATCGTTCACGGAGAACGCTAAATATCTGCACATCGGTTGAAATAAGGAGAAAGGATACAAAACTTACTTCGGAGTTAATTTTTTCAACTAAGGGTTGTACGGACATTCCTTCACGGACCTTTCTGTTGATTATCCTAATTGCTACATAAACCGAGAGGACACAGGTTTTCATTCCAGTATTTATGATACATATAACAATAAGCCCAATTATATTGTTTATTAATTCATCATATTGAATCTTATGTATTGATTTTTATATTTTTAGATGCCGGCATCACTATTTTAAACATTGCATAACATTGTATTTATTTTAAACTTAATGTAACATTGTATTTCATTCATTAAAATATTATTTTGACGCTATTATATTCTCTATCTATTTATATCAGATTACATTATTTTTAGAGGCTGCTTTATAACTTTTATAATTTTTTCATCAATTGAACATTATTATCCCGGTATATGCCATTAGTTTTTAATTATATGTATTAATTAAGACAAGTTTACAGTGCTTTTCTTCTCTCAGCTCTTTTTTGGAGCGCCATCCCAGACACTCTTTTTTCTAATTCTTTCTTTGGTGGACTTTTGGAGGTTAGCCCACTTGCTCTTTTTGGGATTAGCTTAAGAGAGATAGAGTGTTGTATCTCTTAATCGCCGTTTTGCCTATTTTCATTGGATTCTACCTCTGATTATGAGATCCACTCCTACGGTTCATTTTGTATTATATATTTTTATGATATTTCACTGAATAGTGCATTAGGAATTCTTTACATTTTTTACCAAATTTATGTCACATTTGTGTGTATATATTTATATATATATATATATATATATATATATATATATATATATATATATATATATATATATATATATAAGTTTTTTATATTTAAGTTTATTTCCAATATTATTTTCTCGCTAACATTAATTCTTTTTAACACACAGCAATTTTTCACAGTTTTTTTCTTACGCTCTGTTTAACAATCTATTAGATTCAGTATTTAGCACACATCATAAACATTTTAAATCCACACTTTTATTTTATTTTTAACACATCCACCACTTTTCTATATCCTTTTTTGTGATATTAATCTACATTCACTTTTTACTAATATGGATATATTTTCCCACAGGGATACGAACTTGCGGGATATTGCAATGAATTCTAATTAAGAGATGGAACATAATATGGGGCTAGAGGATATGGAAAATATCCATAAAGATTTAGAAAATATTCTCTCTAAAGAAATTAAACACACTTTAGAGATTAAATATATACAAAATTATTTAGACTTGAAAATGGTACAGAGGGGCCTTAGGCTGAAAAAAGACTGCACATTTATGTTACCAGACCATTTACAAATGGAATGGTTTGAAGCCTTAGAAACAGCATCTTTAAATCTTCTGAAAATCATAATTAAAGCTAGGAATTTACAACTCAGTGATGTGAAAAATGACATAGAAAAAGTTAAAAATAAAATGAATCAAACAGAATCCAGTGAGGAATATAAAAACATACAGACTGAAATAATAGAAAGACTTTCAGAACTAAAAGGTAATATTATATTATTCTACAAAAGAATTTGAAATTTATAAGAGATATCACAGATTACAAGGCAAATGAAGATAATGATAAAACCCAAAACTTAGATCAAATAGATCAAGAAAACAATACTGAGAAAAATATAAGTGATAACACCAACGAATTCCAGAAAAGAATTATCACATATATTTAGTAAGAAAAAGACCAACAGAACTCAAGCTAACCAATACAATCATACACATGAAAAACGAAATGAAACTCACCAATATCAAAGTAGATATAAAGATCTGAACAGACAATTTATGCCAAAAAAAGATCTTCATTAAAACCATAATAAAGAACAATGGAATGAAGAAAACACTAATAAGGGTATTAGAACACCTATAAGAAATATAAACAATAGTTGGCACACAAGGGACAGACAATACACACCCCCAGCAAGAGAATCTAATGGATATAGGAATGAGGGAGGGTATAACAAAACACACAATCAAAGAAACTACCAAAACTGGTATCACAATAGACTTCAGAATAGAAATAATAATTATGAATATTCAGATAATGAACCCTACAGTCACCAATACATGTATACCAATAGGTATAATGATAGATATTTAGATAGTAGACAATTTGATAATACACAGAGAGATCAACATAAGCAATCGTATAACACATATAGAGATTATTCCAGAAAATCATATAACACCTACAAAGAACACCCTAGAAATCCACATAATGATCAATCAAATTGGAGAATACCATTGCAAAATAGATTTGCACCATTACAGCAAGTACAAAGTCCCCAGAGAACACATCAATATAGGAAACAATCCAATTCCAATATGCCAGAAAACACAATGCGTAGTACACATTTTTTAGAGGATGCCCCCGCAATAGCGGGGACCTCAAAAGATTTTCCAGAAACCATAAAACCACAAAGAATGGCACAAGGAAAAAGAAGGCTAGAGGCAGAAGAGGGAGAGGATCCTCTAAACAAAACAATAAAGAGATAAAAACCATAAAGAAAGTGGGTATTTTTAATCTAAGTAAAATCACCTTGAGTGAAAAACAAGAAAAAGTATTAGAAAAAGGCTTAAGTTTTGCGCCATCTTGTAAACTCAATAAATTCGAAACTTTAATTAATGTTAATCAATACATTAGGAAACTAACGCTAAAACGTCATTTTTTTAAAATTCCGATACAATATAAAACGACATATAACAGTTATATTCACACTGATTTAAAAGCCAAATCTACATTCTACCCTACACAAGAGAAAAGTGAACACATAAAATTGTTTGAACAAAATATAAAGAAAGATTTAGAATCATTGGATCAGAGTAGACCAATAAAAAAGAATCTAAGGCCTAGATTTGGAGTTTGGCGGTAGAAGGGCTGTTAACGCTCCGCGGGTTTTTTTCTGGCCGCACCATAAATTTAACTCTGGTATCGAGACTTCAAACAAATGCTGCGTTAGGCTCCAAAAAAGGAGCGTAGAGCATTTTTACCGCAAATGCAACTCTCGATACCAGAGTTGCTTACGGACGCGGCCAACCTCAAAAACGTGCTCGTGCACGATTCCCCCATAGGAAACAATGGGGCTGTTTGAGCTGAAAAAAAACCTAACACCTGCAAAAAAGCAGCGTTCAGCTCCTAACGCAGCCCCATTGTTTCCTATGGGGAAACACTTCCTACGTCTGCACCTAACACCCTAACATGTACCCCGAGTCTAAACACCCCTAACCTTACACTTATTAACCCCTATTCTGCCGCCCCCGCTATCGCTGACCCCTGCATATTTTTTTTAACCCCTAATCTGCCGCTCCGTAAACCGCCGCAACCTACGTTATCCCTATGTACCCCTAATCTGCTGCCCTAACATCGCCGACCCCTATATTATATTTATTAACCCCTAATCTGCCCCCCTCAACGTCGCCGACACCTGCCTACACTTATTAACCCCTAATCTGCCGAGCGGACCTGAGCGCTACTATAATAAAGTTATTAACCCCTAATCCGCCTCACTAACCCTATCATAAATAGTATTAACCCCTAATCTGCCCTCCCTAACATCGCCGACACCTACCTTCAATTATTAACCCCTAATCTGCCGAGCGGACCTCACCGCTATTCTAATAAATGTATTAACCCCTAAAGCTAAGTCTAACCCTAACACCCCCCTAAATTAAATATAATTTACATCTAACGAAATAAATTAACTCTTATTAAATAACTTATTCCTATTTAAAGCTAAATACTTACCTGTAAAATAAATCCTAATATAGCTACAATATAAATTATAATTATATTATAGCTATTTTAGGATTAATATTTATTTTACAGGCAACTTTGTAATTATTTTAACCAGGTACAATAGCTATTAAATAGTTAAGAACTATTTAATAGTTACCTAGTTAAAATAATAACAAATTTACCTGTAAAATAAATCCTAACCTAAGATATAATTAAACCTAACACTACCCTATCAATACATTAATTAAATAAACTACCTACAATTAACCTAACACTACACTATCAATAAATTAATTAAACACAATTCCTACAAATAAATACAATTAAATAAACTAGCTAAAGTACAAAAAATAAAAAAGAACTAAGTTACAAAAAATAAAAAAATATTTACAAACATAAGAAAAATATTACAACAATTTTAAACTAATTACACCTACTCTAAGCCCCCTAATAAAATAACAAAGCCCCCCAAAATAAAAAATTCCCTACCCTATTCTAAATTTAAAAAGTTACAAGCTCTTTTACCTTACCAGCCCTGAACAGGGCCCTTTGCGGGGCATGCCCCAAGAATTTCAGCTCTTTTGCCTGTAAAAAAAAACATACAATACCCCCCCCCCAACATTACAACCCACCACCCACATACCCCTAATCTAACCCAAACCCCCCTTAAAGAAACCTAACACTAAGCCCCTGAAGATCTTCCTACCTTGTCTTCACCATCCAGGTATCACCAATCCGTCCTGGCTCCAACATCTTCATCCAACCCAAGCGGGGGTTGGCGATCCATCATCCGGTGGCTGAAGAGGTCCAGAAGAGGCTCCAAAGTCTTCCTCCTATCCGGCAAGAAGAGGACATCCGGACCGGCAAACATCTTCTCCAAGCGGCATCTTCGATCTTCTTCCATCCGGTGCGAAGCGGGTCCATCTTGAAGCAGGCGACGCGGATCCATCCTCTTCTTCCGTTGTCTCCCGACGAATGACGGTTCCTTTAAGGGACGTCATCCAAGATGGCGTCCCTCGAATTCCGATTGGCTGATAGGATTCTATCAGCCAATCGGAATTAAGGTAGGAATTTTCTGATTGGCTGATGGAATCAGCCAATCAGAATCAAGTTCAATCCGATTGGCTGATCCAATCAGCCAATCAGATTGAGCTCGCATTCTATTGGCTGTTCCGATCAGCCAATAGAATGCGAGCTCAATCTGATTGGCTGATTGGATCAGCCAATCGGATTGAACTTGATTCTGATTGGCTGATTCCATCAGCCAATCAGAAAATTCCTACCTTAATTCCGATTGGCTGATAGAATCCTATCAGCCAATCGGAATTCGAGGGACGCCATCTTGGATGACGTCACTTAAAGGAACCGTCATTAGTCGGGAGACAACGGAAGAAGAGGATGGATCCGCGTCGCCTGCTTCAAGATGGACCCCCTCCGCACCGGATGGAAGAAGATCGAAGATGCCGCTTGGAGAAGATGTTTGCCGGTCCGGATGTCCTCTTCTTGCCGGATAGGAGGAAGACTTTGGAGCCTCTTCTGGACCTCTTCAGCCACCGGATGATGGATCGCCAACCCCCGCTTGGGTTGGATGAAGATGTTGGAGCCAGGACGGATCGGTGAACCTGGTATGGTGAAGACAAGGTAGGAAGATCTTCAGGGGCTTAGTGTTAGGTTTCTTTAAGGGGGGTTTGGGTTAGATTAGGGGTATGTGGGTGGTGGGTTGTAATGTTGGGGGGGGTATTGTATGTTTTTTTTTACAGGCAAAAGAGCTGAAATTCTTGGGGCATGCCCCGCAAAGGGCCCTGTTCAGGGCTGGTAAGGTAAAAGAGCTTGCAACTTTTTAAATTTAGAATAGGGTAGGGAATTTTTTATTTTGGGGGGCTTTGTTATTTTATTAGGGGGCTTAGAGTAGGTGTAATTAGTTTAAAATTGTTGTAATATTTTTCTTATGTTTGTAAATATTTTTTTATTTTTTGTAACTTAGTTCTTTTTTATTTTTTGTACTTTAGCTAGTTTATTTAATTGTATTTATTTGTAGGAATTGTGTTTAATTAATTTATTGATAGTGTAGTGTTAGGTTAATTGTAGGTAATTGTAGGTAGTTTATTTAATTAATTTATTGATAGGGTAGTGTTAGGTTTAATTATATCTTAGGTTAGGATTTATTTTACAGGTAAATTTGTTATTATTTTAACTAGGTAACTATTAAATAGTTCTTAACTATTTAATAGCTATTGTACCTGGTTAAAATAATTACAAAGTTGCCTGTAAAATAAATATTAATCCTAAAATAGCTATAATTATAATTTATATTGTAGCTATATTAGGATTTATTTTACAGGTAAGTATTTAGCTTTAAATAGGAATAATTTATTTAATAAGAGTTAATTAATTTAGTTAGATTTAAATTATATTTAAGTTAGGGGGGTGTTAGTGTTAGGGTTAGACTTAGCTTTAGGGGTTAATACATTTATTATAGTAGCGATGAGCTCCGGTCGTCAGATTAGGGGTTAATAATTGAAGGTAGGTGTCGGCGATGTTAGGGAGGGCAGATTAGGGGTTAATACTATTTATGATAGGGTTAGTGAGGCGGGTTAGGGGTTAATAACTTTATTATAGTAGCGGTGCGGTCCGCTCGGCAGATTAGGGGTTAATAAGTGTAGGCAGGTGTCGGCGACGTTGAGGGGGGCAGATTAGGGGTTAATAAATATAATATAGGGGTCGGCGGTGTTAGGGGCAGCAGATTAGGGGTACATAGGGATAACGTAGGTGGCGGCGCTTTGCGGTCGGCAGATTAGGGGTTAATTATTGTAAGTAGCTGGCGGCGACGTTGTGGGGGGCAGGTTAGGGGTTAATAAATGTAATACAGGGGTCGGCGGGGTTAGGGGCAGCAGATTAGGGGTACATAAGTATAACGTAGGTGGCGGTCGGCAGATTAGGGGTTAAAATATTTTAATCGAGTGACGGCGATGTGGGGGGAGCTCGGTTTAGGGGTACATAGGTAGTTTATGGGTGTTAGTGTACTTTAGGGTACAGTAGTTAAGAGCTTTATGAACCGGCGTTAGCCAGAAAGCTCTTAACTCCTGCTATTTTCAGGCGGCTGGAGTTTTGTCGTTAGAGCTCTAACGCTCACTTCAGAAACGACTCTAAATACCGGCGTTAGGAAGATCCCATTGAAAAGATAGGATACGCAAATGGCGTAGGGGGATCTGCTTTATGGAAGAGTCGCAGCTGAAAAGTGAGCGTTAGACCCTTTAATCACTGACTCCAAATACCAGCGGGCGGCCAAAACCAGCGTTAGGAGCCTCTAACGCTGGTTTTGACGGCTACCGCCGAACTCCAAATCTAGGCCTAAGTAGGAAAGAAACTGAAGCACTAAAAGAACTACAGAATAACACTGAGATAATAGTGAAACCGGCAGATAAGGGTGGGGGGATTGTTATAATGGACAAGAGCTACTATATCACTGAAGCCAATAGAATATTACAAGATCAAACAACTTATAATAAACTCAAACTTAATCCTTTAAGAAAACAGCAACTTAAACTGGGAAATATACTCACGAAAGCGAAAGAGATAGGAATTATTAATGAGTCAGAGTTCAATTTTCTACATACACCATATCCTAAAAGTCCAACTTTTTATTTCCTACCAAAAATCCATAAAGATTTAAAAAAATCCTCCTGGCCGTCCTATTATTTCTGGGATAGGATCCTTAACTTCGGGCCTATCCCAGTATATAGATTTTTTCTTACAGAAATATGTCATCACTCTACAAGCCTACCTCAGGGATTCAACTCATTTTTTGAACAAAATTAAAGATCTAGATTGGCATGATAATTTCATCTTGGCCACGTGCAATGTAAATTCATTGTACACCAACATCTCACATGAAATAGGTATAGAAGCCATTAAATCATTTCTAGACCAAGACATTGAACTACCCAAGGTCCAAAATTAATTCTTATTAGAATGTATTAGTTTTATACTACAGAACAATAGTTTCTTGTTTAATAATGAGATATTTATGCAAACTAAGGGAATGGCAATGGGCACAAGGTTCGCCCCCAGTTATGCCAATTTGTTCATGGGCTATTTTGAAAACATTTACATAATGCCCCCTGGGAGGCAAATCTTGTGCTCTATTGCAGATTCATAGATGGTATTTTTATTGTGTGGAGAGGGGATGTTGAATTATTGGATACATTTTTAATAGATCTAAACACCAACAGATTGGGCCTATCCTTCACACATGAATATAGCTGTAAGAAATTAAATTTTCTTGACGTTGAATTAGAAATCATTGAGAATCGCATCCACACTAGGACTTATTTCAAAAGCATAGATGCTAACAACTACATACACTCAGAAAGTTGTCACCTGGACCAATGGAAAAGAAACATCCCAAAAAGCCAGTACATGAGAATCAAAAAGAACTGTTCCTCCATGGAGAGCTATCACTCACAATCCCAAATATTAACAGAGAGATTTGTAGAAAAAGGTTACGATAATAATAAAATAATAAAAATACAACAAGAAGTTGCTAAGATTGATAGAAATACATTGCTGTCCACCAAAAGAAAAAACAATGATAACATTTCTAATTGCAATGAACTATTTGTGCCCTTCATAACTGAATTTAGTTCTCAGCACCACAAAGTGAAAAAACTTCTAAAGAAACACTGGCATCTGATCAAACAAGATCACATATTGGTGATACCGTCTGGATATGTAGGTATAGATATAAGTAAGTATTATTCTTACCAGATGGTGTGACACTGTGCTGTGACCAGTGCAAGAAAGCAGGCTAGCACTTATCAGTGGCTAGTACACTGTGGAAGCCAAGCTCCAAAGGCACTTGTCCTAGTTGAAACTCTGAGTGTGTCTCCTGTTGGCTGGACTTCAGGTGCTGCAGAGGTGTAATCTTTTGTGTGTTGTTCAGTTGGTATTGATAAACCACAACACAGACAACTTCAATAAAATGGCTTTTAATACTTATGATGCGTTTCTCAACCTCAAACAGGTTGTTTCATCAGATAAAAAAGTGAATGCCATCATTAACAATTGTTAACAATTTATACACATTTGTGTGTCAAAAGAGGAAGTTGTCATCATATGTGTGATCCAATAGAAAAACATTTGTGTGCATTCAGCTGTGGAAACCACAACAGGCTCCCAGCTGTTACAATTTAAAAATTTAGACAGAGTAACAAGGTTAAAATAGGGTGTGTATAAATGTAAGAATCTAAACTTTTAACCTATTGGTTACATTGTAAAAATGAATGAACAAAATAAAACAATCTTATCACTTTGTTTACATTAAAAGTTATTACATATATAACCTCACTTAATAATTTATTGTAATAGACACAATCCTTTTGAAAAATATATATATGTTTAATTTAAAATAAGTGTATGTATGGAAAATGCATAGTTCATTAAGTAATCAGGATCTGAATGGGAGTCTAAACTTTTAACCTATTGTTTGCATGGTGAAAGTGATGATTTAAAGAAAATGTTATTATTAGGTTTTTGTAGAAGATAGATACTTGTATAGCCTCAATATAGTTTGTTATAATGGCTTGCAAAATGTTTCACCTCAATAATAGTTTGTTATAATAAACATAATCTATTTTAAAAGGGAATTATCACTTTGTTTTCATTAGAAGTTATTGCCTATGTAACCTCACTTGGTAGTTTATTGTGGTAGACACAATTCTTTTGAATATGAAAAAATATGTTTAATTGTAAAAAAATGTGTGTATGTATAAAAGGGTGATTCATTAAATAATAAAGATCTGGATAGGAATCTTGACCTTTAACCTGTTGTTTGCATCATAAATATGAAGAATTAAAAAAGTGTTATTACTTGGTTTATGTTGAAGATAAATACTTATGTAGCCTCAATATAGTTTGTTATAGTGAATTAATGTATATATAACCTCAAGAAAATGAGTTTGTTATAATATACACAATCTTTTTTTGAATATAAAAAGGTGTGTTTGTACATAGGGATGTGTATGTATGAAATGAATTGTTCAATAAACAGAGGTATTATTGCATATGCATGCAAACATGTTTATAAACCCCCCCTCTCCTTGTCAAATGTCTGCATCATGTGCCTGTACACCTACGCTTATAGTTGTGTTGTGTGTAATTGTTTGTTTGGGAAAATAATTGTTTTGTTAGAAAGATGAAGAAAAAGAATATTTCTCTTTGAGTGTATGGTGTGTGTAAAGTGTGAATAATAATCAGTAATCTATGTCTGAAATTTCATAATGAAATCTCAATTGTCTTTTGTGATTGGCTGACTAGATGTGTTCCTTTTGCTGCCAGTAGTGCAATGCTGCTCCTTCAGCAAAGGACAGCAAGAGACCGAAGCCAGTTTTGATAATGGACAGCTAGTTATAAAATGTGACCAAATGGACATGCAACGTAAGAAATTGGCAGCTGTAGCCAGGTTTGAACTCACAACCTTTGGATTGGGAGGCAATTGACCTAGCCACTGGGCCACAGCAACCCCAGTGGTTGAGGTCTTGCAGAGCCCGTACCAATTGTTTGGCTGGTTTTACTCTAGCAATGCAAGAAACGTTATATAAGTAGCAAAGAGTCCAGCTGACTAAAAAAGAGATTTTGTAATATACACAATCTTTTTTTGAATATAAAAAGGTGTGTTTGTACATAGGGATGTGTATCTATGAAATAAATTGTTCAATAAACAGAGGTATTTTTGCATATGCATGCAAACATGTTTATAACCCCCCCCCCCCCCCCTTGTCAAATGTCTGCATCATGTGCTTGTACACCCACGCTTATAGTTGTGTTGTTTGTAATTGTTTGTTTGGGAAAATAATTGTTTTGTTAGAAAGATGAAGAAAATTAATATTTCTCTTTGAGTGTATGGTATGTGTAAAGTGTGAATAATAATTAGTAATCTATGTCTGAAATTTCATAATGAAATCTGGTATTTGATATAAATTTGATATAAATTTAAATTTCTAATTGGTACCTATTTTCTCTCACATTTAACAGATGCAATCAGATTATTAATAATAATAACAATAAAATTACTACCTGGATATGTAGTTCTGCCCTATTTTTCCAATAGTGTATCTGACCTATGAATGTTATAAAATAAATTAGTATGCTGTATCAGAAAAAGATAAATTCAATATTGTAGATGTCTATCAATTGAAGGCTGCTAGATCCAGGTTGGCATTCAACCCTTGTGGATGAAGAGTCTTCAGTCGGTAGATCCAGTATGTTTCACGTTGTCTAAGTCTGGTGAGTCTGTTATAATCAGAACTCTTTGGAATAAAGTCAATGGGAATGTATTTGAAAATGTATGGATTTCCATTTTCTTTGATTAGACAATGATTAGGTATGCTATGTTTAATTTTATTTTTTTTCTGGAGTTTTTACAGTTGCGGTGATGTTCACCCCATCTGTTTCTCAGTTTTCTGGAGGTGCGGCCTACATATTGGAGGCCGCATAAACACTCCATAAGATAAACGGTAAAAGATGAATTGCAGTTGAAAAGATAGGAATTTGAAAAATCTCACCAGTGATTGTGGATTTGAAATTTTTGATCCCTGATTTGATAATTTTACAAGAGCCACATCCTGTTTTGCCACATTTGTAAATACCCCGAAGGCCAAATAGTCCCTTGTTCTGATTGGGATTTTGTAATATTCTATTAGAAAGTTTGTGTTTTACTTTCTTACTGGGAGCTAGCTGATTTCTAAGTGTGGACGCTCTTTTATATATGATTTTTGTTGTTTCTTTTACCAAATGTTTGAGAATGGGGTCCCTTTGTATTATATACCAATGTTTTTTTATGATGTGTTGTATTTTGTGAAAATCAGAATTGTATTGTGTTATGAAAAAAGTTTCTTTCTCTCCAAAAGGTGTATCTGTTTTGTTGGTTTTTTTATCTGCTAGGATATCCTCCCTATTAAGATTTTTCGCTCTCTCAAGGGCCCTGTCTAATAAAATGGGGGGATATTCTTTTTCAATAAACCTATTATATAATACTTGACTTTGTTCCAAAAAAGTGTTATAATCGCTACAATTTCGTCTCATCCTACGAAATTGACTATAGGGTACATTGTGTATCCAATTCCTGTGATGATTGCTGTGGTAATTTAAAAAACTATTACTGTCGACATCTTTAAAAAAGGTCTTAGATGTAATATTATGTTCTTCTAAACTGAGGATGAGATCTAGATATTCGATGTTTTTGGTCTGAATGTTGGCCGTGAATTTTAGGCCCATGTTATTGCAGTTTAGATGTTCTATGAAATTGTTGGCCAACGATAGATCTCCTTCCCATAAGAAAATCAGATCATCTATATAACGGCCATAGAAGACCAGGTTCGCCCCAAAGTTTGCTGAATAGATGTATTTTTCTTCAAAGAAACCCATAAATAGGTTTGCAAAACTGGGGGCGAAAATGGTCCCCAGTTCTGTATAAGACTTTAGAAATTTATCAGTGGGATCACCTTGTAATATTTGATAATATTCCTGGTCTCCTAGAATCCTGTCTGCTTCCCTAATATAATCTGCCAAATCCAGACAGGATTCTAGGAGACCAGGAATATTATCAAATATTACAAGGTGATCCCACTGATAAATTTCTAAAGTCTTATACAGAACTGATAGAAAAAGGGTTCACCCTAAAAATCTTGAATAAAAATGAAAGAGATTTTCTAAAAGTAAAAAATCCAGGTATTGCCCACTATTTTCATCTACCCAAAATCCACAAAAACAAAACAAATCCCCCAGGACGCCCAATCATTGCTGGAATCGGAAATTTAACTTACAACTTATCTTTTTTTTATAGACAAATATCTGCAAAAACATGTAGTCACTTTACCGTCATATATCAAAGATAGCACTCATTTACTACAACATTTACAAAAAAATCAATATTAACAACAGAAATCTTTCTTGGATCACCTGTGATGTCAATTCTTTATATTCGAACATTTCCCACGATTTAGGTTTATTAGCAATTTCACATTATCTTCACAAGGATATTTATTTGCCAAGCATACAATTTGATTATATTTTAGAGAGCATGTTGTTTATTTTACAGCATAACTATTTCATATACCAAGACAATTTTTACTTACAGATCAAAGGAATGGCCATGGGGACCAGGTTCGCCCCCAGTTTTGCAAACCTATTTATGGGTTTCTTTGAAGAAAAATACATCTATTCAGCAAACTTTGGGGCGAACCTGGTCTTCTATGGCCGTTATATAGATGATCTGATTTTCTTATGGGAAGGAGATCTATCGTTGGCCAACAATTTCATAGAACATCTAAACTGCAATAACATGGGCCTAAAATTCACGGCCAACATTCAGACCAAAAACATCGAATATCTAGATCTCATCCTCAGTTTAGAAGAACATAATATTACATCTAAGACCTTTTTTAAAGATGTCGACAGTAATAGTTTTTTAAATTACCACAGCAATCATCACAGGAATTGGATACACAATGTACCCTATAGTCAATTTCGTAGGATGAGACGAAATTGTAGCGATTATAACACTTTTTTGGAACAAAGTCAAGTATTATATAATAGGTTTATTGAAAAAGAATATCCCCCCATTTTATTAGACAGGGCCCTTGAGAGAGCGAAAAATCTTAATAGGGAGGATATCCTAGCAGATAAAAAAACCAACAAAACAGATACACCTTTTGGAGAGAAAGAAACTTTTTTCATAACACAATACAATTCTGATTTTCACAAAATACAACACATCATAAAAAAACATTGGTATATAATACAAAGGGACCCCATTCTCAAACATTTGGTAAAAGAAACACCAAAAATCATATATAAAAGAGCGTCCACACTTAGAAATCAGCTAGCTCCCAGTAAGAAAGTAAAACACAAACTTTCTAATAGAATATTACAAAATCCCAATCAGAACAAGGGACTATTTGGCCTTCGGGGTATTTACAAATGTGGCAAAACAGGATGTGGCTCTTGTAAAATTATCAAATCAGGGATCAAAAATTTCAAATCCACAATCACTGGTGAGATTTTTCAAATTCCTATCTTTTTCAACTGCAATTCATCTTTTACCATTTATCTTATGGAGTGTTTATGCGGCCTCCAATATGTAGGCCGCACCTCCAGAAAACTGAGAAACAGATGGTGTTAGGGGTAATATGAACCTGATGGCAGCCATCTTGTTCTTCGCAGCCATCTTGTTCCTCGCAGCCATTTTGTAATGAATAGACTTTATTATACTGGGGTATTATGCAGTGAGAATTATATGCATGTTATGAGTTTCTTTAGCTATTTGGCCTTGCCAATGTACCCTGGCCTAATGCCTAGAAGTAAGATAGAATAAGATAATGTAAACAAGAGGCTTTAGACACTCGGTTGTCTCTGCAGATGGTAGTTTGTTATGACTCTGTAAATATTGTTATGAGAAACTCATGTTCCAGTTTTTCCTTGTAAATTGCTCTGTATAACTGTGTAAGATGACGCGGTCCTAACGTGTCATCCCCTTAACCCTGTATGTCACTATAAGAAAGGCTTGCACTGTGCAATAAACAGAATTGGCTTTCGATCATAATGCTGCGTGGTCTGAGTCATTCTAAGGGGCCCTTATCAGGTAATCTACATATGCCTCAGGTGGTACACTAGGCCCCAGGCTTTGGCCTGCACTGACACTTACCCCCTGAAGGGGACACCTAACAGTTTTGGCGTCAGGACAGTGGGATTCGCAGTGAGTAACTATGAGTGCTTTTACCATGCTTTCTTTCTGTGAATTTGAACCTAAATTTAGTCTGGTAATAGGTGTTGATAATATATGATATAAGGTTAAAGGGGTTCCTGTGGTTGAAGCACAGGTTTGCGGAGGTTAAAGTCCTGCCGGCAGTTGTGATACCCCTCCAGACAGGTAATCAGTCCTGTGCTGGGACACGACAGGTATTGTGAGTCCTGTCGGTGATAAGCGCGCAAGAAATATATGAATGCCAGTTGACGGGAGGATTTTTTAAGATAAACTCCCCCGGGCGAACGTGGCAGTGAAGTGAGTAAGTCTCACGTGTGTTGAAGTTTCCCATATTCATTCCCATAATAGAGTTTTGCTACCCACCTGAAGCTCATGTTGATATCTGATGCTTGCTTTTGCTGCTATATAAAATTATGCTGTGCGTAGAAAATATTAAGTGGCTGTGCATGTTAATTGTGGCTATTATTGTATTGATAAAGGGGAACTGCTCATAGATAAGAATGCACAGAGAAAATTACATGTATAAGGTAAAAGAAAAGAAGAGTTAATAGTTTCTGCAAAAGACAGAAATATTTTTTTAAAAAACACGGTCAGTAAGTACTGCTGTTTGATAAATAGAGAAATCTCTGTGTTAAAGAATGTAGCAGGCAAAGAAGGGGGGCCACCACTGAGCGCGCACATAGCTCAGAAAAGAAAAAAAAAAGAGAGAAAAGAAATCCTGTCTCCGTTTGTAAGATTTTTTTTGTTTGCTTGCAGTAACAAAACTGAAATTTTGTATATTGAGATGCATAATGTGTGATGGTCTGTAGGTTCTCACTATGGTATGCGTGTAACAGATTAACTTTGGACCAGGAACAGAATGTATTATTTGAAAATGATTGTCTCAAACCCTGCAAAAGTGGCCATTTTGTGGGGTTTCGGAAAAAAAGAAAAAATGCATTGTGGAAATGGTGAAAAGTTAATCTAGTGTTTTTTATATATATATATATATATGTATGTCGTACGCTAGAAAATAGATGCTTTTCTGAGAAAGGAAAAAAGGGAGTGAATCTCTGGTATGCGAGATGGAATGAACTTCTGTATCGTAATAATGTTTCCTTCTGTTTCTCTGCTGGGAAATCAGACGTTTTTAGAAGATATTTGGTAATGTTATTTTATATAACTGTATTTCAAAGTCACCAGCATGTTTTAAGTATATGGTATTCATATGCAGTTTTAGTTTTAAGTGATAATTGTGTGGCGGCATGTAAAGATATGATATTGTTTTTGCAAGTGAAGTAACGGCTTTGAAAGTGCGATGGTGTGTGTGATTTTTTGTCACGCTCTGGTAAATATGAAACTGTTTCTGGTATGATTAATGGGTTAACGTATGTTGTATTTGTAAGGTCTGTGCACGGCGTGGGTGCACACAATGAAATATATTTATAGGCTGTAATTGAAAGTTTTTCTAAAAGGGCGTCCGTTTTTGTTGCAAGTAAATTAATCTGCAGGTCATGCTACAGTACAGAGGTGAAATTGGTGTGGTAAATCATACAAGCAGCCTAGATTGTGGTTAGGATATACATATGTAATTTGCGTGATGAATGGTTAGTCCTTAAAGGGACAGTTCACTGTAACAAGGTGTTGCTATTAATGTATTGTCCATGACTTGTTACACAAGCGGCATATTATCTTATATTTGTCTGGAAAATCAGAGCTCAGTGCGTAGACGGAGCAATAGAAAATTGTCATTTTCTTATTTAAAGAACCAGTACAATAACCCTGTATTAGTAGTTTGCTAAATATATTTTTAGAGACCTTTCTTTGTATATATTTATTTTAAATTTGCTGTTCAGATAGCAGATATTTTTTTTGCAGCATAACTTAATTCTCTCTGTAATGCAAACTGAAGTGATAAGTTGTCTACAATTTTAGTGTAGGGATCCGTGAGACTAGCGGACAGAAAAGGAAAAAAAAACAAGACAAAACAGAGGAGTGAAAATATTTAAAGGGATACAGGAAAACTGGTATAACATCTGAGAATTTAAGGGAATATTTACATAAAAGACGATGAGGTTTACTGTAAGCCTAACACTAGTATATTTCACTGTGTTAGCAGTTTCAATTAAAGATTATTTTTAGTTTGGTTAAAATGTCCCTTTAATTAGCCTGCATCCCACTGTGAGTGCGTTCTTATGCTGCTTATGCTTGTTTAGGCTATTTAATGAACGTCAGTATGCATTTTTTTATTATAAGGATCATTGGGAATAATTTAAAGGGGAAATTGTATTAGTATTCTTTTGTAGAAAGCTTATTTTTGTGTTATATGCAATTGATTATATTTGGCTGGAGAGCTGCAGAATGGTGAATATCAATTTATACACAATACTAAATCCAATAATTTTGTTGTGGTTAAACTAATTAGCATTTATCAAGTTTTAGTGTGAATTTTATATTTTTAAGCAGTAAACAGTGTTTCTCCTTTAAGTAAAAATGAAACTTTGAGCTTGCCTTACTATCCTTGAGAAGAATGATAACACTGTGCATGTTTTGCTTTTCTTTAAAAAAAAAAAAAGAAAAGAAGTTTTTCTCTTGTGTTTGGCTTTGTTAGAGAGAGAACAATTTGCACTGTACATTTAAAGCGGCAGTACTGGTGTTCTATGTTATAAAAAATGATAACTATAAATTGCTCACTACAAAGAAACAAGTATTTATATTATATTCTGTCACAGAATATAGCTTAAAAATGATAATTTTATTTCTGTGGCTGTCAAACTGTATCTCACAGATATAACTCTTTGTTATTTAAAATAACCCCCACTGCGTTCAATAAATAAATGAGATATTATTTAATGAAGTGATTTCAGTGACACTTTAAAAATATATATAGTTATTTGGTTATTAACTAGTCTACCACTATTATTGCAATGACTTTGATTGCTGCTTAACAGTTAAGCCGTGGTCTATAAGGTGTCTAGAAATAAACACCCCTAAAACAAATGATGCACAGTTTATCTGATTCTACTGCATTTATATAACTAGCTAATTTATCTGTTCACAGTTTTGGTTTTATTTATATGGCTTACGTGTATTCTGTCTCTTGGTGTTGTAATGAGATTTATACAGCCTATGAGAAGAGGCAGTCCTCAAAGGTTTAAAAAATTAGCATATAAGCCTACCTATGTTTGGTTTAATCTAGGAAGGTTGGTTAAAATTAAAAGTCCTATCTGAATAATGAATTTTCATTTATCCTAGAATGTCCCTTTAACAGTGGCTACTGTGGTTATCTGATCTTTCCCAAATAAGCGCAATTTTATTTGTGCAATCTGCAACTTAAGTTTCTTGGGCATCTGCTGTGATTGCTTTCTTTGTGTGATATTAAAGTTTTGTACATAGTGGATGTTTTTAATTGTTTGTCATGTTCTGAGTGTGTTGCATTTCAGCGAATGTCAGAATATGTGTTGCATTCTAAGTTAATTGTGGTTGTTTGAAATTTGTGTCAGCAGCTAATGTTTCGTTTTGTGTAAGACAAGAACGATTGGTTTTCATTGTTTGTTATGTTTTTCTCTTTTGTGGACAGCATATTGAATTGTGAAGTGTATTTCATTTTGCTTGCTATTGAGAATTGTCTCTGCATGAGTGGAGTGCATGATTTATCGTTTAGTTTCTTGTTATCTTGTGTTTGCGTGTCACATGAGATGTTTCACGCAAACATGGGGGAAGTATTGATGAGTATTGATGAATATCTTTATGTAATGGAGGAGATTATTTTTAGGAGGTGAACCTACAACGTTTTGAATCTCCTCGTACAATGTTATTGTGTTAATTTCAGATGCCTAAAATGTTTTATTTTTCTATGTGGTTCTTAACACTATATTTGTATTTGCAGGATGAGAGTATGCTGTCTTCAGAGATTGAAACACACTAACTGAATTATTTTTGAGTTTCCATATTTAGGTAAAATCTGTACAGGCAAAATTCCATAAGTGCACTCTTCAAAAGATTAAAGATTGAAAGCAAGTAAACCTTTAAAGAAAGAAAAGATAAAGATGAAAGACCTTTTGTCAAGCTTGTTTTAACCATCATACTGCAGTAAAAAAAGTTACTGAACTATCTTTGGATCCATTCTTTGCTTTGCATGCTGGTACCAGCCCCAGAACTGGACTCTGGGTAATCCATGACTGTTTCCTCTGATGTGTGTCTTCAGGACATAAAGACTATCCTTCTCTGGACTGTGCCTTACCGCTCGATATGGAAGTCCTGTTATGCTGTTACAGGATCAACCAATTAAATTAGGGGAGTATTGTTTTAACTCCATTCCTTATATTGCTTGTTTTGTATTTTCTTGTATTTGTTTTATTTTTATTGATCATATTTGGTCTAAGAAATCATATGCTTCATTGGTATTAGTGCACATGGTAGTTTATGTGCGTAACAAAGTAACCCTTTAGATAAGTGTAACTGTGAACTTCGCAGTATTGTACTCTATTGAATGGCCCACTGAGTATAGAAAATAGGTTTAAGGAAAATGCTGCAACATAGCATAATATTTTAGACCCTTCACCCTTTAGAACATAAGGAGGACACGTCTAAGCTAGAAGTTTATAGTAAATATACAGAGAAATGTTTGTTCAGGGAATAGCATAATTATAGTTTATGAAAGCAAATGTATTTTTCCCTTTTATTAATTAGTATGGTATCTGCAAAGTGAATTTGGTCATTCCTGATGTTTGTCAAAGAGAGTAATTCTTACCATAAAGATGTGTTTACCTTTAAAAGAGCTTGTAGTTTTAAATGATGTTCTGTTTGTATGCTTTCCTCATACAGGAGTGTGAGAGAATTTAGGTTGGAGAATTATAAGCATTATAGATAGCAGCCATCCAGAATAAAGCAACACAAGGTTTTTTTATTTTTTAGAAGTTCAAAGTGATATTGTAAAGAAATTCATTTATTTTCATTGACTGTTTTTTTTTCCATTCTTACTGCAGGGCAGGCCTTAGCATAAGTTTTGGTATAACATTCAGGCCCTTGATGAAGTCTGACAGGATTTCACTTGCGTAGTATTCATGAAGTATCATTTAAAAGTGTATAGAGAAGTTGTAAATTATTCTCTGAGAAATGTCAATGTATTTAGTTTGTATTATATATCAACAATGTTTTGTTTGATTTTAAATGACATAGGATGAAAGTGACGTTTTATTTGGACATAATTGTGATTGTATTGCGGTGTGTACTCATCCTGTACTGTTTCTGTTTGCTTCCTAGACTCCCTGTGACTCGAGTGTCTGCTTGCCATGGGTATCCACTGGTTGCCTTGTCTACCCCATGAACAAACCATCAGATTTCCAGTATCTCCCTGCGGAAGAACCGTGGATAAGCACCCCTACTGCAAATGAACTGTTGGAGAACTGTATTATAGCAAAGTGTCAAGGTGCAGCGCTCTCAAATGGACAAAGACTGTTCTTAAAGTATTCAGAGGCCACCTAGAGACAGTTGTGCTGTTGCTATGTCATGCTTTACTGTGGAAAAGGAACTGTTGGACATATTGGGGGGTGCTAGCAATGCAGGTGGAGAGATAGAAGATGCAGCGTTGTTTGGGGGTAGATGGGGGGCTGGTTGGGTTTCTGTACTGGTAGACCGGTAGTTTTGGGAAGGCTGGAGGATAGATGGAAGGTATTGGAGGGACTGTACCTATATGCAGTGACAATTAGCCTATAAAAGTATATCACGACATGCAAATATTTTTCTCTTTAGTATTCTTATAGAGTTCTGTTACCATAATATAAGGCTTTACTAATTTTCTATGCCTGTCTATTTTTATGTTATTCTGTTAGAATAAAAGGATGGTATGTTAGGGGTAATATGAACCTGATGGCAGCCATCTTGTTCTTCGCAGCCATCTTGTTCCTCGCAGCCATTTTGTAATGAATAGACTTTATTATACTGGGGTATTATGCAGTGAGAATTATATGCATGTTATGAGTTTCTTTAGCTATTTGGCCTTGCCAATGTACCCTGGCCTAATGCCTAGAAGTAAGATAGAATAAGATAATGTAAACAAGAGGCTTTAGACACTCGGTTGTCTCTGCAGATGGTAGTTTGTTATGACTCTGTAAATATTGTTATGAGAAACTCATGTTCCAGTTTTTCCTTGTAAATTGCTCTGTATAACTGTGTAAGATGACGCGGTCCTAACGTGTCATCCCCTTAACCCTGTATGTCACTATAAGAAAGGCTTGCACTGTGCAATAAACAGAATTGGCTTTCGATCATAATGCTGCGTGGTCTGAGTCATTCTAAGGGGCCCTTATCAGGTAATCTACATATGCCTCAGGTGGTACACTAGGCCCCAGGCTTTGGCCTGCACTGACACTTACCCCCTGAAGGGGACACCTAACAGTTTGGGTGAACATCACCGCAACTGTAAAAACTCCAGAAAAAAATAAAATTAAACATAGCATACCTAATCATTGTCTAATCAAAGACAATGGAAATCCATACATTTTCAAATACATTCCCATTGACTTTATTCCAAAGAGTTCTGATTATAACAGACTCACCAGACTTAGACAACGTGAAACATACTGGATCTACCGACTGAAGACTCTTCATCCACAAGGGTTGAATGCCAACCTGGATCTAGCAGCCTTCAATTGATAGACATCTACAATATTGAATTTATCTTTTTCTGATACAGCATACTAATTTATTTTATAACATTCATAGGTCAGATACACTATTGGAAAAATAGGGCAGAACTACATATCCAGGTAGTAATTTTATTGTTATTATTATTAATAATCTGATTGCATCTGTTAAATGTGAGAGAAAATAGGTACCAATTAGAAATTTAAATTTATATCAAATTTATATCAAATACCAGATTTCATTATGAAATTTCAGACATAGATTACTAATTATTATTCACACTTTACACATACCATACACTCAAAGAGAAATATAAATTTTCTTCATCTTTCTAACAAAACAATTATTTTCCCAAACAAACAATTACAAACAACACAACTATAAGCGTGGGTGTACAAGCACATGATGCAGACATTTGACAAGGAGGGGGGGGGGGGTTATAAACATGTTTGCATGCATATGCAAAAATACCTCTGTTTATTGAACAATTTATTTCATAGATACACATCCCTATGTACAAACACACCTTTTTATATTCAAAAAAAGATTGTGTATATTACAAAATCTCTTTTTTAGTCAGCTGGACTCTTTGCTACTTATATAACGTTTCTTGCATTGCTAGAGTAAAACCAGCCAAACAATTGGTACGGGCTCTGCAAGACCTCAACCACTGGTGTTGCTGTGGCCCAGTGGCTAGGTCAATTGCCTCCCAATCCAAAGGTTGTGAGTTCAAACCTGGCTACAGCTGCCAATTTCTTACGTTGCATGTCCATTTGGTCACATTTTATAACTAGCTGTCCATTATCAAAACTGGCTTCGGTCTCTTGCTGTCCTTTGCTGAAGGAGCAGCATTGCACTACTGGCAGCAAAAGGAACACATCTAGTCAGCCAATCACAAAAGACAATTGAGATTTCATTATGAAATTTCAGACATAGATTACTGATTATTATTCACACTTTACACACACCATACACTCAAAGAGAAATATTCTTTTTCTTCATCTTTCTAACAAAACAATTATTTTCCCAAACAAACAATTACACACAACACAACTATAAGCGTAGGTGTACAGGCACATGATGCAGACATTTGACAAGGAGAGGGGGGGTTTATAAACATGTTTGCATGCATATGCAATAATACCTCTGTTTATTGAACAATTCATTTCATACATACACATCCCTATGAACAAACACACCTTTTTATATTAAAAAAAAGATTGCGTATATTATAACAAACTCATTTTCTTGAGGTTATATATACATTAATTCACTATAACAAACTATATTGAGGCTACATAAGTATTTATCTTCAACATAAACCAAGTAATAACACTTTTTTAATTCTTCATATTTATGATGCAAACAACAGGTTAAAGGTCAAGATTCCTATCCAGATCTTTATTATTTAATGAATCACCCTTTTATACATACACACATTTTTTTTACAATTAAACATATTTTTTCATATTCAAAAGAATTGTGTCTACCACAATAAACTACCAAGTGAGGTTACATAGGCAATAACTTCTAATGAAAACAAAGTGATAATTCCCTTTTAAAATAGATTATGTTTATTATAACAAACTATTATTTAGGTGAAACATTTTGCAAGCCATTATAACAAACTATATTGAGGCTATACAAGTATCTATTTTCTACAAAAACCTAATAATAACATTTTCTTTAAATCATCACTTTCACCATGCAAACAATAGGTTAAAAGTTTAGACTCCCATTCAGATCCTGATTACTTAATGAACTATGCATTTTCCATACATACACTTATTTTAAATTAAACATATATATTTTTTTCAAAAGGATTGTGTCTATTACAATAAATTATTAAGTGAGGTTATATATGTAATAACTTTTAATGTAAACAAAGTGATAAGATTGTTTTATTTTGTTCATTCATTTTTACAATGTAACCAATAGGTTAAAAGTTTAGATTCTTACATTTATACACACCCTATTTTAACCTTGTTACTCTGTCTAAATTTTTAAATTGTAACAGCTGGGAGCCTGTTGTGGTTTCCACAGCTGAATGCACACAAATGTTTTTCTATTGGATCACACATATGATGACAACTTCCTCTTTTGACACACAAATGTGTATAAATTGTTAACAATTGTTAATGATGGCATTCACTTTTTTATCTGATGAAACAACCTGTTTGAGGTTGAGAAACGCGTCATACGTATTAAAAGCCATTTTATTGAAGTTGTCTGTGTTGTGGTTTATCAATACCAACTGAACAACACACAAAAGATTACACCTCTGCAGCACCTGAAGTCCAGCCAACAGGAGACACACTCAGAGTTTCAACTAGGACAAGTGCCTTTGGAGCTTGGCTTCCACAGTGTACTAGCCACTGATAAGTGCTAGCCTGCTTTCTTGCACTGGTCACAGCACAGTGTCACACCATCTGGTAAGCATAATACTTACTTATATCTATACCTACATATCCAGACGGTATCACGCTATTGTGGCGCCCTCTTTCTACTTTCTATTTTAACAGTTGTTCCACACTCTCTGGGATCAAGAGGAGCAGCCCTACCCACGTAACTGGAGGATACCTTTATCCCTTCAATTTACTACCAGTCTATGGACATTAAACAGGACTAAAACGGTAGACTTGATCTACTATATTTTAAGTGTACTACCTGGTTTTATATTGATTATTGCTTTTTTATATTTTAAATATCAGCGCTCTTTTATATCCCTTTATTGGGATATGTTCAAGATCACATATTGGGTAACAAAGTCAAAAACCAACCTGACATCATTTTAAAAAAAGCCAGAAATCTTAAGAGCATACTATCCCCAAGTGAATATAAAGAAAAAAACACAATTCAATATATAAAGATATAAAAGGGGTGGAATTGAATGGATTTTATCCATGTAACACGTGTAAATCCTGTAAATATAGCCATAAAACAAAGGAAATAACATCACAAAATACTAGCTTTAAATTCAAAATCAATCAATTGATTAGATGTTCCAGCATGAATACAATTTATTGTATTAAATGTTCCTGTGGTTTTTTTCTATTTTGGTCAGACAAGTAGAATGTTAAGGGACAGAATCCATGAGCATATATTAAAAATAGAACATGGATCCACAGAAACAAAGTTATATGCCCATTTTAAAGAAACACATGCAGGTAATCTTAAAATTTTTAAATATTGGGGCATTAAACAAATAAACCTAGGAATTAGGGGGGGGGGTAACATTAATAATATTCTACTCAGAAAAGAAGCAGCATTTATATTCAATTTTAAAACCCTCCACCCTTATGGTTTAAATTCAGAAATGGATCTAAATATGCTGTTCTAATACATTTTTAACATAAAAGGCACAACCATATAATTTTAAATTTCCCTTATCCTACTGGTTATATTTAATGTTATTTTCCAAAATTTTTAAAATTGATCTAATAGGTTTCTTAGAATACATCAACTATAGATTATACATATAATTTCAGTATGGAAACATTCATACACTAACTATTACATTTTGATATTTCTTTTGCATATTTATTGGTCAGTTGCATATATGTTATTAACACAATTTTTTAATATAACATTTTTTAAATTTTTTACACATTTTTTCTGATACGTTTTTAAATAAACAAATCATTAATAACAAGAAGATAAATCAATTGTCCAATTCTTGTTTCCACCCACTTGTTTTAAAATAGTTTTAAAATAGTTTGATTGAATAAGGACATGCTCTTTATTAAAAAAACCTATTCATATATTTTTAAAAAAACCTATTCATATATATCAACAAGGGAAATCACCACAGATGAATAAACAGTTATCCATTAAGTGATCAAATTTCAATAGAGCAGTCTCTATTTATGGCGGAATCTATTTATAGCGATCTATTGTGTCAAAATTAATAATAATATTTTTATTATTATTGTAATTTGTATTATTGTATTTTCTATTATTTTATTAGTTTGTAAATTGACTATTACCATGGAATTAGAAAAGTTACTAAGGTTATAAACATATAGATGTCCCTTGAAAAAGTTTTTTACTCTGTATTACACCCACCATCTGAAGAAATCCGATAGGCTGAAATTGGTCCAATGAAAAGAGAACGTGGGCTATTTAAAAATTGAATTTGGAGTTAGTAGGCATCTTGATAAAAGCCCCTGGTGGCTGAAACGCATAGATTTGCCTACTGAACTTATGCACATATCTCTATAACCAGATTGGAAACGTAAGTAGATAGGACAGGTACATTGAGCAGTTATATAAACTCCGTTTTGAGCTGCCTCTACATGTGTAATCCCTGTCCCAGGACCTACTCATACGAATCCATCTGGGGTGTTCTTATTTCTGTCTAATTACTGGGCTAAAGCCTAACCTGTTCAGCACTCAGGTGTTGTTTTTGGAACTTGAATACTCCCGAACTTTAACCCGGATTTGGTTTGCAACTCGAAGAGGATCACTGCTTCTATTGTTCACGGAGAACGCTAAATATCTGCACCTCGGTTGAAATAAGGAGAAAGGATACAAAACTTACTTCGGAGTTAATTTTTTCAACTAAGGGTTGTACGGACATTCCTTCACGGACCTTTCTGTTGATTATCCTAATTGCTACATAAACCGAGAGGACACAGGTTTTCATTCCAGTATTTATGATACATATAACAATAGCCCAATTATATTGTTTATTAATTCATCATATTGAATCTTATGTATTGATTTTTATATTTTTAGATGCCGGCATCACTATTTTAAACATTGCATAACATTGTATTTATTTTAAACTTAACGTAACATTGTATTTCATTCATTAAAATATTATTTTGGCGCTATTATATTCTCTATCTATTTATATCAGATTACATTATTTTTAGAGGCTGCTTTATTACTTTTATAATTTTTTAATCAATTGAACATTATTATCCCGGTATATGCCATTAGTTTTTAATTATATGTATTAATTAAGACAAGTTTACAGTGCTTTCCTTCTCTCAGCAATTTTTTTGGAGCGCTCTTTTTTCTAGTTCTCCTCTAGCACGCTACCTACGCAGATGCACCCACACCCCCTATAACCACGTCTCTCTATGCTCAAGATTTTGCCATCAGAAACAAAATTACCTGTCTTCTGGATACCGTCTCCTCACAACTACTGGCCTCCCTCTCTCCTACTCTTACTCCAATCCTCCTACATATTTGCAATCTCTCCCTCAGCACTAGTATATTTCACTCATCACTTAAACATGCACAAGTCCCACCTGCCCTCAAAAAAATCTTCTCTTAATCCAACATCCCCATCAACTACTGTCCTATTCCTCTACTCCACCTTGCCTAAAATCTTCTAGAAAGGCTTGTATATACACGTTTATCACATTTCCTCACAGTAAACAATCTCCTGAATCCATCAAATTTGGATTTTGCCCCAACATTCCACATAAACAGAAATCATTAAGGTTACTAATAATCTAATTACAGCAAAATTAAAAGGACACTTCTCTCTGTTATTCCTTCTCAATCTCTCTGCAGGCATTGATATTGTTGACACAGCCCTATCATGGTTCTCCTCCTACCTGTCTAACCATCCCTTTAGTGTAGCTATATTTGGCACATCCTCTGCCCCATTACCACTTTCTTTTGGGGTACCACAAGGCTCTGTTCTTGGTCCCCTTCTCTTCCCAATTAAGATGTCATCCTTAGGTTCCTTAATAAAGTCCCATGGGTTTCATTATTATTTGTATACTGGTACCCAAATCTGCATATCTGCACTAGCACTAGCTCTATCCCTTTCATTACTTACTCATGTCACCAACTGTCTTTCTAATATTTCATCCCAGATGTCCTCTAAATATTTTAAGATAAATCTCTCCAAAACAATCCACATCCAATCTTTAGCCTGTTCTTGCTGTTTCTATCTGAAAAATATCTAAAAATGTGCCACTTCCTCACACAAGACACAACTAAGATTTTAATCCACCCCACATCATTTACCGCCGTGAATATTGCAACTCAATCCTCTCTGGTCCTCCTAGTGGCCATCTCCTTTGCTATCCATAATGGATGCCTCTGCCAAGTTGATTTCCTTACATGTTGCTCCTCAGCTGCTGCGCCTCTTTGTCAATCCCTTCACTGGCTTCCTCTAACCTCCAGAATAAAACATAAAATCCTGACTTTAACAGTCAAGGTCCTCAATAATAGTGCTCCCCCTATATCTCAGATCTCATCTCTTGATACTCTCCCTCCTGTCCCCTTCACTCTACTCATGACCTCCTTCTCTCCAACTCTCTAGTTACCTCTTTACATTCTCGTCTACAGGACTTCTCCAGATTGACCCATATCTTGAGGAACTCTCTACCTCTCTCCACAAGACTCTCCCCTTGTTTTCAAAGTTTCAAGCACTCATTAAAGACTGTTCATGGATGCATACAGAATATACTAACATTTTTCTGCTTTTTTTCATCCCCTTAACCCCCTTAGCATGTAAAACCTACGAGCCCAGCTGTTTTGTAGATCACCTTCATAAGGGCTGATTTAGAAATGAAACTCTTGGCAGGGCCCACTACCCATTTGTCTCCCATAAATGCTACCTTGCATACTATACTTATGTTTACTTCAATGGAGCATGCAAACTTAAAAAAACCCTAATACCCATACTCATGCGCTAACCAGATCACATTTATTCAAGTGCGCTAAATGGATGGATTATCAATATTTAACATTCCAATGTTCTTCACATAGAATATTTCTATATATCGGATGATTTTTTGGTAAAATATTTGTGTATATATGTATGTAAATAGAACATATAACAGGTGTCACTACATATAAATTACATATAAATAAGAAAGATCAATTTGGATCTAACGGAAGGAAGGCACTGTAGAAAATGATGCCATTCCAACTTTGTGTTAAGTCCCTTTGGGATAAGAGTTTCAAGTTCAAATGTCCATCTTGTTTCCCTCTGCAAGAGTAATTTTTTTCTGTCTCCTCCTCTTTTTTATGTTGGCACATGGTCGATGATAAAGTATCTCAGGTCTGATACACTGTGCCCTTGTTGTTGAAAGTGCCGTGCTAGTGGCTGATCAGATTCACAGTTTTTTATGACTTGGCATATGGGGCTACAGTGATTGGCCATCCGATTCCTCAAATCACCACAGGTCTTGCCAACGTAAAATAAACTGCATGGACAGTGAAGTAAATAGACAATATATGAACTAGTGCAAGTAACTGGACGATTCTTCAATCACCCTAGACACAAAAGAAAATATCACCTTAAGCACCTTTTCTTGTTCTTTTACTGATTTACTTTTACTTTTTTGTTTATTATTTTTCTTTCTTACTATGTTCTTTTTTCCTTGTTCTATTTTTTTTTGTTTGGTAGATAAGGCTGGACCTTCAGTAACAACATATGAGTAATGCGATATGTTTATGAAGGAGTGATTTGCGGCATATATTATCATTGGTTGCGCGATAGTTAGAGCATTTCTGCTTACTCTTAAAGCGCTTTTTTTTTTCTCAATATCTCATATGCTTTATTCATAAGTTAGGTTTGTGTTTAGCATTAGCTGTTGTTTATAAACTGCACTTTTATAACAGTCACGGATTTATTGCCGTAGTTAGTGTTTATAGCAGGTTGCTAGGCAACAGGCGCCGCCTGATGACGTGCGCACCGGGCCTCACGTCTGCTTTGCTTCACTTGAGGATTATGTACACATGAGGTGAGTGGTATTTAAGTTTACTGTACGGTTATGGTATTGTTGTGGTCTGAAGACAGGGATTAAACCCCGAAACGTCACAAGGGATTAAAGAAATTACCCCTATGCAAACCCGGAGAGTGCCTTCCGTCTTTTGTTATATATACAGTGGCGTATTTAGGTTTTGTGCTGCCCTAAGCACTCAAAATTCTGCTGCCCCCCCCAACCCCCCAGGTTTTAGGACTTTTTTAGACACACTATTTTTTGGGTCAGGGTGCAACATTACTTTTTTTTTGCATTTTTAAAAATAATATTAGGAAGGGAGGGAGAGAAGGAGGGAGATATGGCAGATGAGAGACTGGAAATGCCAAACAGCAGCCATAGTTCTATCTAGCACCTGCACTTAATTAATTTAAAAAAATATATACATAGATCAGTGTTAATGTTAACATTATCAAAAACTGTGCCAACACTGGACAGAGCCGCCCGCCCGCAGAAGTTCTCATTTATAAACACAGGGCTGTAAAAAGTGCAGAAGGTTTCTCAGACCGGAAACAGTTTGTGTGATTTGTATAGAAAAGCGTGACTGCTTTTATATACAAAACATTCATACTGTTCCCGGTCTGAGAAACCTTCTGCACTTTTTACAGCCCTGTGTTTAAAAATGACAGGCCAGGCTCTGGGGATGGAAGAACCGGATACTGGGGACATGAGGCTCCTTCCTCTTGGCTGTGCTCACAGTGTGCTGTGTCAGTCCCATCTAGCTTGTGCCCTGGCCCCTTAGTGTATTCCCCTGGGGCAGCCTTCATACCCTCGCAATACACACTGCATGCGGCAACATTATTTACCCAGCCGGAGATTTCATTCTCTATTACTGTGATCCGGCTCTACAGTGTGGGAGTAGCGCTACAAAATTCTCAGTAATAGAGAATGAAATCTCCAGCTAGAAAAATAATGTGGCCACATGCAGTGTATTATGTGTTGTTACACTCACATTTTAAGTTACCTCTTCTGATCAGTCTGATGATCTGATCCCTTCAGCCGAGCTGCTTTTCAGAGGCAAAGCGCCAAAGTGGATTATACTCCTTCCGTCCCCTTCTCCCGTCCCCTTCTCCTTTCTTTACAGAAACTTTAAATATTAATTAGGCTGTGTAACAGGCAGGCAGCGGCTCCATCTATCACGCCCCGCTCGTAAGCCGCCCGGGCAAAATTAAATTATTGTTTTAAAGCATGGCCAATACTGCAGTGGACAAGTTCAGCCCCCCAAAATCTGTCGCTCTAGGCACCGAACCTTGTTGGCCTATTCATTAACACGCCCCTGTATATATATGTATATACAGGGGCGTGTTAATGAATAGGCCAACAAGGTTCGGTGCCTAGAGCGACAGATTTTATATATATATATATATATATATATATATATATATATATATATATATATATATGTGTGTATTTATGTGTTTATATGTCTATATATGTCTGTAAATACATATATACACATATAAATACATACATACAAATGTACAAACATATATATTTATTTATATTTAGTAATGTGTCATTTTTTCCCTATCACCTGAGACCTCAAATCTTTAAGCCCTTTAAAATAATTTTTATCAGACAGTATTATTATGAGTGAAACTGTAAATTTAAATGCATTTTTTATGTGTTTTGAGCAACTTTTTTTGTTTTGCATAACAGTTAACCAGTTCTCTGAAGTTGTGCTAATCTGCCGAGCATTAAATTTAAATGCACTCAAGCAAACGCGTTTACTTTTAACTCATAATACGCACGCTATTTCCAACGTGCAAAGAGCTGAGAAATACCCCATATTTCTTATGCACCACTTGTAATCTAGCCCTATGTATATTAAAGGAAGGAACGCCCACTGGCAATTAATTATACAATCTTTACAAAAGTTTTGCATTCCCATTGACTATTGCTCTACCATTAAATTTCTATTGACTATTACAAATATAAAGTTCTATTTTACAGCAAACCATTTCATAATAAAACTTGCACTGAAACATTGTGATGCAGTGCAACCATGGGAATATATATTTCTAATGAACAGCAGAATTGATCTAACTTCAGATTAAAGACAGTAATATTATTAATGTATATATTAATCAGAGCTATCTAATTGTAGAGCTCATATATGAGTTACTATTTACTAGAGAAGATTGTGAAGATTCATGATGATCATATTTGAGTCTAAAGATATTTGGCAGCCAAATACTGCAGTTACTTATTATCATGCTAGTTACTTAAAGGGACATTAAACCCCAAATTTTTCTTTCATTATTCAAGTAGAGAATACAATTTTAAACAACATTCCAATTTACTTCTATTTTCTAATTTGCTTCATTCTTTAGATATCCTTTGTTGAAGAAATAGCAAAGCACATAAGTGAGCCAATCACACGAGGCATCTATGTGCATCCACCAATCAGCAGCTACTGAGCCTATCTAGATATGCTTTCCAGCAAATTATATCAAAAGAATGAAGCAAATTAGATAATAGAAGTAAATTCTAAAGTTGTTTAAAATTGCGTGCTCTTTCTAAATCATGAAAGAAAAAATCTGGGTTTCATGTCCCTTTAAGGTCAAACAAAAGAATTATAGCAACAAGCTGATTTAAGCAATTGCATTCAGTGTTTAAATGAAAGCCTGACTTTATTTTTTATTTTTTACTTTCCATGATGAGGCACTTTACAGGTTAAAAAATGATTGCACTAATACAACTGTTTTTCTGTTTAAATGTTACTGCAATGAAACAGATAAGAGTCTGTCCCATCATCTGATTGGCTTTCTTCTTTCTGTCAAACAGGATCATGTCTATAACGACAGCTGGAATCATTACCAGCTTAAATTAGTTATAACTTCAACCCTTTCTGCTCTGAAAGAGCATATAACAAAAAGCTGAACTCAGATGCTGAGAGGTGATTATAGAACTCTTACTAACATTGGCTCTTCAGGATGTATGCCTTTTGTAATAATACAGAGCTGTGTTTGCAACTTGTGATGATGGGTTATATTTACTGCATCAGATTCTGTGATTCACTGTAGTGTAGGAGTTCTACTGAACAAGTGTATCACCTAAGGAATGGAAAGAAGATCCGTTGCTAGGAAACATCAGTAGTATTGTATTGAAACTTGGATATATTCTACTGGGTCTTTATTTCTCTCATCCTCATTTTATCATTTTAACAGTGAACCACGCATAAAGTATTTGGCTCAGACTGTTATCCAGTCCATATTTCTAAAACAATGATAAATAATAATAATTTATCAAATAAAATTAGATTTTTTTTAAAATTAGTGTTTGCAATTAGTGTTTTATTATTTAAATAGGTTTTCTGTGAATTAAATTAAAAATGCTTTAAATAAGAGGAAATAATTACGTACTTCCTTATTTATGTAATTCTGTAAGTAAAAATTAACCTGAAACTATTGGGCATCACACAGAACATTATACAGAAAATAAAAGATTACAAATGACAATATTATAAATAATTTCTGAAGGAGGAAATTTATTTTATTAGACATATACAGCATAAAAAAATTTGGTTCATTTAAATCTTTTGGAACAAATATTTTGAAAATGTAGTTTTTCACAATATTCTTCTGTCGCAGTATTCGGTATTCATTTAGTTTAAAACAAAATGAATACTAAATATTCATGGAACGTTTACATTCGACTTTGTTAAAGTATTACTTTCTGTTATAATTTTTAAGCTAAACAACTAACATATTAAAGTTAATAAACATTAATTAAAACCTACTGACCTATATTTTCTCCAAAACGAAGTTTCATAACGTTCTAAAAGTTATATCTTTTATTCGCCGATGATGTCACGTTATCCTGCCCACTATTTTCAGCACTGTGTGTTCAAAATACTTAAACCAATAACTTTGTGTTTAAAGCGCCATTTTGAAACCTAGGTATTGTAAACGGATTGGTACAGAGCAAAGGATACCCACAGAATGGGTTTGGAAAACAATTAAATTTGCAGACAAGATTTCTGATATACGGTAGAGATATGTTAATGAAATGCTATTGATAAAAAGCGTATTTGGGGTAGTTAGTTAGTAACAGGCATAGAAAGTATTTACTTACAGTGGCCCTTTAAACAAATGCAAATGTTCCTTTCCTTTGTAAATGTGAAATAGTTCTCCTGTAGCGTTATACTTACCTCTAGCGCGCTGGAGAGACACAATTATGCCAACTCTTCTTCACAGAGCCCCGGGCTGCGATAAAATATATAATATATAAAATATATAAATATATATATATATATATATATATATCAGAATGACGTCACTTGCTGGGATTTAGTGAATTTACATCATTTAATGTAACATTTCAGGGGCAATCTCCCCTTTGTCTGAAGAAGGGCAGGTTGTCCCTGAAGTAACATTTTCCTATTCAACAGCCTTCTTATGACATGATAATAACAGCATTGCATTTATCACTTTTTCTCATGTGTACTAGACTTCATCTCCAACATTATAGCTTAGAAAATAAATTGCTCATTGATATGAGTGATTCTGTTCTTGCTAACATTATCAGTAATTAAAATCTACATTATGTGGGCATGATTTATGCTTCCTATAGGAATACTGACGTTCTCACCAAAGAGCCAAGGACCATTGCAAATAATGCTTCAAATTACTAAAGGGACATTTAACACTTTGAAATGGTAATATAAAATGAAAAATCATACACAAGCACACACACACACACACACACACATATATATATATATATATATATATATCACACACACACACACACACACACATATATATATATATATATATATATCACACACACACACACACACACACATATATATATATATATATATATATATATATATATATATATATATATATATACATATATATATACATATATACATAAATTAACTCTAAAATATACATTATATTTATTTTTTGTCACTTTTCCTGTAATTCCATTCTGATATTGTGAGCATTTCAGTTCCTGTTAGAAAGTGCAGAACACTGTTATATTCCACACAACCATTGACTGCACACTCCAGTTACCTATTTATAAATGTCCCTAATTGGTCACAGCAGAGAAGGCAACCTAAGTTACAACATAGCAGCTCCTATTGTTTTAAAGACACTAAGGGCCAGATTACAAGTGTAGCGCAAAAGTTTGTGTGCGAATGATAAGGGGTTAATCGTGGGGCTTTGCGCTCATTGGGCTTACCGCTGGTATTACAAGTTGAAAGTAAAAGTGATTACGCTAGAATGATTACTGCGACTTCAGAGCTCTGGTTAACTGTTTTGCAAAACATAAAAGTCGCACAAAACACATAAAAAATACATTACAAAGTATATAAGGTCTCAGGTGCTAGAAAAAATGGCAGGCAAAGGGCTTTAACATAGAGATATATACATATACAGTACATGTTGAAAGATGTGTGTGTATACATATATATATATATATATATATATATATATATATATATAGTATATATATGTATCTACAGACCTATATACACATAAAAACACATAAATACATATGTACACACATATAGACATATATAGAAGTGCACTGGGGCCCTTTCCAGTTAAGTAGATCAAAACATGAAAAATCCTATTTATGCTAAATAGTTATTTTTAACTATATATTTACTGTAAATATTTCACATTCCAATGTTCTGCACATAGCAGAATATGTTCTAAGTATTTTTAAATATATATTCCTATATATATCTGTATATATCTATCTGTAGATATCTATCATATCGGGTTAGCGCACATGAGAATATGCAATCGGGTTTGCGTGAGAGTGGGGTGTTAGGTTTTTTCCACTTTTTTTCCTCCATTGACTTCAATGGGGGAATATGTAAACGCGCACGCAATATTCTAACATCACTTTTGTCGCTTGTAGGGTTAGGGATAGAGCAAAAACAGTTTACTTTCAACTCATAATACTAGTGCAATCTGACGAACGCAAAAAAACTTAGTTCTAGCGCAATTACCACTTAAGCGGGACGTTAATTAGCGCTCCACTCATAATCTTTCCCTAAAACTTTACACTTATTTTGTCACTATTTTAACAACTAATGAAACTTAAAAAAAATACATCTATATGTTATTCTCAGACTAATCTTTTCTTTGAATGCATCATTCTATCTAGCATTTATTAAGTGTATAATGTCCCTTTAATAGCCAAAGTATGTAATTGTGGCACTGTTGTGTATTTTATTGGTATATTTAACAGGTGATAACAGGTGATCAATAAAAGATATTAACCTGAACTGTAAGCATCTAGCTGTCTTCAAAACTACAAATTATAACAATGTGTATAATGAATACACAATTACCCAACAGGACCAGATTTGATGCAGAAGGAACCATTATTCAGGTTTACATCAACAGCAGAGGGAGGTTTTGCATAAGCCAAGTGTATAGCAAAGATAAAATATCATATACTTCTGACACTGACTGATGATCTTGTTTACAGATCTGAAGTTGGACGAGATTTGGCTACGGTATATAAATTGATCTCATTTAATGCTGACATTATATAAAACACAGCACAACACTTATCATTTTGCAGTCACAATTACTCCATCTATAGGATATAAATCAAGTTTACTGCCACTTGGGTCTCCTCTGTAACATAATAATTTACCTTGAACAGTTTAGACAAATGACATGGCAAAAGAGCATGAGCAATAGTAAACAGAGCAGTTAATTATTAGATAGACACAATTTTTAACATATTTTATTAAAAGTCAATGCAAGCAATGTAAAATCAACTGCTAATTGACATTATTTCTAAGTTGCATTTTTATTTCTTATGTAGCAATATTTTTGTACACTATCTTATTTAAGGCAAAAATACAAGCTAAACATATGTCTGTGTATACAGATACAAAACACATTACAATGCATTTATTGTCAAGAGATGAAATCTATCAGCCTATAGACAGGTGACAGGTCCAGCGTACGCTGCTGTCACTAGATATCTGATTAAACTCCCCTTTCACCAAGAACAAAGCTTTTCTTTTACATTTCATATAAATGAATATATTGTATAAAACCAATTAAATACATTGCATTGCATGCATTACTGAATGACATTGCAAAACTTCAACTGAAGTTAAAGTTTATGCATTACTTCCATATTCTTTTATGTAAATATTTATATATCAGCCTTACCTATCTTTTATGTATAGACAGTGGTGGTAGCAAAACAAATATAAAATAGGGTGACAAAATAAGAAAAAAAATCTAAACCTACATGTAATAACATGCACAAGTACTCAAGGCCATCTACATCTGATTAATCTTTTTTGACAGCAATATCACTTGAAACATGACAAGAGCTTTGCATGCTCTAAAGTATAACGTAGCTTTCTAACGAAATCTAAGTTACCAAATTTGGCTGTTGAGACAGATAGGTCAGAAAGTGTATTTACAAGTCCTTTTTTACCATGGTCTTATAAGGCAAAAGACAAATTACCATGCAGCTAGCTTCTTGTTGTCATATGTGCCTGTGTAGCTCTGTACAGCTCTGTTGATTTGTCCCCCAAAGAGAGTAATCTATATTGAAACACATTCAACCCAGCCCTTCACCTGACTTCCTGGTCCAATGTTAATATGGTTTCGTATGGTCGGAGCTTGGGCAAAGTTTACCACAAATAGAGATCTTTAGAAGAATCATTCACCTAGATTACGACTTTTGCGTTAGAGGCTATGCGGTGCTAACTAGCAGTTTTGTCTCACCGCTCACTTACCTGCAGCGCTGGTATTACAAGTTTTTACAAACCCATCGTTAAAAGATAAGAAGTTAGCTTTGAGCAAAATTTTGCTCATTACCGCACTCCAATACCAGCGCTGCTTAAGTCAGCGGTGAGCTGGTTATACATGCTCGTGCATGATTTCTCCATAGGAGTCAACGGGGAGAGCCGGCTGAAAAAAAGTCTAACACCTGCAAAAAAGCAGCGTAAAACTCAGTAACGCAGCCCCATTGATTTCTATGGGGAAATAAAATTTATGTTTACACCTAACACCCTAACATGAACCCTGAGTCTAAACACCCCTGATCTTACACTTATTAACCCCGAATCTGCCTCCCCCGACATCGCTGACACCTACATTATATAATTAACCCCTAATCTGCCGCTCCGGACACCGCCGCCACCTATATTATACTTATGAAATCCTAATCTGCTGCCCCCAACATCGCCAACACCTACATTAACATTGGAAATAAATATACCGTTTTACTGATGCTCAGTAGCCTTCCACCTCTTCTTTTTGTGCATTTAAAAGTCAGTAGTTAAGAGTTTTATGGTACAATGCCGTAACATACAACTCATAACTAAAAATGACACTAACACCCATAAACTACCTATTAACCCCTAAACCGAGGCCCTCCCGCATCGCAAATACTAAAATAAAAAATGTAACCCCTAATCTGCTGCTCCGGACACCGCCGCCACCTACATTATATTTATTAACCCCTAATCTGCTGCCCCCAACATCGCCGACACCTACATTATATTTATTAACCCCTAATCTGCCGCCACCAATGTCGCCGCCACCTACCTACACTTATTAACCCCTAATCTGCCACCCCCAACGTCGCCGCCACTATAATAAACATATTAACCCCTAAACCTCCACACTCCCGCCTTGCAAACATTAGTTAAATATTAATAACCCCTAATCTGCCAGCCCTAACATTGCCGCCACCTACCTACATTTATTATATATAACCCCTAATCTGCTGTCCCCAACGTCGCCGCCACTATATTAAAATTATTAACCCCTAAATCTAAGTCTAACCCTAAACCTAACACCCCCTAACTTAAATATAATTTAAATAAATCTAAATAAATATTACTATCATTAACTAAATTATTCCTATTTAAAACTAAATACTTACCTGTAAAATAAACCCTAAGATAGCTACAATATAACTAATAGTTGCATTGTAGCTATCTTAGGATTTATTTTTATTTTACAGGCAAGTTTGTATTTATTTTAACTAGGTAGAATAGTTATTAAATAGTTATTAACTATTTAATAACTACCTAGTTAAAATAAAGACAAATTTACCTGTAAAATAAAACCTAACCTAAGTTACACTAACACCTAACACTACACTATAATTAAATAAATTAACTAAATTAAATACAATTACCTACATTAAATAAAATTAGCTAAAGTACAAAAAACAAACACTAAATCACAGAAAATAATAAACAAATTACAGAAATTTAAACTAATTATACCTAATCTAATAGCCCTATTAAAATAAAAAAATCCCCCCCAAAACACCCCCCCCAAGCCTAAACTAAACTACCAATAGCCCTTAAAAGGGCCTTTTGACTGGCATTGCCCCAAAGTAATCAGCTCTTTTACCTGTAAAAAAAATACAAACAACCCCCCAACAGTAAAACCCACCACCCACACAACCAACCCCCCAAATAAAATACTAGCTAAAAAAAACTAAGCTCCCCATTGCCCTTAAAAGGGCAGTTAGCTCTTTTGCCGCCAAAACCCTAATCTAAAAAATAAAACCCACCCAATACACCCTTAAAAAAACCTAACACTAACCCCCTGAAGATCCACTTACTGGGAGACGTCTTCATCCAAGCCAGGTGAAGTGGTCCTCCAGACGGGCAGAAGTCTTCATCCAGACAGCCTCTTCTATCTTCATCCATCCAGCGCGGAGCGGGTCCATCTTCAAGACATCCGACGCGGAGCATCCTCTTCATCCGATTACTAAAGACGAATGAAGGTACCTTTAAGTGACGTCATCCAAGATGGCGTCCCTTAGATTCTGATTGGCTGATAGAATTCTATCAGCCAATCGGAATTAAGGTAGAAAAAATCCTATTGGCTGATGCAATCAGCCAACAGGATTGAAGTTCAATCAGCCAATAGAATGCAAGCTCAATTCTATTGGCTGATTGGATCAGCCAATAGGATTGAACTTCAATCCTATTGGCTGATTGCATCAGCCAATAGGATTTTTTCTACCTTAATTCCGATTGGCAGATAGAATTCTATCAGCCAATCGGAATCTAAAGGACGACATCTTGGATGACGTCACTTAAAGGTATCTTCATTCTGTTTTAGTCGTCAGATGAAGAGGATGCTCCGCGTCAGATGTCTTGAAGATGGACCCACTCCGCGCCGGATGGATGAAAATAGAAGATGCCGTCTGGATGAAGACTTCTGCCCATCTGGAGGACCACTTCTGCCCTGCTTGGATGAAGATTTTCTTTCCCTCTGGAGGACAACTTCGCCTGGCTTGGATGAAGATGTCTCCCGGTAAGTCGATCTTCAGTTAGGGGTTAGTGTTAGGTTTTTTTAAGGGTGTATTGGGTGGGTTTTATTTTTTAGATTAGGGTTTGGGTGGCAAAAGAGCTAACTGCCCTTTTAAGGGCAATGCCCATCCAAATGCCCTTTTCAGGTCAATGGGGAGAATAGTTTTTTAGCTAGTATTTTATTTGGGGGGTTGGTTGTGTGGGTGGTGGGTTTTACTGTTGGGGGTTTGTTTGTATTTTTTTTACAGGTAAAAGAGCTGATTACTTTGGGGCAATGCCCCGCAAAAGACCCTTTTAAGGGCTATTGGCAGTTTAGTTTAGGCTAGGGTTTTTTTATTTTGGGGGGGGCTTTTTTATTTTAATAGGGCTATTAGATTAGGTGTAATTAGTTTAAATTTCTGTAATTTGTTTATTATTTTCTTTAATTTAGTGCTTTTGTTTTTTGTACTTTAGCTAATTTAATTTAATTTAGGTAATTGTATTTAATTTAGTTACTTTATTTAATTATAGTGTAGTGTTAGGTGTTAGTGTAACTTAGGTTAGGTTTTATTTTACACGTAAATTTGTCTTTATTTTAACTAGGTAGTTATTAAATAGTTAATAACTATTTAATAACTATTCTACCTAGTTAAAATAAATACAAACTTGCCTGTAAAATAAAAATAAACCCTAAGCTAGCTACAATGTAACTATTAGTTATATTGTAGCTATCTTAGGGTTTATTTTACAGGTAAGTATTTAGTTTTAAATAGGAATAATTTAGTTAATGATAGGAATATTTATTTAGATTTATTTAAATTATATTTAAGTTAGGGGGTGTTAGGTTTAGGTTTAGACTTAGGTTTAGGGGTTAATAACTTTAATATAGTGGCGGCGACTTTGGGGGCGGCAGATTAGGGGTTAATAAATGTAGGTAGGTGGCGGCGATGTTAGGGAGGCAGATTAGGGGTTAATACTATTATTATTACTGCGAGGCTGGAGTGCTGCGGTTTAGGGGTTAATATGTTTATTATAGTGTCGGCGACAATGGGGGTGGCAGATTAGGGGTTAATAAGTGTAGGTAGGTGGCGGCGATGTTAGGGAGGCAGATTAGGGGTTAATACTATTATTATTACTGCGAGGCTGGAGTGCTGCGGTTTAGGGGTTAATATGTTTATTATAGTGTCGGCGACGTTGGGGGTGGCAGATTAGGGGTTAATAAGTGTAGGTAGGTGGCGGCGACATTGGTGGCGGCAGATTAGGGGTTAATAAATATAATGTAGGTGTCGGCGATGTTGGGGGCAGCAGATTAGGGGTTAATAAATATAATGTAGGTGGCGGCGGTGTCCGGAGCAGCAGATTAGGGGTTACATTTTTTATTTTAGTATTTGCGATGCGGGAGGGCCTCGGTTTAGGGGTTAATAGGTAGTTTATGGGTGTTAGTGTCATTTTTAGTTATGAGTTGTATGTTACGGCATTGTACCATAAAACTCTTAAAGGGACATGCCACCAACATTTTTTCTTTTATGATTTAGAAAGAGAATGCAATTTTAAACATCTTTCTAATTTACTTATATTATCTAATTTGTTTTATTCTCTTGATATTCTTTGACGAAAAGCATATCTAGATATGCTCACTAGCTGCTGATTGGTTGCTGCACATAGAAGCCTCGTGTGATTGGCTCACCATGTGCATTGCTTTTTCTTCAACTAAGGATATCTAAAAAATGAAGCAAAATAAATAATAGAAGTAAATTGTAATGTTGTTTAAATTTGTATTCTCTATCTGAATTATGAAAGAAAGATTTTGGGTTTAGTGGCCCTTTAACTACTGACTTTTAAATGCACAAAAAGAAGAGGTGGAAGGCTACTGAGCATCAGTAAAACGGTATATTTATTTCCAATGTTAAAAAATACACATGAAGGTGAACAAAGTCACAAACAAACAGGGAAGGAGACAGCAGTCTAACATGTTTCACGCATACTTGCGCTTAATCATAGATGCTGGGGACAAGTATAAACAGCTGCTTCATTTAAAGGGGCAGCACACCAATGAGAACATTCATTTAGTTAAATAATGCAATCATTGGTTATCAGCTTGTGCATTTGATTTGTGAGGTGTGTGTCCACAGTCAATGAAGCAGATCAGATAAAAACAAAATACAAAATACTTGTGAAGGGGTAGCAAAATCTGGTACATACACAAACAATATAAATAATATAAATATACTTATAAATGTGTGCACCTTCAAGAAAAATAGAAAACAAGAAACATATATATATATATATATACATGTGTATATGAAATATAAAACACCATTGAACACTTTAACATGTTTGCAAAACATCATATTAAGTTTGCAAGATAAATTATTCAATGGTATTCATATAATCATATAAAGACATGTATTTCAAATTAAATGAACAAATCAAATACACAAATACAAATGTCATAAATGACATGAATTGCTGCATATTAAAATCAACTCTAAATAGAGAGGACCTAACAATATTCCATTATATACCAAAAACTACAAGTGTGTTTACACCGAAGTTAATGGGGTATGGGGATGGAAGGGGGGGTTGGGGGGGGGGGAGGAAAAAAGGTATTTTTGGGGGAGAAAGTTATTTATTTATTGATTTATTATAAGGGAGAAAAGAATTCCAATGAGACTATTGAGATGCATACTAAAATATATACTAATATGAAAATATATGTATAGCTTTCAATATGTTAAATAAGATGTATTCTAGTCAACAAAGTATCTCATATCCCATTCCAAATTAATACCCAAAGGGGACCTGGTCTTTAATTTATAAATCCAGAAAAGTTATTTTCTGTCCAGAATTTTTGATTTGTCTCCCCCCCTGGGTGGGGTTCTCGCTAGGTCTATGATCTTAATTTTGATACTGGGTACATTAGTGAAATGAAAGAGATTAAAATGTTTGGCGACAGCCGAATCTTTATTAAATTTCTTTATATCCCTTAAATGCTCCCTAGCTCGATCTCTGAGAGTCCTGGTCGATTGTCCCACGTATTGGGCCCCACAAAGTTTGCAATCCAATAGATACACTATATAGTCAGTAAGACATGTAGCATAGAAATCCATCTCAAAGGATTCACCTGTGGTCTTGCTACTAAACTTGTTAGTGTAATCCATAGTATCGCAAGTTAAGCAATTCGTGAGATGTGCCCTAAAATTCCCTATACCCCTAAGCCAATTAACACTAGGTCTGATCTCATTTTTGACTAAGCTGGGGGATAGTTTAGAGGCTAACGTAGGTGGCTTTTTTGCAACAAATTTGCAATCTTTAACATAAGACTGTAAAACCTCCTCACCCTTCAATAAATGTAGATGCTTTTTAATGATACTACATATGGAGTTGTATTGGGGTGAATATTGAGTTGAAAAGACAATACTCCTTTCATCCAAATAACCCTTCTGGTTACCCTTAATATTGGCATGTCTTATTCCTTCAGCTGTGTCCTTAATGTTATCTAAGTGCAATTTGTTTGGTGTTTTCCAGTCCTTAATCTCCTCAAAGGTTCTATATAACCCTTCCTCGTCGTATCCTCTGGCTTTTAATCTGGTAATAAGATCATTCGCACCTTCAATGTAATTTTCCATGGTGCTGGCATTTCGTCTTAACCTGATAAATTGGCTTCTAGGGATGGATTTTATTAGATGTTTGGGGTGGCATGAAGTGGCATGAAGTAAGGTGTTACCTGCCGTTTCTTTTCTGTATGTAGTTGAAATGATCTTGTGTGTGGTGGCATCACCACACAAGTTAAGATCTAGAAAATTCACATTATCATGATGTACCTCCCCTGTAAATGTAAGATTGACATTATTGTTATTCAATAGTGTCAAAAAGTCATCAAACACAAAATCCTCTTTCACAATAAAGATAAGGTCGTCTATATACCTCATGTACAACAGGATGCCGGACCTGAAGGGTTCCTGTATATCATATATGTGTTGGAGTTCCCACCTACCCACAAATAGATTAGCATATGAGGGGGCAAATTTCGCCCCCATAGCTGTTCCTTGGCTCTGTAAATAAAAAACGGAATCAAACATAAAATAGTTGTGGGTAAGTAGGAACTCAACAACCTCAACAATGAATTCTTTGGTCTCTATTGGATAAGAGGTATTCTTGTCCAGGAAAAATCTCAAGGCCCGGCATCCGTGCACATGAGGTATAGAGGAATATAGGGATGTGGCATCAATTATAATCCACTTATAACCTGCCTGCCAAACAAAGTTACTCAATATCTCCAAAAGATGACCCGAATCCCTGGTATAGCTGTAAAGATTGGTCACCAGTGGTTGTAGTATACTGTCAATCCATTCAGACATAGGCTCCAAAAGGGAGCCCATGCCTGAAATGATTGGTCTACCAGGTGGGGATGTAAGGCTCTTATGCGTCTTAGGGAGATAATGAAAAATGGGTGTGATGGGATGTATAGGTAAAAGATTCTTGGATTGATCAGCAGTGAAAATACCCAAAGCAACTGCTTCATCAAGAAGCTTATTTAACTGTTTAGAAAAAATATGAATAGGATCAAAATCTAGTTTCCTATAGGTGATCCCATCTGAAAGTTGCCTGTTGGCCTCTGACATATAGTCAGATTTGTTAAGGACGACGACATTGCCACCCTTGTCCGAATTGCGAATGACAATGCCGTCGTTCTCAACCAAGTCTCTCACGGCTGATCGCTCCTGATTAGTTAAATTTTGACTAGACCTAAAGCTGGAGGAATAACATTTTTCCTCCAGCTTCAGGACATCCTCCTCCACTCGTTTATGAAAGGTATTTAGGAAATTCCCCCTAAAGTGCCTAGGATAAAAATTAGATTCATGCTTTTTTGGAATAGGTAAGGTCTCTGGTGTGGTACCTATGACATTAGTATCAAAATTATCAATAGTTTCAATTAAGCAAATGTTTTTGACTCACCCAATAAGCATAACTGTGTTACTTGAACGATTAAGTTTTCCTTTTGTCATTGTATCCTTAGAGGTATTTAGCATTTGCTCTATCTCTGGCTGAAAAAATTAACTGGCAATAAGGGATACATGTCAAGCTTATAATCATTGCAGACGCTGATCTCTTTACATTTATTGATATTGATCAGGGGTATAATTAAAGATGTGAGCAGCATCAGTTATTTCTTACTTTCCTAATATTTTTCAAAAAAATATTATTTATTCAACAATACACACAAACATGGAAGGTGAAGGGGGCAATTTGGCCACATTTTTTGACATAGAAAATAGGAAACAATTTTTTTAAACTGTTTTTTCTACTTCCGCAAGTTCTGCTACTGAAGGGGATTTGAAATATTTGTTTAACACCTTGGAAAGGTTACTTCTAACAGATTTACGTTCCATGTGGGTTGTTGTAACCCTAAATCATTACATTGAAGTCCAAAGGGTGCCAAGGGGTCTCAGATTAAAGAAATACCCCAATTATGATTTAGAAGATAGTGCACTACATGGTGAATGGAACAATGCCCTCAATGAATGTTCTATAAAGCTATTGGGGATTCTGGTTAGAAGCAAGGAGCAAAAAAGAAACAACTTAAAAGAAAAAATCCTAAACACCAAAGCAGACTTGAAGAAGCGCAAAACAGATGAACAATATGCAGTATTAAAATCACAAATGAAAGACAAAATAAAAAAAGAAGATGCAGAAATTGCTGCAAGGAAGAAAAACAAATTTCTAAGAGACCGTGAGGACTATGATAATAACAGAGTATATGATTGGTCCAGGTTCCGTAGACGAAATAGAAAACCTTCAAAAAAGCGCGCAACTGATGAAGAAAATAGTAAAACTCCTAAATCCATTCTTAAAAAGGATAAAGAACGCAGAGTAGTTTTCTCATCTACTGAACCAGAGTCTACAGACCATGATTCAGACTCTTCAGGATCCAGTGATGATACACCAGTTCCTGTGTCTCCCCATCCCTCTTCTCTTCCCTTCTCTATACAGGTTTCCTCAAAGAAGGATAAGAATAAGAACGAGATGGCGGTTCGCCCAAAAACACGCAACCAACAGAGTATCCCATTAGGAAACGGACCCGAAGATCCAGAAGGAAGAAAAGAAAATACTTCAAGGAAACACAAGACACAGAAAAAGAAATGACTTTAAGTGTCATTAACTTATCTGACACAAAACTCACCCTGGATCATGAGAGAGTCTTGAAAAAGGGTCTAGGTTTTGCTCCCATGCATAAATGTTCTGCCTTTAGAACACTCATTGATGTCAACAAATTTGTTCGAAAGTTGACCCTTAAAAGATTCTTTCATGACTCAGAGAAAAAAGTTACCTATGATGTTTATAATCCTATTGCACACAGCATTGATGAAAAAGTGGATTGGAATAAAATGTTTTCCTTTTCAGACATTTGCTTAATTGAAACTATTGGTAATTTTGATACTAATGTCATAGGTACCACACCAGAGACCTTACCTATTCCAAAAAAGCATGAATCTAATTTTTATCCTAGGCACTTTAGGGGGAATTTCCTAAATACCTTTCATAAACGAGTGGAGGAGGATGTCCTGAAGCTGGAGGAAAAATGTTATTCCTCCAGCTTTAGGTCTAGTCAAAATTTAACTAATCAGGAGCGATCAGCCGTGAGAGACTTGGCTGAGAACGACGGCATTGTCATTCGCAATTCGGACAAGGGTGGCAATGTCGTCGTCCTTAACAAATCTGACTATATGTCAGAGGCCAACAGGCAACTTTCAGATGGGATCACCTATAGGAAACTAGATTTTGATCCTATTCATATTTTTTCTAAACAGTTAAATAAGCTTCTTGATGAAGCAGTTGCTTTGGGTATTTTCACTGCTGATCAATCCAAGAATCTTTTACCTATACATCCCATCACACCCATTTTTCATTATCTCCCTAAGACGCATAAGAGCCTTACATCCCCACCTGGTAGACCAATCATTTCAGGCATGGGCTCCCTTTTGGAGCCTATGTCTGAATGGATTGACAGTATACTACAACCACTGGTGACCAATCTTTACAGCTATACCAGGGATTCGGGTCATCTTTTGGAGATATTGAGTAACTTTGTTTGGCAGGCAGGTTATAAGTGGATTATAATTGATGCCACATCCCTATATTCCTCTATACCTCATGTGCACGGATGCCGGGCCTTGAGATTTTTCCTGGACAAGAATACCTCTTATCCAATAGAGACCAAAGAATTCATTGTTGAGGTTGTTGAGTTCCTACTTACCCACAACTATTTTATGTTTGATTCCGTTTTTTATTTACAGAGCCAAGGAACAGCTATGGGGGCGAAATTTGCCCCCTCATATGCTAATCTATTTGTGGGTAGGTGGGAACTCCAACACATATATGATATACAGGAACCCTTCAGGTCCGGCATCCTGTTGTACATGAGGTATATAGACGACCTTATCTTTATTGTGAAAGAGGATTTTGTGTTTGATGACTTTTTGACACTATTGAATAACAATGATGTCAATCTTACATTTACAGGGGAGGTACATCATGATAATGTGAATTTTCTAGATCTTAACTTGTGTGGTGATGCCACCACACACAAGATCATTTCAACTACATACAGAAAAGAAACGGCAGGTAACACCTTACTTCATGCCACTTCATGCCACCCCAAACATCTAATAAAATCCATCCCTAGAAGCCAATTTATCAGGTTAAGACGAAATGCCAGCACCATGGAAAATTACATTGAAGGTGCGAATGATCTTATTACCAGATTAAAAGCCAGAGGATACGACGAGGAAGGGTTATATAGAACCTTTGAGGAGATTAAGGACTGGAAAACACCAAACAAATTGCACTTAGATAACATTAAGGACACAGCTGAAGGAATAAGACATGCCAATATTAAGGGTAACCAGAAGGGTTATTTGGATGAAAGGAGTATTGTCTTTTCAACTCAATATTCACCCCAATACAACTCCATATGTAGTATCATTAAAAAGCATCTACATTTATTGAAGGGTGATGAGGTTTTACAGTCTTATGTTAAAGATTGCAAATTCGTTGCAAAAAAGCCACCTACGTTAGCCTCTAAACTATCCCCCAGCTTAGTCAAAAATGAGATCAGACCTAGTGTTAATTGGCTTAGGGGTATAGGGAATTTTAGGGCACATCTCACGAATTGCTTAACTTGCGATACTATGGATTACACTAACAAGTTTAGTAGCAAGACCACAGGTGAATCCTTTGAGATGGATTTCTATGCTACATGTCTTACTGACTATATAGTGTATCTATTGGATTGCAAACTTTGTGGGGCCCAATACGTGGGACAATCGACCAGGACTCTCAGAGATCGAGCTAGGGAGCATTTAAGGGATATAAAGAAATTTAATAAAGATTCGGCTGTCGCCAAACATTTTAATCTCTTTCATTTCACTAATGTACCCAGTATCAAAATTAAGATCATAGACCTAGCGAGAACCCCACCCAGGGGGGGAGACAAATCAAAAATTCTGGACAGAAAAGAACTTTTCTGTATTTATAAATTAAAGACCAGGTCCCCTTTGGGTATTAATTTGGAATGGGATATGAGATACTTTGTTGACTAGAATACATCTTATTTAACATATTGAAAGCTATACATATATTTTCATATTAGTATATATTTTAGTATGCATCTCAATAGTCTCATTGGAATTCTTTTCTCCCTTATAATAAATCAATAAATAAATAACTTTCTCCCCCAAAAATACCTTTTTTCCCCCCCCCCCCAACCCCCCCTTCCATCCCCATACCCCATTAACTTCGGTGTAAACACACTTGTAGTTTTTGGTATATAATGGAATATTGTTAGGTCCTCTCTATTTAGAGTTGATTTTAATATGCAGCAATTCATGTCATTTATGACATTTGTATTTGTGTATTTGATTTGTTCATTTAATTTGAAATACATGTCTTTATATGATTATATGAATACCATTGATTAATTTATCTTGCAAACTTAATATGATGTTTTGCAAACATGTTAAGGTGTTCAATGGTGTTTTATATTTCATATACACATGTATATATATATATATATGTTTCTTGTTTTCTATTTTTCTTGAAGGTGCACACATTTATAAGTATATTTATATTATTTACATTGTTTGTGTATGTACCAGATTTTGCTACCCCTTCACAAGTATTTTGTATTTTGTTTTTATCTGATCTGCTTCATTGACTGTGGACACACACCTCACAAATCAAATGCACAAGCGAATAACCAATGATTGCATTATTTAACTAAATGAATGTTCTCATTGGTGTGCTGCCCCTTTAAATGAAGCAGCTGTTTATACTTGTCCCCAGCATCTATGATTAAGCGCAAGTATGCGTGAAACATGTTAGACTGCTGTCTCCTTCCCTGTTTGTTTGTGACTTTGTTCACCTTCATGTGTATTTTTTAACATTGGAAATAAATATACCGTTTTACTGATGCTCAGTAGCCTTCCACCTCTTCTTTTTGTGCATTTTTTGCGGTAGTCCGCCGCTATCCTTTGGTTGGCTCCACACCATTCCCCTTGTTCATACATGGTTTGACCCGCACTGCTTCCTGTACCCGGCGGATCATCACTGCAGCAGCACCTTCCTCCTCACTAGTGACTTTTAAATGCGTTAGGACTCTTGACGGGGTAGGGTGTACTGCTCACTTTTTGGCCTCCCAGGACAGACTTGTAATACCGGCGCTATGGAAGTCCCATAGAAAAAAGACTTTACGAAGTTTACGTAAGTTGTTTTGCGGTAAGGCCAAAGAAGTGTGCGGTTAACCTAAACCTTCAAGACTCGTAATACCAGCGGGCGTAAAAAAGCAGCGTTAAGACCTCTTAACGCTGCTTTTTTACCCTAGCGCAACAACTCGTAATCTAGCCGATTGTCTCTATACCTGGAGATAATCTCCAGGGCAAATAAAATAAATCTTAGGGGCCGAATTATTAAGCTCCGAATAGAGCTTGATGTCCCTGTTTCCGCGCGAGCCTTCAGGCTCGCCAGAAACAGCAGTTATGAAGCAGCGGTCTTAGGGCCACTGCTCCATAATTGATACGCTGCCTCTGAGGCTGTGGTCTGCAATCCGCCCGATCCTATTCGATCGAGTTGATTGACACCCCAAGCTAGCGGCCTATTGGCCGCAAATTTGCAAGGGGCGGCATTGTATAAGCAGTTCTGGTGAACTGCTTGTGCAATTTTAAATGCCGACTGTTTTGTACTAAAATGGTTTGAAGATGGTATTTGTAGACAAATATATTGTAGTTGAAGAAATATCCTAAAAAGATACAAATGACAAACTATGAAAGCATTGCATAGGTCAAAAATTGTACATATGTTACATGCATTAGGATTATATTGGTAGGAAAGTGCAGAACATTGCAAATGCAGTACTGTAGCTCGGGGGAGGTGCTGAAGTTAGGGCTAGGAAATTCTGTGTCTGTTACAGTCCCACACACTCCAACACAGGGATAACAGATTATTATCATACAAATGTGCAACAATCCTTTTATAAAAATATGTCATAACATGGTAGATTTGTATAAAACTTGCTTGTAAATATTACTATTAATTATTACATGTAATAAAAATAATATGATTTAGAGTGTTTTGCATAATATCAAAGTTTAATTAATATTTAATATGCTATACATATTCATTTATGCACAAACATTTAAGGTTATGCCGTAGAAAACCTATTATTTCAGCTCATGAATATTTTATTCATAAACGTATAGTATAAATAGCATCTTGTCATTAGCAGCCAATCAACCATAATGGGAAAAAAGTGTATTGCACATGTTTTGAGAAAGTTCAAGACTGCATTTTCAGCATTTTAATAATATGGTACACAGCAAAAACCTGGTTTTCAATCATAGCTTTTGTGCCCACTCCTGTTTGATTATAAAGTTATTTCTTCAGACGCTTTATAACTAATCATTCCCACTGTTCACATTTATAGTGATGACAGGAAGATAAATGAAATGTGTGATAACCCTGAATCTTTCAATTCATTTTATCTCAGGAGTCAGGACATGTACAGTATCTATAGCATCTAATTAAAAAATGGAAATTAGTATCAAATCAAACAGGAGATTCTACTCCCTAATATATACATTTGTTCATATTCATTGATGTTTATCTTAACATTTAGGACTAGATTACGAGTGGATCGCTATTTATCGCTCCTGCTGAAGTGTTAAATTCGCTAGAAGTAAGCTTTTTGCACACATCAGGTAGTGCGTGTATTACAAGCTGAAAGTAATTTTATCGCACCAGCGCTAACCCTTTGCACAAAAAGCCAAAATTTGAATGTAGCGACCGCGTTAACCTATTCCCCATAGACTTCAATGGAGTGCAAAAAGCTGGAAAAAAAAACTTTACTCGCATGCAAAACTGATCAAGTTTAACCAAGTGTACTGACCCAACATGAAATATGAATATTTCCCATTCCAATGTTCTTCACATAGAAGAATATGTTCTATTTATTCTTAAATATATATATATATATAATAAATTATGTGACAGCACCACTGATATACTCAAATAAATTACTAACACTGTGCTTGTGCCCGGGATAGGGTCTAGTCTAACTGCCCTGATGATAAAATAGTAAATAAAAAATCCCAGTGCTTGAGTCTTAGAATAATTTTATTTAAAGAGCAACTTTAAACAGCATTAACATCATATGTGGGGCAAATCTCATTCACACACTTCTCTTCACACACTCCCCATCCACCAAACATTACACTGCTCAGAAAATTGCCAGAAGCTCAACAAATTACGATTGTCTGTACCTCTGTCACATCCTTAGACAAACTGTGATGTTAATATGTGCTAGCGTATTTCAGACACAGGTGCTACAGATTTCAGCCATACATGTATCCCTATGGAGTGAGACTGCAACTTAAAAAAATATGCAGTTTATAAGGCTACACATTGATTTCCCTTAAATATATTGGGACAGTTTATCATTATAAAACCAGTAATCAAGTGGAGGATTGGACAAGTGAATGAAATATATGACTTTAAAGTCCATTGGATTACACCCCCTCTTACACACTGGGACTGTGTTATTTAAGAGACTTTTTAAGAAGGGAACTATTACTCCATTATAGAATCATCTGGATATAACAAAGGCTGTGAATCATTCTTGAGTATTTTTTGTGCATGTGTTGCTGGCCATTCCCCCTTGGAACGCCTTGGGGGTTGTACAATTATAAAAAAATGTTCTCTTTATTTTTTTCTTGGTTTATTTTCAAAAAATATTTTTGGTGTTGAGCTCCTGGCAATTTTCTGAGCAGTGTAATGTTTGGTGGATGGGGTTTGTGTGAAGAGGAGTGTGTGAATGAGTTTAGCCCTGAGCAAAAAAGAAGTCGATCCGATTCCAGATAATTAAAAAGTCCAACTTTATTGAAGAAAATGTTAAAAAACAAAGGGGAAGCACCCTGACAAATTGTTGGTTGTAGCAGACAAAGCACTTGGCTTACGCGTTTCGGCTTAGTGAGCCGTAATCATAGCCTGAGTTTAGCCCCACATATGCCCCACGTAATCATAGCCTGAGTTTAGCCCCACATATGATGTTAATGCTGTTTATATAAACATATAAACAGCATTAACATCATATGTGGGGCTAAACACAGTCCAACAATTGCACTCTGAGGAAGGAGTGAATGCCCCGAAAACGTTCACAATAAAGTTTGCTGTGATTTAAATCCAGAGAGTGCAATTGTTGGACTGTGTTTATTGAGAATTTTATGCACCCTGTTTTTTTTTTTTTGCGTGAGTGGGAGTGCACTTTTCCAATTTATTATATATATATATATATATATATATATATATATATATATAATGTATATATATATATATATATATATATATATATATATATATATATATATATATATATATATAAATATCTATTTAAAAATACTTAGAATATATTCCCCATGTGAAGAACATTGTAATGTAAAATATTTACAGTAAATAAATAAACACTTTATTACATAATGAATATTGCACATGTTTTCAGCTACTTGCTTTTATATATATGTTAATATATGTATACATTTGTATTTATTTGTTTATATGTATGTATGTATGTATGTATATATATATATATATATATATGTGTGTGTGTGTATATATATATATATATATATATATATATATATATATATATATACAATACTTAAACAAGAATGTAATTCCCACACCAAAAGTTCCCTATATCCAGCACCAGAATCTAGGAAAAAATCCCCAATGAACTAGTTATCCATATAAAAGGCAATGTCCCTTTAAACTCCACAAAATTCTATGCACAATTACTCACAATTATGTATATACTCCATATAAATTTTTGGAAATAACGACATAAAAAGAAATCACAATTGCAATATGTTTATATGCTGAATAAACATCAAGAAAAATAAAGAACCGGTTTTGAAATATATTTGAAGCATGAGTGTGGGCCCACTTATAAAATTAATATTGGCCAATATTTATATGTTGTAAGTATGTCCATGAAGGATAATGTATATCCAATTTACTTCCTTCAGACGTTACACTTTGATTGTAGTTGCAACATGTGTAACCATTAAAGGGGCTTGTACTCTGCTTGTGTTAAAGTGATATGCGGAATTTCATGAGAAGGCTATTTGACACTCTAGGAGTTGGATAAGATGTTTGCTTAATTATTCAACAACTGCAAAACTCTTGTAAAGATAGTATGTTCAGTTCCAGCGCAATTTAGGACTTTGCGATGCCTCAAGGAATTATGGCTTGTAAAGCTTTGCTTCCGCTCACCTCGTTAGGCTAACTCTGGCAACTTAAATAACAGAACAATATTACCTTGATTGCAGTATGTCCCGATTTCATATATGTGAAGTTACTCACTTGTCTTCAAATTCCTTGCTTATCCAGCCCTCAACGAGTGTACCTAACTCACAACCGCTTGACTTGTCCGGTCTTCACTTTCCGTTATTCTGGCGTTTCATGAGGGCTCAGCTGCAGCCCTCAGTTTGAATCTCTCACAGCTTCGCGCGTTTCACCCTTACTGGATACTGGTCTAAGGCTTCATCCGGCTTCATTCTTGCTGGTCCTAGTGCCGACCTTTTATTGGGTTCAATGTGATAGCGCCCTTAAGGTGAAATGGTTCAATATCATATTGCATTGTTATCCATTAATTTTGTCCGTGATTTTCTTGAGTAGAGTTCATTGCCAGGGATATATAGCAAAAGTTCGTTTTTTTATATATGTAAAACAAGCTTGATTTAATATGTTGAATTATGTATATTTGGCTTAATTCTTTAATTTGCCATTTTATCCTCATAACATAGAAAGAAAATAAATATTTTACAACTTTTGACAGTATATACAAAAATAAACAATCAGCAATTATTAATGCCAGCTTTTGATGATAGTTTCCAGTTCAATATATATTGCTTTACCTTTTGTAGTTAATAAATGAATAATTCTCTTTTCTAATTGTGTAAGGTGAAAATATGATTTGTTATACCTTATCTACATTCCTTCAATTTTTCAGCATTAAAGGGAACTTCAGAATTTTAACTATAAAAAAGTAAATTTCTTTAAGTGTTAGAGAGTTTTATTTTTTCAATATATATGGCCTTAATTTTGTAAAAGGAATGGAGCATAATTTATCTCTTCATTTAATCCATAGGGTTTAAGAGCTTTAAGGTCATATATCCATTTGCACTCTTTTTGGAGCAATATATTATCCAAGTTGCCACCCCTTATTGATGTATCAACTTTTTCTAAACCGAGAAATCTTAATATTTCCTCATCACTAACTAATGAAACCCACATTTTTTTCTTTCATGATTTAGAAAGAGAATGCAATTTTAAACATATTTCTAATTTACTTCTATTATCTAATTTGTTTTATTCTCTTGATATTATTTTCTGAAAAGCATATCTAGATATGCTCAGTAGCTGCTGATTGGTTGCTGCACATAGAAGCATCATGTGATTGGCTCACCCATGTGCATTGCTTTTTCTTCAAATAAGGATATCTAAAAAATGAAGCAAAATAAATAATAGAAGCAAATTGTAATGTTGTTTAAATTTGAATGTTCTATGTGATTCATGAAAGAAAGATTTTGGGTTTAGTGGCCCTTTAAAATGTCTGGCTACACTACTTGTTTTTACATTATTGGATATGTCTCTTTTGTGTTCCTTGATCCTTTCTTTCAGTTCACGATAGGTTTTTCCTACGTAATAGATAGGGAAACAGCAAAAGACCAGATGCACAATACCCTCACTTTTACAATTAATTTTTCCTTTTATTTTAAAACTTTGGCCATATTTATCTACAAAGCATTTGCCTTGTTGTATATTATTGCATACTGAACACTTTTATTGCATCTAAAGTTTCCTTCCTTTGCTTGATATTTTTGTAACCAATTGCTTTTTTATGTATCTGTGTAATGGCTTTGAACCAATCTATCCTTAAGGTTTGGAGCTCTTCTAGCCGACATGAGAGGTCTATCTCCCACAAATTTAACAATATCTCTCTCTAAAGTTAAATAAGCCAGTGTTTATTTAGTATGGCTCTGATGTCCTGCCATTTATTATTAAAAGTAGAGATAAATCTGATTTTATTATCTTGATCTATTACTTTAGTTTTATACAGAATTTTTTCTCTTTTTCTTTTGATAGCTGATACGTATGCTTTTTTGAGTATATTTTTCGAATATCCTCTATTTATAAATCTCTCTCACAGGCCTAGATTTAGAGTTGGGCGGTAGCCGTCAAAACCAGCGTTAGAGGCTCCTAACGCTGGTTTTTACCGCCCTCTGGTATTTGGAGCCAGTCATTAAAGGGTCTAACGCTCACTTTCCAGCCGCGACTTTTCCATACCGCAGATCCCCTTACGTCAATTGTGTATCCTATCTTTTCAATGGGATCTTTCTAACGCTGGTATTTAGAGTCGTGGCTGAAGTGAGTGTTAGAAATCTAACGACAAAACTCCAGCCGCAGAAAAAAGTCAGTAGTTAAGAGCTTTCTGGGCTAACGCCGGTTTATAAAGCTCTTAACTACTGTGCTCTAAAGTACACTAACACCCATAAACTACCTATGTACCCCTAAACCGAGGTCCCCCCACATCGCCGCCACTATATTTAAATTTTTTAACCCCTAATCTTCTGCTCCGTACACCGCCGCCAACTACATTATCCCTATGTACCCCTAATCTGCTGCCCCTAACACCGACGACCCCTATATTATATTTATTAACCCCTAATCTGCCCCCCACAACATCGCCGCCAGCTACCTACAATAATTAACCCCTAATCTGCCGACCGGAGCTCACCGCTAGTATAATAAATGTATTAACCCCTAATCCGCCTGACTCCCGCCTCAATAACCCTATAATAAATAGTATTAACCCCTAATCTGCCCTCCCTGACATCGCCGACACCTAACTTCAAGTATTAACCCCTAATCTGCTGACCGGAGCTCACCGCTACTATAATAAATGGATTAACCCCTAAAGCTAAGTCTAACCCTAACACTAACACCCCCCTAAGTTAAATATAATTTTTATCTAACGAAATAAATTAAGTCTTATTAAATAAATTATTCCTATTTAAATCTAAATATTTACCTGTAAAATAAATCCTAATATAGCTACAATATAAATTATAATTATATCTTAGCTATTTTAGGATTAATATTTATTTTACAGGCAACTTTGTAATTATTTTAACCAGGTACAATAGCTATTAAATAGTTAATAACTATTTAATAGCTACCTAGTTAAAATAATTACAAAATTACCTGTAAAATAAATCCTAACCTAAATTACAATTAAACCTAACACTACACTATCAATAAATAAATTAAATAAACTACCTACAATTATCTACAATTAAACCTAACACTACACTATCAATAAATAAATTACATACAATTCCTACAAATAAATACAATTAAATAAACTAACTAAAGTACAAAAAATAAAAAAGAACTAAGTTACAAAAAATAAAAAAATATTTACAAACATTAGAAAAAAATTACAACAATTTTAAACTAATTACACCTACTCTAAGCCCCCTAATAAAATAACAAAGACCCCCAAAATAAAAAATGCCCTACCCTATTCTAAATTACAAAAGTTCAAAGCTCTTTTACCTTACCAGCCCTTAAAAGGGCCCTTTGCGGGGCATGCCCCAAAGAATTCAGCTCTTTTGCCTGTAAAAAAAAACATACAATACCCCCCCAACATTACAACCCACCACCCACATACCCCTAATCTAACCCAAACCCCCCTTAAATAAACCTAACACTAAGCCCCTGAAGATCTTCCTACCTTGTCTTCACCATGCCAGGTATCACCGATCGTTCCAGGCTCAGAAATCTTCATCCAAGCCCAAGCGGGGGCTAGACATCCATCATCCGGCTGAAGTCTTCTATCAAGTGATGGCTGAAGAAGTCCAGAAGAGGCTCCAAAGTCTTCATCCTATCCGGGAAGAAGAGTAGATCCGGACCGGCAACCATCTTCTTCCAAGCGGCATCTTCTATCTTCATCCGATGACGACCGGCTCAATCTTGAAGACCTCCACCGCGGACCCATCTTCTTCTTCCGACGACTTCCCGACGAATGATGGCGTCCCTCGAATTCCGATTGGCTGATCGGAACAGCCAATAGAATGCAAGCTCAATCTGATTGGCTGATTGAATCAGCCAAACGGATTGAACTTGATTCTGATTGGCTGATTCCATCAGCCAATCAGAATTTTCCTACCTTAATTCCGATTGGCTGATAGAATCCTATCAGCCAATCGGAATTCGAGGGACGCCATCTTGGATGACGTCCCTTAAAGGAACCGTCATTCGTCGGGAAGTCGTCGGAAGAAGATGGGTCCGCGGTGGAGGTCTTCAAGATGGAGCCGGTCGTCATCGGATGAAGATAGAAGATGCCGCTTGGAAGAAGATGGTTGCCGGTCCGGATCTACTCTTCTTCCCGGATAGGATGAAGACTTTGGAGCCTCTTCTGGACTTCTTCAGCCGTCGCTTGATAGAAGACTTCAGCCGGATGATGGATGTCTAGCCCCCGCTTGGGCTTGGATGAAGATTTCGGAGCCTGGAACGATCGGTGATACCTGGCATGGTGAAGACAAGGTAGGAAGATCTTCAGGCGCTTAGTGTTAGGTTTATTTAAGGGGGGTTTGGGTTAGATTAGGGGTATGTGGGTGGTGGGTTGTAATGTTGGGGGGGTATTGTATGGTTTTTTTTACAGGCAAAAGAGCTGAATTCTTTGGGGCATGCCCCGCAAAGGGCCCTTTTAAGGGCTGGTAAGGTAAAAGAGCTTTGAACTTTTGTAATTTAGAATAGGGTAGGGCATTTTTTTATTTTTGGGTCTTTGTTATTTTATTAGGGGGCTTAGAGTAGGTGTAATTAGTTTAAAATTGTTGTAATTTTTTTCTAATGTTTGTAAATATTTTTTTATTTTTTGTAACTTAGTTGTACTTTAGTTAGTTTATTTAATTGTATTTATTTGTAGGAATTGTATTTAATTTATTGATAGTGTAGTGTTAGGTTTAATTGTAGATAATTGTAGGTAGTTTATTTAATTTATTTATTGATAGTGTTTAAGGTTTAATTGTAACTTAGGTTAGGATTTATTTTACAGGTAATTTTCTAATTATTTTAACTAGGTAGCTATTAAATAGTTATTAACTATTTAATAGCTATTGTACCTGGTTAAAATAAATACAAAGTTGCCTGTAAAATAAATATTAATCCTAAAATAGCTACAATATAATTAGAATTTATATTGTAGCTATATTAGGGTTTATTTTACAGGTAAGTATTTAGATTTACATAGGAATAATTTATTTAATAAAAGTTAATTTATTTCGTTAGATAAAAATTATATTTAACTTAGGGGGGTGTTAGTGTTAGGGTTAGACCTAGCTTTAGGGGTTAATACATTTATTATAGTAGCGGTGAGCTCCGATCGGCAGATTAGGGGTTAATTATTGTAGGTAGCTGGCGGCGACGTTGTGGGGGGCAGATTAGGGGTTAATAAATATTATATAGGGGTCGGCGGTGTTAGGGGCAGCAGATTAGGGGTACATAACTATAATGTATGTTGCGGTGGTATACGGAGCGGCAGATTAGGGGTTAATAATAATATGCAGGTGTCAGCGATAGCGGGGGCGGCAGATTAGGGGTTAATAAGTGTAAGGTTAGGGGTGTTTAGACTCGGGGTACATGTTAGAGTGTTAGGTGCAGATGTAGGAAGTGTTTCCCCATAGAAAACAATGGGCTGCGTTAAGAGCTGAACGCTGCTTTTTTGCAGGTGTTAGGTTTTTTTTCAGCTCAAACTGCCCCATTGTTTTCTATGGGGATATCGTGTGCGAGCACGTTTTTGAAGCTGGCCGCGTCCGTAAGCACCGCTGGTATCTAGAGTTGCAGTGGCATTAAATTATACTCTACGCTCCCTTTTTGGAGCCTAACGCACTGAAATCCCAGCCATTCTGTGAACTCTAAATACCAGCGGTATTTAAAAGGTGCGGGAGAAAAAAAGCATGCGTAGCTAACGCACCACTTTGGCCGCCAAACTCTAAATCTAGCCGTTAGAGAGCCAGCCTCTTCCTTAAATTTATTCAAATCAGAACAATTTCTTCGATGTCTCAGGTATTGCCCTTTTGGGATATTTTTGATCAAGGAGGGGGGATGGTGGCTGCCAGCCATTAATAGGTTATTCCCAGCCGTCTTTTTTTCTATAAGTACTAGTCAATATTTTGTTATTTTGTTCAGTGATCCTCAAATCCAAAAATGTAATTTCTACCTTATTGAATTCATATGTAAATCTGAGATTATAGTTATTTATTTTATTTTTTTGTATATATATATATTTTTTTTTTAAATCAAAGTTTTTTTATTAAGGTATTTAGCTGGATTACAAACATATAATAACATGAATAGGAACTTCACAGAGTGAAACCAGTTTCAGGCTTACATGACATAATATAGATAAGTAACTCCCAATATGCATCAGAATCTGAATAATTGAACTTGAATAAGGGGAACATATAAAACTTATAGGACTATGGGGTCCCTTCTCAGAGCAGATATGTCATACTTTAATTCAAACATAACTTAGCTTCACATATTGCTAAACTTGCAATGATACCTTACATTTTTTATTTAGTGTACTTTACTGTAAAACCTCTATATCTCAAAAAAAGTGCCTAATGGGATGATACTTGAGAGTAAACTGGTTAACAGAAACAGCTAGCTATCTTGGCTAAGAGGCACCATTCTTTTAGGGGATTGAAATTAGATTGCAGATTTATACCGCAGAGGTATTCACTAATCTGAGTGAATTTAAATAGATGTAGTCATAGCACATTAACATAAATAGTAACTCCACAAAGTAAAACCGGTTTCAGATTTACATGACATAGTACAGATAAATAACACCTAATACGTATCAAGATCAAAATAATTGAACCTGAATAATGGGAACAAATAGCACTTATAGGACTGTGGAGACCTTTCTCAGAGCAGATATGTCATACTATAATTCTAACATAACATAGCTTCACATATTGCTAAACTTGCTATGGCACCTTACATTTTTTATTTAGTGTACTTTACTGTAGAACCTCTATATCTCAAAAAAGGTGCTTAAGATGATGATACTGGAAATTAAACTGGTTAACAGAAATAGCTAGCTATCCTAGCCAAGAGGTATGATACTTTTAGGAGATTGAAATTAGATTGCGGGTTAATACCGCAAAGGAATTCACTAACCTGAGTGAATTTAAATAGATATATACATAAACCTTCTAATGTTAACTGATATATATTATATTTTGGGGGGGGGGAGATGCTTAATTGCATTGTTTTGGATGTACTTAGTGAACCCTGCTGGGTCACTTTAATTTCGTAGTAACTAGCTAATGTCATATAAGACACCAGGAGTGCATACTGTCAATATACCACCTATATGTACTCTCTCTAAATTACATGTACTCTGCACCCAGAATGAACTGATGTTAGGAGACAAGACCTGTGGCTAATCATCTAAAAAATAAGTGCAAATGAAACTATAACCAAAATATTATAATTGCTTTTGTAAAAATCTTTAGCTGTAAAGTCATCAGTAAGACAGGGTATGTCCAGCTGGCAGCCCAGTCTCATATTTATATTTCCTACCAACAGGTTATCATGTGCATATGAGGGACTGTTGTGCACAACACCGCAATGTAAAGTCCGGTATATTTACCCCACACCCTTACGTATTTTGCTGGGATTATGGCTGGGAAAGCAACAGGTCACTACAGGGCTAAAAATATGAGAGAGTTCGCCAGAGACACCCCTCAAGGATGTGTTGGACCTCCGGTGTCGGGGAAATCGGTAAGTGTGTATGGGCAAGGTCGCGACAAGCCCCATCAGAGAAAGTCTCACCATACGCTCCAAGCTGTCGGTCGTCCCCTGAGCCTTTAAAAAAATTAAGCTTCGTGTCGGGTGGTCGGCCGCATCCTCCCGCACTGATAATTGCATCCTTTTAGGGGTTCTCCCGACCTTCGTAGTAAAATGGTTGTGTGAGTCATTGCAATCCTCCAGACTCTGACAACTCTTGGTGACTTGATGCTGTATACCGCAAAGAGGTCCCCTGGGGTCTACGTGCCTAGATGTCCCCACTAAACTGAGGAAAGACTGCGGGTAGTGACTCTGCTTGTCTAGCTCCAATAAAGCCGCCATTTTTCTCTCCGGGTGCGTTGGTTCTGGAGGGCGGGCTTTCACCAGGGACATCAGGGGGTCGATCCGATATAAATCGTCGCCCGCAAAAGCCGGCGACGCCAATATTTGCGCGGGTTTGGTATCACATATACGGCATAACCTAGAAGTTACGCCCGTATATTTCTGCCGTCGCCCGCAGTTTTTTGGGCCATAGGCAGGTATACCAAACCCGCGCAGTTTGGTATCCAATATGCAGCGTAAGGACTTAAGTGGCGAAAATGGAGAAAACGTACTCCATTTTCACCTCGCCACAAAAAGCAGCCGTAAGAAGCCTTACGCTGACTATTGGAGACCCGTAACTTCCTAAACTAGCTGCTAAAATAAACCTAACACCTAACGCATGCGCAATGTCTATCTCCCTGTCAACCGCGATCTTCTAAAATAAACCTAACACCTAACGCATGTGCAATGTCTATCTCCCTGTCAACCGCGATCCCCCCCCCCCCCGAAATCCCTAATAAAGTTATTACCCCCTAAACCGCCGCTCCCGGACCCCGCCGCCATCTACATAAACTAACCCCCTACTGTGAGCCTCTAAAACCTCCGCCATCTACCTTATCTATCTCCTAATCTGACCCCTTACACCGCCGTCACCTATATAAAAATTATTAACCCCTAATCTAATCCCCCTATACCGCCGCCAGCTATATTAATATTATTAACCCCTAATGTAAGCCCCTTACACCGCCGCCATCTCTATTAAAATGATTAACCCCTAATTTAATCTACCTACCCCGCCGCCAGCTATATTATCTATATTAACCCTAAGTATATTATAGTTAATATAGGTATTACATTATATATATTAACTATATTAACCCTAATTATATTAGGGTTAATATAGTTAATATAGTTACTATAGTATTTATATTAACTATATTAACTCTATCTAACCCTAACACCCCTAACTAAATTTATATTAAATTAATCTAATTCATTTATAAACTAAAATATTCCTATTTAAATCTAAATACTTACCTATAAAATAAACCCTAAGATAGCTACAATATAATTAATAATTACATTGTAGCTATGTTAGGGTTAATATTTATTTTACAGGTAAATTGTTAATTATTTTAACTAGGTATAATAGATATTAAATAGTTATTAACTATTTAATATCTACCTAGTTAAAATAATTACCCAATTACCTGTAAAATAAATCCTAACCTAAGTTACAAATACACCTACACTATCAATAAATTTAATAAACTACAAACATCTATCTAAAAATACAATTAAATTAACTAAACTAAATTACAAAAAAAACAAACACTAAATTACAAAAAATAAAAAAAAGATTACAAGATTTTTAAGCTAATTACACCTATTCTATGCCCCCTAATAAAATAATAAACCCCCAAAATAAAAAAAATTCCCTGCCCTATTCTAAATTAAACAAATTTCAAAGCTCTTTACCTTACCAGCCCTTAAAAGGGCCTTTTGTGGGGCATGCCCCAAAGAATTCAGCTCTTTTGCATACAACAAATACAATCCCCCCCCCCCATTACAACCCACCACCCACATACCCCTATTCTAAAACCACCCAAACCCCCCTTAAAAAAGCCTAACACTACCCCCCTGAAGATCTCCCTACCTTGTCTTCACCACACCGGGCCGAACTCCTGATCTGATCCGGGCGATGTCTTCCTCCAAGCGGCAAAGAAGAATTCTTCCTCCGGCGATGTCTTCCTCCAAGCGGCAAAGAAGAATTCTTCCTCCGGCGACGTCTTCCTCCAAGCGGCAGCAAAGTCTTCATTCTTCCGGCGGCATCTTCAATCTTCTTTCTTCGCTCCGCCGCCGCGGAGCATCCATCCCGGCCGACTGCTGTACTACGAATGAGGTACCTTTAAATGACGTCATCCAAGATGGCGTCCGCCGAATTCCGATTGGCTGATAGGATTCTATCAGCCAATCGGAATTAAGTTAGAAAAATCTGATTGGCTGATTGAATCAGCCAATCAGATTCAAGTTCAATCCGATTGGCTGATCCGAACAGCCAATCAGATTGAGCTCGCATTCTATTGGCTGATCGGAACAGCCAATAGAATGCGAGCTCAATCTGATTGGCTGATTGGATCAGCCAATCGGATTGAACTTGAATCTGATTGGCTGATTCAATCAGCCAATCAGATTTTTCTAACTTAATTCCGATTGGCTGATAGAATCCTATCAGCCAATCGGAATTCGGCGGACGCCATCTTGGATGACGTCATTTAAAGGTACCTCATTCGTAGTACAGCAGTCGGCCGGGATGGATGCTCCGCGGCGGCGGAGCGAAGAAAGAAGATTGAAGATGCCGCCGGAAGAATGAAGACTTTGCTGCCGCTTGGAGGAAGACGTCGCCGGAGGAAGAATTCTTCTTTGCCGCTTGGAGGAAGACATCGCCGGAGGAAGAATTCTTCTTTGCCGCTTGGAGGAAGACATCGCCCGGATCGGATCAGGAGTTCGGCCCGGTGTGGTGAAGACAAGGTAGGGAGATCTTCAGGGGGGTAGTGTTAGGCTTTTTTAAGGGGGGTTTGGGTGGTTTTAGAATAGGGGTATGTGGGTGGTGGGTTGTAATGGGGGGGGATTGTATTTGTTGTATGCAAAAGAGCTGAATTCTTTGGGGCATGCCCCACAAAAGGCCCTTTTAAGGGCTGGTAAGGTAAAGAGCTTTGAAATTTGTTTAATTTAGAATAGGGCAGGGAATTTTTTTTATTTTGGGGGTTTATTATTTTATTAGGGGGCATAGAATAGGTGTAATTAGCTTAAAAATCTTGTAATCTTTTTTTTATTTTTTGTAATTTAGTGTTTGTTTTTTTTTGTAATTTAGTTTAGTTAATTTAATTGTATTTTTAGATAGATGTTTGTAGTTTATTAAATTTATTGATAGTGTAGGTGTATTTGTAACTTAGGTTAGGATTTATTTTACAGGTAATTGGGTAATTATTTTAACTAGGTAGATATTAAATAGTTAATAACTATTTAATATCTATTATACCTAGTTAAAATAATTAACAATTTACCTGTAAAATAAATATTAACCCTAACATAGCTACAATGTAATTATTAATTATATTGTAGCTATCTTAGGGTTTATTTTATAGGTAAGTATTTAGATTTAAATAGGAATATTTTAGTTTATAAATGAATTAGATTAATTTAATATAAATTTAGTTAGGGGTGTTAGGGTTAGATAGAGTTAATATAGTTAAAATAAATACTATAGTAACTATATTAACCCTAATATAATTAGGGTTAATATAGTTAATATATATAATGTAATACCTATATTAACTATAATATACTTAGGGTTAATATAGATAATATAGCTGGCGGCAGGGTAGGTAGATTAAATTAGGGGTTAATCATTTTAATAGAGATGGCGGCGGTGTTAGGGGCTCACTTTAGGGGGTTATAGATATAATATAGCTGGCGGCGGGGTACGGGAGCGGCGGTTTAGGGGTTAATAACTTTATTAGGTTGCGGCGGGGTACGGGAGCGGCGGTTTAGGGGTTAATAGCTTTTTTATTGTTAGGCTAGTGAGGGGGGATAGCGGATAGAGGGTTAGACGTGTCGGGCTATGTTAGGGAGGCGTGTTAGACAGTGCGGGCTATGTTAGGGAGGCGTGTTAGACAGTGCGGGCTATGTTAGGGAGGCGTGTTAGACAGTGCGGGTGTTTTAGACTTTAGTCAGGTTTTATAGGCGCCAGCAGTTTCTAACGTGGCGCAAGTCACTGGCGACGCCAGAAATTTGTACTTGCGGCACGTTAGCATCTGAAGGCGACTTATATGGGATAGCTCGAGTTGCGAGCTGAATCTGTGGGCGACGCTGGTTCCCTCGCTTGCGCCGCAAACTGCGATCTATATCGGATCGCGCCCAAGATGGGCAAAGTGGTAGTCTATTTTCCGAGCCAGTGCAGCTACTAGGCCTTGAATTTCTGCATGCACAGTACTATCCATTTTGACACTTAGTTAAACCCCCTTGAAGCGGTTATGTAGTGTGTCTGCTTTACCCCGCAGACAGGGGGGGGAGCTGATAAAATAAATATTTCCGCCTTGCCTGTCCAGATACCTAAAGCGATCAATCTGCATTTAGAAACCACATCTGTTAGGTATCAATCTGATGCGCCGAGCTTCATGAGGTTGTTTCCAGTACATAGGGATCTGAATTTTGTTGCTGATGAGAAATAAACAATATATTCCTGTTCTAAGGCCTGGAGCAGTTAAGAGAAGCATCTGGACATGGCGGCTGCTAAGACACGCCCCCGAGATTATAGTTATTGATGTTCAATTCTTTCATAAAACTTTTTAACATCACTTCTGTTCCTGACCAGATTAGTAGGATGTCATCTATGAAGCGAAGCCAGAGCTTTATATTGCCACCCTGGCTTCCCCCATAGAGGACATCCTTCTCCCACTTGCCTAAATACAAACAGGCATAGGTAGGGGCACAGCAAGTGCCCATTGCTGTGCCCCTTACCTGCTGGTAGAATTTGCCTCCAAATGTAAAGACATTTCTTTCCAATACAAAATTCAAAAGTTTATTAACATATTTTGTGTGCTTTGAAAATAGATGGCCCCTTTGTTCTAAAAAGTATTCACAGGCTGCCATGCCATCTTTGTGGGGTATTGAAGAGTAAAGTGACTCAACATCTATTGCCACTAATGTCCAATCATCTTCAAAGCACATATTTTCAATAATTTTCAATACATCCTGAGTGTCCTTTACATAAGAAGGAAGACTTAAAAGACTGGGTCTCAATATATAATCAATATATTGTGATACTTTTTCTGTCAAGGAACCTTGCCCTGAAATAATCGGTCTTCCTGGCGGTGGGGTTATACCTTTATGGATTTTTGGTATCGTGTAAAAGGTTGGTAATTTAGGGAATTTTACTCTTAAAAAATCCGCTTCCATTCTGTTTAATAAACCATCCTCTATTCCCTCCTTGATCAATTGTTCTAATTCATCTTTATATAATTCTGTAGGATTTGTTTTTAAGATTATATATTGTTTTCTATCCAGTAGTTGTTTAGAACATTCTTTTACATAATCTGTAGTCTTTAATATTACTACATTGCCGCCCTTATTGGCTGGCTTTATAGTAATTGTTTTATCATTTATAAGGGATGTAAGTTATTTCCTTTGTTCTTGTGTTAGATTATCCTTAAATGCAGTTGTCACATTCAATTCATTAATATCTGCCTCTACAAGTTTCACAAAGTTATTCACACAGGCCACCTGTGACAATGCTGGCATGTGAGAAGAACTATTTCTAAGAGTGGTATGTCCAATTATCTGTTGATCAGAAGAAGTTTCCTCTGCAAGTTCCTCTAGTTGTACTAAAGTTGCCCTATCATGAATGTCTAAAGTATCAGTAACATTCACATTCCTAGTACTAAAGATCTTTTTTAGAACTATTTTTCTGGCAAACATGTGGACATCCTTTACAGTTTCAAATGTATTACATTTATTCGTTGGTACAAAATGTAACCCTTTTTCTAACACTTTGATTTCATTTTCTGTTAGATTTCTATCGGATAAATTTATTATATCTCTGTTTATTTTTGCACTTGATGATTTCTCAGAGGATATCTCTGTTGTTTTTCTATAGAATCCTCTCTTATGTTTTTTCCCCCTCTTCTTGTCTTGTTCTTCTTCTCCTGAATAAAAAAAACCTCTTCTATTTTGATTCCCTCTTCTTGAATTGTTTACTACTGTACCTGAAACATCTGACTCTGAGCTACTTGACTGTAAATTAGTATACTCATATACTTTTCCTTCCTGATAGTCCCCCCAGTCTCTTTGGAATTTTCTTTTTTTCCTATATTTAATTTCTTCATGGATCTTTCTCACTTCCATTTTTACCAAATCTAATTGCCAAGCTTTCCCATTTCTTTAAATTTAATTCCAATTGTTTTATTTCCTGTTCTATTTTTTGTTTTTTAAGTTCATTTTCACCTAACATTAATTTCATCCAATTTAGTGAACATTCATTTGCATATTCTTCCCACTTCTGTTTGAAATTTTCTGTTAGAGGATCATTTAAATTTGTCCCTGGCCTTTTTCTGATTCTAAGACCTCTAGGTATCATTTTGGCTTCTGTATATTTTGTTAGACTAGAAATTTCTCATCTCAATTTCTGCTCTTTAAGTAATTTCTGTTTATAATCTTTAAATGATTTGTATATATTGTCAGTTGCATTAGTATCTTCTGGGTGTGTCTGATGTAGAGAATGTTTCTGCCATATCAAATTCCCATTCCTTTTCATTAAAGAATGCCATCTTTAAATGTTTGCTCCCTTATAATATGGGTAAACTAAGTAAATTGGATATACATTATCCTTCATGGACATACTTACAACATATAAATATTGGCCAATATTAATTTTATAAGTGGGCCCACACTCGTGCTTCAAATATATTTCAAAACCGGTTCTTTATTTTTCTTGATGTTTATTCAGCATATAAACATATTGCAATTGTGATTTCTTTTTATGTCGTTATTTCCAAAGATTTATATAGAGTATATACATAATTGTGAGTAATTGTGCATAGAATTTTGTGGAGTTTAAAGGGACATTGCCTTTTATATGGATAACTAGTTCATTGGTGATTTTTTCCTAGATTCTGGTGGTGGATATAGGGAACTTTTGGTGTGGGAATTACATTCCCATACGTTCTTGTTTAAGTATTGTATTTAATACCCTTTTCCCTCCGTGCACAGGGTGGTTCTGATATTAACTTAAGAGTCAGACCACTCGAATGACTCAGTGTAAAAATTAGATGAAGTGGTGCGAACTAAAACTTATATAATTATATATATATATATATATATATATATATATATATATATATATATATATATATATATATATATATAATGTCTGAAAATACATATATACACATAAATACACATATAAATACATTAATACATATATACACACATCTAAACATATATACAGTACATACATACATCTACATATTTAGACATATATTAGTATGTATCTCTATGCTAAAGCTCTTTGTAGGCCACTTTTTTATGCAATTTGTTGTTAATATTTTTTTTTATCAGACAGTATTATTATGGTGTAACTGTACTTTTAAATATTGTCCAGCGTAACAGTTAACCAGAGCTCTGAAATTGCACTTTACGAACACGCGTTAAATTGAATTGTGCTCAAATTAATGCGTTTACTTTCAACCTGTAATATGTGCAAAGACCGCAATAAACCCCTTATCGATTGAATGCAACATTTAGAATGCCACTCGTAATCTAGCCTTAGAGAGGTAGAAGCACACATGTTTCAATTAACCAATATTAAAGGTAATTTTGTTTCTATCACCCATATAAAAGACCAGCATTAAAATGTTGAAATTTTTTTTTTCCTCGAAAAAAGTAAATGAGGTTTGAACTTAGATTAAAATTAATACATCAGTATCAACTGTGTACTACTAACTAATGCTCATTGGCTAAAAGAAGCTGGCTATGAAGGCCCATTGGGTGACTGGCACTTCCTGCAAATGCTTATTGATTGATTGGTAAAATGTGCATTTACAGGAAATACAAAACTGATAGTGGTATATTATTTTCAGTTTAATGTTATATTTCTGTTACTTCACATTTTTTACATGCTTAAAGGGGCATTCAGGTGAAAATAAACTTTTATGATTCAGAAAGAGCATTCAGTTGTAAGATACTTTCCAATTTACTTCCGTTATTAAATTTGCACAGTCTTTTTAAATACACAAGATCCTGCTGAGCATGTGCACAAGCTAGTCTTTGACATGAAACATGGGGGCGGAAAATGGGAGAAAAAATAAATATATCAGAAAAAAATCTACTGCTTATTTGAAATTCAAAGTATATGTTAAAGGGACAGTCTACACCAGAATACACAGCATATTTCACATTCAGTACACCTCTTTCTGAGTGCGTAAAACATATGACACAATTTATGGGACAACCACATGTGTATTTGTTAGATGCCTGAAAAATAAAAGAATAGGCTATTTATATTTTTCATTTAGCAGACATTCACATTTAATATTATACGAACAGACAATTTCATATCAAATTATTGGTATCTATTAGTTAATAGTCTGAGGCACATATTTAATGTTTGAAAACTATATATATGATTTGTCCGAACTTCAGATCCTTAAGACTTCTATGATTTTAAAAAAGAAAAAAATACATAGGTTAAGACATGTTAAAATCTTAACTCTCAGGCTTTCAACTTTCTAGGCATAGATAATCTCCCAGATTTTTATGTTCATATTTAATATGTGTCTGAATATACATGTTCATTTGAGTATCTTAAACTTACATGAAAATTTGACACAATTCTTTTTGTAAGATTTATTTTTCCCATGTCATACAGGTAACTTGAGTTCAGATGCCTTATGTGTATTTAGATCTCAGCAGGGACAATTTATCACCTATATGCTAAGGGCTATTTCCTGGGCCTTAGTGTTTGCTTATCTGATTTATTCAGACTTTTAGGCTCCCTCTGTATTGAGCAGTGAGGGGGTCTGTAAATCTATTATCCATTTTGGGCAGGAAACTCCATATATGGACCTACACATCTGAGGGTTTCAAAATGCTAATATTTACTTTGAAGTGGCCCACTTATCTAAGAAATGACTGCCTGAACTAATTAGACCAAATGTTTTCTTCCTTTGTTCTCATTTGGATGTATTGTAAAAAAGGGGGTTTTGGGGCTGTTATGGCTATAGCCCACACAATTCATGTCAAATTTTATATTAACAAAAATGAAACATCAATTCATGTGGTACATCTGTAGTCCACTTTCAGAGTTGTTATGAAAAATAGCTAAGGTAGTAGTGAGGAATCTTATCGAAAAGCAACTTTCTAAACATAGTAAAGCAAATTGTCATCAAGCACTGTAAGTAGAATTCACCACACTCATCAATGTTTTTTATAGCTCTACCCACTGTCTCAAAATATCCAATATAACAGAATATGAAATAGTAGTCCTAATGTCCGTGTACACGGGCCATTTTTTTTGTAGTACAGCTGTCCCACCCTGTGCTCTCTCCCCCTCTCTTTTGCTATCTCTCTCTCTCCCCTCTCTTATGTGCTCTCTCTCCCCCTGTCTTATGCGCTCTCTCTCCCCCTCTATTTTGCTCTCTCTCTCCCCCCTCTCTTTTGCTCTCTCTCTCTTTCTCTCTCTCTCTCTCTCTTCCCCCTTTCTTTTAAGCTCTATCTCTTTCCCCTCTCTTTTGCTATCTCTCTCCCCGCTTTCTTTTGCTCTCTCTCCCCCTCTTTTTCGCTCTCTCCCCCTCTCTTTTGCTCTCTCTCTCTCTCTCCCCCCCTCTCTTTTGCTCTCTCTCTCCCCCTCTCTTTTGCTCTCTTTCTCTCCCCTTCTCTTACTCTCTCTCTTCCCCCTTTCTTTTAAGCTCTCTTCCCCCTCTCTTTTGCTTTCTTTCTCCCCCTCTCTTTTGCTCTCTCTCTCCCCCCCTTTTTTGCTCTCTCTCCCCTCTTTTTTGCTCTCTCCCCCTCTTTGCTCTCTCCCCCTCTCTTTTGCTCTCTCTCTCCCCCTCTCTTTTGCTCTCTCTCTTGCCCCTCTCTTTTACGCTCTCTCTCTCTCTCTCCCTATCTTTTGTTCTCTCTCTCTCCCCCCTTTCTTTTGCTCTCTCTCTCCCCCCTCTCTTTTGCTCTCTTTCTCTCCCCCCTCTCTCTCCCTCTCTTTTGCTCTCTCTCCCCCTCTCTTTTGCTCTCTCTCTCCCCCCCTTTCTTTTGCTCTCTCTCTCCCCTCTCTTTTGCTCTCTTTCTCTACCCCTCTCTCTCCCTCTCCCCCTCTCTTTTGCTCTCTCTCTGTCCCCCCTCTCTTTTGCTCTCTCTTTCTCCCCCCTTTCTCTCCCTCTCCCCCCTCTATTTTGCTCTCTCTCCCCCTCTATTTTTCTCTCTTCCCCCTCTCTTTTGCTCTCTCTCACCCCTCTCTTTTGTTCTCCCCCCTCTCTTTTGCTCTCTCTCCCCTCTCTTTTGCTCTCTCTCTCCCCTCTCCTGGCCGACCATCCCCACCCGACTCGTCTGTCCACGCCCCATCATGACACTCCCACTAGCCACGCCCCTCGTCACAGCCACTCCACCGACCAGGCCCTGGACACACCCACCTGACCTGTTTCCACCAGGCCACGCCTTATCACATCACTACCGCTGGCCACGCCCCCTCATCATGGCCGCTACACCCAACCAAGCCCCCAGGTCACACCCCCCGCAACGGCCGCTTCTGCACACCCTCTCTTTTGCTCTCTTTCTTTCCCCCCTCTCTTTTGCTCTCTCTCCCCCCCTTTTTTTTTGCTCTCTTTCTCTCCCCCCTCTCTCTCCCTCCCCCCCTCTCTTTTGCTCTCTCTCCCCCTCTCTTTTTTTCTCTTCCCCCTTTCTTTTGCTCTCTCTCTCCCCCTCTCTTTTGTTCTTCCCCCTCTATTTTGCTCTCTCTCCCCTCTCTTTTGCTCTCTTTCTCCCCCTCTTTTGCTCTCTCCCCCCCTTTTGCACTCCCTCTTACCTCTCTTTTGCTCTCTTTCTCCCCCCTCTTTTCCACTCTCTCCCCTCCCTTTTTCTCTCTGTCCCCTCTCTCTTGCTCTCTCTCTCTCCCCCTTTTTTGCTCTCTCTCCCCTATTTTGCGCTCTCTCCCCCTCTTTTGTGCTCTCAGACCATGCCCACTCCTGGCTCACCATCCCTACCCGACTTGTACGGCCACGCCCCATCATGACACTCCCACAAGCCACACACCCTTGCCACAGCCACTCCACCCACCACGCCAAGGCCACACCCACCCAACCTGTTTCCACCAGGCCACACCCCATCACAGCACTCCTGCTGGCCACGCCCACCTCATCATGGCCGCTACACCCGACCAAGCCCCCAGGTCCCGCCACCCCGCAACGGCTGCTACCGCACACCCTCTCTGCTCTGCTGTCAGATCCTAAAGGCCAGGTATCTTTGTCCTTGCACATTAGAGACTGCGCATGACTGCATCTGACAAACATACCTGGCCTTTTATTATATAGGATTCTATTTTTCAGTCTAATCTGCAAAACTGTGTGAGATTTACTGATGTCAGTTCTTCAAATTAGATATATTACTTCCTACTCTTCCAATATAAACTGTAGAGACTCAGATGCACACAAATATAAACATAAGACAAAAATAACCTTGCTTTTCCTACACACAATTCTTTGCTAAACAGACTGCTAGTACAATTATGCAATGGGTTAGAAAGCAAAAACTGGAGACATTGAAAAGCGGAAAAGTGTTTTAAATATAAACAAATGGTTGATAGTCTCAAAATTCTCAACAACACACAATTTTGCTTAAAAAAAGCCCAGAAAGTAAATTCACATGTACATATACTGCAAAAATAGGTTCAATTATTTATTAGTGATTAAAAATTCACTTAGCAGTTGCTCAACATATAGACTCCCTCAAATGTATGTAAAAGTGTAGACTATCATTCAGAAATGTGACTAAAACTAACCAGCTGTGTTGCTATAGCTATATAAATATAATACTTTATATAGTATTTTTATACTATAAAATGATATTTAAATATAATTGTGTGCCACATTGCATATTTGGTGCATTCAGTTTATTTAACTGTTAATATAAATACACACATATAAATACATAAATATGCACGTATGTACACATATATACAACCAGATTCCCACACACATACACAAATATATATATATATATATATATATATATATATATATATATATATATATATATATATACACACACACATATATATATATATATATATATATACACACACACACACACAAATATATATATATATATAAAATACAATATTATAATCAGAAAGTGAAAATATGAGTATAATAGTTTATTTTAATGTATTTAATATTTTTTTTAACCCTTGCACTTTACACTAGAAGGCCTATATATCATAGGTCTTGTGGACCTGATCCAGTGCAGATCAGGTCCACAAGTCCTCGCTGAATGCGGAGAGCAATACGCTCTCCGTATTCAGCATTGCACCAGCAGCTCACAAGAGCTGCTGGTGCAACGCCGCCCCTTGCCGACTCGCGGCCAATCGGCCAACAGCACCTAGGTGTCAATCAACCTGATCGTACTCGATTGGGTTGAATTGGGGCGATTCCTGTCCATCTGCTCAGAGCAGGCGGACAGGGTTATGGAGCAGCGGTCTTTAGACCGGTGCTTCATAACTGCTGTTTCTGGTGAGTCTTTAGAAACACAGGCCCTCCATACGGAGCTTGATAAATGGGCCTCCATGTCTTCAAGCAAGCTATTCCTTTGAGCACAAAGTATGGGCCAGATTACGGTTGGAGCACAAACGTTTGCGTGCAAGCTATAATGGGTTTATATGGTGTTTGTGCTTGCTGGACTTTCCGCTGGTATTATGAGTTTAAAGGGACAGTAAACCCAAAAAATTTCTTTCATTATTTAGATAGTGAATACAATTTTTAAAATGTTTCCAATTTACTTCTATTATCAAATTTGTTTAGTTCTCATGTTATTCTTTGTTGAAGGGATACCTAGGTAGGTAGCGTGCACATGCCTGTAGCACAACATGACAGGAAATAGTGCTGCCATATAGTGCTCCTGCTAATGTATAACATTGTTGCAAAACTGCTGCCATTTAGTGTTGTGGACACATGCACACTCATAAGCTTACCTCCCAGCATTTCAACAAAGGATAACAAGAAAATGAAGAAAATTTGATAACAGAAGTAAATTAGAAATGTGTTTAAAATTGTATGCTCTATCTGAATCATGAAAGGAAAAATATTGGGTTTTATCTCCCTTTAAAGTAAACATGATCGCTTGAGCGCAACCACAATTTACTCTACAATGATTACCGCGACTTTAAAGCTTTGGTTAACCGATTTGCAGAGTGTCACAAAACACATCAAAAATGCATTACAAAATAACAGTTACACTCAAAATAACACTAATAAAAATTATTAAAAAAATATTGTACACAAAAGTTATAAGGGCACAAAGATATGAGGCAAATGGCTTTAACATTGAGATAAATACATAAAGATGGATTTGTATATATATATTAGTCCTAAAGCCCATTCACACAGGACATTTTTTGCAGCACAGTGGTCACACCCCTTGCTCTCTCTACCCCCTCTCTTTTGCTTTCTCTCTCCCACTCTCTTTTGCTCTCTCTCCCCCCTCTCTTTTGCGCTCTCTCCCCCTCTCTTTTGCGCTCTCTCCCCCTCTCTTTTGCTCTCTCTCCCCCCTATTTTTTCCTCTCTTTCTCCCACCTCTCTCTCTCTCTCTCTCTCTCACCCCTCTCTTTTGCTCTCTCTCTCCCCCTCTCTTTTGCTCTCTCTCCCCTCTCTTTTGCTCTTTCCCCTCTCTTTTGCTCCCTCTCTCCCCCTCTATTTTGCTTTCTCTCCCCCCTCCATTTTGCTCTCTCTCTCTCCCCCTCTTTTTTGCTCTCTTTTGCTCTCTCTATCCCCTCTCTCTTTTACTCTCTCTCCCCTGTCTTTTGCTCTCTCTCCCCTCTCTTTTGCTCTTTCCCCTCTCTTTTGCTTCCTCTCTCCCCCCTCTATTTTGCTTTCTCTCCCCCTCCGTTTTGCTCTCTCTTTCTCCCCCCTCTCTTTTGCGCTCTCTCTCTCTCCCTCTCTTTTGCGCATTCTCCTTTCTCTTGCACTCTCTCTCTCCCCCTCTCTTTTGCTTTCTCTTTCCCCTCTCTTTTGCTCTCACTCTCCCCCCTCTCTTTTGCTTTCTCTATCCCCTCTCTTTTGCTCTCTCTCTCCCCCTACTCTCTCCCACTCTCTTTTGCTCTCCCCCCTCTCTCTCTCCCCCTTGCTTTCTCCCCTCCCTCTCTTTTGCTCTCTCTCCCCCTCTCTTTTGCTCTCTCTCTCTCCCCCCTCTCTCTCCCCCTCTCTTTTGCTCTCTCTCCCCCCTTTCTTTTGCTCTCTCTCCCCCCTCTCTTTTGTGCTCTCTCCCCCTCTTTTGCTCTCTCTCCCCTCTCTCTTTTGCTCTCTCTCCCCCTCTCTTTTTCTCTCTTCCCCCTCTCTTTTTCTCTCTTCCCCCTTTCTTTTGCTCTCTCTCCCCCTCTCTTTTGTTCTCCCCCCTCTCTTTTGCTCTCTCTCCCCTCTCTTTTGCTCTCTTTCTCCCTCCTCTTTTGCACTCTCTCTCCTCTCTTTTGTTCTCTCTCTCCCCTCTGTTTTGCTCTTTCCCCCCTCTTTTGCTCTCTCCCCCCCTTTTGCACTCCCTCCTACCTCTCTTTTGCTCTCTCCCCCCTCTTTTGCACTCTCTCCCCTCCCTTTTTCTCTCTGTCCCCTCTCTCTTGCTCTCTCTCTCTCTCCCCTATTTTGCTCTCTCTACCCTCTTTTGTGCTCTCAGACCACGCCCACTCCTGGCCGACCATCCCCACCCGATTTGTCTGGCCACGCCCCATCATGACACTCCCACCAGCCAAACCCCCTTGTCACAGCCACTCCACCGACCACACCCAGGCCACACCCACCTGGCGTGACTCGCCAGAAACACAGGCCCTCAAGCTCCATACGGAGCTTGATAAATGGGCCTCCATGTCTTCAAGCAAGCTATTCCTTTGAGCACAAAGTATGGGCCAGAATAGGATTGGAGCACAAATGTTTGCGTGCGATCTATAATGGGTTTATATGGTGTTTGCGCTTGCTGGACTTTCCGCTGATATTATGAGTTTAAAGGGACAGTAAACCTAGGTAGGTAGCGTGCACATGCCTGTAGCACAACATGACAGGAAATAGTGCTGCCATATAGTGCTCCTGCTAATGTATAACATTGTTGCAAAACTGCTGCCATATAGTGTTGTGGACACATGCACACTCATAAGCTTACCTCCCAGCATTTCAACAAAGGATAACAAGAAAACAAAGAAAATTTGATAACAGAAGTAAATTGGAAATTTGTTTAAAATTGTATGCTCTGTCTGAATCATGAAAGAAAAAATATTTTGTTTTATGTCCCTTTAAAGTAAACATGATCGCTTGAGCGCAACCACAATTTACTCTAGAATGATTACCGCGACTTTAAAGCTTTGGTTAACTAATTTACAGAGTGTCACAAAACACATCAAAAATACATTACAAAATAGCAGTTACACTCAAAATAACACTAATAAAAATTATTAAAAAAATATTGTACACAAAAGTTATAAGGGCACAAAGATATTAGGCAAATGGCTTTAACATTGAGATAAATACATAAAGATGGATATGTATATATATATATTAGTCCTAAAGCCCATTCACACAGGACATTTTTTGCAGCACAGTGGTCACACCCCTTGCTTTCTCTCCCCCCCTCTCTTTTGCTTTCTCTCTCCCCCTCTCTTTTGCTCTCTCTCCCCCTCTCTTTTGCGCTCTCTCCCCCTCTCTTTTGCGCTCTCTCCTCCTCTCTTTTGCGCTCTCTCCCCCTCTCTTTTGCTCTCTCTCCCCCCTCTTTTTTGCTCTCTTTCTCCCACCTCTCTTTTGCTCTCTCTCTCTCTCTCTCTCTCTCTCTCTCTCTCTCACCCCTCTCTTTTGCTCTCTCTCTCCCCCTCTCTTTTACTCTCTCTCCCCTCTCTTTTGCTCTCTATCCCCTCTCTTTTGCTCTTTCCCCTCTCTTTTGCACCCTTTCTCCCCCCTCTATTTTGCTTTCTCTCCCCCCTCCATTTTGCTCTTTCTCTCTCTCCCCCTCTCTCCCCCCTCTCTTTTGAGCTCTTTCTCTCCCCCTCTCTTTTGCACTCTCTCTCTCCCCCCTCTCTTTTGTGCTCTCTCCCCCTCTCTTTTGTGCTCTCTCTCCTCCCTCTCTTTTGTGCTCTCTCCCCTCTCTTTTGTGCTCTCTCTCTCCCCATTCTGTTGCGCTCTCTCTCTCCTCTCTTTTGCTCTCACTCTCCCCCCTCTCTTTTGCTCTCTCTCTCTCCCCTCTCTTTTGCACTCTCTCTCCCCCCTCTGTCTCCCCCTCTCTTTTGCTCTCCCTCCTCTCAATTTAAACTTCAATTTCATGCAAAGATTCAAAGCTGCACAGTTTCATCTATTTAAATGAGCTAATTTAATTGACCTCATATAATTTCTTGCAGCCACTTGAAATAAAATAATTTTTTTATAATAGTACTGTTTGGGAAAATATCTTAGTGTAAACTGCTTAAAATGGGATATGTACTGTGCTATTTATTATTTTATAACATTCATAAGGTACTCAGTAATTTACAGTAACAGATAGAGTTATTTGTCAGCCCCACTTAATTGTTTCAGGCTTATTAGGTTTCATGGTTCCTTGGAAAGCTTTAAATCAAAGTGGGAATTCATCGAAAGCTAATTTGTTTTCTCAGTCACTAATAGAAGGTGCCAAAAATACAACAGCTAAGCAAAGCAAAGTAATATTCATTAAATTAATTTGGAAAAATGACAACAGATAGACAATAAACAAAGCCACACAAGAATAGCAGCTTTAGAAGATTCAGTAAGTAGTGATTTATCATTTTAAATTGAGGGTAGTAGTAGATATGCTTTCCAGATCAGGCCTCCTACATAAGGTTCTCATTTTCTTATCTCTTTTTAATAATGAAATTGTATGTGTACATATAATGTACGTAAAACATTCTCAAAAAGTGGTTTTATATAGATGAAATTAAATTAATGAGATACAAAGTCCCATGTTGTTGGGATGGGGGAATTTGCATTGTTCCAAAAATCACTGTATTCCTACGTTTAAGGACACTCAGATAAAGAATGTTGAGTACATAAGTCACATATTCTATCGCTTAGGTGGCATAAGCAGAAAATATCTTACAATGTCTGCTACAGTTGTAATATATTCTACCCAGTGTGGTATAGCTAGGTGTTATAGGACAGTTGTATTTATTGTATATAAACAAATGTCCTCAACCACTTGGCCACATTTATTACCTATTACCCAGTTTTGCACAATCAACACGGTTATATTAATATACTTTTTACCTCTGTGATTATCTTGTGTCTAAGCCTCTGCAGAAAGCCCCCTTATTTCACCTCTCTGACGAGGCTCACACTAGGCCGAAATGTACATCTGGGGTTTTGCTGTTTCTATCGTTCAGATAGGAATTGCCTGATATTTCGGGACTGGACTGCACTGTTTAGTAAGGATCAGACTAATAAACAACAGGAAAGTTCTTCTCTGTGAAAGGCATATGTTAAACAAAAAGAAGTTGCTGCTAGGTTGGCAACAAGCCATAGAAAAAGCTATCATGTTATTTTTCATTCACATGTTGATGGCTTCTCTCTTTTTGTATATGCCCCTTTATTTCAGTTCTTTTGACAGACTTGCATTTTAGCCAATCAGTGCTGACTAGAGATGGGAAGTGCAATTCATCTTGATGAATCGGTTCATTTTGGACGGTTCCTTTAACTCAACTGGTTCATGAACAGATTAATCATTTCACTTGTTGGGCACATGAAAGACAAAGAGCAGAGCTGCAGATTCTCCTATTATAGACGCTCCGCTGATCCGATTAACTTCTGAGCCACTGTACAACCCCTCCTGACACAAAACGCAGCAAATACATTCAACACAGTGCATATAACAGAGTATGTTGCTTGTATTATGTGAGAAAATTCTTTAGTATGTAAAAGAGACTTAGGTAATAACTAAAGAATACGAATTGGGGATATGTGATTTGCTAGAAGTCTAGAAAAGAGCTAACTGCAACTGGCAAACACTGATGAAGAGAGAACGTATTAGACAAAGGGTGGGGTATTAAAAAAATGAATGGACACACCAATAATCCATCTTGATAAAGTCTGTAATAGGCAAAATGCGTTGATGATGTTTGGACTGTAATACATTGACATATTGAAATAATCCATAAGATACTCCGCAAAGAATTTTGTATCTGACATTTGGATTGCTGTACACGTAAGACGTACTAGGTTGACTAGGATAGCCAGATAATAATTAATTTGACAATACATAGTGACAATATCAGTAAACGGCATTTGTGTATTGCTGTGCTATCAGATAGCTGATTGGTGAGTTGGGATGTCACATGATGAGTAACGACCCGGACGGCAAAATTCCTAATACAGAGGAGCCAAGAACAAAGAAAGGTTGGCCACACCATGCTGGAAAAAAACCAGATCACTGTCAATCAAAAAAAAGAGTGAATTCAAGCATGAAACCGGCATGTGGATAATGCCTTGGTAAAGACATACCGATTGGATACTAATAAGTAAAAATTGCAGTATTAGAATTTCTGAAACACTGCATGAGAGAACATCTTAACCCTTTAAGGACACAGCTTTCAGTTTGCTCAATTGTTTTATGACGGAAAAATTCCGTCATATGTCCTTAAGAGGTTAATTTAAAACAAAGAATTTGATTCCAGTTTTTCTTATTGAGTTTATATATAGTTTTATGGAACCTGATATGACTTTTTCTTCATCAGATCAATCACAATGTAAAAGATAATACCATTTCCTTATTGGAAACATAGTATAACGGATCTGAGCAGATATCAGAAAAATCAGCTATAGGATGCATGGACAATTTTGACAGCAGTGACCACAATCCACCCGACCACAAGATATTGACTAAATATTATCCTCAAAATGGGCACCAAGAATTTAACAGCCAAAGGCACTTGATAAATGCTCATCACCCACATCAAACGGTAACACGTAGGCCATCCATCTGCACATGATTGGAACCAGAAAAACAAGATACCCCAGACAATTGCAAACATGGTGGTGGATTTTTTTGATGATGATAGACTGGCAACAAAATATAAATTATACTGAATACATCAACATCATTATCATCAATACAGTATATAAAGGTAAAAATAGGAATATAGCATATCTACAATATATCACCAGCTGCAAAATCAATATGCTGTAGATTTTAATACCAATTTATACTTACAAGTAAATAACAGTAAAATTTAGGGTTGTTGTCAGCGCACAGCGATGACATCATTGTCATATGCCGCGATTGCCGCTGATGCCACTCTGGGTAACACCTGTGTGTCCATCTTGGCTCGAACCTGCCCCTTTGTTAGTTCCTCCTTTGCTTACTTTTGATGGTTTGCCTTTGTGTTCTCATGGGTTCTATATTTACTTACTGTGAAAGATTGGACTGCCTGTGCCTGCCTGTTTGTTACTGTAAAAGATTGGACTGCCTGCCTGTTACTGAATCCTGCATGGTCTAGTGACCATTTTCCGGATTAACCCTTTTGTTACTGTGAAAGATTGGACTGCCTGCCTGTTACTGAACCCTGCATTGCATATTGACCATTCTCCTGCTTAACTTCTTTGTTACTGTGAAAGATTGAACTGCCTGCCTGTTACTGAACCCAGCATTGCCTAGTGACCATTCTCCTGCTTAACCCTTTTGTTACTGTGAAGGATTTGACTGCCTGCCTGTTACTGAACCCAGCATTGCCTAGTGACCATTCTCCTGCTTAACCCTTTTGTTACTGTGAAGGATTTGACTGCCTGCCTGTTACTGAACCCAGCATTGCCTAGTGACCATTCTCCTGCTTAACCCTTTTGTTACTGTGAAACTTTGGACTGCCTGTCAGTTACTGAACTCTGCATTGCCCTGTCACCATTCCTTGGATTCTCAGTAAGATTGAACTGCCTGCTCATTTTGTTCGTGCACTCACTGGTGAGCATTCCTTTTACTTAGCGTCTCTCTGACTTTTTGCGGTTTTTGTATTACCTCATTCATTTGAGTCCTTAAACTTGGTTCTGGATTTTTCCTTATCTTTCCACTTGATGCTGTGATAAGAAGACTACTGGCAAGGATTGGTCTGATAAGGAAATATTCCACGGACATCACAGAAACACTAACTAGGTTATATTGCATATTGTCTATTTTACCAATTTTTTTGATTGGCTGTGGAGGCAGGCAATAGAGATGTGATTTAGGATCAAAACAATCTGTCATTTTATGCTGCACAGTTGTTTGACATCCATTATGGTGTTTGTTGATTGACATCCATTATCGGTGGTCCAGGGTGCCATTGTTGGAAAATAGTGATTGTATCTTGTGACAGTTATCAAGCTTGGCTGTGTTTGATTTAAAAAGATTGTTATCACTTTGTTAAAAAAAAGGCCAATCTGAAAAAAATTGAATCAACTTCAAACTTAGACAGCAAACAACTCATTGACTAATGCTGTACAATGTGTAACAGACAGTAAAATACTAAAAGGATATAAGAAAGTAATATAAACGTGTAATGTAATTAGATGTAGTATTCAGTGAATGTTTATTCTTGCTGCAATTATTTTAGCTTGTTTACAATTTCATGTTTATTAGATTTAGAACTGTCTGCCATAGTCCATTATGGAAATAAGCTTGCTCCCTCTAAATCATATCTTAGATGCTACTGTCTGTTATGTGCTTTGTGATGAATGGGTACAGCAAGATAAATTAGTATTTAAAACTGTATTGAAAGATAATAGCTATCTTTCCTGTCCTTGCTGTCTGCTATTGATATAGCATTATTTAGCTTAGTACCCTAGTAGCGAAAGCAGATGCTCCATATGCTTTGTCAGAATATTTTGTAACTTTCCAGAAAATGTGCCCCCTCCAAAAATGGTTTGCAGCATAGAAATGTAGAGAGTTAAGAGACAGATATTCATATGAAGTTGAATACAAAGCTAGGGAAATGAAACAATGCTATGTGGTTACAGGTATTAGATGTATTTATGTGATTTTTTTATAATTGAAGAAAATCATGCATTATTTATATCATCATCATCATCATCATTATTTTATGGAATAATTTTAAGTAGAATGGGAGGTCTGGCTCCAATTCATCCCAATGAGGTTGAGGTCAGGGCTCCACACCAAACTTGTGAAATCCTGTCTTCATCAACCTCTTTTTGTGCGCAGGGGCACAGTCATGATGAAACAGGAAAGGGCCTCCTAAATGTTGCCACAAAGTTGGAAACACCCAATTGTTTATAATGTCTTTGTATTATGTAGCATTAAGATGACCCTTTACTGGAGCTAAGGGCCAAGCCCAATTCCTGAAAACAGCCCCAAGTAGGTATAATGCATTCTGGAAGATAGCGTTCTCCTGGCATCCACCACATCCAGATTCTTTCATCAGAGTGACAGATAATGAAGCAGGATTCATCACTCCAGAGAACAGGTTTCCACTGCTTCAGTGTCCAGTGGGCTTTACACCACTCCAGCCGACACAGGCCAGGCATTGTGTATGTTTATGTGAGGCTTAATGACAGGCAAATCTTCACCAACAGATGCCTTCCTATATTTATTAACTCCTAGTACCATATTAAAAACAGCAAAATGCTCTCTAGACTAATTTTAAGAAGAACTGCAACCGCTTTATTCTGGGAAGATCAATATTAAAAACAGTAACCCCTAAGAGGGTCAAATTCTAGCTGAATATAGCTTAAAGGGACACTGAACCCAAATGTTTTATTTTGTGATTTAGATAGAGCATGCAATTTTTTTTTTTAACCATTTTTTTTATATCCAACAATGAATACAAGTTCCATGAAAACAAGAAGCCACACTCTTACAGTTCATAAACAAGAAACAATGGGAAGAAAATAATAATTGCCAACCAAAATTGCATATTACCCGTCATATACTTAATCGGTTAAACCTAAGCCATCTGACTATCTTCATATTACTCATTGTTGGGTTGTTTTATTTATATATTTTTTTTAAAGAAAAACAAAATAAAAATATTTTTTTTTTTTTAAAAAAAAAAACTACCAAAAACTGGTAAACCAGAAACCAAACCGAACCAAAACAAAACAAAACAAAACAAAAAAAAAGGGGGGGGGGGGCTGGAAGGGGGAAGAAGGGAAGGAAGGAAAGGGAAAATTGAAGGGAAGGAGAAACCCGGTTCTCTCGGACCTCCTCTAACTCACCAAATACCCAATAATATTAACTCCGAATTCTTAAATGGAGAAATTAAGTAATCGATTTCTCTCTCCGGGAAAATCTTAATAAATGGTGCCCATTTATCAAAAAATTTCTTTACATTAGGTTCATTATCTATAGTAGTATTTTTCTGTTCTAAGACACATTGTTTCTTTAGGTGATCCCTGATTTCAGCAATAGTTGGTACCGCCCTCAGCTTCAATTTCTTGCAAACCAGATATCTGGTGGCTAAGATAGATAGGTTGACTAATTTCTCATTAGGCTGCCGCCCTTCTTCCGATTTTAGACAAAATATAATCTGGAACAATGAAAGAGCTATTCGTTCAATTTTAAGTTTATTCTTAAGCCAGTATTCCAGCTTACTCCATACATTTCTCACTCTAGGGCATTATCAAAACATATGAATTATATTAGCAGCAGAGTAAGAACATTTGGGGCATTTATTAAATTGATGATTTCGGACTCTGAGGCCTCTTTCCGGGGTGAAATATGCCATATGCAAAAGTTTCAAATGAGCATCTCACCAATTGGATGAAGAAGTCGTTTTTATTACTTTGTTAACTGAAAATTGAATAGTTTTCGAGTCAATGTTACTATGCGGAATTAAAGTGTCCCAGGACCCAGCCAGCTTCTCTAATATCGGGGTGGCCTTCTTAAGATTCAATGTATAATAACATGGGGCAATAGACATGGAAAATGTTTTGGTTATTGTTAACCAGGTTTCTAAGCTTCCCAAGGTCCAGTTCCATCCAATCTTATGTATAAGCTCTGTAATATAGTGTCTTATCTGTAAATATGCATAAAAATCTTTGTTTAACAGATTAAATTCAATCCGCAGCTCCTCAAAAGATTTAACACATTTTTTCTCCTGGTCGATAAAGTAGATAACCCTATCCAGCCCCCTGTTATACCATCTATTAAAAATAACTGAATCCAGACCTGGTTGAAAATTCGGATTTCTAGTTAAAGGAAGATGTTTTGATACCATAGGACATATGGAAAGAAATTTGGATATTTTGAACCAAGCTTTAATTGGGTTTAAGATAGATATAAGTTCCTTTATGCTTCTGGGGAGATCTTTAGGATCCGTATGTGCCAGAGCTATTGGAGAATATGGATCACATACATTCAGTTCAAGGTCATTATTTAAGACATAGTACTTGGTAGAAAACCAGTCCGCTATTATGCGGGCCAAGAAACAAAGATTATAAAATCTTAAATTCGGCAGTGCCAATCCTCCCAACTCTCTTGGCACCATTAATTTAGGGAGGGCTATTTTGGCCCTCTTCCTCTGCCATATAAATTGCCTGATTGATGAATTCATTGAATGTATATCTTTCTCAAATAAGATTAATGGGACATTCTGTAAAATATAAAGCAGTTTTGGGAGAAGAGTCATTTTAAATAGGGCTGATCGGCCAGATATTGAAAGTGGTAGATTTTGCCAGACCATAAGCCTTTCGTTGATAAACCTTAACATTGGGGTTATGTTCATCTTATACAGATCTTTTAAATTAATTGGTATTTTAATTCCCAAATATTTCAATGAATCCGATACCACTCTAAAGGGTAAGTCTGTCTTGCTGGTCTTGTTTTTCCTGAGCCAGATTAGTTCCGATTTCATCACATTTACTTTGTATCCTGAGAATACCCCAAAATGGTCAGTAATCTGCAGGAGTTTTGGGATATTTTGTGCTGTATTAGATATATATATAAGTAGGTCATCTGCATATAATCCAACTTTCATTTCATGACTCCTAATTTTTATGCCCTCCAATGAGCTCCTGATCCTAATTGCTAAAGGTTCTATAGCCAAGTCAAAAAGGAGCGGGGAGAGAGGACAGCCCTGATGAGTGCCCCTCTTTAATGTAATTGGGGGGGAGATATCGTTGTTAATAATCAAACTTGTGAAAGAGTGACTATAGAGGTTCTCCACAAATTTAGGGAAATTACCTTCAATCCCAAACCTTGCTAATGAAAAAATTAGATGTTTATGAACTACCAAGTCAAAAGCTTTTTCCGCATCAATTGACAAAATGGCCAGGTCCGGGGAGTCCTCTCCCCCCGCCCCATGTGTGGACTTTTTCTGAACATATTCCATAGTCAGAAGTAACTCCCTAATCTTTGCAGATGAATTACGATTATTAAGAAAACCAGCTTGGTCCGGATGGATTACTGCAGATAGAATAGACTGAAGTCTAATTGCTAAAATGGAGGAGAGGATTTTATAATCTGAGTTTAACAATGCAATTGGTCTGTAGGACTCCTTGCATGTAGGGTCCTTCCCCTCTTTTAAAATCAGAGTGGTTAGAGAGGACGCGAAAGAAGACGTAGGCTGTTTGTGATGAATAAAGATATCATTATAAAGGTTAGCTAAGTAAGAAACTATCTCTGAAGATAAGATTTTATAAAATTAATTGGGCAATCTATCCGGTCCAGCTGCCTTGTTCAAGGAAAGTTTAGAGATTGTTTTTTCAATTTCTTCTGGTGTAATGGGGGCATTGAGTCTAGCGGCCTCTTCAGAGGTAACCATAGGAAAGATAATTTTACTATAGAATTCGGTCGCTTTGTCTATGTCAAACTCCGTATTGGTGTAAAGTTGTTGATAGTATTGGTGGAACGTATTTGTAATTTCATCAGAGTTAGAGAGATATTTCTCATTATGTTGGATTTTGTCGATATTGGATTTTTTGTTTTCGCTTTTGATTAATTTAGATAACATTTTACCAGACTTATTACCAAATTTATGCAGTTTAGCTTGCAATCTAAGCTCTTTATATGTTTCCTGAGTTAAATAAAAGGTATCTCTTGCAGCTTTAGTTCGTATGTACCTTGCCCAGTTTAGGGGAATTCTTTCCAATAAATAGATGTTATAGGCGTTAATCAAAGAATTATAGACTTCCTTTTCTCTTGCTTTTTTTTTTTTATTTTGAATAATGGAATATGCGATTATTTCTCCTCTGAGGACTGCCTTAGCAGTTTCCTAGAAGATATCTGTATGATCCACATAGATAATATTAAGTTGAGCATAATCCTTGAATTTATTCCTGAGCCACTGTTTAAACTTCAGATCAGTAAAAAGATAGTAAGGAAAAAAGAATCGCAAGGTCTTTGGTCTAGATTGTGCCAGGTTAAATTCAAGAGAAACGGGCCCATGGTCCGACAAGAAAATTGGCATTATCTCAGATTTAATCTTTGTGGAACTCATGTGATCACTAATCAAAAATAGATCGATCCTGGATAAGGTTTTGTGAGCCTTGGATAGGCAAGTGAAATCTTGGATGTCAGGGTTCTGATATCTCCAAATATCTCGCAAGGAGAGAATCTGTTTAATCTTTTTAATCAATTTAAAGTCAAGATTATCCTTCTTCTGTTTCAAATGCTTAGTGTCTTTTCTGAGTCTATCTATAGGACATTGGGGGGCCATATTAAAGTCCCCCCCCAAAATTAGGTGGCCTTCCACACAAGAAAGGAGTCTCGTTTGTAATAAGTCCCAGAATTCAGGGTCAGTCTTATTCGGGCCGTAGACATTACAAATTGTATATTTTGCCTGACCTATTTTCACTTTAACTACAACATATCTCCCCCCGGGATCGGCCTCAAAGTGTAAAATCTCAGCTTGGATTTTTTTGCCTATAAGTAGTGCAACTCCCCTTTTCTTCCCTAGACTCGGTGCTGCATAGACTTCTTTTACGCAGGATGATTTTAATTTTAATGACTCCTCTAAGCTTAAATGAGTTTCCTGTATTAGACCAATATCTGTCTGGGCCTTCCGCAAATGTGATAAGATTGCTTTACGTTTAATGGGGGAGGAAATTCCTCCTACATTCCAGGATACAATTTTAAAATTATCAAGTTGTAGACTATATTTATGTATCTAGGGTCTTAAAAAGATTCTCCGCAATTTGAGGATCATCAATAATATGTGTTGTCCCCTTTATTACCACTTTCAATTTTGAGGGATAGATAAGGGCCGCCCTACACTCTTGTTGAATAAATTTAGAACAAATTGGGGCCAACTCTCTTCTCTTTAAGGCTGTGTCTGCCGCAAAGTCCTGAAAAATCAAAATTCTACTATCCTCTATTGTAATTGGTTGATTCTTCCGATAATGCTGCAGTAGAAGATCTTTATCTTTGTAGTTAAGTAATCTTACAATTATAGGCCGGGATGTACTGCTATTGTTACTGTCAGATCGTGGAGGACCTAATCTGTGGGCTCTTTCAACTATAATCAATGGATGTGTAGAAGGAATATTTAGAGCTTTAGTAAGTGTATGAGATATAAAGGTATCAAGGTTTTAAAAAATTTTATTTTCAGGGAGACCTATTATTCTTAAGTTATTCCGTCTAGAACGGTTTTCGAGGTCCTCTACCCTGTCCATCAATTTTTGTATTGTTTTAGCTGAGGTCTCAATTTTGGTACTATGTATGGTTGCTTGGTCTTCTAGGTCCGAGACCCTCTGTTTTACTTCTTGCAGTCTACCCGAGAACTGCCTCACTTCTTGAGTTAAAGAGGAAATATCTATCTTAATATCAGTTTTAAGTAATTCAAATTTAGGGGCAAGTGCCTCCGTGATATTAGTCATCAATGTATGCATATTAAGATTTTCTGGTAATACTGTCACGTTAATAGGGTTTATTTGTTCAGTGGCTGGGTCCAGCACACTCTTTAATTTCCTGTCTTTGTGCCTTCCTGTCATATTTGGGGAAGGAATTTTTGGGGAGTTAGAAAGGAATTTGTCCATGTACCACGTGGATGTGAGTGAAAATCAGGTGCCACACACACATTAAAAAAAAAAAAAAAAAAAGGGGGGGGAGTGAATTTGTGGGTAACGAATTGGTTGTGAGGGGAAATGAAGCTGTGCCAGTGGAGGGAGAGTGAGGAAGTGGGGGGAGTGTCTAGGGGCTCCGAGAGCCTAGCAGTGCAAGGGGTACAAGGCCCGTTGAGTGAATAAGAGAGTTAGTTAGATTATAGTATGTGCAAGACAAGAAAGCATAAAATTGATAATTATAATTTATAGTGAACAGTGAGAGAGAAAAAAAAATTATGGTGGTAACAAGGAGTATTTCTCTCCAAATCCCCTGGATCCAAGCCACGGTTTTTTCCTTTCCTTTTTTTTTTTCTAGTATTTAATTTACAATGATATTTGTCCTCTATTAGAATTAACCACCAATCCTAGTTTAACCAGGGTTGGCAGTTATTCTTTCGGGGGAGAAGGTATCCCTGATATTATTACTGTCTAGGCGTGGAGAGCCTATTCTGTGAACTCTTCCAGCTATAGTGTTTAAAAGGATATACCTTTCTCCAGAAAAGTAAAGTAAGGTCTACTTTTTTTCTTTTTATAGGATATTGATTTTGAGGCTAAAGAACCTAGTTAATAGTGTACCCCAATATTCTATTTTTAAGGGTAATAGGAGTATAGAAAGATTTTTTTTTTTTTATTATATCAGATTAAGTTCCGGAAGCAATCAACTTAGTTTCAAATTTTTAAATTTGAACACAGACACAAATAGGTGCAAGGAGTAGGGAAATAGATTACAAAAAATGCGCCAAGCTCCTTTCACTTTTACTAACAATAAGAAGGCGACATTTTAATGCGTTCGAGTTTTACCCAAGTTGATACTAGATTACTTTAACAGGTATCTTGGTTTTAGAACAATTGCGTCTGTAAATTGAAACTGCCAATAAGCTTACTTCTTTAGAAAATTATATGTTGAACCAAAGAAAGACTATGTATAGCTTCCTGAGACTAGTTAAATGTTTGCACCTTTAGTTTTAAATAAGATACCTAGTTTTTGTTAATGGCTATATCTAGTTATATTAGCCTAAAAAAAGTTTAATAACTTCTTCTATGTTTTTCTAACCTCCCAAGCAAGGTCTAAATATGAAAAGAAATCAGGACAGGAAAAACAGCAAAGTCAATTCTTAAATCAGTACTGACTATCTAACAAAATAGTTCGAGCATTTTTACCCATATCGTTTGATTTTTTATGTTTAAATTTTAGAGATTAGGCCCAGAACCTTGACAATGTAAGAAAGTTTAGTGACTAATGGGTCATAGCTTATGGTACAATTTTTCAACAGTCACTCTTCTCTTTAGACTCAGAAGAAGAAGTTGTAGCTTAAACCTGCTTAACAGTAAATGGCCTTGATGTGATAAACTATACCATATACAACCAGGACTAAGTCCCCCAGACCCTTTTCATATCAATTGCAGTAATAAGTCTTAGAGATCCAAAATACATAGATTTTGTAGCCCAGCAAGAACAGAGAGAGGTAACCTGCAAAGATCTCTTGTATATGATCAGAAACAAACCTAGAACACTAGGCTCAGTGTGTCAAGTAATTTTACAACAGATCTGCAACTATGTAAAGTAAGTGGTTATTGGTAGGTCTGTAAATATTATAACAGAAAAAACCATCTTATACATAATAGTCCAGAACAAACACAAAAAAGGGGAGATGCTGCAACTTATAAATGCACTACTTAAATGTGCTTGCCCCTTTCAGTACTTTTGGTGATGGTATTAGGACTTACGGCCTTCTTGGCATCTTTTATGTACAGGGGTCTTTTTACATAGACATATTGTAGGAGAGATTGTAACGCCAACAGTGAAGAAGAAACAGTCTCAGAAATCAAAAAGAGAAAAAGTAAAAAAAAAAAAAGAGACAACGTTCTTGATGTAATTTTCCTTATTCTCTCTCCCCCTTCTCCTTTTCCTGAAAATGGGTTTTCTTTTCAGGAAAGAGGGGGGTATCAACGGCACTGCTATGCAAGTATTTCTTTGATACTCTATATTTCTTTTTAACCCTGTATCGCTATTAGTGAAGTATGGGAACTGTTCCCTTTCAAATTTAGTTAGCTAGGATAGGTGCTATGTAGTATTCAACATATGAAATATATAGTAGAGAAAGGCTCTTACTAGACAGACTACATGTTTAGCACTCAAAGGGTTAATATAGGGTACATCAATAAGTAATAAAAAGACTCTATTACATGAGGCAAATCAGAGTTGCTGATAATTGAGTGAGTGTACGTGCTTTACGTTAAAACATAACTTTTATTAAATCAAAATTAATATATAAAATACTGGAAAGTTACTTTAAAAACACACTCAGACGCTGAGAATTATTGAACAGCCTGATCACGGTGAGTTCAATGTAGTAAGGTAGGTAATATATTGTGCTTAAACAACTACTTGAGTTAGATTGTATCAACTTATTTCATATTGATACAGTCTTTAGTAAAAAGGTTTTAACTCAACTAGTTTGTTAGAAATAAAAGGATACTTTGTTTTATTTATTAATTGTGATTTTTGTAAAGCTTCTTAAATTTGTTATTAAACACAAGAGCCACTGAATAATGTGGAGTTGCAATGTATCAATATAGCTCTAATATTCAGGTTTGACCCAATAGTAGCTTGTGTGGGTGTTATACCCTATGTACTTGAAATGAGCTGATAAATATGCAATGCACCCAGTTTGAAGCTACTAGTCACTTAGTATTAATACATGGGGGATTAACCCCTGGTTTAAATATTTGGATATCAGTCTAATGCTCACTGGTTTTGTACATATACAATTTGCAGACTATTCCAGTTCAGCTGGAAACTCTGGGTTTATATATCGTTCAAAACATTGACAGTACCACAAACTTATCATAAACTTGTGTGTTAGGCGTAGCAGTTGTGCACATATATATGGGAGCAATATCCGTTTATTATATTAAGAGCTCAACACAGCTAATTTGATCTGCCTCTTGTGCTGTGAGTGTGTTAACCCACCAGCTTATCATGAACTTATGTGTTTGGCGTAACAGTTGTACACATATGTATAGGAACAATATCCGTTCGTGATACTGAAAGCTCAACACAGCTGATTTGATCTTTCTCATACGCTGTGAGTATGTTTTACCCGCTGTGCATGTGAATAGATTAAAGCTCTTAGTTGTATTAGCCCTTAACCGTTACTCATTAAAGTTTTGTAAGTGTGGTTATACTGTTATTAAACATAGAGTTATGAACAGTGGTTGCTAATTGTGTAGCGATATCAATCAAAGGTTAAACCCCCTGCCCAATGTTAAACTCTAATAGTGATAATATATGAGCCCCACTGATATGTGGATAGAGCTGGTTACCGGTACATGTATTAACTCCTTCCTATTGTTTAGTAAAGCTATCCGCATATAGTCTGCCATCAGCGTTGTCCATTATATAAAGCAAATGGTTGTGTAGAATGATAGCTTATTTCACTATCATTTCAAATACAAGTGAGCCCCACTTCCAAATATTAAGCTTAAATATCGATTAAAAAATAATCTCCACTGCTAAAAGTTTAGCATATACGGTTAAATGCTATCTTAATATCCCAGTAGCTCAGTACCTACAATCACAAATTGGTAAATGTATCTGATCAGGTCTAACATTTCAACATTATAGTATTCTGAGGCTTAATCTAAAAATACAGGAGCTCCAGGACTCCTCACCATTTCCCTAACGTCCTTTTTACATAGACATATTGTAGGAGAGATTGTAACGCCAACAGTGAAGAAGAAACAGTCTCAGAAATCAAAAAGAGAAAAAGTAAAAAAAAAAAAAAGAGACAACGTTCTTGATGTAATTTTCCTTATTCTCTCTCCCCCTTCTCCTTTTCCTGAAAACGGGTTTTCTTTTCAGTTTATATTCTCAAGAAGGAAAACAGTCTTATTTTTCTTTGAAGTCCCCTGATAGTTAGTAGTGTTGAATTTTACCCCTTCTGTGTATAACTAACAATGGGGCTCCAGGCCAGCATCTAACAACCTTGAGACCTGTATTTCCCAGTTTAGTCTCCCAGTCAGGATACAAGACTCTATTTTCCCCCTTAGTGGGGTGTGCGTCTAAGACCATAGATAATATGGCAAAACTCACCCCTGCTCCCGTAGTCTAGCCACTCACCGCTCCCGCCGTCTTGGTCCAGACCCCCGCCAAGGGGAGTCAGTCAGAAAGGCAGATTTTCTTCAGGAACTCCTGCTCCACTGCGGTATGTATCAGCTTGCACCTCACGCAACAACGGTGGGAGGGGAGAGAGCAGCGCTCCACTGGGAGCCCACGTCGGCAAAGGGGGAACCTCCAACAGGACGCCAACAAGCGAGGTTGAACCCGTCTCCCTCCCATGCAGCACCGGTGGGGGAGGGGGCAGGGCGGCCACCGATCAACGGGCCCAGCCAACCGGGGAAGATCACTTCCAGACGATGCAGCAGGTGAGGCTATGAATGGTCCTGATGGATTCGAGCCTTGAAAGTGTATGAACTGGGGGAGCGGGGGGCAGACCCGGGGAGGGGGGTCCAAACCAAAAGGCAGGTCACCTCGGGGGGAGTAGAAAAAGCCGGTATTTAGAATCTCGCTTTGTTTAGGTTAGATAGTCTGTAGGTATGCTGGAATACATTCTGGCAGGGGATAACAAGTATATCCAGTGGGATGACAGGCCACTGGTAGTGGTTCCAGAGGCGATTCTGTTGTCTATCCAAAGAAAGCAGCCTCAAGGGTTGAGGCAAGGCGCAAGGGGTTTCTCCGCAAAAAGCTGTGGGACTGGAGGTGCGAGCTGAGCAACACCTGTCGAGCTCCTCCTCCACCAGAACCTCTAGAGCATGCAATTTTAAGCAACTTTCTAATTTACTCCTATTATCAATTTTTCTTTGTTCTCTTGTTATCTTTATTTGAAAAAGAAGGCATCTAAGCTATTTGTTTGGCTCAGAAGCCTGGAAAGCACTTGTTCATTGGTGGATGAATTTATCCACCAATCAGTAAGAACAACCCAGGTTGTTCACCAAAAATGTGCCGGCATCTAAAGAGAATACCAAGAGAATGAAGAAAATTTGATAATAGGAGTAAATTAGAAAGTTGCTTAAAATTGCATGCTCTATCTGAATCACGAAAGAAAAAAAATTGGGTTCAGTGTCCCTTTAACTTTATAGACAATATTATCCATATTCTTTTGATATAACTTAGTAAATCCCTGAAAGTGATAAGTTGAAGATTGGTTTCAGCAAAGGTACTAAATCGTTACCAAATAAGTTATACATAACATATATAAGAGAATATATGATTAAATACCTAACCACATGCAACTTTATTTTTTGGTACAAATCATCTCCATCTTATTTACCACCATGCACATATTCAATACCTGCAAAATTAAGATCTTGCAACTTTGAGTTACAACATTCTTTAAAACAATGTGCAACACTATTGGACATATGCAGTGTTTATTGCTTTTATAGCATCCTTATGATCCCTTATTGTTGCTTTCAACTCTCTATAGCTTCAGCCTCTATAAAGCTTAGGGCATGTTGATTTAAGTAGATATACAACACCCTCTCTATTATAACTGATTCATTTCCTAATCAAATTGGCAATTATATTTTGAGATTAACCATACTGGTTGTCAGTTACTTCCTTACGAGAAAATAAAGTCTGAACAACATTTTCCTTTACAGGATACTACCAAATAATATTATCTGGGTGTGATCTTTTAACTCTTAGATAAATAACATAGACCAAAAAACAAGAAGGTATTCACCACTAAGCTAGATGTATGTATACGTATGTATTGGTCAGAGGTTTCCCACATTTTTTTCTCTGGGTTTTTCTTTGAGTACATTACTAGCTGCACTATTTCATTTTCATTCTATCTATAGCACCATAAGAACTCCATATAAATTAATTCAAACACAATGTGCGTCAATAAACATTTTTCAAGATTACCAGTTTATGCTCAAAGTAAGATATAATATACACATTTTTTACATTCAGCCCTGATCTTGTGTGACACCACCTGCAGGAGGTATTATAACCAATGACATCTATAAGCAAATTATTCCCCTCCATGGCCTTTTGCTCTTTATTTCCAAACACCAACTTGAGCCATTGTTTCATGACACTGAGCCACTGTTTTTTAATCAACCTGAAACACATGTGTAAAACAAGCCACTTTCTCCTGCTGTACATTTTGCCACATATATTATTTTGCTTGGGGTATTTATTTGTTTGCCACCCCAGATCATTTTCTTCAGATGCCCATGGTTGAAACAAACCCTGGTTATGAAACACTAATAAATTATATGAACACATAGCAATCATATTGAAAAGGAATAGTTAAATTAGGGTAACAAATAGATTTAGTACCCAAGAGCATGATGTCCTGCTATAAGTTCCCTACAACGAACGCATCTGATTATGCTTTATGATAGAAGAGAAAAAGAAAAGGACGCCTCATAGTGTAGCCATTCAATGGTATGATGTAGTGATATTTATAAAAATATACTCACAATATGAGAAGGCAAAGAAAATGCCTAGGAATGCGGTCTGAGAACTTGCAGTGTCCCAGCAAACTGTACACCGAGATGGGCTTCTCCTTCCAGAATCAATGCAGGATTCAGAAATCTATGATGGAAAGGATAGACGGGCGACTCCTAGTGCAAATCAGTGAGGTATTCTTAACCCGTGTAACCACCCTGAAGCATAAGAGTACTCACGTTTAGAAAAGCACCCAATGGTGCAAATGACACAAACTAGACTATTGTAGTGGCCCAGTGCACATAACCATTGGTCTCCCAGGTGTGTTGGCTCCAAGATATCTTTGGTATGCAAAAAGTGGCAATCATTTCAAAGAGACTCCAAAAAGTGCGGAGCTCACTTGGGTACCCTGTGAAAATGCAGCGGGTAAAGCGACAGTTAGATTCAGCGCTGCAGTATGCCTGGAACCTGTGGCATCTACACAAGGAACCCAAGTGAGCTCCGCACTTTTTGGAGTCTCTTTGAAACAATTGCCACTTTTTGCATACCAAAGATATCTTGGAGCCAACACACCTGGGAGACCAATGGTTATCTGCACTGGGTCACTATAATAGTCCAGTTTGTGCCATTTGCACCATTGGGTGCTTTTCTAAACATGAGTACCCTTATGCTTCAGGGTGGTTACACAGGTTAAGAATACCTCACTCATTTGCACTAGGAGTCACCCTTCTATCCTTTCCATCATATGACTATGCTTTATGTTCCTTATGTTATTAGAAAACTACAGACTTGCTGAAACAGATCAGCAAGAGTGCAGATCTACTGGTAAGCTATAATTAAATCAGAATGGCCTTACATGTACTTCATTAACAGTATGCAAACTCCCAGATTTTCTGAAAGTCACCCAAATCTAAAAATAAAACTTAGGTGCCCTTCCAAAAAGCAGTAGGTTAGGGAAACTCTGCCATCTTTTAACAGTAGATATTAGGAAAAATTATGTTACGCAACTTTGCACCTATTGGAAATTAAGCAATAGTTTAGTTGCATTTTTTTGTTTACCAACATTTGGCAGAAATAACCTTTACGATTCATGTGATATTTAATTCAGCTGAATGACATCACTTTGGGTGATTATATTGTTTTTTATTTCCTCCTCCTGAAAGATGTGGGAGTCTGAACAGGTGCAGTGATATAAATTATTTGGAATTGTAGAAATATTACAAAGATGACTTAATTTGGCAGAATAAAATTCTGGAGGCTGACAATGTTTCATTTCTTAATAAATGCTCCCAAAACAAACATATTCTAAATATACTCCATGTATGTGATACACAATGTTGTATTTTGCTAATGAGTTGTAATGTTATATTCATTAACTACTTTTTTTCATGGTACATAAATCAATATAACATTTTACTACACTTTTTATTGTAACAATACGACTGCAGCTTTATACGTATACAGCAAGTGTATACTTTTATACAGGAAGTTGCATATTTTTATGTTTTGTCATTTTGAAATGAATCTTATCATGACAAAACCTTACATAAACCTTTTTATATATACATTCCTTAGTCTTAATATTTTATTGACCTACTATGAAAGCTTGTTAATTCTATATAATATCTTGTTGCTGACAGAGATACACTTAAAAATAGAAAACAATGTCTGTGACATTTTTTTATTTTTGTTTAGAAAAATTGCTATTGCATGGTTATGATAGAAGAACAGGGTTCTTAACAACACACACACACACACACACATATATATATATATATATATATATTGTATATGTATATATTGTATATGTATATATATTGTATATGTATATATATTGTATATGTATATATATTGTATATGTATATATATATATATATATATATATTTTTTTTTTTAATTAGTGAATTAGTTTAAATGGTGTACTTCAATTTAATAGACCAGTACGTTTAGTATCTGAATATATGCTCAAAGCCCAGAAGAATATAGTTGACTTTACTTATAACAACAGTTTATAATGCTTATGACCCCAAAAGAAGGAAATGGATATTGTAAAGTGAAATCTAAACACTTTCCTTAAACAGTGAGTCTGGTTTACAGGGGGCATACAGAGAGGTACAATATTATGCTGGTGGAGTGATGTTACTATAGACTACAGGGCCCAAATGAGCCCCCTAAAGGTGTGGGCCTGGTTTTAAGATGAGACCTCTGGGACCTCTAGCTGGAAGGGTTAATGTTCTGAAATCTGACGTTGGTATGGATGCCTAAAGTTGGCTTTTTCTCTTGTTTGCAAGATCATTGACTTGTGTTTTGAGGGTGAACTGTTCTTTACTATTTCATTAAAACTGATATACTTCAGGTAATTAAAGTATATTGAGCCATTGGAGCACATTTGTATTGTTTCTTTGTTTTTAAGATGTGTTAAATGTTAAGAGGGGATTTGAAAGTAGCTGGGGAGATGTGGTATACTGTTACTTTAAGAGAAGACACCCTGGAACTAGGAGGGAACTCTGTGGTCAGTAGCCATCTTCTTTATGTTAGTTTCTCTGTTCAGTTGTGTGTTGTTGCTTACATCTGAGCTGAATAAAGACCTGCTCTGTGTACCTACTATCAAGTAGTGCTTATTCCTACTGCTAAATACCCACACAAGAAACATGACAGTAATTCAGACATCCCAAGTCTCCCTGAAGTTCAGGGAGTCTCCCTGATTGTAATAGTGGCTCACTTCCCCTTGCACAGGCCCTGTATTTGGTGTTAGAGACACAGCACATTTCACACAAGGAAACCAAAGACTTGAACTGCAGCTAAGCTGACCCAGGATATTAAGATAAGCGACTGAGAGAGAGACAGGGATCTTTGATCTGAAGCCTGATGTGGTTATGGAGTTTACAGAGATGCTGTATACAAGGGAGACCTTTCTGACTGTGTGCAATCTGCAGAAGATGAGTTGGCAGCCACTTAGGAGAAAGAATAATTGCTTCTCTATGAATCCGAGTAATCCTTGCCCATTGGTTAGTCTGTGACAGAGGAAATGTGCTGCCTTCATGTACAAATATGTGGTAGTTTTCTTCTGTACAGCAACACTTGGCAGCCACTATATTGTAAAGTGAAATCTAAACACTTTCCTTAAACAGTGAGTCTGGTTTACAGGGGGCATACAGAGAGGTACAATATTATGCTGGTGGAGTGATGTTACTATAGACTACAGGGCCCAAATGAGCCCCCTAAAGGTGTGGGCCTGGTTTTAAGATGAGACCTCTGGGACCTCTAGCTGGAAGGGTTAATGTTCTGAAATCTGACGTTGGTATGGGCTGGGACTGTGAGGCTGTAGGGCCTGTGGTCTGATCTAAAGCCTGAAAGAAGAATGAGAAATAGTTGTAGGACAAGTACACTTTATAGTTAAAAGAGCAACTGCATTGGCAGAGTAATGTTTCATATATTGTTTTTTTGTGTTACACTAACGCTGCTTTTAAAAAGGTTGCTGATGTTGTGCTAATGATTTTATGACTTTTTCTATATTTTAAAATGTTTTTCATTCAATAAAATACCTTTTTTAATTTTATACTGATGTCCCTTGAATGGGAGGTGGGACTCACTTGAATTGTATATATATATATATATTTATATATACATGATTATATATAAGTCTATATATATATATATATATATATATATATATATATATAATCCACAGCAAAAAAAAGATATATCTGAACCAGCTCCGTCCACAGTATAGACAATGGGTGTGATGACAATGATTAGAGAATGGAGCGCATACATTAGCATTCAGAAACATTGAAAGTTGCCATATAATATGCCAAAAGTTATAAGCGCAACCTGCATACGGCAGAGAGAAGTCAAAAAAACACAGGACGATTACTCACCACCCTTGGTAATTGGACTTCTCTGCACAACAGGACTGAGCACTTCAATGGCAGACGGTAACTCCAGTATGCACTCCTGCGATCTCTTAGCCCGGGCTCCGTGTTACATTGGGGTTTCACGTAGTACACACTCCTCCAATTGTTGCCCAATAGCGTTGCTCCTAAAAACGTCACAAAAGACAGCTGAACCACAGTAGAAAACTCGAAGGTGCCGTGCTTGACAGGGAAAGCGGTAAACTTCATAAAAGAAAAAGTGAAAGCCGGCACATCTTCATAAAAGTTAAAAAGTCATTTTATTAAGGTCACTTTAAAATTAACGCTTGTTAATTTTAAAGAAAGAGTTGCTTTCACTTTTTCTTTTGTATATATTATATTATATTTTTATATATATATATATACAGGGAGTGCAGAATTATTAGGCAAATGAGTATTTTGACCACATCATCCTCTTTATGCATGTTGTCTTACTCCAAGCTGTATAGGCTCGAAAGCCTACTACCAATTAAGCATATTAGGTGATGTGCATCTCTGTAATGAGAAGGGGTGTGGTCTAATGACATCAACACCCTATATCAGGTGTGCATAATTATTAGGCAACTTCCTTTCCTTTGGCAAAATGGGTCAAAAGAAGGACTTGACAGGCTCAGAAAAGTAAAAAATAGTGAGAAATCTTGCAGAGGGATGCAGCACTCTTAAAATTGCAAAGCTTCTGAAGCGTGATCATCGAACAATCAAGCGTTTCATTCAAAATAGTCAACAGGGTCGCAAGAAGCGTGTGGAAAAACCAAGGTGCAAAATAACTGCCCATGAACTGAGAAAAGTCAAGCGTGCAGCTGCCAAGATGCCACTTGCCACCAGTTTGGCCATATTTCAGAGCTGCAACATCACTGGAGTGCCCAAAAGCACAAGGTGTGCAATACTCAGAGACATGGCCAAGGTAAGAAAGGCTGAAAGACGACAACCACTGAACAAGACACACAAGCTGAAACGTCAAGACTGGGCCAAGAAATATCTCAAGACTGATTTTTCTAAGGTTTTATGGACTGATGAAATGAGAGTGAGTCTTGATGGGCCAGATGGATGGGCCCGTGGCTGGATTGGTAAAGGGCAGAGAGCTCCAGTCCGACTCAGACGCCAGCAAGGTGGAGGTGGAGTACTGGTTTGGGCTGGTATCATCAAAGATGAGCTTGTGGGGCCTTTTCGGGTTGAGGATGGAGTCAAGCTCAACTCCCAGTCCTACTGCCAGTTTCTGGAAGACACCTTCTTCAAGCAGTGGTACAGGAAAAAGTCTGCATCCTTCAAGAAAAACATGATTTTCATGCAGGACAATGCTCCATCACACGCGTCCAAGTACTCCACAGCGTGGCTGGCAAGAAAGGGTATAAAAGAAGAAAATCTAATGACATGGCCTCCTTGTTCACCTGATCTGAACCCCATTGAGAACCTGTGGCCCATCATCAAATGTGAGATTTACAAGGAGGGAAAACAGTACACCTCTCTGAACAGTGTCTGGGAGGCTGTGGTTGCTGCTGCACGCAATGTTGATGGTGAACAGATCAAAACACTGACAGAATCCATGGATGGCAGGCTTTTGAGTGTCCTTGCAAAGAAAGGTGGCTATATTGGTCACTGATTTGTTTTTGTTTTGTTTTTGAATGTCAGAAATGTATATTTGTGAATGTTGAGATGTTATATTGGTTTCACTGGTAAAAATAAATAATTGAAATGGGTATATATTTGTTTTTTGTTAAGTTGCCTAATAATTATGCACAGTAATAGTCACCTGCACACACAGATATCCCCCTAAAATAGCTATAACTAAAAACAAACTAAAAACTACTTCCAAAACTATTCAGCTTTGATATTAATGAGTTTTTTGGTTCATTGAGAACATGGTTGTTGTTCAATAATAAAATTAATCCTCAAAAATACAACTTGCATAATAGTTCTGCACTCCATGTATATATATATATATATATATATATATATATATATATATATATATATATATATATATATATATTTATAAATACATATACCATATTATGCTATGTGCAGAATATTGGAATGTGAAATATTTACAGTAAATACACACTATAACACTTTATTAAATATGAATATTACATATTTTCATCTACTTGACAGTAAAGGGCTCCAATGCACTTATATATATATATGTCTATACATGTGTACATATGTATGTATGTGTTTATATGTGTATATTTCTCTGTAAATACATGTAAATACACATATACATACATTAATTTATACTTATTTATTACTTATATATATATATATGTATTACTTTCAACTTGTAATATGAGTGGAAAACCCGATGTATGCAAACACCCATGACAAACCCTTTATTGCTCGTGCGTAACTGTTGGCGCATAGTTTGGCCCTATTTTTTTCTAAATTTAAAGATTTTTTTTAAAAATAACACAACCATACACAGAAGAATCCTACATGGAAGTTTTACTTTCTTGTAATTGTAAGGAATAACTGAATGAATTCGGTGACTGACTTTCCTCCATTATAGAGATCCAAAAAAATTGAAAGGTACAGACTAAAATGTAGGTCCAGGTCACTATGAAATTCTAAGAAGTCATAATTCCCTTAACTTGTGGAAAATATTAATGTACAATTCTAATGTTTTGTTCTCTGAGAAATGGTAGTCCCACACTAATTTAGCTGAGTTTATCTAAATACAGTTACAAATAGATAATAGCATTGTTTGCACTAAAGTTTGATTTTATGGTGGTTACATCATTATGTATTTTTTGTAATTTAATTTTGTATTATAATTAGCTATAGAAGAGTTAATTTCACTTTCTGCTATAAGCTTTGATTAGGAATCTGAAAAAACTGATTGATGTTGATGAAGTAATCAAAGAAAATTACACTCCGGAAATGATACCAAATCTGATAGCAAGTCTGCAAGTAGAGACATGAGACTTACATACCTCTCTTGAGTCTGTATAATTCAATTAAAATGTAAATGTTGAGATGGTAACGTAATGAAGGTATGTACCAATTTTGTGGCTGTGATATATCAGAGACATCTATGCAAATACAATATATATTTATATATTTCTGAATAAAACACATTTATATAAAAAAAACAGTTTGTTGGAATTGCAATACTAAATATTCAAATGTTTTCTCTTTCACTTTCTTTTCTATTGTTCAGCTCTCTCAGGTCCCAATGATCAAAAGTGCCATAAGGCAGAGAAATATTCAAAAGGGATCCGTTGCCATGCCGAGAAAGCCAACAAAATATTCCAAGTGGCTGACATCAGTGTTTAAATATTATAAGCAGCATCTCCATCTACAAAGGCAATGTAAATTAAATGATCCCTTTTACATATATTGAACAACAAAATAAATGTACAGTAGTCTTCACTATTAACTTACACAACCCCCCACCACAATAAGCCTTAGAATACTTAACCCCTATACCACCATTACCCCCACCACAATAAAACCCCTAACCTACTAACCGCTATACCACCACTACCCCCACCACAATAAACCCGTTAACCTATTAACCCTATACTGCCATTACTCCCACTGCAATAAACCCGCTACACTATTAACCCTCTAACCGCTATAGCCCCCCAAAATAACTCCTAACCTATTAACCCCCTAACAGTTAACCCTCTCCAAGACTCCTAATCTAAGATCTCCTAAGTTAGTCAAAATAAAAAAACACTAGTATTACAGAAAATTAAAAAACAATTACCAAAAAAAAATACATTACCAAACATGAACAAAACCCAACCAGTAAGACCTATCCTAAAACTAATGTCCCAGTAAAAAAAGCCCACCCCTAAAAACCCTAAACTAACACTAAAAGCTACTCTAAGAGAAGGGAAATTTTCAGGAAGTGCCCTAGTTGAAGTGATTAGCTCTTTTGCATAAAAAAATTCCTATACTAAAACCAAAGGAACCCCCCCCAAATTTTTTTTTTTTTTTTAAAAACTTATCCTAAAAAAATTGCCCTCAGAAGGGCATTTGTTGGGCAGTGCCCAAGTTGAAGTGATTCACTGTTTTGCATAATTAAATCCCTATACTAAAACCATAGGGACCCCCCCGAAAAAAAAAACTATTTTTTAAAAAAAAACTATCCTAAAAAAATTGCAATGACAAGGGCATTTGTCTGGCAGTGCCCAAAAGCAATCATTGCTCTTTTGAATTAAAAAAATCCCATCTTAAAAAAATCCTATGCTAAAAAACATAACTGCCAAAAAAGTATGCCCTGAAAAGGGCATAAGTGAGTTAGCTCTTTTGCCGGTCAAAAATATCTTATTCTAAAAAATAAAACTTCAGTAAAAAACCTAACTGGCAGAAAAAGTATGCTCTGAAAAGGGCATAGAAAGACCAGCAGCCAATCAACATTCTGTATGCAAATTAAAAAGCACATCACGTGACATGTTAATAACATTACAGCTCCCTTTTTATGAAATTTTAGAATATCACATTTATATTTTATATTATAGGTCCAGAATGTTTCTAGGTTTCACCATACGACCAGAATGTGTGAATTGAAAACCTGCTTTGAATGTTTCAGCATTGTCAGTGTTTTCTTTCAGTTGTTCTGGGATTGCATGAGTATTTGTGGTTGTGCTAGCTAGGGTTCTCAAATGTTGGCTTATGTGCTTCTAGTTGCGTTTCTTTATTTTCCACCAGGTGTCGTCGGTTGCAACGGAGAACTCTATCATCACTGGTGTGGATGAGGTAAGATCTTTTTGTGCCTTCAAGCTGCAGAATAGTGGCAGGCACCCACTGACCACTGGCTTGCTGAAAACAAATAGTATTTTCTTGTGTCAATGTAGACAAAGGCTGTGCAGTGCGATTATAGTAAGGTCTTTGTTTAGCTTGTCTATTTTCTCTTTTGGCCCGCACACATTTTTGATCAACTACCTGAGGCTGCAGTTGTTCACCTGTTTTAGGTAGGATAGAACGTAGACGTCTACTCATGAGCAGTTGTGGGGGAGACTTGAATCCGTCAACAGGGGTATTCCTGTGTTCCAGCAGGCTGAGGTACGGGTTCTTTCCTTCAGCTTTTGTTTTGTTTAGTATAATCTTTGCTTTTTGCACTGTGTTTTCTGCAAAACCATTGCTTTGTGGATGGTGGGGACTGGATGTTACATGTGCAAAGTCCCAATGAACTGCAAAGTTTTAAAGTCACATGATTTATATTGCGGACCATTATCTGAAATTACCTTTTCAGGTATACCATGTCTTGCAAATATAGCATTTAGCTTGCGGATTATGGTTGCTGATGTGGTTGAGTGGAGTCTTTCCAATTAAAAAAATCTGCTGTAGTAATCAACAGTGATTAAGTAGTCCTGATCATTCCACATAAAAAGATCTGTTGCGATGATTTGCCTTGGATGTTCTGGAATCTGATGAGAGATTATGGGCTCTTTAGGCTTAGACTTTCGGCGTTCTAGGTAGGTAGGGCATTATTCTACCATATCCTCAATTTGTTTGTTCAATCCTGGCCAAAATAATATGTCTATGGCCCTTTGCTTACTCCTCTCAATTCCCATATTCCCAGTGTGTAAATGCTCTAGCATGTTTGGCCTCAGCACACCTAGGACAATGATTTTCTCACCTTTGAATAGGATCCCTTTAATCTCTGAAATTTCATCTCTATGATTCCAGTATTCCACAAGGCTGGAAGGATATCTTTTCCTTATGTCAGGCCACCCAGATTTGATGATGTTTGTCAGTAGACATGTGCGATTCATTTCGGATCGATTCGGAAATTCGGCCGAATTCGTAAAATTCGGGATTCGGATCGATCCGAATTTCCGAATTAAAATAGTGCCGAATCTACCGAATAAATCCGAATTAGTTCGGATTTATTCAGATTTATTCGGTAGATTCGGATGGCCATGGATTACACTAGTATTGTACAGTATATTAGGTTATATCACTCTGCTATGGGTTACACCTAATATACAGTACATAATACTAGTCTAGACTTGAAAAACAAAAAGAAGCGGTGCTACGGGATAAACTTAAAAGTCCAAAATTACTTTATTGGTTTGTACCACAGCATGGAACAAATAAAACAAACACTTGCAAGTGCAAATTAAGAGCTTGACGCGTTTCGGCTTACGCCGTCATCAGAAGCTAGTCTAATCATACATAACACTTACCGAAATTCCGAATTTCCGAAACGAATCAGAACCGAATTGATTCGAATTCTTCTGAATTTGAATCGATCCGAACCGAAATTCTAAAAAATCTGAATCGATCCGAACTGAACCGAATCAAATTTTTTCGCCATGTACATATCTATTTGTCAGCATAATGAGTTGAGGATCCTGTTCTGTAGCTGTTCGAATGTCAGTCAATTTCCTGTCACTAATAGGGAGATTGGTTATGACTGTGTGAATCTGTGCATCCATTCCTTCATTCAGTGATTCGAGTCTGTATGGTATTGATTTCCTGGACAGGGTGTCGGCTATTGGAATATCTTTTCCTGAACGATGTACAATGTACTATTTCAATGTCATACCTCTGCAAGGGGTTTCTTCATTATGGGTATTAAAGGTTTGTGGTCAGATCAACAACAATCTTTCTGGCATAGACATACGTGTTAAAACGTTTGCATCCAAACACCACAGCATATAACTCCTTCTTAATTTAAGCATAATTTTCTTCTGTTGGTGTGAGAGATTTAGATGCATAGGCAATTGGCTTAACTTCTTGGAGTAATATGGCAACTAGGCCACTCTTTGATGCATCAACCTGCAGGCAGAGCTCTTTGCTAGGATCGTAGTAACATAGAATGGGACCAGGTTCCTTTGTAATCAGCTCTTTCATTTTATCAAATGCTTTTTTTGTGAGTTTCGTCTCATACAAACTCATTTGTAGATAAGTTTGGTGCGAACTTGGACAGATAATTAACCATACATAGGATGGTCTCCAGCTCTGACTTGTTCTTGGGAGGACACATCTTTTATGGCATTGATCTTCTCTGGATCAGGTTTGATGCCCACAATAACTTACCTCTGAGACACATATCACACTTTTCTCTGGGTTAAGGCGTACTCTTTTTTCAGGGGTTCTCTTCAGTACGGCGTGCAAGTTTGCGTCATGTTCCACTTTTATTTTTCCAAACACGAGTATGTCATCAACAATAGCTGTCACCCCCCAAACCCTTCATAAGTCTCATCAATCTTTCTCTAAAATTCATCTTGAGCTGAAATCAGTCCAAATGGTAAATGGAAAAATCTGTATCTTCCAGCCACTGTATTAAATGTTGTTAGTTTGGATGATTCTTCTGAGAGTTTGATCGCCCAGTATCACCGGATCGGTAAAATTTGTTATTGCAGGATGCCTCGGTATCAAGGCGTCCTGCAATAACCGGAAAGCAGCTGGAAGTGATCAGGATCGCTTCCAGCTGCTTTCCAAACCGAGGGCGTGCAGGCTACGTCCTTGGTCGTTAAGGGACTTTTTTTAGAGGACGTACCCTGCACATCCTCGGTCGTTAAGGGGTTAATGTCCAAGTATTATAAACATCTCTCCCTTTGTCACCTACCCAAAGAAGCAAGTAGCTGCACAAGGTTTCTTCAGACTTGTCACAGAGAGCACCAGAGAATATGAGCTGTACATGCTGGTGAAATCTCCTCCGTGCATCTGGTAAATATTTGAGTCCTAATCCATCTGTGGCATTTCACACCTGATAAATCCATTTTGCAGAAAGAAACAAGCTACTGACACCATGTATTGTTCTTGTGTAGTCTCTCAAATTAGTGCCTTACAAAGGAATAACTCAGAGAACACAGAGCTGCATCTAGTCACTAACTGTTTATTATCCTAACTGAACTTGTTACCATACAGTATATGGTGGAAACACCAGCAGCCAATCAACATTCTTTATGCAAATTAACAAACACATCACATGACATGTTAATAACATTACAGGAGGGATTCTTTTTTTAGAATATGTGCCTTTACATTGCGGTCTATGGGAACTGTGTGTTCCCATAGACAGCAATGTAAATATATATGTATAGCTTATATGCATACATATTTATGTGTTAATATGTGTATATACACATATTAACCTCTTAAGGACATATGACGGAATTTAAATGGACCAGATTTGTAAAGCTGCTACTTGGGGTAGATTTATTAAGCAGCGGATGCTGCTAAATACCCCCAAAGTTTCTGGCTCACCGGAAACTCAAGTTATGAAGCAGCCGTCATAAGATAGCTGCTCCTTAACTTGTCTGCCATCTTTTACGTTTACAGAATTCTATCACTTTGACATTTATACCTCTGTATAGTTCTGTCGACTGCAATGCCTGATCAGTAACATACCTGCCTTAAATCTTGTCTCATCCTACTTCATGGTGGGCTTGTGTTTGTATGTACCTGATAAATGCATTTATTTCATGAAGACGAGAGTTCACAAGCCCTTCTTTTATTGTAAAATTGACTGAAGCACTTAATTTGCCACACTTTTTCTTACCTGCTTTTTTATTTTCCCCCATCTACTTGGCCATATGTATGACTGAGGGATTCAGGAAGAGCAGAAGGGATTAAACCGTTAGTACCTAGGGGTGTTTTTGCCTCCCCCTAGTGGACTGCAGTATAATCTAATGTGATGTCTCAGGGGCTCTCACCATCATGAAAGAAATTATCAGATAAGCTGCACATACCCACCAACTGTCCCGATTTTCGGGTTCTGTCCCCCTGTCCCGGGTTGCTAGCCATCTGCCCCGATTTTCCCCATGTATTTAAAAAAATTTATTTTTTATTTTTTTAAATCTATTGGGCCCGTACTCAGAAGCAGCTGGCTTTGCTCTGACAGGGTTAAATACCTGTTAGATTCCCTGTGGAAAAGGAATGGTGTGTGGGTTAAGCAGGAGTAAGAAGGCTGTATACACTCTGACCACGGGTAATGGTGACCTCTCTAACCTACCTCTGGTAGTGATGATGTCTAACCCCTGGTGATAATACTAGCATGCCTACAGTTTTATACAATGAGCAGTGCTAATACCAGGGTAATGAACAGTGTAACGAACAGTGGCAGCCGCAGACTGCCAGCTAATGTGCTTGCTAACCCCAGGACCCCATACAATGAATTACAGATACCCATATATGATGTAGTGTGTGTGTCTATCTGTATCCATAACTGTGTGTGTGTATCTGTATGTATAAGTTTATGCTATGTAGTGTGTGTGTCTGCATGTATAAATGTAAGCTATGTAGTGTGTGTATGTGTATCTGCATGTATAAGTGTGTATCTGCATGTATAACTGTATGCTATGTAGTGTGTGTGTTTGCATGTATAAGTGTATACTATGTAGTGTCTGTGTATCTGAATGTATAAGTGTATGCTGCATGTATAAGTGTATGCTATGTAATGTGTGTGTATCTGCTTGTATAAGTGTATGCTATGTAGTGTGTGTGTATCTGCATGTGTAAGTGTATGCTATGTAGTGTCTGTGTATCTGCTTGTATAAGTGTATGCTATGTAGTGTGTGTGTATCTGCATGTGTAAGTGTATGCTATCTAGTGTGTGTGTATCTGCATGTATAAGTGTATGATATGTAGTGTGTGTGTATCTGCATGTATAAGTGTATACTATGTAGTGTGTGTGTATCTGCATGTATAAGTGTATGCTATGTAGTGTGTATGTGTATCTGCATGTATAAGTGTATGCTATATAGTGTGTGTGTATCTGCATGTATAAGTCTATACTATGTAGTGTCTGTGTATCTGCATGTGTAAGTGTATGCTGCATGTATAAGTGTATGCTATGTAATATGTGTGTATCTGCATGTATAAGTGTATGCTATGTAGTGTGTGTGTATCTGCATGTGTAAGTGTATGCTATGTAGTATCTGTGTATCTGCCTGTATAAGTGTATGCTATGTAGTGTGCGTGTATCTGCATGTGTAAGTGTATGCTATGTAGTGTGTGTGTATCTGCATGTTTAAGTGTATGCTATGTAGTGTGTGTGTATCTGCATGTATAAGTGTATGCTATGTAGTTTGTGTGTATCTGCATGTATAAGTGTATGATATGTAGTGTGTGTGTATCTGCATGTATAATTGTATGCTATGTAGTGTGTGTGTATCTGCATGTATAAGTGTATGCTATGTAGTGTGTGTGTGTATCTGCATATGTAAGTGTATGCTATGTAGTGTGTGTGTATCTGCATGTGTAAGTGTATGCTATGTAGTGTGTGTGTATCTGCATGTGTAAGTGTATGCTATGTAGTGTGTGTGTATCTGCATGTATAAGTGTATGCTATATAGTGTGTGTGTATCTGCATGTGTAAGTGTATGCTATGTAGTGTGTGTGTGTATCTGCATGTATAAGTGTATGCTATGTAGTGTGTGTGTATCTGCATGTATAAGTGTATGCTATGTAGTGTGTGTATCTGCATGTATAAGTGTATGCTATGTAGTGTGTGTGTATCTGCATGTGTAAGTGTATGCTATGTAGTGTACTACTGTGCATTTTTGCTGACTTTAAAGGCCAGAATCTAGAATATTAATGGGGAATGCAGAGAGCAGTTTTAAAGAATTTATTATTAAATGTCCAATTAAGATAAAAATATTTAGCAATGTCTTTGCAAAGGCTAATTAAATACATAGCTCACATAGCCATACCAGTTGTTTGAGCTTGTGTTTGATTTGCTGCCTAACGGCTAGATTTAGAGTTTTGTCGGTAACGACCCGCGTAGCTAACGCTGGCTTTTTTCTGGCCGCACCTTTAAAATAACTCTGGTATTGAGAGTCCACAGAATGTATGCGTTAGGCTCCAAAAAAGGAGCGTAGAGCATATTTAACGCAACTGCAACTCTCGATACCAGAGTTGCTTACGGACGTGGCCAGCCTCAAAAACGTGCTCGTGCACGATTCCCCCATAGGAAACAATGGGGCTGTTTGAGCTGAAAAAAACCTAACACCTGCAAAAAAGCCGCGTTCAGCTCCTAACGCAGCCCCATTGCTTGCACCTAACACTCTAACATGTACCCCGAGTCTAAACACCCCTAACCTTACACTTATTAACCCCTAATCTGCCGCCCCCGCTATCGCTGACCCCTGCATATTATTATTAACCCCTAATCTGCCGCTCCGTAAACCGCCGCTACTTACATTATCCCTATGTACCCCTAATCTGCTGCCCCTAACATCGCCGACCCCTATATTATATTTATTAACCCCTAATCTGCCCCCCCACAATGTCGCCTCCACCTGCTAACACTTATTAACCCCTAATCTGCCGAGCGGACCGCACCGCTACTATAATAAAGTTATTAACCCCTAATCCGCCTCACTAACCCTATAATAAATAGTATTAACCCCTAATCTGCCCTCCCTAACATCGCCGACACCTAACTTCAAACATTAACCCCTAATCTGCCGACTGGAGGTCACCGCTATTCTAATAAATGTATTAACCCCTAAAGCTAAGTCTAACACTAACACCCCCCTAAGTTAAATATAATTTAAATCTAACGAAATTAATTAACTCTTATTAAATAAATTATTCCTATTTAAAGCTAAATACTTACCTGTAAAATAAATCCTAATATAGCTACAATATAAATTATAATTATATTATAGCTATTTTAGGATTTATATTTATTTTACAGGTAACTTTGTATTTATTTTAACCAGGTACAATAGCTATTAAATAGTTAAGAACTATTTAATAGCTAAAATAGTTAAAATAATTACAAAATTACCTGTAAAATAAATCCTAACCTAAGTTACAATTAAACCTAACACTACACTATCAATAAATTAATTAAATAAAATACCTACAATTACCTACAATGAAACCTAACACTACACTATCAATACATTAATTAAATACAATATCTACAAATAAATACAATGAAATAAACTAATTAAAGTACAAAAAATAAAAAAGAACTAAGTTACAAAAAATAAAAAAATATTTACAAACATTAGAAATATATTACAACAATTTTAAACTAATTACACCTACTCTAAGCCCCCTAATAAAATAACAAAGCCCCCCAAAATAAAAAAATGCCCTACCCTATTCTAAATTACTAAAGTTCAAAGCTCTTTTACCTTACCAGCCCTGAACAGGGCCCTTTGCGGGGCATGCCTTAAATAAACCTAACACTAAGCCCCTGAAGATCTCCCTACCTTGAGTCGTCTTCACCCAGCCGAGCCAAATTCTTCATCCAAGCGGAGCAAGAAGAGGTCCTCCATCCGGTAGAAGTCTTCATCCAAGCGGGGCAGAAGAGGTCTTCCATCCGATTGAAGTCTTCATCCAAGTGGGATCTTCTATCGTCATCCATCCGGAGCGGAGCGGCAGCATCCTGAAGACCTCCGACGCGGAACATCCATCCTGGCCGACGACTGAACGACGAATGACGGTTCCTTTAAATGACGTCATCCAAGATGGCGTCCCTCGAATTCCGATTGGCTGATAGGATTCTATCAGCCAATCGGAATAAAGGTAGGAATATTCTGATTGGCTGATGGAATCAGCCAATCAGAATCAAGTTCAATCCGATTGGCTGATATTATAGGGTTAGTGAGGCGGATTAGGGGTTAATAACTTTATTATAGTAGCGGTGCGGTCCGCTCGGCAGATTAGGGGTTAATAAATATAATATAGGGGTCGACGTTGTTAGGGGCAGCAGATTAGGGGTACATAGCTATAATGTAGGTGGCGGCTCTTTGCGGTCGGCAGATTAGGGGTTAATTATTGTAGGTAGCTGACTGCGACGTTGTGGGGGGCAGGTTAGGGGTTAATAAATATAATATAGGGGTCGGCGGTGTTAGGGGCAGCAGATTAGTGGTACATAAGTATAACGTAGGTGGCGGTCGGCAGATTAGGGGTTAAAAAAAATTTAATCGAGTGTCGGCGATGTGGGGGAGCCTCGGTTTAGGGGTACATAGGTAGTTTATGGGTGTTAGTGTACTTTAGAGCACAGTAGTTAGGAGCTTTATGAACCAGTGTTAGCCCAGAAAGCTCTTAACTACTGACTTTTTTCTGCGGCTGGAGTTTTGTCATTAGATTTTTAACGCTCACTTCAGCCACGACTCTAAATACCGGAGTTATAAAGATCCCATTGAAAAGATAGGATACGCAATTGACGTAAGGGGATCTGCGGTATGGAAAAGTCGCGGCTGAAAAGTGAGCGTTAGACCCTGTTTTGAATGACTCCAAATACCGGCGGTAGCCTAAAACCAGCGTTAGGAGCCTCTAACGCTGGTTTTCACGGCTACCGCCAAACTCCAAATCTAGGCCTAAGGGCTCCATGTACTAAGCCGTCAATTCATCCGTCATTTTAGACGCGGCTAAACTCGCCGTTACTCGCCGCGGGCGAAATGGTGTCCGCTGTAGCTATGTACTAATAATCCCACAACAAATAGACACCTCTAGCCCGCCGCGAGCAGTGGCGGAATATTGATAAATTTGACGCCTCGCTCGCCGCGAATAAGCTGATGTACTTAACTTTCAGTTCAATTGTCTGGCCAATTGTTAACACGTGACATGTAAGGTGTCATGAACGTCATAGTAGACGCGGGAATAGAATTTTGCTCCTATAAATGGACAAGTTTTCTAAACAACTTTATTATTGTTCCAAAATTTTTGGAGAGTAATTACAGAGCGCTCGTTTTTGAGATCTTTATTTACTATTTCGATATGGCTTCATCTGGATCTGAAACCGCTTCAAAATCCAAGAATCCTCACTTTTCTCATCAGCAAAACGTCGTTTTGATTGATATGATTATTGACTCTTATGATTATTTGTTTGGATGTCGTGTCAAACAGACAAATTTTTCTAGAAGGAAGCAGATCTGGCAAAGGATCAGCGACGCTGTTAGTGCCCAGGGTCCAGGAAAAAAGGATGTCGATCAGCTGAAGAAGCGTTACAACGACATTAAACGCTTCGCCAAAGCTAAATTGGCCAGAGAGAAAAATTCAGCACGTGCTACCGGAGGTGGACCAGCATATGTGGCAGACCTCAATGACTATGAGCAGAAGCTTGTTCAGCGTCTGGGACCGGAGATCATCACTGGCATAACGGATGATTGTGACAGTGATTTAAGAGGTAAATGTACAACATAGTTGACGTAAATGTTCTTTTTAAAGTTATGATAGGTTATTGTCTCCAATATATATTTCTTTAAAATAACATTATCTGACTTCTTACGCTTCAGTATCCTATATGCCATCTAGGCCCTGAATACTGTAATCATTTATGTCGCATATATGTATAAGGGATTGTACAAGCCATTTAGGCCCGAAATACTGTAATAATTTATCTCGCATATATGTAAAAGGGATTGTACAAGCCATTTAGGCCCCAAATACTGTAATCATTTATGTCTCATATATGTATAAGGGATTGTACAATAATAGTATTGTTATACTGCCTTTTTTTTTATGGTCTAACGGAACTAAAGATTTGTTGATTATTAATATAGTGATCCCTAAAGATAACACCCATGTGTTTATTTTCAAACCAGTATTGCATAGAAACCTTAAAGAGATAATGACAATAGAAATAATGTAATTTGAAACTATTAAAATAATATTGTATGTCCAACATTAATCATGAGACTAACCCCAGATCACATGCCTTCTTAAATTTCTGATCTATTGACTTCCATGAATAATTTCAATGTTGTGTGTTTTATCTCTTTTATCTCTCAATTTTTTTTTTGTAATTTTTTTTTTAAATGTCAAATGTCATTATTGACATATTCTATTTCGAGATCTTGTACATATTTTTTTAAATGAGGATTCTTGTAGAGCATGCATGCTATTTTAATCAACTTTCTAATTTTTTTAAAATTTATCATTATTTTCTTTTTGAGAATTGATCATAGTATTACATAAGAAAGCTGATAGAAATTCCATGCAATATATCTTATTCTCAAAAAGATTATTTTTGCTTCAGTGTCCAGTTAATTGCAAAATACATTTCCATTAATAATTTCGAATATATCGTTACATTGACAAAAAAGCATTTTATTTATTTATTTTTATGTTATTTATTTTTTTATAGGTGATTTGGGACGTCTTTTCCAGAGATTGACTGGACATTCATCTCCATTATTTGATGGTATGTATCATATATGTATATATATATAATGTAACTTAAATTGTTGTATGACGGTTGTATCTGCTCTCTCCTATTCTATTTCTGCAAGTGTTTTTATAACATTTTATTTTTATTTACTAACAATTTGTTATGTCTTGATCTAGAAGAAGAAAACTCATCAAGGGAGATCACTATCAATCTCATGCCGATAGTGGAAAATCCCATTCAAGATGAACCACCAGGAGGGCATGATGGAAGTGAGACTCCGGATATTCTTGAAGATTTGGGAGATGCGCAACCGGATGAAATTCACACACCAGAAAACATTGAGGAACCTGTTGAAACACAGGCACCACCAATTGAACTGCAAACAGGTGGTGTAAATATTGACAATACACCGGCAGAAGGACAATTTGGCGATGTTGCATTGAGGGAAATGTTGACACTGGCAAGGCAATACAGAGAGGACCACAGAGAAATGCAGAATATTATTAACACTAATATTGAACGCTGGGCTGCTCTGTCAGAAAAAAATGTGGAAATCGAAAGGCAAAGGAATGAGATAGAGATGCAGAAATTACAGCTGCAAAGAGAGATGTTCCAGTGGCAGAGGCAGATGGATGAAGAGAAAAACCATCAAATTAACAGAGCTTTGAGCATCAGCGAAAGGACATTACAATCTCTGTTGGCTATTGTCAGTGAAAGGGAGGCGACAACAGACCCAAAGAGGCAACGTCTGGAGTGAACATTTTTTATTATCTAGTCACTGTTAATTTTTTTACTCTGTATATTGTGTTTTAAGTTATTGTTTGTGTATTTTTAAGGGACACTGTACTCAAATTTTTTCTTTTGTGATTCAGATAGAGCATGCAAATTTGATCATAGGAGTACATTTGAAAGTTGCTTAAAATTGCATGCTCTATCTGAATCACAAAAGATAAAATTTGGATACAGTGTCCCTTTAAGTTTAAAATGTTAGTCACTGTTAATTTTATTACTCTGTATATTGTGTTTAAAGTTATTGTTTGTGTATTTTTAAGGGACACTGTACTCAAATTTTTTCTTTTGTGATTCAGATAGAGCATGCAAATTTGATCATAGGAGTACATTTGAAAGTTGCTTAAAATTGCATGCTCTATCTGAATCACAAAAGATAAAATTTGGATACAGTGTCCCTTTAAGTTTAAAATGTTAGTCACTGTTAATTTTATTACTCTGTATATTGTGTTTAAAGTTATTGTTTGTGTATTTTTAAGGGACACTGTACTCAAATTTTTTCTTTTGTGATTCAGATAGAGCATGCAAATTTGATCATAGGAGTACATTTGAAAGTTGCTTAAAATTGCATGCTCTATCTGAATCACAAAAGATAAAATTTGGATACAGTGTCCCTTTAAGTTTAAAATGTTAGTCACTGTTAATTTTATTACTCTGTATATTGTGTTTAAAGTTATTGTTTGTGTATTTTTAAGGGACACTGTACTCAAATTTTTTCTTTTGTGATTCAGATAGAGCATGCAAATTTGATCATAGGAGTACATTTGAAAGTTGCTTAAAATTGCATGCTCTATCTGAATCACAAAAGATAAAATTTGGATACAGTGTCCCTTTAAGTTTAAAATGTTATTATTTAATAAAGACAAATTTTTTTATGGCCAAAAAAAAAGTTTATTTACATAAATTCAAACTCACTTTTGATTCTTCAACACAAAACTTTTTCTCAGTTATTAATCATGACAAAACAAAAAATGAAATCAAATTACATATTTACGGTATAAAAAATCTACTTGCTCCATTAACATTGCCAAAGTTGCCCTAATTTTAGAAATTTTTTGTTTGACATGATCTTCTAGACAACTCTGAGTACTTTTGTCTGCAGTCTCAATAGTTGATGTTGAAGATAAATCTGTAGAAAAATAAATGAAAAGCAAAATTTAATTCAATTGTCATATACATATTCAATGTATGATAGGGTTTTTCATCACAAATATTACCTCCTGATGTGCTGTTATCTACGTTATCTACTATATTAGCTTCTACACTTATGTCCACTCCTTTAAAGCTTTCATCTGAGCCAACTCCTATTTGAAATATACAATATATGTATTAGTTAAAACTTGTATTTTCTTAGATTTAAGATTAATGAGTATGAAACATACCTTTATCTACCATCATTGTTGGTAAAACTTCTATCCTTGGTTGAGTATCATCTGAAGTTAATGCTTCAAATATTGTCACACTATCAGGATTTTGAAATTCTTCCATTTCCATACTAGTTTCCATTTCTTCCATGGTAATATCTATGAACGAAATTACAAAGATAGAAAACTATTAAATCAAAAACCTTGTATATATTATTTAAAACAATAATAATAATAATCATTACAAGTGACATAGAAACCAATTTCTAAGTTTCATGATTCAGATAGTGCATGCAATTTAAATAAACTTTATATTTTACTTCATTCTTTTTGTATCTTTATTTGAAAAGCAAGAATCTAAGTTTAGATGCCAGCCCATTTTTGGTGAACCAACTGTGTTGTACTTGATAATTGGACAGAACCAATCAAAGAGTGCTGTCCATGGTGCTCAACCAAAAATTGGCTGGCTCCTTAGCTTAGATGCCCTCTTTTTCAAATAAAAATAGAAAGTAAATGAGGAAAAAAATGATAATAGAAGTAAATTAGCAACTTGATTAATATTGCATGCTAAAACTTTTTAAGCCAAAACCTAAAATATATGATTTAAAATTTAAATAATAAGTCATTACCTGTCTGTGTCTCTTTATGACAAATTGCATATGGATTTGGAGATAATTCAATATCCAATAGTGTTATTGGCAAAGGTGGAGAAAGAGCTTCACTTCTGGGTGTTTGCACCAACATTGACCTTAAGTAGCGTGGTGGGTGTGCACACTTCATTCTCCTACTTCTCATATCTATAAACATATATATAATAAAAAAATTTAATAAAAAAAATTGAAATAATTATGCTGCATGCTTACTTTTCTAACATGTTTCAATGTTATATAGTAATATATTTATATTTTATTCTACTAACTCAGTTCTGCATGTTTCAATGTTATATACTAATATAGTTATATTTTACTCTACTAACTCATTTTTGTAAGTTTTCTAACCTTTTAAGTGTATATAGTTATATAGTTAAATTTTAATCTACTAACTCAGTTCTGCATGCTAACTTTTGTAACTTTTTGCAATTGTATATACTAATATAGTCAAAGTAACAGTCAGGAAATATTATTTTACTGGATTCGTCAATGATGACGCAGTTCAAAAATAAACCCTTTTTTTATATTATTAAAAATTATTTCATATATAATTTTGAAACTTACATGTCCTTATCAATCTTCGAATCGATTTATAGTACTTCGGTTCTCTTCTCTTCAAATCACTATATTTTCTAAGACACTGTCGTCTTGTTCTTTTAATTTTTGAAATACGATGCATTCTTCTCAGCATCTCGTATATAATTTTGTCTCGGCATTCCTGTCTCACTCCCCTCACACCACCAATCCGTTTAGGGAAATATTTATCCATGGCATAAACTAATATCACCAATTCTCCAGCACCAAAAGGTTCAGGACGCGACATGTTTGACGATGACGTGATTAATCGTTATGTCAATCATTAGCGCATTGATCCAGATATGTATCCCCGAAAAATAGAGAAAAATATAATGTATATGTAGATTAATGTATTTTATGAAGGTTTGTAAATATCGATGTTTATAGTTATTACAAATGATATTTGTTTCATATACATTTTCTTTGTTTCAGATGTGTTGATATGTATTAACATTTATACTTTGGTTTACAATAGTTATTGTTTCTAAACATTTTTTTATTTGTTTCAGATGTGTTTTTATGTATTAAAATTTAATTTGGTTTACAATTTTTATTTTGTTTATAAACATTTAATTATTTAAAGATGTGTTTATATGTATTAAAATGTTGTTTGGTTTACAATTTTTATTTTGTTTATAAACATTTAATTATTTAAAGATGTGTTTATATGTATTAAAATGTTGTTTGGTTTACAATTGTTATTTTGTTTATAAACATTTTCTTTGTTTCATATGTGTTTATATGTATTAGAATTTATTTTGGTTTACAATTGTTATTTGGTTTCTAAACATTTCCTTTTTTTTCATATGTGTTTATATGTTTAACAAGTTACTTTGGTTTGCAATTGTTAATATATAATGTTTAAAGATTATAATTTTGTAATAAAATAATTTATTTTGCCATTATTTTCTATATGCCACTATTCTTTTAACAAATCTTGAATGCAAAAATATATCATAAAGGTTAAGAAAATAAGTGCTAAGAGTAATCCCTTAAGGTATTTATTTGAATATGGGAAAACCTAGTAGCTGTTAAAAATAGAGGTTAGAATAAAACAAATAAAATTAGCAAGTCTTTTTTAACTCAAAAATCCAATCTGATAACATAAAGCACTGTTGAATATACTGTCGCTTGTTACAGCTACAATTCAATGACACAATACAATGAATTAGCATCAGCTATGGAGGGATTACATTACAATAATCACATATGTAAAAGAGTGAGAGCAGCTGTAGACACTAGTGTGATGTCACAAAGACAATGTATTACCTATAATATATTGTCTGTAATAACTTTGATCATAAACTTTATTTATTTGAAACCTTTGATAATTGAAGAGCAACAACTGTTATGTATTTAACTGTTTATCATGAGTGATTTTTAATAACCTTAACTCTTAAAAAAAAAATGGAGACAAGTTAATAAAGAAAGTTTTTTATTGATCAACTGAAACTTTAATCCTCAAACACAAAATATTGTTCTGAAACCATGTCCCTTGTTGCATTTCCACGCCTATTAGCTTGTTCGATACATATTTCTTCTGGTAAATCATCAGTATCTATTGGATCTTCATCTTCTAATGGACAGCCTCTTTTAATTGCAATATTGTGCAGTATGCAGCAAACCAATATAATTTTGGCAACTTTCTCTGGTGCATACTGCATAGCACCACCAGAACGATCAAGACATCGAAACCGCATTTTCAAAAGACCGAAAGTCCTCTCAATAATCCCCCTGGTAGATCGGTGAGCTTCATTGAAACGTACTTGACTTCTGGTCTGTGGGTTGTTATAGGGAGTCAACAGCCATTCTGTACATGAGTACCCTCCATCTCCTAATAGAAGATATAATAAATATAAATATTAATATAAGAATAATTATAAAGATTCAGAACTATACAATACAATTAAACTATACAGATTACAGTCGACAAATTGGGCGCAATTTTGGTACATTGAAATGAGAGACATATTAGACGCCAGTTATGCTTACCTAGAAGCCATCCGTCAGGCATATTTCCCTCCTCGAACTTCCGGTATAACCCAGTCTGCCTTAAAATGTAAGAATCATGACAGGATCCAGGAAAGTTAGAACGGACACTGATAATCCTCATGTGGGGGTCACAGACCATCTGGACATTCAAGGAATGGAAATGCTTTCGATTCCTATAGATCTCCTCACGAGCTTGAAGTGGTCTTACAGCAACATGGGTACAGTCTATGGCACCTAGGACATTGGGCATCCCAGCCATCCTATAGAAATTTGACTTGATAGATTGCCATTCTTCAGGGGTAGATGGCAAACAAACATATCGATGAAAAATAACCATCATAGCCCCTATTACTTTGGATAAGTGGCGTGAAAAAGCAGATTGACTCATTCCAATAATGACGCTAGAAACTGCCTGAAAGGAGCCTGTTGCAAAAAAATGCAATGCCGCTAATAGTTTGAGAAGTCCCGGAATAGCTTGTGAACGAGCAGTCATCGGCTCCAAATGATCTTCAATCTCTCGATACAGGTGTAATATCGATTCACGATCAAGCCGGAATCTTTGTATGATCTCTCGGTCAGAAAGGCCGTGCAAACCAACCCGTGGAAGGAATACACGGGGGACACGAACTCTCCTTCTTCTAACCAATCGATTAGCTACATTTCCAGTATTCTGTCTTCTAGCCCGGATTCGCATCAAACGGAGAATAAACAAAAACAGAATTCTCTCCATAGCTGCTGAAATGAACAATGTAAGTACAATGCTGATATTACTGCCTTTTATATATGTCTAGACTGGCGTCTAGAGTGACTTTCCTATTGTTTTGTACCTTGCCCGCCACCTAAAAGGTGGCGAGGCAAAAATAACGAGGTGGGAGTGGAAATTGACGCGAGCGGACAAATAGATTTTTTAGTACATTCGTTTTTGGCGAGTTGGTGGTCAAATGTGTCTAATTACAGTAAAAAATGGAGAGGTAGCGAGGTATGGCGGATAAGTACGCTCGCAATTTTAAAGATGCGAGTTTTTACATAATTGACGGCTTTGTACATATCAGTTTGCGAGTTTGGGCGCGAGATTTGTTGCGGGTAGCTCGCTGACTGCTTAGTACATGGAGCCCTAAGTGTATTAAAGATAAATTTATTTAGAATATTATTTATATTACTTTGGTCTCATGATTTTTTAAGCCCCGCCCACCACATTGCAATTGTTTTGCAGTGTGTGTGTGTGTGTGTGTGGGGGGGGGGGGGGGGGTGGTGTCCCTCTTTGAATTTTGAAAGGTTGCCTGATCTATCGTGATGAATTATTGCATGTGAACAAGGCTCCAGTGGGAGCTGAAACGTTATGCTTTGTATTAAAGGAAGGTGTGTTGCTTAAATCTCGTGTGCTGGCTTTTGTGGCGTGGGACTACAGGGATCAACACCAGGTCTTGTCTCTATGCTTCTACTTTTGTCTACATTTATCTTGGCCGTGCATTCGAGTGGTTGTTACATTGGTGAGTGCTGATCTTTCTTGTAAATATATATATATATATATATATATATATGCATGTTTTAAATTTTGAGTCTGAAAGTTCCAGTATTGCATGTTAAGTAGGTTCCTGCTGCTTTAAGTTCAAATTTGTTCAACACAGGAAAGTGAACAAATACTGTTCGTTAAGTTTTAAGCAGCTTGAAAGCTGAGAAGACCGTCATAGTGAAACATTTTGCCAAGAATTTAATCCCTAGATATTTTGTATGTTAATAAAGAAGAAAATCAGGTTGGCTAGAAATTGCAAGAGTTAGCTGTTCTTTGTTAATAAATGAAAGGAAAAGATTTTCAGTGTAATATATGTATTGTTTATTATTGGTTGACTGGTTGTAACTGTTGCTGCAATGAGTTTGTTATGTCACTACCTTTGAAGCAGGTTCTATTACCTGTTATGGTTTCTAAACAGTTATTCTCTTGTTATAAATCTTTTACTTCAAGCATTAATATAGTAATAAAGATCATTTGCTGTAGTATATATATTTGTGTGTGCATATGTGTGTATATATATATATATATATATATATATATACACATATATCCTATACTTTAAAAGGCCAAGTGTGTTTGTTCAAAGCTATCATGCACAGTAGAGACAGCACGAGGACAAACACACCTGGCCTTACAGTCCCTACCTGATCTGCGGTGTGAGTAGAAGTTGGCGTGGCCGGGCGGGGGCGTTACCGAGCGTGAAGAGGGCGTGACCGCACGTGAATATCCGTGAAGGGGGCGTGGCGAGCGTGGAGGTCCGTGAAGGGGCCGGGCGGGCCCATGAAGGGGGCGGGGCCGGGTGGGCCCGTGAAAGGCCGTGCAGACTGAGAGCTCAAAACAGCTCAAAAGAGGGGAGAGAGGGGGTAGGAAAAACATAAGAAAGGTGAGAGCGAGATCAAGAGGGGAGAGAGAGATTAAGAGGGGAGATAAAAAGAGCAAAAGAGAGTGAGAGAGACAGCAAGGGAGAGCAAAAGAAAGGGGAGAGAAAGATCAAAAGAGGGGAGAAAGAGAGAGAGGGGGAGAGAGAGAGGGGGAGAGAGAGAGGGGAGAGAGAGAGAGAGAGAGAGAGAGAGAGAGAGAGAGAGAAGAGAAAAGTGTGAGGGAGAGGAGAAAAGGGGGAGGGAAAGAAAGGAGTGAAAGAAGGGAGCAAGGGAAGGAGTTGAGAGAAAGAAGGTAGGGAAAGGAGGGAGGGAGGGAGGGCGGGAGTGAGGGGGGGGAAAGAAAGAAGGGACAGAGTTGAGGAAGGGAGGGAGAAAGGGAAAGAAGAGAGAGAAGAGGAAGGGAGGGAAAGAAGAATACACTTTGAAACAATCACTGCCCTTCACATGCAACAACATACAGTAATTACCATCATTCAAGTAATTAAACTTTGTAAGTGTCCATTTACTATTTATCTTGTGGGTTCATGAATGCAGAGAAAGCTAGCTACTAGAGTTTATGATTAGACATCACAAGCTGATCTAACGCATCCAGTCTGTTAGTTATTAAGACCTGCAATAAGCACCGCGCTCACAAAACCACCACAGCTGACAAGGGGAGGCAGCATATTGGCACAAGGTCTTCTCCTCCAGCCTCACCTTGTAAGCATATCCCTGGGCAGGTTTCTCATCAAGAATGCTTCCACTGCAAAAATGCCGGCGGCTCTAATTGAAGCAATGGTTTAAAGGAGCACTGCGTGTGAAGAGTGAGCTTAATAAGCGCACGTGCCTTGTCTTTTCTGTAAAAGCCTGCACTTTATCACTCACTCACCGTACTGTGTGCTGGCTTTTAGAGAGAGGATATGGCAGATGTGCTGCCCCTCCCAAATCTGCTGCCCTAGGCACCGGTCTTGTTGGCCTAGGCGATAATACGCCCCTGCACTAGCACATCTGCCATATCCTCTCTCTAAAAGCCAGCACACAGTACAGTGAGTGATAAAGTGCAGGCTTTTACAGAGAAGACAAGGCACATGTGCTTATTAAGGTCACTCTTCACACGCAGTGCTCCTTTAAACCATTGCTTCAATTAGAGCCGCCGGCATTTTTGCAGTGGAAGCGTTCTTGATGAGAAACCTGCCCAGGGATATGCTTACAAGGTGAGGCTTGTGCCGATATGCTGCCTCCCCTTGTCAGCTGTGGTGGGTCTATGAGCGCGGTGCTTATTGCAGGTCTTAGTAACTAACAGACGGGATGCGTCTGTGCACTGCTTAGATCAGCTTGTGATGTCTAATCATAAACTCTAATAGCTAGCTTTCTCTGCATTCATGAACCCACAAGATAAATAGTAAACGGACACTTAAACGGTTTAATTACTTGAATGATGGTAATTACTGTATGTTGTTGCATGTGAAGGGCAGTGATTTTGTCATACTCTGCAAGGGAGCAGGTTCAGGAGTAAGGAGCTGTTGTGCAGAGGTGTCAGGTTTTGGGGTTAATGTTGTGTTTTGTCTGCGTGAGTCTTTCCTTTTAGGCATAATTAAACAGGTACAAGGTTTTAGGAAATAAAGGAGATGGTTTTATTTATAGGATAAAGCAATGCAGAGATATGCAATTAGATAAGACAAAGTCTATAAGTTGTTGTATTAGGCACGAATACAGTTCTTTATAATAACAGGCAGGATACTTGCATATGCTCTAGACTGGAACAGTGAAATTACACGCAGGAAAGCAGAGCTTTGTAATAACAAGCAGGATACTTGCATATGCTGTAGAACTGGAGCTGAGTAGAATCAGGCAGGAAAACAGAGCTTGTATAACAGACAGGATACTTGCATATGCTGAAGACTGGAATGTGTAATTACACTCAGGAAGGCAGAGCTTTGTAATAACAAGCAGGATACTTGCATATGCTGTAGAACTGGTACTTTAAGGAAACCTGTATAAACTGCAAACTGGTACTTTGTAGAAACAAACAGGATATTTGCATAGACTGCAATTGGAACTTTGTAGTATCAGGAAACAAGCAAAAGTACCTGAATCAGTTCTTTAGGAAATAAAGTTTTAGGCAAGTTCAATTGCCAGGAATTCAGTCCAAAAATGAAACACAGTACCAAGGAATTATCCAGAAGAGAAGTCAGTAATTGAAACAGAAGTCAGGAACCAGGAAATCCAAGATAACTGTATTTCTCACAGGAACCAGGAGCAGAGAGTGTTTCAGAGTATCACTCTTAATGTGAAAGCACCAAATTGCAAATAAAGCTCCCAGATAAAGGCAGGCTGCTGATTAAATGATTTCTTTCAGCTGGCAAGCAGGTGGAGCCAGAGAGCCAAAGTTGCCAAGCCATCTGGTGGCATAGTGGTAACACAACAGGCTGGGAAATAACAGCTGCAGAAATAGAGACAGGTCCCAGGTTCAATTCCAGGCCGAACCCTGACAGATTGTTTCAAAGTGTATTCTTCTTTCCCTTTCTCCCTTCCTCAACTCCATCCCTTCACTCCCGCCCTCCCTACCTTCTTTCTCTCAACTCCTTCCCTTGCTCCCTTCTTTCTCTCTCTCCCTTCTTTCCTTTCCCTCCCTTTTATGCCCTCCTCTTCTTTTCTCTCACTTCTCTCAGGGAGAAAATGGTATGAGATGCATGCAATTCAACCCACCTGTATGCAAGTGCTAACCCATTTTCTTTTGAATTGTTATGAAAAAAAAAATTACACACTGACCCAAAAATATATTAGATGGAAAAAAGGTCTAAAACATTTGGAGGGGGGGGGGGGGGGAAGCAGAATTTTGAGTGCCTAGGGCAGCCCAAAACCTAAATATGCCACTGTGCTAGTGCATTCACTTTCGAAACAGCTATAGCTTTTATCATAAGAATGTTTGCTAATACATGTACAGTATATTACAAAAAGGCTTCTATTCAAAACTAAAATGCATCCATGTGGATTCCAATTTTGGCTGAAATGTCCCTTTAAACTTAAATAATACAGATAGATCATGCAATTTTAAATAACTTTATAACTTACTCCCTTTATCAAAATTTTCAGCATGTTTTATGTGCACCCTTTCTGAGATACCAGCATGTGCAAGAGTTCACAGTATATACTTATTTAAATTTGTGATTGACAGATAGCTGTCACATGATACAGGGAACAGGGAAATGAAAATAAAAATTTGGCAGGATGGACATACTTCTATAGTCACTTCAGAACAACATCTACTAATGGTGTTTTATTATATTTCATTTTTTAATATTTGATTTTTTTTTTTTTTTTTTATCAACGCCTCGCAGGGCTGTGGACAGATAATTTTTACCATTTCATTATACATATCTCATCAAATCGAGAAACAAATATCAACAATTACCTTTTATCTTATCCAAAAAACTATGGAGACATTTAAAGAGAGAGACCCCAAAATTTTAAATCTTGTCTTCATGCATACCCTAAATTCGTACTGATTATGATGACATAGATAAATACCTTTGTAACAGTTCTCATGCTCTTATATTATCTTTTTGTTTTATACAGGGTTCTGGCGTAATCAATTAGGAGAGTCTCAATTAAGCAAAATTTAATGAACTGACATTTAACACAAAAAACAAAAAGAAAAAACAAAAACAGGAACAAAAACAAAACAAAACAAGACAGAACAAAAAAAACAAAACAAAAAACAAAACAAAAAAACACAGCACTCCTTCTCCACACCGAAGCCCACCCATCACTAAGCAGTACTAAATCTAGCTTACGTTGCTGGCATTGACCCTACTTCCCAAATGTCTATATCTATCAGATAATACTAGCTGCTGAAATAGCATAGAATCCTGTAGATGAGATAAAATCTGACTTTGTAAATTCTCTGATAGAGAAGCTATAACCGCTTCCCATTTAGACAGAAAAAATGTAAGATAATTATCACGATAAATCATAGGGTCTTTGCTATCTAATATCATATTACTAGTGAAAACTGTAAAACTCTGTGCATTCTTTTACTTCCAATTACATAGGATTAACTGCCTAGCCACTAATATAGCTGTATTGATTAACTGCTTGTTAAAAATTTCTTTTTCTGTCACCAAGAATATAATTTGTTCTACATTGAGTTTAACTTTAGATCGTAAAATCTTGTTAAGCCAGAACTCCACTTTACACCAATATTGTTGTATCTTGGGACATGAGTAAAAGACATGGATCAGATCTGCCTCAAGAGCACTGCATCTTAAACATTTCACTATTTCTTGTCTCTTCCACCTAGACATCCACCAAGGAGTCAAATAGGCTCTATTTAGTAGCTTTATATGTGATTCTCTAAATGAGATCACTCGAGTATATTCAAAAATTGATGTGAAGCTTCTTTTAAAGCGATCAAAGGTTACATTTCTAAGATCCCTATTCCACTTAACATACAAATCTGATATTTTTCCCTGAGCTTCTGTAGAGATTAGATTTTTATATAGACAGGAGATTGAATAATTCCCCGCTTGGTAAATATTAATAGTCGAATCTAGGAGCCCTGAGATATTTACATTTGGATCTGTTAATTTATTGGCGTCAATGAAATGGCGCACTTGTAGATAGGCAAAAAAATGTATTCTTTTCTAAGTTAAATTCTTTCACTAAAGAATCAAAAGTCTTGACAGTTTTAGATTATATATCTATTAATTGAACAATTCTAGTTAATCCTCTTTCATTCCAACCATTGAAAGCAGGTGTTTCCATACCACTAATAAATTGGGGATTTCCCCTGATCGGTATGTATTTTGACATTTTCGACTCGAAGAGTAACATCTGGCATATTTTCTTCCAAGCCAGTGTAACATTATGGACTGTATATTGAAACCTAGTTCTATCAGATAGTTTTATCACAGGAAAATGTAAAAGAGCAATAAGAGATAACGGAAAAATTGCAATTTCCTCATTTTTATAATTAGTAATATATTCTATGCCTGTTAGCCAGTCTAACGCATTTTTTTGCTAGACCTACCCAATTGTAAAATTTCAAATTAGGCAAATCCAGCCCTCCATCTACTCTCATGTGTGCCAGATTTTTAAGTGCTATCCGTGGTTTCCCTTTTCCCCATAAAATTGTAGACATTGTGTATTAAACTTTGTATAGCTTTAACCGGGATAAAGGTCGGAATATTCTGCATGAGAAAAAGAATTTTAGGTAACACCATCATTTTATAAGAGTTACTTTTGCCGACAGAGAGAGTGGTAACTTAGCCCAACTCTTTAGACAACCTATACATTTCTGCCAAATGGGATTATAATTCAAATTATACCATTCCGTGGGATTTTTTGAAAGAACTATGCCAAGATATCGGATTTTAGAAGATGCCTGTTTAAAGGGATTTTGAAGTAAACTATTTCTTTTTTTAATAACCCATAAGATTTCCGATTTGTTCAGATTTATTTTATACCCTGAAAAACTACTAAATTCCTTAATTATTTCCAAAATACAGGGCATATTTTTTCTAGAATTACTTATATAAAATAAGATATCATCTGCATACATTGACAGGGTGATCTTTTTATTCCCTAACATAATCCCTTCTAATCTTTCTCTACATAGAATTTCCAAAGGTTCCAAGGAAATATTAAACAAGAGTGGTGATAGCGGACAGCCCTGTCTGGTTCCTTTCTGAAGTCTAAGACTAGATGAAGTTATCCCATTCATCTTTATATATGAAACTGGATTTTGGTATATTAGTTGTATATACTTAGAAAAATTTCCCGATATCCCAAATCTGTTCAGTGCAGCGAATAAGTGGTTCCAATAACCTTTTCGGCATCAACCGTCAGTAAAGCATAGTTGGGTTGTTTGAACCTCTTATCTCTCTGATTGGAAAGTATCTGTTCAATGAGGAACATCGCTGTCCTAATGTTTTTCTGTAGGGTTCTTCCGGGCATAAAACCTGTCTGATCTGTATGTATTATTTATTCTAAGACTCCCTTAAGTCTATCCGCCAAGATACTGGCAATTATTTTGTAATCAGCATTAAGTAGGGAGATAGGACGATATGCATCCATTGTTTCTATGTCTTTATCTTTTTTATGTATTAATGTAATATTAGCTTCTGCAAAGTACCTTGAAGGGTGAATATTTTTAACAAAATAGCTATTATATAAGCTCACCAAAACAGTACTAACGTCCTCCTGTAGAATCTTATAAAATTCAATTGGAATTAAATCCGGTCCCGGAGCTTTACCACAAGGTGCGGTTTTTATAGCTTGCACAATTTCTTCTATTGTTATATGCTTATTTAATAAATACAGCTGAATCTTATTAATCTTAGGTGTGCTAATTTTATTCCAAAAATTATCTTTTATCTCCAGATCAATATTACCAGCAGAATAAAGTAACTTGTAAAAAGAATAAAACTGTCCCACTATCTCCTTTGGCAAAATATATCTTTTTCCGTTTGCCCTGATAGCCCCAATAAAATTATTTTTTCTCTTACTTTTTACTAGATTTGCTAATAGTTTAGCTGTTTTTGAAGTAAATCTACTAAATCTGACATAATTGTTAATATCTTTTTGCAGCATCTGTTGATTCAAGAAAACGTCTCTCTCTGATTTTGCTTCCTGATATTTATGCCAGTTTACACTAGAGGAATTTTCTAAATATTTTACATATTTATTTTTTAGCTGATTAGACAATTGGTTTTCTCTTAAACTCAGATTCTTTTTTCTAGCACTCATATACACCTTAATTTGTCCTCTAAGAAAAGCTTTAGCTGTCTCCCAGAAGGTTTCTACCTTTGACAAATAGCTTTTATTGAAATAAACAAATTCTTTCCATTTAGATTGTAGCCAGTTTCTAAATTTAAAATTAGAAATGAGAAAAGATGGAAAAAAAACTTGTCTTTTTATTATGTTGAGAATTCAGATTTCCAATTGATATTGAAATAACTGCATGGTCCGAAACCAAACTTTTTGAAATATCTCAGCACCCAAAAAAGATTCACTTATTAATATCATATCTATTCTCGAAAAGCTCTTATACGTCTTAGATTCGCACGTATAGGCTTTCTCATCTGGGTGCTGAATCCTCCATACATCTTTCAATTTAAGATTTTTGGCAAAACTTCCTAGACTTTTTGCCTCCCTAAAGTATCTATCACTCTGTGTCTTTTTCAGCCGATCAAGATAGGGGTTAAATACTCTATTAAAATCACCTCCCACTATAATTTGGGTGTCTATATGTTCTATAAGTTTAGAAAACAAATTTTCCCAAAATGTCGGACAATATTCATTGGGTGCAAATATATTATACAGATCGTTAAATTAAGCCCCTTTAAAGTGACTCTTAAAATTAAAAATCAACCCTCTTTATCGAACAATTTTGATGTAATCTTGTAATCTAAGTTTCTATTGAATAAACAGGCCACTCCTCTTTTTCTACCTATTGCAGGGGCATCTATAAACTCACCAATCCAGCCTATCTTTAATTTTTCAGCTTCCGGCTCATTTAGACGTGTCTCTTGTATGAGAGCAATATCTGTGGTAGATTTTTTTAAAAGATATATTATTTTCTTTCTCTTAATTGGAGAGGATATCCCCCCAACATTCCATGAATTAATTTTAAGCAGATTAGTCATCTAAATTCTCTCTTTCTATGAGTTTACCTGGACCAAAAAAAATACAATTAGGGCTGAAAGCCAGTTGGTCAGAGATAGGAGCGACGGAGTGGAGGGGAGCAAACAAAGGCAGACCAACACACACACACACACACACACACACACAAAAATTAAGTAAAAACATGCAGAGACATACATTTAATTACAACCTAATACCTCTTGCTTGCAAATCATTATACTTCCTTAATTATGATAGCTGAAAAATAATTTAATTAATACATTTTGATGCTTACAGCACTGTACTCATTGTGCTTTCTCCATTTGTAGCTTAACCTTTTTAATAAAATGTTTTGCATCTTCTGGATTATCAATGAAAATCGTCTCTGCGTTGTGCAGAAACTTTAATTTAGCAGGGTAGATCATATTTGTTTTTATACCTAATTCAATCAATTGTGTACAAAAAGGAGAAATTTCTTTCCTTTTATTCAATGTTTCTACTGCAAAATCCTGGAAGATTAAAATACGCTTATTGTTAAACTCGACAGGGTAATTTTTGCGATATAGCGAGAGAATTTTAGACTTATCTTGATAATCGAGAAACCTTGCTATTATTGGTCTTTTTAAATTCGGGGTTCCATCTTTTAAATTGACAGGGCCCACTCTGTGGACTCTTTCAATTTTAATTGGAAGCTGTTCTATAGGATATCCTAAGGCTTTGGGTAAATGAAATGAGATTAGTTCCATAATATCAGTATGTTCCTTAGAATCATAAATTCCTATAATCCTTAAATTGTGTCTTCTGGACCTATCTTCGAAGTCATCTACACGGAGTTGAAGTGTATGAATTAATTTAGCTTGAGAATCCAGAGAAGCATGTTGGCTAAATCGTAAGTCATCTATATCTGATATTCTGGATTCTATCTCTGTCAGTCTATTTGAAAATTGTTTGATTTCATTAGACATGGAGATTATCTCCTTTTTTATATTGTCGAATTGAGGCAAAAAAATGTCAGAGATTTGTTTAACCAAACTCTCTGTGTCAATCTGATGGCTTATATTGGAGCTCTTATCAGATTGTTCTAGATCAACTGAGCCAATACTGTTTCTAAGTTTCCTATCTTTTACTTGTTTAGGAGACATTATCTCACTGTTATTTCTAGAATTGGTCAGAAATCTATCCATCTATTAGTAATACAGAGTAAGGCAGTGATTCATGTGCACACTACTGTGATATAAATTTTCGGCCAACTGGGTGCTGAGGTGAAAAAATTGTATTGTGGTGTGTAGGGAGAGAGAGGAGAAAAAAAAAAAAAAGAAAAAAAAGGGAAGAAAGGGATGCTCTAGGTATCCATGTGTAAAAGGAGTGTGAGTGTGGAGTGCTTATATGTGTCTTGCTGTGAACAAATAAATTGGAGAAAAAAAAAACCTATATGTAGATAAGCTGATCTCTTGACCTCTATCAAGAGCCAGTTCCAAATTTAAGTAGGGTGGGGCATTATATCTATCAAAACAACTGTATTCTCCCAGAATATTTCACTTTCTATAGATAGTATAATCCCTCTCATACCATATAGGAAACAAATTTCCCAATTACCATATATAAGCTAAATAACACATTTCTTTCTTATCTGTGCAGAGAATTTTCTCCTTCTTTTATATATTTAAATACTACAGTATGAAAAAAATGAAGTCAGTTAAATAAAAAAGCAATTTGTTTATTTTTTTTTACCCTTTCTATTCTATTAGCATAACCCTATATCCAATTAAGCCTAAGTAGGCCAGATATTATTAATCAGACGATTTACATCAACTTTAAGCTGACCCCTTTGATAAGAAAGCAGTAATCCTTACTAGCTTAAATATAGGCATCACCTAAATTTTAGGATATACTGCAATATATATAGCAGGGCTACATTATTAAATTAAACACACTGAGAGAAGAAAAAAGAATGCTATAATATATTTGGCCACTTCTGCACTGAATCTAATTACTTCTATAAAGTGTAGGTACAATGAAATCTATTCTATGTTAGAACGTGTTAATATATCCAGTCATAAACCCTTGTTATGTTGGAGAAAAATTCACAAATAGAAAAAAGGGAGTAAAAGGATATATTAAGCAAAGAGCTGCACCAATCAAAGATATATGTATCAATGGCAGCAAAGTCCCGTATATGTAGTAAGACAGCTGGAGTCCACTTTGCCTTTATAAAATTATACACAGGAAACCGGAGACAGTTTGTATCAAAAAACGGAAGGCTCTTAGTCGTTATGTTATAAACCACTCACCCACGTCTGTTTTCTTGTGTCCGGTGAGCATCGACAGCAGCCGAAACGGTGCCCTCGAAGCTCCTACTGCTCACCTGTCGTAGTTGCCATCCTAGAGGGGTCGGAAACGGGAGAACTTTTCCTACCGCAGCCTGTAGAACAAACACACAAACCTTCCGTGTGTACAAGGCTCTGCGGCACAGCAATCTAACGGTGCACTTCCCTGTGCATATGTAATGTCTGGAAAGAAGACAAAATAGAAGTTGGACCACAGCTGCTGATATATGATTTTGAAAGGTTGTTGCTAAGTATGTAGCAGGACATTACATGAGCATTACCCCGGTGTAACAAGTAAAATCCCAGCACACACACATGAAGCAGTTTGTTATATGATAAGCAAGTTGCAGCAGATTGAACTATGGCTGATGCAGCTAATATTAAGTAAGGTTTTCAGCAGTGTATCTTGCCTCCTTGAAATCACAGGTAGAAAATATGAAATACAATACATATGCGCAGAATGAAAATTAACGGCCAAAAATAAGGTAACTGAAGCAGCGGAAGGTCAGGCAAAACAAAGTGTCAGAAAAAAAGGAACAAGTACCTTGATATGGAATAAACACTAAAGTCAGATTGGCTAAAACTTATGAGAGATCCTCTTAGTAATGGTACCTTTAGCGGGCTGTAGTAGAGAGTAAACCGCAGCAGCGGTGTCAGCGGTGAGAGCAGAGAGAGCTGGCTTGTGGCGGCTGAATACGGCGTGTGACGTCACAGAGGCCAAGTTCCGGATTAGCGTAGCAGGTCTGTGAGGAGCTAGGAAGGCACAGGCTGTCAGTATCCGAACTGAGTGATCTCCAAGCAGGTTGGGAGGTTTGGGTGGAGCTTGGGTGGACAGAAAATCAATACCAAGCACTGACTTAAGGTTGAGGGAGGTATTTAAAGGAATTTGTAATAAAAACTTAAAGGGACAGTAGTATACAATAACGGTGAATTGCATATGTGTGACAGGATACCCCCTCCAAGGAGCGGCACCGAAGCTCAAGGTCGAGGCCGATCAGGAAACCTCTGATGGAATCGGGATATCAGTCTGGGTGCGGAGATGTTAGAGGAAGGTTCCCAAGAGTTATGTTCCAAAGGGTAGTTTTTCCATTTAATAAGATATTGCATCACACCCCTCGATAGTCTGCTGTCCAAAATATCCTCAACCTCATATTCCAGGTTAGGGTCCACAGATACAGGAGGCAAAGTGGCATCTAAGCCACGGTCACGAACATGGTGGTAGGGTTTCAAAAGGGAGACGTGGAAGGTAGGATGTATTTTTAAGGTGGTTGGCAGAGTGAGGCGAACTGCGTTACAATTTATGATCTTTTGTATAGGAAAAGGTCCTATGAAGAGTGGTGAGAGTTTCCTAGATGGCGTGGATAATCGAAGATTCTTGGTGGAGAGCCATACGAGATCTCCAACAGAGTATGCAGGTGGAGGTGTACGGCGTAAGTCATAGTATCTTTTCTGTATGAGTTTTGCATCTTCAATGGCATGTTTAACAGTAGTGAAATTTGAGTCCATGGTGGAGGTTAGGTCTGATATGTGAGGATGGTTTGCGGCTAGGTCTGGAAGATATTGGAATTTCGGATGGAATCCATAGTTGGTATAGAAGGGTGTCTGTTTAGTGGTTGAGTGTATAGTATTGTTGAAGACGAATTCAGCAAAGTGTAACTGTTGGGACTAAGAATGTTGGTTATTATGACCAAATGTTCGTAGGAACTGCTCCACCCATTGGTTGCACCTCTCTGTCTGTCCGTTTGTCTGAGGATGATATGAAGAAGACAGGGATTTGTCAATGGAGAACTGTTTACAGAAAGCAGACCATAAAGAGCTAGTGAACTGAGACCCACGGTCAGTTAATATTTTACTAGGAAGTCCATGTAGTTTAATGACATTCACAAGCAATAGATGGATGGTCTCAGCAGCAGTTGGGAGCTTGTGATAAGGTATCAAGTGGAGCATTTTACTAAACAGATCTACTACAACAAGTATAGTTGTGTTTTTGTCTGATTTTGGCAGATCTACTATATAGTCCAAGGCGATTTCTTGCCAGGGTTTATCTGGAGTAGGTGTGGTAAGCAGGAGTCCGAAGGGAGGCCTCTTACTTCTTTTTGAGATGGTACAGGCTCGACAGGTGTTTATGAACTGAGTAACATCAGGAAGGATGGTAGGCCACCAGTATGACCTCTGTAAGAGTTCTTTCGTTTTTTGCAACCCACAATGTCCACCAAGAGGTGAGTCATGTGCAGAGCGTAGAAGTTGGTCACGTAGAGAAGGGGGAATGTAAAACTTCTGGTTGTGGCAATAAACTCCGTCGTTATTCCTTCGTAAGAGATGTAGAGGTTTTAATGGATCTTTGATTTGTTCGGACCGTAGAAGCGGTAGGGAATCTATCAAGAAGAGAAGGAAATTATTTTCTGGGATAACGTGCCGGTTAAAGGTATGATCTACCAATGTGTGTGGTATCCGAGAGAGAGCATCTGCTTTGCCATTTTTGCTTGCAGGTCTGTAAGTGATGAGGAAGTTGAAGCGTGATAGGAAGAGATTCCAGAGGACTTGGCGGGCAGAAAGCGTTCTAGTGGATTTAAGAAACTGTAGATTCCTTTGGTCAGTGTATACAATGGTAGGTGTTGAGGCTCCTTCAAGTAGGTGTCTCCATTGTTCAAAAGCAGCCTTTATGGCAAGGAGCTCCTTCTCACCCACCGGGTAATGTCTTTCTGCAGAGGTCAAGGACCTAGAGTAGTAAGCTACTGGGTGCAGTGGTTGTTGGTGAGACTCTCTTTGCGACAGGATGGCTCCAAGAGCGAAGTCTGAGGCATCTACTTCAAGGGTGAATGGGAGTTCGGTGTTAGGATACCTGAGGATAGGAGCAGATGTGAAACTTGTCTTCAATTTGTCGAAAGCTTCTTGGGTGGTGTTGGACCAGACAAATTTGATATTTTGTTTTGTGAGATCAGTGAGTGGTTTTGCCAGAGTAGAATAGTTCCTAATAAATTTTCTGTAAAAGTTGGCGAAACCAAGAAAACTTTGAACTTGTTTTCTAGTTGTGGGAACAGGCCAATCTAATACTGTTTTGATCTTATTTTCGTCCATGCGTATTCCCATATCAGATATAATGTAGCCCAGGAAGGGAATACTGTTTACGTGGAACGTACATTTTTCGGCCTTCACAAATAATGAATTGTTTCGTAAGAACCTGACGGACATGCATCTTGTGCTCGGCGAGGGTCTTTGAGAAAATTAAAATGTCGTCCAAGTAGATAACGACGTAAGTGTCTAGCACATCCTTGAAGATGTCATTGATCAGGTGCTGGAAGGTGGCAGGGGCATTGCAGAGACCGAATGGCATAACTACATATTCGTATAACCCATAACGGGTACGAAATGCAGTCAGCCATTCGTCTCCTGCCCGCATCCTGATCAAGTTGTACGCGCCCCTAAGATCTAACTTGGTGAAGATCTTAGAGCCTACCAACCGCTCAATTAGTTCCGGAATCAGCGGTAAGGGGTAATGGTTTTTTATGGTTATTTTATTTAACTGCCTATAATCCACTATAGGTCTTAAAGAACCGTCCTTATTCTTTACAAAGAAGATACCTGCTGCAGCAGGGGAGGTTGATGGCCTGATGAAGCCTTTTTTAAAGTTTTCGTTGATGTAGGATCTGAGGTGTAGTAATTCCGGTTTGGAGAGAGGGAATATGTGACCACATGGTATGACTGCTCCAGGTAGTAAATCTATGGGGCAGTCATATGGCCTGTGTGGAGGAAGAGTTTCAGATTGGGTTTTACTAAATACATCTTTGAACTCTGCATAGTCCATAGGTACATTTGACTGTAAACTCTCTGAGGTGTTTTGTAGAAGTAGATGTGGGTAGCAGGTAGTTTTGCAGTACTCAGAGTTAAATTGTATATATAAATGTGCTGGTATCGATCGTATGTGGAACATATTTTTGCACTATGAAATAGAGATCGCTCATCACTCAGCGTGATATATTGCTGGGACTTTTGTTTACCTTGTCATATGATTTCACTCATCACCACACCCCTCAGGTTTTTATTGGACACTCATAGGATTTCCATCAGCAAACAAATTCCGCCCCCATTTTTTGCTGTTAGCCTTGTTTTAGTTATGTGTACTGGTCGCTATGGAGACATCATGTTCACATCTTACATTATCTGAAATAAACGACATATATAACCGATATATAATACTACACTTTCACTGCTGAATTGTTTTCTATTGTCCTGTGGGAATGTTAAAATGATACTCCCTGAAACTTGTTAGTCAAATAGCCATCCTTCTGGTGTTTTGTATCATTATGCTCTACAGCTGTGTATATTGTGGGTGTGTGAATTCACTAGATCTTGATTGGTCAGTATTCGTTATAAGTATGGCAGCATTGTTAACTAACTAAGTTTATAGCCTGATGAAACCATGCTGGGACACGGAGAAACGCGTTGCTTGTTTTTTTATGCTTTTATGCTGTATTAAACCCTATTGTACTCCTGATCATTTCTGAAGCATCTGTTGCACTGTGTTTGATGTCCATTTGCACTTGTTACCTAAGTGCTGCTGCTGCCAAACTAGCAGAGACTGCTATCCACCTAACAACAGTTGTGTAACAGCAAAGAAGTCCTTTGGGAACTGCACCGCTCCTGATTCTCTTGTTGCCGGGACAAAAAAGACCATCTGTTCCAGGTGCCTGGTGAGTCTGCCGAGCGACTCTTTGGACTCGGCCTGCTTGTATTGCACATCAGTGCTTACTACTAAGTGAGTGAGATACCTGCTACGTATACATCTCTTCTTCCAATTTTTTTACTCATTGATCTGCACTATGTGGCGCCCTCTGTCTTTTCTGTTATAGTACACCTAATCTAATAGCCCTATAAAAATAAAAATGCCCCCCCAAATAAAATCACCCCCTAGTCTACAATAAACTACCAATAGCCCTTAAAAGGGTCTTTTGTAGGGCATTGCCCTAAAGAAATCAGCTCTTTTACCTGAAAAAAAATAAAACAGTAAAACCCACCACCCAACCAACCAACCCCCCAAAATAAAAAACCTAACTCTAACAAAAACCTAAACTACTCATTGCCCTGAAAAGGACATTTGTATGGGCATTGCCCTTAAAAGGGCATTCAGCTCTTTTGCATTGCCCTGAAAAGGGCATTCAGCTCTTTTACATAAAGCCCAAACACTAATTTAAAAAAAAAAACCCACCCAAAAAGATTTAAAAAAAAACTAACACTAACCCTTGAAGATCCACTCACAGTCTCTGAAGTCCGGACATCCAGGTGGCGAGAAGTCTTCATCCAGTCAGCGAGGTCTTCATCCATCCATGCGGCGTCTTCTATCTTCATCCAGGTGGCGTCTTCTATTTTCTTCCCGGTGGCACGGAGTGGGTCCATCCTTGAAGACATCCGGCGCGGAGCATCCTCTTCATACGGTCACCACCGTGCACTGAATCTTCAATGCAAGGTTGCCTTTTTAAAATAGCGTCCCTTGCATTCCTAATGGCTGATTTGATTTTTGAAATTCAAATCAGTCAATAGGATGAGAACTACTGAAATTCTATTGGCTTTTCAAATTAGCCAATAGAATTTCAGTAGCATCTCATTAAAGGATGCTTACCTTTATGTTCCTATTCATATAGAACATTACCAGTTTCTGATGTTTGCCTTTCTGGACAGCCATTTTCAGTTTCTTGCTCTACCATCTAGTCTGGCTACAGGTCCAAGAATATTCACAAAGGTTCTGGGTGTCCTTTAGTCTGTAATTAGTTCTCAGGGTATTGCAGCGCTTCCATACCTGGACAATATCTTGGTTCAAGCTTCCTTTTTTCCATTAGCAGAATCTCACACCAACCAACACTTGTTATTTCTTCAACAGCATGGTTGGAGGATAAATTTTTCCAAATGATCTCTTGTTCCTCAGACAAAGATATCTTTTGGGGTTTTCAAATAGATTCAGTCTCTATGAGTCTTTCTCTAACAGAGCAGAAAAGGTTAATATTGGTGTCAGCTTGTCTGGACCTTCAATATCTCTCATTTCCCTTGGTGGCTCTGTGTATGGAAGTCCTAGGTCTTGTGATTATTACTTGTGGACTCCACAGCTTGGGTATTAGTTCCCAGAAGTAATAGATTGTAGATTCTCACCACCTGTAGGAAAGAAAACATAATTTATGCTTACCTGATAAAATAATTTCTTTCATGGTGGTGAGAGTCCACGAACCCCCACCCATATTTTTTTGGGTGTTATGTTTTTTCTTTAGCACATCTTTTCTCTCTGCTCGTTTTATGGCTCTTATACCTTTATCTTACCTCACTTTGCTTGTCTATATGTTAGACTGAGGCATGTGTAAGGGGGTTTAAAGGGCTCTTGGGCATTGATAGGTAGTTTATAGGTGTTAGTGTACTTTGTAACAGTTTAGTTATGAGTTTTATGTAACAGTTTTGTTGTGTAAAACTCATAACTACTGGTCTCAGATGGCGGTACGGATCTTGTCGTTATAGGGTGTAAAGCAAGCTTTTTAGCCTCACCGCAAAACTCGTAATGGCAGCTCTATGAAAGTCCCATGACCCATGTTTTTATTGTGATTGTTATATTACTGTTTTCCATTTTTTATTTTTTAATCCTAATTTGAAGGGTTACAAGGTTATTGCTATTGTCTATTTTGGGTATGGCAATGGTATGGAGGTTAATACAGAGATATCTATTCTTATTTGGGATTTGCTCAAAATGGTTTGTGTTACATATGAGAGCTTTGTATATAGAGGTTTCCATGCCTACCAACTGCTGACCTGTGCAACAGGTGTTCACACTTTAGAAATTAATTAGCCTATCAGATTTAGTTTTATGTGTTCTATTGTCTTTATAAAGCAAGTGTTGTTAACATTTTAACATAGCCTGAGGAAACAGCCTGTGGTGGCTGAGAAACATGTTGCTGTTTTTAAAATAAAAGTTTTTAAATATACACTTGCTTTATCACAATTATTCTGCTCCTGTTTGGGGGCAGAGTGTGTGTGTGCTAGTTCTATCTTCCAAAGTGGTGATTTTCTGCATCCTGCAAATTGGATTCCACAGTCCACTGGGCGGCTGAGAGGTCCCAGTACTGCTGATATTGCACCTGGTGGTGCTTTGTTTCCTGTAAGTACAACCTTGAATCCTTTTATATCTGGTGTACAAACGTTACTGGGCTATGTGTGTGCCTTTTTTGCCCTTATAGGCATCATAGGATAGGCCCCTCGCCAAGGATCATCTCTATCTGGCTGGAGACACCAGTGAGCTGGACCACTGTTTGATGTTCCAGGCTGCCACAATAGCACCATTTGGGTGCGCTACGCTTGTGAGTATATTTCCTATCCTGCTGATGTTTTGTATCTGACTGCCGTGACGTTACTAGGCCATGTTGGCGCCTCTGTGCTTCTTTCTCTTATAGATCCCATGAAAAAACGTCATTTTTACGAGTGTGAGACTGACGTTGCATTACAGGCTAAAAGGCTTGCGTTACAGCTATACTGACAAGACTTGTAATGGCTGCGTTACTGTTTTAACGCTAAAATGGCCATTTTTTCAGTGTTAAAACACAAACGCAAAACTCGTAATCTAGGTGAAAGTATTTTAACCCCTAATCCACCATTAACCTACATCACAATAAACCTAATAAATGTATTAACCCCTAATCCGCCATTAACCCACATTGCAATTAACCTAATAAAACTATTATACCCTAATCCGTCATTAACCCACATCGCAATAAACCTAATAAATGTATTAACCCCTAATCCGCCATTAACCCACATCGCAATAAACCTAATAAATGTATTAACCCCTAATCTACCATTAACCCACATTGCAATAAACCTAATAAAACTTTTAACCCCCTAATCCTCCATTAACCCACAACGCAATAAACGTAATAAAACTATTAACACCTAATCCCCCAAACCCACACAACACAATAATAATAAATAATCTATTAACCCCTAATCCCCCAAACCCCCACAACGCAAATAACTAATTAAATTACTAAGCCCTCAACCTAACACCCCCTAAATTGATTTAAACAGCCAATAGGATTTCAGTAGCTCTCATCCTATTGGCTGATTTGAATGTGAAGAATCAAATCAGCCAATAGAAATGCAAGGGGCGCCATATATAAACGCGCATCTTGAATTCAATATTCAGTGTACGGCGGCGATCGTACGAAGAGGATCGTCCACGCACCATGACTCCACGGTCACTGGTCCTGCTCTGCGCTTATCTCCACTCAGCGCTGGCTTGGTCCTGGATGAAGAAGGAAGTGGTCCCGCTTGGAAGAAGATGTCGGCCGCTTGGAAGAAGACTTCACCGCCTGGAACAGAACCTTCTCTGCCGGACTTCAAGAACGGTGACTAACCATTTGGGGGTTAGACTTAGGCTTTTTTTAATTTTTTTTTTTTTTTAGATTATGGATTTATTGGGCACTCTTAAAAGAGCTCTATGCCCTTTTAAGGGCAGTAAAAGAGCTGAATTCCCTTTTAAGGGCAATGCCCATACAAATGCCCCTTTAGGGGCAATGGGTAGTTTAGTTCTTTTTAGTGTTAGGTTTATTTATTTTGGGCGGTTTGGTGGGTGGTGGGTTTTACTGTTAGGGGGAACTTAGAATTTTTTTTAATGCAAAAGAGTTGTTTAATTTAGGGCAATGCCCTACAAAAGCCCTTTTATTGGTAGTTTAGCATTAGATTAGGGGGGTGTTTTTATTTTTGTGGGGGGTTTATATCATAGGAATTAGGTTTATGTTTTTAGATAATTTTGTTTATTATTTTCTGTAAGGTTAGACTTTTATTTTTGGTAATTTTAGATTAATTTAATTTATTTTAATTTAATCTTAGGTCTATTTTTCTAAGTACTGTTGGTATTTTTTTTTAATTATAATTTAGTATTTTATTATTTTATGTAATTTGGGGTTAATTTAGTGGGTGTTATGTTAGAGGGCTTAGTAATTAAAACATGTAATTTGCGTTGTGGGGGGGGTTGACGGATTAGGGGTTAATAGGTTAATTAGGGTACTTTGCGTGTGTGGGTTTGGCGGTTTTTAGGGGTTAATAGTTTTATTAGGATTATTGTGTGGGATTGGTGGTTTAAGGGTTAATAGTTTTATAGGATTATTGCGTATGTATGGTTTTTGGCGGTTTAGGGGTTAATAGTTTTATTAGATTATTGTTTGGTGTGGGTTTGGAGGATTAGTGGTTAATAGATTTATAAGGTTTGTTGCGATGTGGGTTAATGACAGATTAGGGGTTAATAGCTTTAATAGGTACTTTGTGATGTGGGTTAAAGACAGATTAGCGGTTAATACATTTATTAGGTAGTTTGAGATGTTGGGGTTGGCGGATTTAGGGGTTAATACTTTTACTAGGTAGATTGCGATGAGGATGAATGGCGGATTAGGGGTTAATAGTTTAATTAGGCATATTGCGTTTTGGGGGGTTGTCGGTTTAGGGGTTAATACATTTATTATTAGTTGGGATGTGGGGGGATTGCGGATATAGGGGTTTTACGTGTCGGGTTTATTGTTGGTAAAGGGTTAGACTTTTACGGGAGATTTGATATAGTTTTAATTTCCTTAGGCGCCAGCAGTTTCTAAAGTAGCATAAGTCACTGGCAACTTCAGAAATGTGTATTTGCTCACATTTCTGGACATCGCTAGTTTATCCGACTTACGGCACTTTATAAACTGCGGGCGCCGTGTATGTGATAACCAATGTGCGAGGTGAAATTACGGGCAGTGTGGATTTCAGCAGTTACGCTGAAGCTTGCACCGCATATGTAATCTCGCCCGTGATGCTTTAGTATAAGTGATTTGGTTTTCAGTTAGACAAATGGATTTTTTTTTAAAAAAGAGTAGAATTTATTTATTGTGGAAATTTCTTTGTGTGTAAAATAATCACTTAATTAGAATAAACTTGGAGCCTTCTTTCTCTCACAAAAATCATTGACGTTGTGTTAAATGAATGCTCATCTCTTGAATAAAAGTAGTTTGTGCTAGATTACAAGTGAAGCGTAAGCGGTTTTGCGCAAGTGATATCATCTTTTCGCGAGCCTTTTTCATTGCGCTGATATTATAAGTTGAGCTTCAATCCTTACCGCGATCTCAGAGCTATGGTTAACTGTTTTCTGAAACAAAAAAGTTGCATACAACAATTAAAAAATACATTACAAAGTATATATATGTGTGTTTATAGGGACGTGCAGTCATAGGAGGCAGGGGAGGTAGGGCCTCCCCTGCCATATTGGGGCAAAGTTTAGTTAAATTTTTATTTAAAAAAAAAAAAAATCACAATTTTTTTCCTCTCCATGTAACGCTATGAAGAGGCAGGTACAGGACAGCTTCTCTCCATAGCACTAAATGGGTCATAGGAAAAGCTTTGCTGGAGCACCACCTGTGTGCTATCAAAATATTAGCACATAAAATTGAGAGCAATAGGAGGCATCCCTCTTGATGCCTCCTAGCAGGGAGCCAATCAGAGAGGGTCATGTTCTCCTGGTTATTGACAGCACCAGGTGAACTATGACCAGCGTTGATTGGCTTCCTGCGCATGCAGCATAGACAGTGCGGTACTGGTGGGAAGGAGAGACTGCTGCCTCCTGTGACCTGTAATCATCCATCTTGAGCCCGGATTCAAGTAATTGGACATCAACTTCAGCTGCTGCCCTGCCCTACTACTGTACTGCTAAGTGAGACAAACTGTGACAGTCAGCCCAGAGGGCACCTAATTTGCAGAAGACAGTTTTTTTTAGTTTTTTTTAGTTTTTTTTTCTTCAATTTATTGTTGTAATTTTTTTTTTTATTACAGAGGGGGGCGGGGCTGCGCGTGTGCGGGGGCTACAACGGCAGGGGGTGCATGATCAAGTGTGTTGTAAGTACACACTGGCAGTCTAACACTGTGGAGAGTTGGAGACAAGGCACTAAGGAGAAGCTGAACCATCTGCCGACAGTAGGCAACAGGTACAGGGCGAGCCCTGGGGCTGATGGGGTTTACAGAGGGGGCACTGAGGCTGATTGGTGTTACAAGGGGGACTCTGGGGCTGATGGGGGTTACAGGGTGGGGGTGCTGAGGCTGATTGGAGTTACAGAGGGTGCTGAGGCTAATTGGGGTTACAGAGGGTGCTGAGGCTGATTGGGGTTACAGAGGGTGCTGAGGCTAATTGGGGTTACAGAGGGTGCTGAGGCTGATGGGGTTACAGAGGGGGTGCTGAGGCTGATTGGGGTTACAAGGGGGGAACCTGGGGTCTATATGGGGTTTACACAGGGTGGGGGTGCTGAGGCTGATTGGGGTTACGGGGGGGCTGTGGCTGATGGGGGTTACAGAGGGGTGCTGAGGCTGATTGGGGTTACAGGAGGGACCCTGGGCTAATGGGGTTTACAGGGTAGGGGTGCTGAGGCTGATTGGTGTTACAGGGGGGCCCTGGGGTTGATGGGGTTTACAGGGGGGGTGATGAGGCTGATTGGGATTACAGGGGGGCCTGGCTGATGGGGTTTACAGGGGGGGTGATGAGGCTGATTGGATTAAAGGGGGGGGGCTGGGGCTGATGGGGGTTACAGGGTGGGGGTGCTGAGGCAGATAGGTGTTTACAGGGGGGCCCTGGGGCTGATGGGGTTTACAGGCGGGTGATGAGGCTGATTGGATTACAGGGGGGACCCCTGGGTCTAATGGGGTGTTACACAGGGTGGGGGTGCTGAGGCTGATTGGGGTTACAGGGGTGGTGCTGAGGCTGATGGGGTTACAGGGGGGCCCTGTGGCTGATTGGGGTTACAAGGGGACCCTGGGGCTAATGGAGTTTACACAGGATGGGGGTGCTGAGACTGTTTGGGGTTACAGGAGGGCTCTGTGGCTGATGGTGGTTAAAGGGGGTGCTAAGGCTGATTGTAATTACAGGGGGACCCTGGGGCTAATGGGGTTTTTACAGGGTTGGGGTGCTGATGCTGATTGGGGTTACAGGGGGGGCTGGGGCTGATGGTGGTTACAGAGGTGGCACTGAGGCTGATTGGGTTACAAAGGGGGACCCTGGGGCTAATGGGGTTTACAGGATGGGGGGGTGCTGAGGCTGATTGGGGTTACAGGGGGGCCCTGGGGCTGATAAGGTTTACAGGGGGAACCCTGGGGCTGATCGGGTTTACAGGGGGTGATGAGGCTGATTGGGATTACAGGGGGTCCTGGGGCTGATGGGGTTTACAGGGGGATGTTGAGACTGATTGAGGTTACAGGGGGGTGATGAGGCTGATTGGGGTTACAGGGGGACCCTGGGGCTGATGGTGGTTACAGGGGGGTGATGATGCTGATTGGGGTTACAGGAGGGGTCCTGGGGCTGATGGGGTTTACAGGGGGGTGCTGGAGCTGATTGGGTTTACAGGGGGGCCCTGGGGCTGATTGGGGTTACAGGGGGGTGATGAGGCTGATTGGGGTTATAGGGGGTTCCAGGGACTGATGGTGGTTACAGGGGGGGCAGGGACTGATGGTGGTTACAGGAGGTTGCTGAGGCTGATTAGGGTAACCACCATCAAACTCAGGCCCCCTGTAACCCCAACCATCCTAAACACCCCCCTGTAATGTAACCCCCATCAGCCTCAGCACCCCCCTGTAACCCCCATCAGCCTCAGCAGCCCCCCTGTAAACCCCATTAGCCTCAGGGTACCCCTAGTAATGCCAATCAGCCTCAGCACCCCCCCCCCCCGTAACACCCATCAGCCCCAGGGCCTCCCCTGTAATTAGTATGTAGGATAGCCTTGTGCTTATCACAGGCATTATTAGTATGTAGGATAGCCTTGTCCTTATCCAAGGTATTTATTAGTATGTAGGATAGCCTTATGCTTATCCCAGGCATTAATTCGTATTTATTATTTATTTAATTTATTATTAATAGTAGATCATTTTTTTATTTTGTATCCTTTTTTGAAAAAAATACGCTCATGAGAAGCTATGCATTACTGGTAGCTAGCTTTTGATTGGTAGCTTTTGTTTAGGTGAACATGGAGGGGGGGAGGCGACACAGAAGTAGCCCGCACAGGGTGCCAGAACACCTAAGGCCGGCACTGGCCACATGACAGCAATAAGAGGTATTGGATTGGAGTCAGACATAAGGTGCTGCTGTCATTTACATCCCTTTTGCCTAACAAGAAGATGTGTGTGTGATATTGCATGCCACTAACAACTTGACAATAAATAATGTTATTTATAATCTGGCTACATAAATTAGCATTCTGTAACAGATGACAGCAGCACCTTATGTCCTACTCCAATCCAATACCTCTTATTCTTGTCATGTGGCACAGTGGCAGACATGTTAAACTTAACTATTGTAGCTACTAGCTAACCAGTACTCGTTGGTATTGAATCCCTAACGACATTTAGCAGGGCTGACTGAACAAGAACTCTGAAGCACATTGCACCAGCTTTCATGTCACCCCACTGCCGAGGGCAAGAGGAGGCTTACAGGAGAGCAGGAGAGGGAAGCAGGGAGCCCGCATGAAAATGCTTGGGAAGCCACTGTCTTATAACAGCAGTCAGAGTTACTGGAGGAATGTCAAGTATAGAAAACTGCCAAACTATCTTTACAATGTGTTAGAGAGACCCATGGGCTGGGCTTTTGTCTGTCATTTCGTGTGAGCAAAAAAAACTTGTTTTTCTTGCACTTTAGACTAATGGAATAACTAATGTGATATTACCCGTATTATATTGTGCATGATAAACTGACAGCTGTGTATTGTATGACTTTACAGTACTGATAACATAACTCGCGAGGTTCCCTATAATGACAATAAATTACATAATAATTGGGTGCAGCTGCATTTTATAAAATATATTGTGGCAGTGTTGATTTTTTGAAAAGTAAAATGTGATTTTCTTTGTAAGCTAAGCACATATTTGGTGCATAAACCACTTTTCCTTTGGGATACCCTTGATGTTATTTTTAGAAACCCAGCTGACTTTAGTTATTAGTGTTTTAATTGTGTGTGGTACTATACAGACTTCTTTCAATGTAATGCAATGTTATGAAATGAAAATGGTGTAGTAAATAGCAAGTTTCCTCACACATGTGTTTCACAAAAATAAAATCTATTAAGAGAATTTATAGGAAAAAAATAGCTTTTTGGGGTTTTGAACCTAAGTCTGTATGATATTCTCAGTCTGAGACTCTTCAACTTCCTGTTTTGAAATGTACTGCGTTAGAATCATTCCATGTATATTGGGAATATTACTTTCACTATGTGGTTGCATGTCTTAATACAAGGCTTATAGTTGTTTTGTTCATATTGTACACAAGTGTTGATAACAGACTTGCAGTTTCACTGTGCAATAGCTATACATAGGATGCACTGTAAACTGATCCATGCTGTATAGTCCTCTGCTTTATACTGTGTCGTGAGGGTGTGTGAGAGTGTGTGAGAGTGTGTGAGAGTATGTGAGAGTGTGTGTGAGTGTGAGTGTGTGAGTATGTGTGAGTGTGTGAAAGAGAGAGTGTGAGTGTGTGAAAGAGAGAGTGTGAGTGTGTGAAAGAGAGAGTGAGAGTGTGTGAAAGAGAGAGTAAGAGTTAGTGGGTGTATGTATATTTGTATATAGATATAAAATAATATACATGTGTGTGTTTCTCGGGCGTATCATTGCCAGTGCCTCACCGCACGTCACTGGACTGTGCATATATATTAATGTATTTACAGTCATATATACACATATAAAAACATTATTATATATGTACACACATATAGACATATATATATATATACGTGTATTTGCCATTAAGTAGATGAAAAGATGTAAAAACATATACATGCAATATTCATATTTAATATAGATTTTAACTATGTATTTACTGTAAATATTTCACATTTGCTAATGCAAATATGCTATGTTGTTTGCGCGATGGGTGTTTTTTTTCAACAATTTTCCTCTTTAAATTACTTCTATGGGGAATGCGAAAATGTGATGGTGTTTTGTGCGATCTCGAATGTTAGTTTTTTTTTTTCTTTTTTTTCTCCATTGATTTCTATGGAGGAATACATGCATGCGCACGTGAAAACTCGTTAGGATTTTTGCGCTATCCAGGTTTACTCTAGCGCAAAATAAGTTTTTTTGAAACTTGTAATATGAATGCAACCCGACTAGTGCAAAAAGCTTAACTCTAGTTGTAATCTAGCCATCACAGCTGTGGTAGTCGTCAGTTGTGCATATCCATGCATTTCCTTTTATTCCCTGTATTAATTTAAATGATTTGTTGAAAGATGGTAACATTTATTAATGTGAAAACGAAAATTCTGTATATTTGTATGCTTAATAGAAATTTTATTTAGTTTAACACCCTTTCAGAGAAAACCTAGGCCTTTAGCCAATTTAGGGGCTAGATTACAAGTGGAGCAAAAAATATCGCTTTCACGAAATCGATATTTGCGCTCCACTTAATAATACCAGTGCACTGGTATTACAAGTTAGGTGCAATGCAAATGGGACCTCAATATATATTCACTGGGAACACATAGTTCCCCATACCCTCCAACTTTAACCCCTAAAAAATGCTTTGTAAACTTACAATATGCTTTATTTTAGAGGCAATTGGAGGATATTTTAAAAATTAACCAGAGATCTGCCCAGAGCTCATGGTAGCAATAACCAGCCACTTTTAATGGCTAGTTATTTATTGCGCGCCCTTAAACTTGTTATCTAGCCCTTATTGTCTCCTATGTTTTACAAATAATAAATAAACATGTTAAGATTAAAAAAAGAATAGTTCATACACAAGGCTAGATTACTAGTGGAGCGCTAATTTATCTCATGACCGCAAATGGGCAAATTTGCCCATTAACTGGCGAGCAATAAATAACTAACAATCACAGGGTCAGACCTCTGGTTAGTTTTAAAATGTTCCCCAAAAGATTTAACTTTTTTTTTGTTTTTAAATAAAAACGCCACTAAGCAGTTTTTAGGGGTTAAAAGTGGTGGATTTTAAAAGTGCCTTTACATTGCAGTCTACAGGTGAGTGCAGAATTATTAGGCAAGTTGTATTTTTGAGGATTAATTTTATTATTGAACAACAACCATGTTCTCAATGAACCCAAAAAACTAATTAATATCAAAGCTGAATAGTTTTGGAAGTAGTTTTTAGTTTGTTTTTAGTTATAGCTATTTTAGGGGGATATCTGTGTGTGCAGGTGACTATTACTGTGCATAATTATTAGGCAAACTTAACAAACAACAAATATATACCCATTTCAATTATTTATTTTTACCAGTGAAACCAATATAACATCTCAACATTCACAAATATACATTTCTGACATTCAAAAACAAAACAAAAAAACCAGTGACCAATATAGCCACCTTCTTTGCAAGGACACTCAAAGCCTGCCATCCATGGATTCTGTCAGTGTTTTGATCTGTTCACACATCAACATTGCGTTGCAGCAGCAACCACAGCCCTCCCAGACACTGTTCAGAGAGGTGTACTGTTTTCCCTCCTTGTAATCTCACATTTGATGATGGACCACAGGATCTCAATGAGGTTCAGATCAGGGAACAAGGAGGCCATGTCATTAGATTTTCTTCTTTTATACCTTTCTTGCCAGCCACGCTGTGGAGTACTTGGACGCGTGTGATGGAACATTGTCCTGCATGAAAAATCATGTTTTTTCTTGAAGGATGCAGACTTCTTCCTGTACCACTGCTTGAAGAAGGTGTCTTCCCAGGAAACAGGCAGTAGGACTGGGAGTTGAGCTTGACTCCATCCTCAACCCGAAAGTCCCCACAAGCTCATCTTTGATGATACCAGCCCAAACCAGTACTCTACCTCCACCTTGCTGGCGTCTGAGTCGGACTGGAGCTCTCTGCCCTTTACCAATCCAGCACGGGCCCATACATCTGGCGCATCAAGACTCACTCTCATTTCATCAGTCCATAAAACCTTAGAAAAATCAGTCTTGAGATATTTCTTGGCCCAATCTTGACGTTTCAGCTTGTGTGTCTTGTTCAGTGGTGGTCATCTTTCAGCCTTTCTTACCTTGGCCATGTCTCTGAGTTATTGCACACCTTGTGCTTTTGGGCACTCCAGTGATGTTGCAGCTCTGAAATATGGCCAAAACTGGTGGCAAGTGGCATCTTGGCAGCTGCACGCTTGACTTTTCTCAGTTCATGGGCAGTTATTTTGCGCCTTGGTTTTTCCACACGCTTCTTGCGACCCTGTTGACTATTTTGAATGAAACGCTTGATTGTTCGATGATCACGCTTCAGAAGCTTTGCAATTTTAAGAGTGCTGCATCCCTCTGCAAGATATCTCACTATTTTTTACTTTTCTGAGCCTGTCAAGTACCTTCTTTTGACCCATTTTGCCAAAGGAAAGGAAGTTGCCTAATAATTATGCACACCTGATATAGGGTGTTGATGTCATTAGACCAACACCCCTTCTCATTACAGAGATGCACATCACCTAATATGCTTAATTGGTAGTAGGCTTCGAGCCTTTACAGCTTGGAGTAAGACAACATGCATAAAGAGGATGATGTGGTCAAAATACTCATTTGCCTAATAATTCTGCACTCCCTGTATAGGGAACTGTGATAACTCTCTAAATATATACGTTCGCATTGCACCTCACTTGTAATACCAGTGCACATTTGCGTATGCTGGTATTACTAAGTTGAGCGTGAATATCGCTTTCACGGAAGCAATATTTTGCACTTAACTTGTAATCTGGCCCTAAATAAATAGTAAATTATGTCCTTAAATAAATTGTTAAAACACTATTAGTTACATAGAGGCACATGGCTTTTTTAAGATAAGATGGAGAGAGATGACACATGGTATTTTTTTAATAATGCAAGGCATCTTTTTAATGCTGTCAGGTACACTCTGATTCCCTACCACAATTTTTCTGCCTCTCAGAAATCAAAAGAATAAATAAATATTGTGTTCAGTATAATGATATAACATAGGTTTATGAAGGCTTTTTAACACAAATGTTTATAAACAACAAATACACACTGAGCATAAGGAGTTAAATGCTTGTAAAATAAATACTGTTTAAAAGGCTGATGACTCTGCCCTCTCAAAGCCACAGTTGCTGTTTGCTACTTGCCGAAATATGTACAACATGGCGGGGGCGTCTTCTGAACAGCGATCCAGAGCGGTCGCATTTTTCTGAGCTCTGATCGAAATTTCTACTAATCTGCCGATTAAAGGGAAAATTATACAGCAAAATCCTCTTATATACTTTTTGTGGTGCTCCACTATATAACAGTGATCCAAGCTACCTGATTTATGCTGTGTTCTTGAAATCGGAGTCCGGAATCAGGCAAAGAGGGCCTAGAGCTGCGGCTCACAGTAGACAATGTCACCCCCTTCGGTAAAACGAGGGTTCTGCCTTGTCTGACCATACTGGCACTTCAGAATAGACCTCAACAGTGTTAATCCTAAACTAAGAGGGACTCTAGTGAAAGGCAGGAGACGCCGAGAACATAGGAGACAATACTTCACAGTTAAAATGGCAACTGGTGTAGAAACGGACACACATAACACCTTCAGTACCCACTGGCATAAATTTGAGATGTTATGTCAACGCTTCATGGAAGCTTCCCCATTTGATTTTCTAGTGGGTCAGTGCCCTGATGATGTGGGCTTCATCACTCTTTCACTGGCTGAAAGTATAAAAGTAAGCCCTAAGGGCATTAGTCCTCAACAAAGGGACCCTCAATGCTCAGCGATCATTACCACCATGTGGAACAAGCTGCAGAAAGGCATCACCATGGCTTTGGATAAAAACAGCTCACTGAACGCACAGTCGAAGACACAAGTATCTTCCAATACACTCATTGGGCCTCTGCAGACAGAGATGTCCGGACTGCTGGCGGTGTCTGACCAGGAGCTAAGGGAAGGGCCCCTGGGAAGCCATGGCTGGGGAGCGGAGTCACTTCTCAGCTATACCCGCGGCTTGACAAGCTATCTGTGATGATCCTGGATACTGGCCTGAAGTCCTCAGCAAACAACGCCATATTGTACAATATACAGACAATCTGAAAAGGTTACTAAGAGGCAGTGTAATGAGACCCTCTTTAGCCCCTATTTGTAATGGTGATCTCTTGCAAAGGGAAAACAACAACACACGTAAGACTCCCTCTCCTTCACGGAAAAAGCCCTGGGGTTGAGAAAGTTCACATATTACAATACCATTGTGGTCCGTGCATTAGAGAAACTGATAATAATGACAAGCTGTTTAAGTTTTTTATATAACCTAGTATTTATAACTTTATCAGATAGATAGTTAATGTTTATGTGTTTCTTTTTCCTGCCCTTGTTGTTTTGATCTTAAAACTTCATGCCTCATATTTTTTAATCATTATACAGTATGCACTAAACATTTCTCTTTGATATAATGCTTATCTCGATTTCTGTGTGCACTTTTGGATTTGCTCTCAACCTGGGGTTTTTTGAGGGGGGCCCCCGGAGGGACATTTTATGAATTGAATGTAACACAGATGTCAATACCACTAACCTAACATCATTGACATATGTAATTTTATTCTAATATAGGCTCCTCCTTCAGGGCTAGTGGCCGAGGCTGCAAGGGAGATGAAAATGAGAAAAGCCTTAAATTATATATGTCAACCTTTATCCAACAGAAAAATATTATATATAACATGATGATATAGTGCTAAAAATAAATACACAGAGCGCCTCCTAAAAGGCTAAGACACTAGTAGTGACAAGATTATTTAAATAAAAAATATATTGAAATTCTATAGGGGTATATAAAATATTTTATAAGCTACTTATAGCTAAAATATACAAACATGATACAAAAGTGGATCCACTTAAAATTAACAATAAAATATGCATATATCTATATAAAAAACAATACAATTGTGGTTAAAAACCACAACAATATACAATCTTAATCACAAAATAAATTACAATGACAATGTTTATCTTAATAGGTTTCTTGATATTTCTATATATCAAAAAAAATATGATTTTTTATGACATTGCAGAAGACATTCTATACGCTTTCCCTAAATAGATATCTCTATAGGGACAGTGATATTATTGCTTACATTTTAGGACCCTTTTAGATTGTTATATTTTTTAAATAAGAATCTTCTATTTTATTTTATTCCTTAATAGTGTCATATCCACTATAATATTTATTACTTTGATGTCTTCCCTAAGTAGAATACATTTTTCATTCACTCGTCTTTTCTGTCAAAGAAGGGCCTAACAAGCAGCCTTACAATTTTCAAAAATAGCTAGTTACCTTAGGATAGATTAAGCCTATTTTCAGATCAGGCATGGTAAATCTAAATATATGACTGAAAATTGTTCTATTCATTCACTCTTATATTGGTTTCCATGGTGATAAATGACTGAACACACACTTCCCGTTTGCCGATTTTAGGCAAATATTATCTTTCAAATATTAATGAAAAAAATAAAAATGAACATGTACTTTATTTGAAACATAGCATGAATTTACCATGAAACTAGGAACATATATACAAAAATAAAATAAACTCAATAGTACTTCCAGGTCATCAGGAACAGGAAGTAGAGGTTATATTTTTTTACTTCCAGGTCAACAGGAACAGGAAGTAGAGGTTATTTTTTTACTTCCAGGTCAACAGGAACAGGAAGTAGAGGTTATTTTTTGGCGCCAAAACAACACTGGCACTTATTGGCCAGTAATAGCTATAAAAGGAGCTACCATGCTAATCCATCTATAGTCTTGATAAAGGCCCAGTTCTTAGGGCCGAAACGCGTTGACATATATGGTAAGCTTCTTTTCAATTACTGACTAAGTTTGAATAGCAGTTTTGCACTATGTTATATTTGTTTTATTACAGGTATATCTTTGAATGAATTGATCCCTGAGACATAGGATCCATTTCTGTATTTTTTCATCGTTTACACACAGGAATAACTTTTTAGGAGCATCTCTTCACATCTTGTATTCACATAAGGGTCACTTTATAAGTGTGTTATTCACTTTAACACATCCTAAATATTCATTTGGATTATTTTTTCAAATTTTTTCCTTTTTCTTTTTTCATTTTTGTGTACACACATTTTTGATTATTCACGCCCACTTCATCACATCATCTTTTCAGGATTTTTTGGATATTCACAATAATTTTTTAAATTTGATTTGAAAACCACTACGTTTTTTTTTTTTTTTCTTTTTTACACACTTCATCATTTCACCGTTTATCGAGGGATATATAAGGATAACTGTTTAAAATAGAATCTTCATATTGGACATTCACTCTCTGGAAAGAATTTAAAGTTTGGGACCTACATATTTATGGACACCTACTCAGTAAATTGATGTTTTTATATATTTATATTTTTTATCCAACTATCAACAGCTGTTTTATTGTAATTTATTTTGTGATTAAGATTGTATATTGTTGTGGTTTTTAACCACAATTGTATTGTTTTTTATATAGATATATGCATATTTTATTGTTAATTTTAAGTGGATCCATTTTTGTATCTTGTTTGTATATTTTAGCTATAAGTAGCTTATAAAATATTTTATATACCCCTATAGAATGTCAATATATTTTTTATTTAAATAATCTTGTCACTACTAGTGTCTTAGCCTTTTAGGAGGCGCTCTGTGTATTTATTTTTAGCACTACATTCACCTTTTTGGGGGCGCTGGTACCCACAATACTAGGAGCTACAGACACAAGGTTGAGCGCTGTCAGATTTTAGCAGATTTTTAACATGATGATATAGTTCACTTTGAAAAGGTTTAGCATACATATACTACATGGAACCTGGAGATGTGTTCCTTTTGCCATCAAACACCTTGTCATATACCATATACCTTCTAACCCTTATAACGTTTTTTAATATTTATAAGACTAATTATTATCAGATAGTTTTTATATGAGTGTAACAATAAATTTTAATGTATTAACATTTTTAACACACTACCATTTATGCACGGGTTTTAGTCACACTATCCCAACAATCGTAAAATGAGATTGGGCTCTCGCGATCGCTTTTACTTTCAGCTTTTAATATGAACACTATTTCCGTTGTGTGAAAAAAACCTTTTTCTCTTGCGTGCAACTCTTAGCATGCCACTTGTAATCTAGCCCTTTGTATGGAACACATTCTGGGCTAGATTACGAGTGGAGTGCCATTTTTTGCTCTAGCGTTAAAATCCATAGAAGTAAGCTTTATTGCGCGTTTCGAGTAACGTGCATATTACAAGTTGAAAGTAAAAAGTTTTCACATGAGCACATTAACGTATTCCCCCCAATACTTCAATGGAGCGCAGAAAAAAACCTAACACCCTTACTCGCGCACAAACCCGATTGTGTTTACTCAAGTGCGTTAACCTGACATGAAATATGAATATTTTACATTCCAATGCTCTTCACATAGCACAATATGTTCTATTTATTTATTTATTTAGACCAATTCAAGATACAAGTCGACATAGAAAACAAAAACAGACAATTGGCATTTAAAAATTAAATACATTTGAAAATGCATATTCTCCGTTGTGCCCTATGAAACTTTTTAGTACTTGATTTGGCAAATTTCAAACAAGATAAATAAAACGAACAGAAGAAAGAAAAAAAATGATAAAAAAATAAAAATATTCTTCTCTTAACCCTTAGCACCACCTTACTCACCCGCACCTCCCCCTACCTACCGATCAGGGAATTCATTGTTTGCAATGGCCAGCTCGAGATACACAGTGCCCCTAAAAGGTGCAATTAATTGTACCTGTATTTCTTTAGTAGTAGTTTAAGATTACGTTCTTCCATTTATAGAAAAAACATTTAACTTGAGTTTTTGAGTTTATTGGAAGTATCCAATTGTTCCATTATCATCTGATTTTTAAGTTTCTGAAGATATTCTATGAGGCTAGGGGCTTTATAAGATTTCCAGTATTTCAGAATCAATAGTCTACCAGTCATAATTATAGCGTTTAATTGACGGGTGTTTTTTTTTTTTTTTTAAATCATTTATTTAAATTTCAACAGTATAACAATATTATCAAGACAATTGCAATACAGGGTAGCGATGTACAAAATAAAATATAATAAATTCACATTTTTCTGCTAGATTAACAAAATTGAATTACACATAGAGATAAAACATTAATTCATTCTCTCAACAATATTTCAACACAAATCTATGGCCAAACAGGCACTTCTTATTGTCTTCTTATACCGTTCACTGTTATTTTTTAAGTTTTTTATAACACTAAACAAAAACACATACCAAAAAAAAAAGAAAAAAATTAAAATAAGTAAGGTTTAATACGCCCTCCCTCCTCAGTCTCTAACCTATATCTCTATATCTGGAAAATTCATTATTTATAATTCTATTTTCTAATTTTATATAAAAAAACAGAGAAAAAGCAGGGGTGAAATAATAAAACAAGTCAAAACAACAAAAACAGCAATAACAACAATAACAACAAAACAAAACAAAACAACAACAAAAAAAAAAAAAAGGGGGGGAAATAATAACCACCTCTCCCTCATCTCTCCCAATCTCCTATCTACCAAATGCCTAATAGTATTAGTTCGGAGTTTTGGAAAGGGAAGATCATATATTCCTTTTCATTTTCAGGGAGTGATTTAATATATGCTGCCCATTTGTTAAAGAAATTTCTTATATCATCTTCATTGTTTATGTCTGTGTCCTTTTGTTCTAGAAGACATTGTTTTTTTAAGCAGTTCTGGATTTCGGACACACTAGGTACTGAGCGCATTTTCCATTTTTTACATATTAGGTATCTAGCAGCTAATATAGAGATAGATATTAATTTATCATTAGGGTGACATTTGGTTTGATTGTCTATACAGAATATAATTTGGTGTGGGGTAAAGATTACAGGAGGGATTTTCAGCACCTTATTTAGCCAATATTCTAACTTGCACCAGATAGTTCTCACTTTTGGGCAAAACCAGAACATATGTTCTATGTCAGCTGCAGGCAGTGAACATTTAGGGCATTTGTCAAAGCCTGAGTTATGAACCCTACGACCCGTTGCCGGAGTGAAGTATGCCCTGTGAAGAATTTTAATATGTGCTTCCCGCCAGGTAGCTGATAGAGTTATTTTTTTTACTTTACTTATAGATTGCTGGATTGTGTTTGAGTCAACCCTGTTCCATTCTAACAATGAGGTCCATGTTGAAGCAAGCCTTACTAGGTTCTGGTTGCCCCTACTAATGTTTAAGAGATGATAGCAGACTGAAATAGACATCCGGTTCACCTTGATAAAAGTAAGCCAGTTTTCGAGTTTACCTAATTTCCAGCACCACCCTGTCTCTCTAGTTGTTTCCAAGAGAAAATGCCTGATCTGCAGGTATGCAAAAAAGTCTTTATTGGGTAAATTATATTCTCCTTTTAACTTTTCAAATGTTTTAATAGTCTTCCTATCATCGTCTATCAAGAGGATCAACTTATTTAACCCATTCTTGTGCCATCTATTAAAGACCTCAGATTGGAGACCAGGTTGAAATTTTGGATTCCCGATCAGGGTGAGATAGTTTGAAATCTTGGGATTATAAGACAGAAGTTTTGATATTTTCCACCAGGCCTTAATGGGATTGGAAATCGATTTAAGTCGTTTAATTTCTGCAGGTAACTCTTTGGGAGAGGAGTGCAGAAGTGCTACGGGTAAATAAGGATCACAGATATTTATTTCAAGCTGATTATTTAAGATATAGTCCTTAGATAAGATCCAGTCACTTGCTATTCGTGCCAAAGAGATAAGATTGTATAATCTAATGTCTGGAAGTGCCATGCCACCAAGGTCACCTGAAAGAGAGAGTTTATTAAGGGAAATTCGCGCTTTTTTCCCTTGCCATAGGAATTGACTAATTAAACTATTGATCAGCCTTACATCCCTCTCAAAAAGAATCACTGGGACATTCATAAGTATATATAGCAATTTGGGGAGGAGAATCATTTTAAATAATGCCACTCGACCCGAGATTGAGAGAGGCAGTGTCTGCCAGGTTCTCAATTTTTCTTTAATTTGCCTAATGATAGGGGGTATATTAAATTCATATAACTTTTCGGAGTTCACTGGAATATTTATTCCTAGATATTTAAATGAATCTGTTATGCTTTTAAAGGGGTTATCTGTACAAGAATCTTTATCCCTGCGGATCCAGTGAATTTCTGACTTAGATGGGTTTATTTTATATCCTGAGAAGGATCCAAAGTGATCTATTATGTGCATAAGTTTTGGAATATTAATTTTAGTATTCGATATGTAGACAAGTACATCGTCTGCGTATAGACCAATTTTCATCTCATGATTTGAGACCTTTATTCCTTCTAGGTTTTGTCGTACCATAATTGCTAAGGGCTCAATGGCCACATTGAACAGGAGGGGGGAGAGCGGACACCCCTGGCGAGTTCCCCTTTCAAGAGTTATAGATGAAGATATACCACGATTAATAATCAAACGTGTAGCTGAATTTTTATAAAGGTTCTCCACGAATTCGGGGAATTTGCCCTTGATTCCAAATTTTATCATGGATGTATTGAGGTGCCTGAAAGTAACAGAATCAAACGCTTTTTCTGCGTCAATAGAGAGAATAGCCATATCTGGTACTACGAGCGTCTCCCCTCTCCCCCCTCTCGTCCGAGCGGCCCTTTCAAGATATTCTAATGTAAGTATTACCTCCCTTATTTTTGCCGAGGAATTTCGTCCATTCAAGAAACCAGCTTGGTCCGGATGGATCACCTGTGGTAGTATTTGCTGTAATCTAGCTGCTAAGATGGAGGTGAGGATCTTATAGTCTGAGTTAAGTAAGGCTATTGGCCTATAAGATTCTTTGAGCCTTGGGTCCTTCCCTTCCTTAAGAATCAAAGTCGTATAGGATGCAGAGAATGCAGGTGTAGCTAATTTGCCATTCATGTAAAAATCATTATATAAGTTTATTAAATACGGGGAGATTTCTGGAGATAGTATTTTGTAGAATTCACTAGGTAAGCCATCCGGACCAGCTGCCTTATTTGTAGATAGCTCTGCAATTTCTTCAGATACTTCTTGCGCTGATATAGGGGAGTTAAGCCTACTGATATCATCATCCGCCAGTAGTGGGTTTTCAATCTTATTCCAAAATTCTACTGCCTTGTCGTGGTTGTAACCTTTACAAGAGTATAAATCTTGATAATATTTCACCAATATGGATGTAATTTTGTCTGGGTTTAAAATTTGCTCACCCTTCTCAAGGATTTCTTCTATATGAGATTGCTTTTTCTCATTGCTGATCATTCTGGCTAGCATCTTTCCAGATTTGTTCCCAAATCTGTATAGTTTAGCCTGGATTTTTAACTCCTTTTGTGTTTGTCGAGTTAAGATAAATGTGTCCCGGGCTTCTTTAGCTTGCACATATTTCGACCAGTTTAAAGCGTTCTTATGTAGCATAAATTTATTATATGCGTTAGTTAGTGCTTTTTGTATCTCACTATCCCTTACCTTCAGTTTTTTAGTCAGGGTTATGTTATAAGCTAAAATTTCGCCCCTAAGCACTGCTTTAGCGGCTTCCCAGAACAGTTCTGGATGATCGATGTATTCTAAGTTAAAATCGAGGTATTCCTCAAATTTAGATCTGAGATGGGTTTTAAACTTCATATCCGTTGTTAGATAGTAAGGGAAATAGAAACGCGAGGATTTGATCTTGGATGTTCAAGTTTAATATCTAGATTAATAGGAGCATGATCTGATAACAATATAGGGGCAATACCTGCATGTGCTCTTAGAGCGCCCAGACGCTCATCCACAAGAAATAGATCTATTCGAGACAGGGTTTTATGCGCCTTTGAGAGGCATGTGAATTCCTGTGTGTCAGGGTTCTGGCTTCTCCAGATATCATATAATGCTAGATTCTGCTTTATTTTCTTAATCATTTTAAATTCTAAGTTATCCTTTTTCTGTTTTTTCTGCTTCATGGCTTCTCTAAGTCTATCTAGCGGACAGTGCGGTGCCATGTTGAAGTCGCCACCTATGATTAGAAGTCCCTGGTTATAGAGAAGAAGCTTAGTTTGAATTCTATTCCAGAATTCTGGATCAAAAGTATTGGGGCCATAAATATTACAGATTATGTAGATTTCCTGGGCGATTTTTACCTTCAACAGGACATACCTACCCTCCGGGTCGGGTTCGCAGTGAATCACCTCAAGATGAGCTCTTTTCCCTATTAAAATTGCCACTCCCCTTTTTTTGCCTATGCTTGGCGAAAAGTATACCTCTCTAACCCATGAGGATTTGAGTTTGTTAGATTCTTCTGAATTGAGATGAGTTTCTTGAATTAATCCTATGTCAGTCTGGGATTTCCTTAGATGTGTCAGTATGGTTTTTCGTTTGATTGGAGTGGAGATCCCTCCCACATTCCATGAAACTATCCTAAATTTTTCTATTTCTCTGTATCATTAATGGTGCCTGTGGCTTAAGGAAGTAATGAGAGAGATGAAGAGAGGGGGGGTAGTAAAAAAAAAAAAAAAGAAAAAAAAAAGGGGGAAAAAAAAAAAGGGGAAAAAAAAAGGGGGGGGGGGAGTAATACCTAACACGATCTCTATTTGCCCCATGAATCCCTGGGTGGGGGCAATCCCAAATTGTTAGGCCCATGCTGGCTAAGTGGGGACCACATTCTCTGTTGCTGATAAGTTTAAAGATGAAAAGAATTTCTCGGCTGCGTGTGCCTCCAGAAAGAAATGTACTGTTCCATTAACAGTTGCTTTTAATTTGGCTGGATATAATATAGTTGCATTTATTCCAGCGTTTATGAGTTTAGTGCATGTAGGTGCCAGATCTCTTCTCCTGGAGGCTGTCTCAGCCGAGAAATCCTGGAATATGAGGATCTTAGCTCCATTAATGATAAGGGGTTGTGTTTTACGATAAAATTGAAGAATAGAGACTTTATCTTGGTAGTTCAATAGTCTTATGATGACAGGTCTAGGCCTACTGAGATTTTGAGCTGACTGTACTGGACCCAGTCTATGGGCCCGCTCTACCAGAATGTTATTATACAAGGGTGGGAGTTTGAGAGCTGTCTTTAGTGTATCAGAAACAAAAAAAGCTAAGTCCTCATATTGTTTCTCCTCTGGGAGGCCTATTATTCTAATGTTGTTTCTTCTACTGCGGTTTTCTAGATCTTCTAATCTCATAAGAATTTTTTGGTTACTGCTATTGATACTATCCATCTTAGTGCCTTGTGTTACTACTGCATCTTCTAAATCAGATACTCTCTGCTCAACCTCCTGCATTCTTGAGGAGAATTGTCTAATTTCCTGTGATAGGGAGGAAATATCCTGCTTAATCTCCATCCTTAGAGCATCGAATTTAGGAGAGAGGGCATCAGAAATATTGGCAACTAAGTTTTGGACATTTAATAATTCAGATGTAGCTGTACTTGTTGAGGTTAATTGAGTGTCAGCCACTGGGTCCTGTGCGCTCCTAGATTTCTTATCTCTCTGTCTACCTGCCATTCCTGGTGAAGGTGTTTTATAGGGAATGCCAAGGAATTTATCCATATACTACTTTGTGAAAATCGGAGAAGAAAAAAAAAAAAAAAAAAAAAAATTCCCAGAGGAAAAGAAAGAAATGGGAATGTGAGAGAGGAAAAACAAAGTGGGAGATTGGTAGATGGCCCGTGTAAAGTGATTGAGCCGTGAGGGTGCTTATAATTGCACCAATTCAAGTGATGACTTTCAATTGGATTTGTCCAATTGTGGTACAAGTTTTTATGAGAAAAGGGAAAGGGTGCAGTGTTTTGAGAAATGAGACAAGGCCCCTGAAAAAAAAATCAAGGGAGTGGGTGCTAGGAGTGAACCGATTGAAGGTTGAGAACTGTGAATGTGATAATCTAATTTATGGTGTGTGAGTAAGGTGATTTGTGAATCTGAGTGGGGGAGGGGAGAGAGGAGAAAAACAGACAAAAAAAATAATAAATAATAATAATAAATTCCTAGTACTTTCAATCGATAGAGACAAAATATTCAGATATATAATAGCAACTTTAGGTTGATGTATCACCTTCTAAGCTGTGGAAACACAGCTACATGTGGTCTCGTTGTGTTCAAATGCCTTGATGTTAGGGGAGACTACAAAACGAGACCTCTCAAGGATCCAGGTCCCACAGCCACCACCCAGTGCTGAACTTGCATTTGTTTTCTTATAAATCAGTAGTCCTCAATATAATGTGGTCAAAGACTTTCAGTCTTTTAAGTGAAAACAGGGAATGGATGCATGAAACCATCCGTCTTTGAGCCAGTCTCAACTATAATATGCAGAACTTCTTTCTAGGTCCGTGCAGAATCTCAGCTAGATACCCCCTTTAACCCCTGTGATGCATCAAGCACTGTATTAGTTTCTGCAGTCATCTTGCAGGATAAGGGGTCACTACCTATACCCCTATTACTAAGCACATAATGAGATTAAAGATACAACCATCTGTGTTATTACACTATGTTTTAAGCAAGAGAGGTAGGAAGGGAAGCAGAGAGGTGGAGGAAGAAAGAGAGAAAAGCAAACCCAGTAACATATGAGGACAAAAATTTGGTTACAGCATTAGACAGCCTGTTAAATTAAAGTTTGTAGTATTCTCAATCCAAGGTGCATCAATTAGGCTTAGCTACAGAGCTGTATTTGCTATCTTGTTTCAGTATTACACTGTGTTAGGAATATCCTCTTGTAACATATAAGAACATGGATCTAGTCAAATCGTTAGGCAGTCTATTAGACTAGAATTTGTGGTATTCTCAGTCTGAGATATTTCAAAAGTGCCCCAGCAAAGATATATGTCCATTTAATTTAAATAGAGATTTCTTATAATGCCCCTTCAGATTATGCAGTCATCAGTTCTATGTGTCAGGTTCAACTATCCTGCTTCAGTATTGTTCCACACTAACAGTGTCCTCTTCTGAATTCTGCGGTTTTTACCGCTACCGCTCAGTATATATCATGCTACTTTTTAAAAGAGACTCACTCACCCCCTCCTGCGCTGTTGGTCCACCTACCACCCGCGGCATCCGATTCTGAGCCGCTGCAGGACAAGTCGAGATCAGCAGGACCAGAGTTCCTCCGCCCCGAACAGGGAACACAGCCAACTCCCCCCACGCAGCACCGGTGGGGGGGGGGGAGGACGGCACCGCACCAAGCGGGCAGCGAGGCAAAGAGGCGTCCACACGCCAGATCCAGCAGCCCGTCCGAGTCCAACTCCCTCCCGCGCAGCACCGGTGGGGGAGGGACGAGCCCAAGGCGGCGAGACCCGCAGAGACCAGCGGGGCAACAGGTAAGCTGAGAAAGTTGCGGATTGTTGTTTAAAGATGATTCATTCAAGGGTGGTAGCCGAACGGAGGGGGGGGAGAGCTGGACCTCAGAGGGGCAGCGGGACTGCAAAGTAGAATCAGGAACAATGAGCTGAGGCACCGACAGTCTCAAATCGCTTACAAAGCCAGATGGGCGGTGGGCACAGACTGTAGCCAGGAGTACCAGTTAGCCAGCAAAGGGGCTCAGCACAGTGGGATGGCGTGCCACTGTGAGGTTCTGGAGTAGATCTGCAGTATCTGTCAGGGGAGTAGCCCCAAAGCCTGGGGCTGGTGCGGGAAACTTCCACCAATTTCCCAGTGACTGGAGAGACGAGCTAAGCAGCACCTGTGCAGCAAAAAAAAGAGTTTTCTTTTTGGCCATCTATAAAAAAGAAGACATGATTACACATTATTTGTTTATTATTTTGGTTAATTTTGGTAGCCCAATAAATAATCTTATACCAAAATTTCTTTATTTTGTCACAGTTCCAAAAACAGTGGTATATATCTGCTTTTGGTGTCTTACATTTCTGATTTTGGGCTCATTAAATTATCCCATCTAGCCTTGACATTTGGTGTAATATATATTCTATTTATAAGTTTAGTATGTGATTCTCTCCATGAGGAGTTAAATGTTGCAGCATCTGCCAGTTTGAAGCTTTTTTGAATACTTCCTGGTGAAACCTGCCAAGCATCTGCTATTTTTTGTACGTTAACTTGGCTACGGAAACTCATAATTATCTTGTATAAAAGTGAGATAGAGTATTTACCTACTTTAAACAGGTTCAGAGCAGGTTCCAAAGTAAGCCATGATTCCTCCCCTATATTATTATGTGCAAATTCCTGAACAAAGTGTCGGGCCAGTAAAAAGGCAAAAAATTCTCTTTTAGATATACCAAATTCTTGTTTCAACTCAGTAAATGACCTACAACTCCATGACCCTTTTTCTATAAATTGATGTACATACATTAGTCTCTTTGAGGACCAATCTTTACAAATTTTAGAGTCTAATGCTGGGCTAAAATCAGGGTTTCTAGTTATAGTTAAATATTTAGTGGAGCACGGATTAATATGTAGGATTTTCAGTATTTTTTGCCAGGCCACAATCACATTTTCGATAATGGGTAGTTTAAGTTTAATAGGTCACTTATCAGGGATATAATGAAGGAGTGCTGCAAGGGAGAATAGCTGAACTAAGATTTTTTCTAGATATTGCACTGCAAAATAATCGATTCCCACTAACCAATCCAAAGCAATCTTTCATATACCAACTAGATTATATATTTCAATATCTGGTAGTGCAAATCCCCCCTCAGTTCCAAAAAATGAAAGTTTTTTAAACGCAGTAGCCTTCCGTTTTTCTCCCCACAAAAATTGAAGGCATAACTGTTTAAATGCAGTTAAATCCTTTCGTTTATCATACTTGGAAGATTTTGCATTAAATAAAGAAGTTTGGGTAATATCTCCATCTTTAATAAATTGACTGTACCTGTTAAAGCTAATTTAAATTTGGCCCATTTTTCCAGATCGTGTTTTATTTTAAGAAAAATTGGGGGGTAGTTAAAGTGAAGGTAAACTTTGGTGAATGAAAGCCCGTTTTTTAAAAATACTATTAAAAACAGGGGCACTTTCATTCATCAAAGTTTACAAAGCAGCCGTTTTGATTAAAAACTTACCTTTTTTTCTCTTCACAGCCAGAGCAGCTTCCCCCTCCTGGAAATTCTCTCTTCATACGTCAGCGATGACTAATCCGGCTTCCTCCAATCACTGCTTTCCCCCCAGGGTAGTCATTGCCTGAGGCCATGCTGTGATTGGAGGAAGCCGGATTAGTCATTGATGATGTGTGAAGCGAGGATTTCCAGGAGGGGGAAGCTGCTCTGGCTGTGAAAAGAAAAAAGGTAAGTTTTTAATCAAAACGGCTGATTTGTAAACTTTAATGAATGAAAGTGCCCCTGTTTTTAATAGTATTTTTAAAAAACAGGCTTTCATTCATCAAAGTTTACCTTCACTTTAAGCTCGTACCAATCGTTGATATCTTTAGATAGTTTAATACTTAAATACATAAATGCATCTTTCACCTCTTTAAAAACATAAGTTTTGTAAGAGTCTTTTTGTTTATTTAACCAGAAAATTTCGATGTATTAACTTTGTAGCCTGAAAATACACTGAAATCCTGCAATATTTGAATTAATACTGGAATATCTCTTTTATTATTTGTCATTAAAACTAATAAGTCATCTGCGTACAATAATGTGCTGGCCTTTCTTTTGCCCAGCTTAATCCTTAAGGATTCTATCAGCCAATCGGAATTAAGGTAGGAAAATTCTGATTGGCTGATGGAATCAGCCAATCAGATTGAGCTTGCATTCTATTGGCTGTTCCGATTTTCCTACCTTAATTCCGATTGGCTGATAAAATCCTATCAGCCAATCGGAATTCGAGGGACGCCATCTTGGATGATGTCATTTAAAGGAACCATCATTCAGCGAGTAGGCATCGGTAGAAGAGGATGGATCCGCGTCAGCTGGAAGAAGATGGCTGCGCTCCACTCCGGATGGATGAAGATAGAAGATGCGGCTTGGATGAAGATGATGGATCTCTTCAGCCCCCGCTTGGGCTTGGATGAAGACTTTGGAGCCTCTTCTGGACCGATCGGTGATACCCGGCGTGGTGAAGATAAGGTAGGAAGATCTTTAGGGGCTTAGTGTTCGGTTTATTTAGGGGGGGTTTGGGTTAGATTAGGGGTATGTGGGTGGTGGGTTGTAATTTTGGGGGGGTATTGTATGTTTTTTTTTTTAAGGCAAAAGAGCAGAATTATTTGGGGCATGCCCCGCAAAAGGCCCTTTTAAGGGCTGGTAAGGTAAAAGAGCTTTTCTATTTTTATTTTAAAATAGGGTAGGGCATTTTTTTATTTTGGGGGGCTTTGTTATTTTATTAGGGGGCTTAAAGTAGGTGTAATTAGCTTAAAATTGTTGTAATCTTTTTCTAATGTTTGTAAATTATTTTTTTTATTTTTTGTAACTTAGTTCTTTTTTTATTTTTTGTACTTTAGTTAGTTTATCTAATTGTATTTATTTGTAGGTATTTTATGTAATTAATTTTTTGATAGTGTAGTGTTAGGTTTAATTGTAGATAATTGTAGGTATTTTATTTAATTAATTTATTGATAGTGTAGTGTTAGGTTTAATTGTAACTTAGGTTAGGATTTATTTTACAGGTAATTTTGTAATTATTTTAACTAAGCAGCTATTAAATAGTTCTTAACTATTTAATAGCTATTGTACCTGGTTAAAATAAATACAAAGTTACCTGTAAAATAAATATTAATCCTAAAATAGCTACAATATAATTATAATTTATATTGTAGCTATATTAGGATTTATTTTACAGGTAAGTATTTAGCTTTAAATAGGAATAATTTATTTAATAAGAGTTAATTTATTTTGTTAGATAAAAATTATATTTAACTTAGGGGGGTGTTAGTGTTAGGGTTAGACTTAGCTTTAGGGGTTAATACATTTATTAGAGTAGCGGTGAGGTCCGGTCGGCAGATTAGGGGTTAATACTTGAAGTTAGGTGTCGGCGATGTTAGGGAGGGCAGATTAGGGGTTAATACTATTTATTATAGGGTTATTGAGGCGGGAGTGAGGATTAGGGGTTAATAACTTTATTATAGTAGCGGTGAGGTCCGGTCGGCAGATTAGGAGTTAATAAGTGTAGGTAGGTGGCGGCGACGTTGGGGGCGGCAGATTAGGGGTTAATAAATATAATATAGGGGTCGGCAGTGTTAGGGGCAGCAGATTAGGGGTACATAGGGATAACGTAGGTGGCGGCGATATACGGAGCGGCAGATTAGGGGTTAAAAAAAATATGCAGGGGTCAGCGATAGCGGGGGCGGCAGATTAGGGGTTAATAAGTGTAAGGTTAGGGGTGTTTAGACTCGGGGTACATGTTATGGTGTTAGGTGCAGACTTAGGAAGTGTTTCCCCATAGGAAACAATGGGGCTGCGTTAGGAGCTGAACGCTGCTTTTTTGCAGGTGTTAGGTTTTTTTCAGCTCAAACGGCCCCATTGTTTCCTATGGGGGAATCGTGCACGAGCACGTTTTTGAAGCTGGTATTGAGAGTTGCAGTGGCGGTAAATATGCTATACGCTCCCTTTTTGGAGCCTAATGCAGCCCTTCTGTGAACTCTAAATACGAGCGGTATTTAAAAGGTGCGGGAGAAAAAAAGCACGCATAGCTAACGCACCCCTTTGGCCGCAGAACTCTAAATCTAGCTGATTGTTTTTTAGATGGGTTACTAATGTAGGAATTGTATGCATTACGTAATTGACTAGATAGCTGTATATCCCTAGCTATATTTTTACGTTTTTAAATTACTAAATACGCTTTAATTTCCCCTCTTATTACTGCCTTAAAAGTTTCCCATGATATTTTAGTGTTAATTTCGGGTGAAAAATTGCATTCCATTTTAATTTCAGCCATGTTTTAAACTGCACGTTACGAGATATCTTGGGAAAAAGAACCTAATTTTAATGTTCAAAGTGAGGGTAGCATAATCTGATATAATTATTTCTTGGATGTCAGTCATTATTTCACAACCCAACATTTTTTCAGATTCTAAGTAATCAATTTTGGACATTGTTTGGAGTGTATGTGACTCGCATGAAAATGTCTTTAGGTCTGGGTTCTGTAGCCACCAGATGTCTAACGCAGAGTAAATTACCAACATATTTAAACAATTTCGATTCTTGCTTGCTATTCCTGTTCAGGGAGGGTTTTAGCCTATCCAAAGTAGGGTATGCTGCTAAATTGAAATCACCGGCAATAATTACGTTTTTTGTGTAAACGGGTAAAAGTTTCACCTGTAAATTTTCCCAAAAGACTTTGTCCAATTCATTGGGCCCGTAAATGTTACATAAAGTTAAAATTATTCCCTCGACCTCCACTTGTAAGATTAGATATCTTTCCTCTGGGTCAAGTTCAGTTCCCATAATTTTATATTGAAGATTTTTATTAAAAACGAAAGTAACTCCTTTTTTTCTATTTATACAAGGGGTACCTACCACTTCCCCTACCCATTCCGTTTTTAGTTTGGCCAGTTCAACGTCTTTTAAACGAGTCTCTTGAAGGAAGACTATATCGGGGTTATGCCGCTTCAGTTGTGCTAGAATCTTTTTCCGCTTTTAGGGCGAGGAAATCCCACTTACATTCCAGGAAGCCAAATGAATTTGGTCCTTCATTTATTTAAGTTGAAAAGAGTTTTAATATAGTCATTAAAAAACATGAATAATAACCACATTTAAAATATATCAGTAGTGAGGGGGGAGGGGCAAGGGAGCAAGGAGCAAGAGGAGAGGAAAAAAAAATATATATGTATAAGAAAAAAAAAAACTCTGATCAACATAAGCGTCCTATACCAGTAGGTATTCAGGATCAATACAGAGTACATCTTGTGAGATTGAAGAAAAAACAATATAAGAAAACAAAACAAAACATCTGAACAACATCAGCATCTTAAACCAGTAGGTATTCAGGCTTAATACAATATACATCTTGTGAGACTGAAAGTGCATATATCTTTTGACTAATAATCCCTGAAGTTTCATATATTACAGTCTTATAAAGTAATACCCTTCTTTTTAGCAAATTCCTTTGGGGTTGCCCAATATCATGCAATCATTTTCAGTAAGGATTTTAATTTTAGCGGGGTAAATGACTGTGGCCTTGATGCTGATACTTATTAGTTTAGAGCAAAGAGGCATCATTTCTCTTCTCTTTTGTGATGTCTCAACTGAGAATTGAAATCCTGAAACATAAATATTGTTTTATCTCCAAATGAAAACAGGATTCTTTGTATTGATACATGATATTGAGCTTGTCTTGAAAGTTAAGGAGCTTTGCAATGACAGGTCTAGTCTTGATTGTACCATCGGGCAATGTTTTTGATGTGCCTATGTGGTGTACTCTTTCCACAGCAAGGGGTAGTGTATTAGATGCCATTCCTAGACTTTGTGGTAGTGTCAGTGAAATAAATTTAAGTATGTCCTGGAACTCATTATATTCCGGAATACCAAGGAATCTAACATTATTGTGTTGTGCGCTGTCTTCTATCTCATTTAGTTTATGTTGCATGTTTGCAATTTGTATAGTTTGCTTTCTGGATATTTGGTCTTTTTGCACATTAGCGTCCTCTAAGTGTGAGATACGTTGTTCTTCCTCATTCAGTCTGTGTGTGGACTGTTTAATTTCAGTAGTTAAATTAAATATATCTGTTTTATTTGTTCAAATTGAGGTATCATAAGTTCTGTAATCTGCTTGACTATGTCTTGGGAATCTGGAGTAGATGTATCTGAAGTAGTTGCCAATATAGGCATATTTGGGGCATTATCAGTACAACTTCCATTTTTCCTGTCTCTATTTTAAGATAGCATATTTGGGCCTAGATTTGGAGTTCGGCGGTAAAAGGGCTGTTAACGCTCCGCGGGCTTTTTTCTGGCCGCACCATAAAATTAACTCTGGTATCGAGAGTTCAAACAAATGCTGCGTTAGGCTCCAAAAAAGGAGCGTAGAGCATTTTTACCGCAAATGCAACTCTCGATACCAGAGTTGCTTACGGACGCGGCCGGCCTCAAAAACGTGCTCGTGCACGATTCTCCCATAGGAAACAATGGGGCTGTTTGAGCTGAAAAAAAACCTAACACCTGCAAAAAAGCAGCGTTCAGCTCCTAATGCAGCCCCATTGTTTCCTATGGGGAAACACTTCCTACGTCTGCACCTAACACTCTAACATGTACCCCGAGTCTAAACACCCCTAACCTTACACTTATTAACCCCTAATCTGCCGCCCCCGCTATCGCTGACCCCTGCATATTTTTTTTAACCCCTAATCTGCCGCTCCGTAAACCGCCGCAACCTACGTTCTCCCTATGTACCCCTAATCTGCTGCCCTAACATCGCCGACCCCTATATTATATTTATTAACCCCTAATCTGCCCCCCTCAACGTCGTCGACACCTGCCTACACTTATTAACCCCTAATCTGCCGAGCGGACCTGAGCGCTACTATAATAAAGTTATTAACCCCTAATCCGCCTCACTAACCCTATCATAAATAGTATTAACCCCTAATCTGCCCTCCCTAACATCGCCGACACCTACCTTCAATTATTAACCCCTAATCTTCCGAGCGGAGCTCACCGCTATTCTAATAAATTGATTAACCCCTAAAGCTAAGTCTAACCCTAACACTAACACCCCCCTAAGTTAAATATAATTTTTATCTAACGAAATAAATTAACTCTTATTAAATAAATTATTCCTATTTAAAGCTAAATACTTACCTGTAAAATAAATCCTAATATAGCTACAATATAAATTATAATTATATTATAGCTATTTTAGGATTAATATTTATTTTACAGGCAACTTTGTAATTATTTTAACCAGGTACAATAGCTATTAAATAGTTAAGAACTATTTAATAGTTACCTAGTTAAAATAATAACAAATTTACCTGTAAAATAAATCCTAACCTAAGATATAATTAAACTTAACACTACCCTATCAATAAAATAATTAAATAAACTACCTACAATTACCTACAATTAACCTAACACTACACTATCAATAAATAAATTAAACACAATTGCTACAAATAAATACAATTAAATAAACTATCTAAAGTACAAAAAATAAAAAAGAACTAAGTTACAAAAAATAAAAAAATATTTACAAACATAAGAAAAATATTACAACAATTTTAAACTAATTACACCTACTCTAAGCCCCCTAATAAAATAACAAAGCCCCCCAAAATAAAAAATTCCCTACCCTATTCTAAATTAAAAAAGTTACAAGCTCTTTTACCTTACCAGCCCTGAACAGGGCCCTTTGCGGGGCATGCCCCAAGAATTTCAGCTCTTTTGCCTGTAAAAGAATAAATACAATACCCCCCCCCAACATTACAACCCACCACCCACATACCCCTAATCTAACCCAAACCCCCCTTAAATAAACCTAACACTAAGCCCCTGAAGATCTTCCTACCTTGTCTTCACCATCCAGGTATCACCGATCCGTCCTGGCTCCAACATCTTCATCCAACCCAAGCGGGGGTTGGCGATCCATAATCCGGTGCTCCAAAGTCTTCCTCCTATCCGGCAAGAAGAGGACATCCGGACCGGCAAACATCTTCTCCAAGCGGCATCTTCGATCTTCTTCCATCCGGAGCGAAGCGGCAGGATCCTGAAGACCTCCAGCGCGGAACATCCATCCGGACCGACGACTGAACGACGAATGACTGTTCCTTTAAGGGACGTCATCCAAGATGGCGTCCCTCGAATTCCGATTGGCTGATAGGATTCTATCAGCCAATCGGAATTAAGGTAGGAATTTTCTGATTGGCTGATGGAATCAGCCAATCAGAATCTAGTTCAATCCGATTGGCCGATCCAATCAGCCAATCAGATTGAGCACGCATTCTATTGGCTGATCGGAACAGCCAATAGAATGCGAGCTCAATCTGATTGGCTGATTGGATCGGCCAATCGGATTGAACTAGATTCTGATTGGCTGATTCCATCAGCCAATCAGAAAATTCCTACCTTAATTCCGATTGGCTGATAGAATCCTATCAGCCAATCGGAATTCGAGGGACGCCATCTTGGATGACGTCCCTTAAAGGAACAGTCATTCGTCGTTCAGTCGTCGGTCCGGATGGATGTTCCGCGCTGGAGGTCTTCAGGATCCTGCCGCTTCGCTCCGGATGGAAGAAGATCGAAGATGCCGCTTGGAGAAGATGTTTGCCGGTCCGGATGTCCTCTTCTTGCCGGATAGGAGGAAGACTTTGGAGCACCGGATTATGGATCGCCAACCCCCGCTTGGGTTGGATGAAGATGTTGGAGCCAGGACGGATCGGTGATACCTGGATGGTGAAGACAAGGTAGGAAGATCTTCAGGGGCTTAGTGTTAGGTTTATTTAAGGGGGGTTTGGGTTAGATTAGGGGTATGTGGGTGGTGGGTTGTAATGTTGGGGGGGGTATTGTATTTATTCTTTTACAGGCAAAAGAGCTGAAATTCTTGGGGCATGCCCCGCAAAGGGCCCTGTTCAGGGCTGGTAAGGTAAAAGAGCTTGTAACTTTTTTAATTTAGAATAGGGTAGGGAATTTTTTTATTTTGGGGGGCTTTGTTATTTTATTAGGGGGCTTAGAGTAGGTGTAATTAGTTTAAAATTGTTGTAATATTTTTCTTATGTTTGTAAATATTTTTTTATTTTTTGTAACTTAGTTCTTTTTTATTTTTTGTACTTTAGATAGTTTATTTAATTGTATTTATTTGTAGCAATTGTGTTTAATTTATTTATTGATAGTGTAGTGTTAGGTTAATTGTAGGTAATTGTAGGTAGTTTATTTAATTATTTTATTGATAGGGTAGTGTTAGGTTTAATTATATCTTAGGTTAGTATTTATTTTACAGGTAAATTTGTTATTATTTTAACTAGGTAACTATTAAATAGTTCTTAACTATTTAATAGTTATTGTACCTGGTTAAAATAATTACAAAGTTGCCTGTAAAATAAATATTAATCCTAAAATAGCTACAATATAATTATAATTTATATTGTAGCTATATTAGGGTTTATTTTACAGGTAAGTATTTAGCTTTAAATAGGAATAATTTATTTAATAAGAGTTAATTTATTTCGTTAGATGTAAATTATATTTAACTTAGGGGGGTGTTAGTGTTAGGGTTAGACTTAGCTTTAGGGGTTAATACATTTATTAGAATAGCGGTGAGGTCCGCTCGGCAGATTAGGGGTTAATAATTGAAGGTAGCTGTCGGCGATGTTAGGGAGGGCAGATTAGGGGTTAATACTATTTATGATAGGGTTAGTGATGCGGATTAGGGGTTAATAACTTTATTATAGTAGCGCTCAGGTCCGCTCGGCAGATTAGGGGTTAATAAGTGTAGGCAGGTGTCGGCGACATTGAGGGGGGCAGATTAGGGGTTAATAAATATAATATAGGGGTCGGCGGTGTTAGGGGTAGCAGATTAGGGGTACATAGGGATAACGTAGGTGGCGGCGCTTTGCGGTCGGAAGATTAGGGGTTAATTATTTTAAGTAGCTGGCGGCGACGTTGTGGGGGGCAGGTTAGGGGTTAATAAATGTAATACAGGGGTCGGCGGGGTTAGGGGCAGCAGATTAGGGGTACATAAGTATAACGTAGGTGGCGGTCGGCAGATTAGGGGTTAAAAATTTTAATCGAGTGTCGGCGATGTGGGGGGAGCTCGGTTTAGGGGTACATAGGTAGTTTATGGGTGTTAGTGTACTTTAGGGTACAGTAGTTAAGAGCTTTATGAACCGGCGTTAGCCAGAAAGCTCTTAACTCCTGCTATTTTCAGGCGGCTGGAATCTTGTCGTTAGAGCTCTAACGCTCACTTCAGAAACGACTCTAAATACCAGCGTTAGAAAGATCCCATTGAAAATATAGGCTACGCAAATGGCGTAGGGGGATCTGCGGTATGGAAAAGTCGCGGCTGAAAAGTGAGCGTTAGACCCTTTAATCACTGACTCCAAATACCGGCGGTAGCCTAAAACCAGCGTTAGGAGCCTCTAACGCTGGTTTTGACGGCTACCGCCGAACTCCAAATCTAGGCCTTGGTGATTGAGTTTTGTAATTAGTGATGAATCTATCCATAAGGTGTAAACAGCTTGAAAAAATACATACATAATAAAAAAGTGCCGTGCTGTGAAAAAGTGAGGATCACTCACAATAAGGGCGTGAGGGGAGGGCCATTCTGGATGTAGGTACAGAAGTTAGTAAAAAAAAAAAAAAAAGGATCACATAACACCAACTAGTACCTATGCCTTTTTGTTTGCAATATTAAAGACAACAGCAAGGATCTTTAGTACTCCAATTATTACATCTAGCTCACTTTCCATACAATTCGTTCAAGTAAGAATAACAACTACTATGACATTGTGAGTTTCTAACACCAAAAAGATAAATGACTATAGGGTACACAGGATTGTAAAGCAAAACAATCAAATTTAAACACTTCACAAATTTTCCAGGTGACAAAGTTCTCTTAGGGATATGTGACTTATCGCGCTGTCAATAAAAAAAAACATTACTTCAGGAAAATTACTGCGCAAATCTTGCAGTCCTCCCAGGACCAAACAGCTGACCATTTGGGGGCTACGGCCCCTAGACAAATGTATAGTCACCTGCCATTAACGCTTATTGCAGAAGAGACTTTCTTAAATGTATACTGGTTAACTGTACCAGTCTCAGACAGGTTGTGTAAATCTCTTGAATGTACCTTATTACAATGCAATGGATATTTCTTCAGGCAGGTCAGGTCTCTTAATTCGGATAGGATTGATGGCACCACTTAAACGTGTTGTGTCGGGTCTTATACCATTCAGTTAATAAGGTCTGTGGCCTTAATATTCTACAATAATGTGTGGTTAGGTGCTATGTATCAACAAAGTTACATGACAAATTGGTTAGCAATAACCAATTTGTCAGGTCAGGTCTCTTAGTCTGCCCAGATAGGAACTATTAATTAACTTCTGGGGCTGCAGCTTCAATAAGCTCACCATGTGTGGTTAAACTTGTGCCGGTCACTGGTCACTCACCGAGACCTAGGAATCCACTGTTTCTGGCAAAGCTCAGGCTTCTGGGACTCTTGCCTATATTTTTTAGGTTTAGGGATTAAACAGTCACCTCCACAGCTTGCTCACTGGGTATACCAGTCAAAGATGCACAGCACAAAGGGAGTAGGCAATTCTATCCGGGTGGTCACAGGCCGCCTCTCAGCAATCTATTTCTGTGGCTGCTCATGCCTGCACATGAGCCCAATATTCCAACTCGGCAGATTGGTGATATTCTGGGTACCTTCTGGCTGTTGGTATAGCTTGTCGATCGTCCCAGGGCAGTCTGTTACTCTGGTCGCTCCAGGCGCCCACAGGGACCTTGTGAACCAATACCTCAGATGAAGTTCAGGCCTCTGGGACCATATCCAGTACTCTGGAATTCGGGAGTCGCATCTCCAAATTATTCACTGGATCTACTAGCTGAGAGAGATTAGTGTAGTGCGGGTGGTCGGTTCCTTCCTGATACTTGCGGCCGTCCTGTGCACTCTGGTTCTGAGTGCAACGTTCCTGCCCAGCCAATTGCTGTCAATCTTTACCTTCAGTCCGCCTCTAACTGCCTTGAAGCTTGACTTAGCACCACTCACTGGTCTTACGATTGTGCCAAAGACCTGCAACCCGGAGCCATTCCCCCTCGGGGCTGAGTTTACCCTCTGTCTGTTGCGTAGAATTGTGCTATGGAGGAGTATGTTGCCAATGCTCTGTCGCAATGGATCATCCGCAAATCCTGCTCTCCTGCTGGGGCCAGCTTCTTCTTTGTGAAGAAAAAGGATGGCGAGTTAAGACCATGCATCGATTATGAGGGTTTTAATCCTCTTACCATTAAAAATGCTTACCTTATTCCGCTCATTACGGGACTCTTTGACCGCCTCAAGGGAGCTACATTTTTTCTAAACTTCATTTGAGAGGAGCGTACAATCTCGTTATGATCAAGGAGGGCCACAAATGGAAAATAGCATTTAACACCAGGAGTGGGCATTATGAATATCTTGTAATGCCCTTTGGCATATGTAATGCTCCTGCTGTTTTCCAGGAATTTATTAATGATGTCCTACGAGATATGTTGCAATAATGTGTTGTGGTGTACTTAGACGACATCCTTATACACTCACCCACACTTGAGGCTCATCGTTCTGATGTCACATGGGTACTTCCGAGACTACATGAGAATGGCCTGTTTTGAAAACTCGAGAAATGTGAGTTCCATCAGACTCAAGTAACCATCCTAGGTTATGTAATCTCCGTTGCAGGGTTCTCCATGGATCCAGAAAAGTTGTCTGCAGTTCTGCAGTGGCCTTGCACAGTTGGTCTTTGGTCTATTCAATGTTTTTTGGGCTTTGCCAATTACTATAGAAAGTTTATTAAAAACTTTTCTTCCTTGTTCAAGCCTATCACTGACATGACCCTTAAAGAGAATGATCCCCTGCATTGGTCACCTACTGCCATTAAGGCTTTTGAGAGTCTTTAGACTGCCTTTGCTGCCGCTCCAGTTCTGACTCATCCTAACCCTGTCCTGACTTTCATTCTTGAGGTTGATGTATCTGAGACTAGAGTAGGTGCCCTCTTGTCTCAACGTCCTACGTCTGATGGATCGGTTCCTTGCATCCGTGTGGTTTCTTCTCTAAGAAATTGTCTCCAGCGGAGTGCAATTATGAAATTGGCGACAGGGAATTACTAACCATAATTTTGGCACTCAAGGAATGGAGGCATTTTCTCGAGGGTACTAGCGTACCAGTGCTCTTTCTTACTAGTCTATATCTACTCCAGTTATATCTCCTGACCATATTTTGGCCACCATACGTACTAATTTGACTTCTCCCTTGGGGGAGGAGATCCTGGCTGCACAAACCAATGCACCTCCTGAGAAACCTAGTAGTAAGTGCTTTGTACCTGAGAATCTTTGAACTAAACTTTTGCACACTTACCACTATCCTAAAGCCGCAGGTCACCCGGGAAAGAACCAAATGATTTGGTCTGTCACTCAACAATTCTGGTGGCCAGGTCTTTGTTCTGATGTTGCTGCATATGTTGCCTCCTGTGCACAGAACAAGACTCCTCAACGTCTTCCTGTGGGTCTTCTCCAACCAATTGCTAATGGTGAGCGTCCTTTGACACATCTTTCCATGGACATCATTGTCAAGCTCCCTGTTTCCAATGGCAATACTGTTATCCTAATGGTGGTTGACCATTTTTCTAAAATGTCACATTGCATTCCCTTGAAGAAGCTGCTTACCACTCAGAAGCTTGCTTCAATTTTTGCTGGGAGGTCTTCCATTTACATGGGTTACCCAAGGAGATTGTCTCGGAATGGGGTAGCCAGTTTGTCTCCAGATTTTGTCACTCCTTTTGTGCTAAAAAATGGATCCAGCGTTCCTTCTTCTTGGCATATCACCCTCAATCCAATGGGGCTGCAGAACGGTCTAATCAAGCTCTGGAACAGTTCCTCCATTGCTATGTCTCAGATCACCACAATAATTGGTATGAACTGTTACCTTGGCAGAGTTCGCTCGTAATAGTGCTATTAGACATGTGCACGGCTAAAAAATTCGGTTCGTTTTCGATTCGGATCGATTCAGACTTTTCGAATTTCGGTTTGGATCGAATTGAATTCGGCAAAATTTGAATGAATTTGTTTCGGATTTATTTGGATTCGAATAAATTGTATTCGGATTTGAATAAATTCAGCTGAATTCGGTTCTATTTGGTCCCGAAATTCGGTATGTTTTAGTACACTAACACCCATTTAGTACACTAAGTCACTAACACCCATAAACTACCTATGAACCACTAAACCGAGGCCCCCCCCACATCGCAAACCCTATAACATTATTTAACCCCTAATCTGCCGACCGTATATCGCCGCAACCTACATTATCCCTATGAACCCCTAATCTGCTGTCCCTAACATCACCAACCCCTACATTATAGTTATTAACCCCTAATCTGCCCTCCCCAACGTCGCCGCAATCTAACTACAAGTATTAACCCCTAATCTGCTGACCGGATATCGCCGCCGCCTACATTATAGCTATTAACCCCTAATCTGCTGTCCCTAACACCGCCGACCCCTACATTATAGTTATTAACCCCTAATCTGCCGCCCCCAACGTCGCCGCAATCTAACTACAAGTATTAACCCCTAATCTGCCGACCGGATATCGCCGCCACCTACATTATAGCTATTAACCCCTAATCTGCTGTCCCTAACATCGCCGACCCCTACATTATAGTTATTAACCCCTAATCTGCCCCCCCAACATCGCCGCAATTTAACTACAAGTATTAACCCCTAATCTGCCAACCTGATATCGCCGCAACCTAAAATTATAGCTATTAACCCCTAATCTGCTGTCCCTAACATCGCCGACCCCTACATTATAGTTATTAACCCCTAATCTGCCCCCCTCAATGTCGCCACAATCTAACTACAAGTATTAACCCCTAATCTGCCGACCGTTAATCGCCGCCACTATAATAAATGTATTAACCCCTAAACCGCCGCACTCCCGCCTCGCAAACACTATAATACATTTTATTAACCCCTAATCTGCCCTCCCTAACATCGCAGCCACCTACCTACAATTATTAACCCCTAATCTCACGCCCGCACCGTCACCGCTACTATAATAAGGTGATTTAACCCTAAACCTAAGTCTAACCCTAACCCTAAACACCCCCTAACTTAAATATATTTAAATAAAACGAAATAAAATGTACTATAGGTTAAAATAAATGAATCCTATTTAAAACTAAATACTTACCTGTAAAATAAACCCTAATCTAGCTACAATATAACTAATAGTTACATTGTAGCTATTTTAGGATTTATATTTATTTTACAGGCAACTTTGGTATTTATTTTAACTAGGTAGCTATTAAATAGTAAATAACTATTTAATAGCTATTGTACCTAGTTAAAATAAATACAAAGTTGCCTGTAAAATAAATCCTTACCTAGAGTTGACAATTACACCTTAACACTACACTATCATTAAAATAATTAAAATAAATGAATCCTATTTAAAACTAAATACTTACCTGTAAAATAAACCCTAATATAGCTTGCAATATAACTAATAGTTAGCATTGTAGCTATTTTAGGAGTTATATTTAGTTTTACAGGCAACTTTGTATGTTATTTTAACTAGGGTACAATAGCTATTAAATAGTTATTGACTATTTAATAGCTACCTAGTTAAAATAATTACAAAATTACCTGTAAAATAAATCCCAACCTAAGTTACAATTAAACCTAACACTACACTATCATTAAATAAATTAACTACACTTACCTACATTAAATACAGATTAAATAAACTAAACTAAAGTACAAAAAAACCCCCACTAAAGTTACAAAAAAATAAAAAAATATACAAGAATTTTAAACTAATTACAGCTAAATCTAAGCCCCCTAATAAAATAACAGAAGCCCCCCAAAATAAAAAAATGCCCTACACCTATACTAAATTACAAAAGTTAACAGCTCTATTACCTTACCAGCCCTTAGAAAGGGCCTTTTGCGGGGCATGCCCCAAAGAAAAAAGCTCTTTTGCCTGGTAAAAAAAAACACAATACCCCCCCACATTACAACCCACCACCCACATACCTCCTACATCTAACCCAAACCCCCCTTAAATTAAACCTAACACTACCCCCCTGAAGATCTGCCCTACCTTGAGTCGTGTTCACCCAGCCCGGGCGCGAAGTCTTCATCCGATGGGGCAGAAGAGGACATCCAGACCGGCAGAAGTCTTCATCCAAGGCGGGGCAAGAAGAGTCTTCCATCCATCGGAAAGGAGTACCAAAAAAACAAACAAACACTAAATTACCAAAGAATAATAAAATATTACAATAATTTTAAACTAATTACACCTGAATCTAAGCCCCCTACTAGCTATTAATATAGCTACAATATAACTAATAGTTACATTGTAGCTATTTTAGGGATTTATATTTATTTACAGGCAACTTTGTATTTATTTTAACTAGGTACAATAGTTTATTAAATAGTTAATAACTATTTAATAACTACCTAGCTAAAATAAATACAAATTTAACTGTAAAATAAATCCTAACCTAAGTTTACAATTACACCTAACACTACACTATCATTAAATTAATTAAATAAATGTAATTCTATTTAAAACTAAATACTTACCTGTAAAATAAACCCTAATATAGCTACAATATAACTAATAGTTACATTGTAGCTATTTTAGGATTTATATTTATTTTACAGGCAACTTTGTATTATTTTAACTAGGTAAAATAGCTATTAAATAGATATTTACTGTTTAGATAGCTACCTAGTTGAAATAATTACAAAATTACCTGTAAAATAAATCCTAACCTAAGTTACAATTAAACCTAACACTACACTATCATGAAATAAATTAAATAAATTAACTACAAGGTACCTACAATGAAATACAATGAAATAAACTAAACTAAAGTACAAAAAAAAACAAACACTAAATTACAAAAAATAAAAAAATATTACAAGAATTTAAACTAATTACACCTAATCTAAGCCCCCTAATAAAATAACAAAGCCACCCAAAATAAAAAAAGAAAGTGCCCTAACCCTATACTAAATTACAAAAGTTTAACAGCTCTATTACCTTACCAGCCCTTAAAAGGGCCTTTTGCGGGGGCATGCCCCAAAGAAAACAGCTCTTTGCCTGTAAAAAAAAATACAATACCCCCCCCCCCACATTGCAACCCACCCACCCACATACCCCTACTCTAACCCAAACCCCCCTTAAATAAACCTAACACTACCCCCCTGAAGATCTCCCTACCTTGAGTCGTGTTCACGCCAGCCGGGCCGAAGTCTTCATCCGATGGGGCAGAAGAGGACATCCAGACCGGCAGAAGTCTTCATCCAAGTGGGCAAGAAGAGGTCTTCCATCCATCAGAAGTCTTGATGCAGGCGTCATCTTCTATGTTCATCCATCTGGAGCGGAGTGGCAGCATCCTGAATACATCCGAACGCAGAGCATCCTCTTCTTGCTTGATCCAACGACTAAATGACTGCACCTTTAAGTGACGTCATCCAAGATAGCGTCCCTTGAATTCCGATTGGCTGATAGGATTCTATCAGCCAATCGGAATTAAGGTAGGAAAATCTGATTGGCTGATTCAATCAGCCAATCAGATTCAAGTTCAATCCGATTGGCTGATCCAATCAGCCAATCAGATTGACCTCGCATTCTATTGGCTTATCGGAAACAGCCAATAGAATGCGAGGTCAATCTGATTGGCTGATTGGATCAGCCCAATCGGATTGAACTTGAATCTGATTGGCTGATTTAAGTGACGTCATCCAAGATGGCGTCCCTTGAATTCCGATTGGCTGATTGGCTGATAGGATTCTATCAGCCAATCGGAATTAAGGTAGGGAAAATCTGATTGGCTGATTCAATCAGCCAATCAGATTTAAGTTCAATCCGATTGGCTGATCCAATCAGCCAATCAGATTGACCTCGCATTGGCTGATCCAATCAGCCAATCAGATTGACCTCGCATTCTATTGGCTGATCGGAACAGCCAATAGAATGCGAGGTCAATCTGATTGGCTGATTCTATCAGCCAATCGGAATTCAATGGACGCCATCTTGGATGACATCACTTAAAGGTACAGTCATTTAGTCGTCGGATCAAGAAAGAAGAGGATGCTCCGCGTCGGATGTCTTCAGGATGCTGCCCGCTCCGCTCCGGATGGATGAACAGAGAAGATGCCGCCTGGATCAAGACTTCTGATGATGGAAGACCTCTTCTTGCCCCGCTTGGATGAAGACTTCTGCCGGTCTGGATGTCCTCTTCCGCCCCAATCGGATGAAGACTTCGGCCCAGCTGGGTGAACACGACTCAAGGTAGGGAGATCTTCAGGGGGGGTAGTGTTAGGTTTATTTAAGGGGGGTTTGGGTTAGAGTAGGGGTATGTGGGTGGTGGGTTGTAATGTGGGGGGGGTATTGTGGGTTTTTTTTTACAGGCAAAAAGAGCTGTTTTCTTTGGGGCATGCCCCGCAAAAGGCCCTTTTAAGGGCTGGTAAGGTAATAGAGCTGTTAACTTTTGTAATTTAGTATAGGGGTAGGGCATTTTTTTATTTTGGGGGCTTTGTTATTTTATTAGGGGGCTTAGATTAGGTGTAATTAGTTTAAAATTCTTGTAATATTTTTTTATTTTTTGTAATTTAGTGTTGTTTTTTTGTACTTTAGTTTAGTTTATTTCATTGTATTTAATTGTAGGTACTTGTAGTTAAGTTTATTTAACTAATTAATGATAGTGAAGTGTTAGGTGTAATTGTAACTTAGGTTAGGATTTATTTTACAGGTAAATTTGTATTTATTTAGCTAGGTAGTTTATTAAATAGTTATTAACTATTTAATAACTATTGTACCTAGTTAAAATAAATACAAAGTTGCCTGTAAAATAAATATAAATCCTAAAATAGCTACAATGTAACTATTAGTTATATTGTAGCTATATTAATAGCTAGTAGGGGGGCTTAGATTAGGTGTAATTAGTTTAAAATTAATGTAATATTTTATTATTTTTGGTAATTTAGTGTTTGTTTGTTTTTTGGTACTTTTCTGATGGATGGAAGACATCTTCTTGCCCCGCTTGGATGAAGACTTCTGCCGGTCCTGGATGTCCTCTTCTGCCCCATCGGATGAAGACTTCGGCCCGGCTGGGTGAACACAACTCAAGGTAGGGAGATCTTCAGGGGGGGTAGTGTTAGGTTTATTTAAGGGGGGTTTAGGTTAGAGTAGGGGTATGTGGGTGGTGGGTTTGTAATGTGAGGGGGGGTATTGTGTTTTTTTTACAGGCAAAAGAGCTGTTTCTTTTCGGCATGCCCCGCAAAAGACCCTTTTAAGGGCTGGTAAGGTAATAGAGCTGTTAACTTTTGTAATTTAGCATCGGGTAGGGCATTTTTTTTAATTTGGGGGGCTTTGTTATTTTATTAGGGGGCTTAGATTAGGTGTAATTAGTTTAAAATTCTTGTAATATTTTTTTATTTTTTTGTAATTTAGTGGGGGTTTTTTGTACTTTAGTTTAGTTTATTTAATTGTATTTAATTGTAGGTACTTGTATTAATTTATTTAATGATAGTGTAGTGTTAGGTTTAATTGTAACTTAGGTTAGGATTTATTTTACAGTTTATTTTTGTAATTATTTTAACTAGGTAGCTATTAAATAGTCAATAACTATTTAATAGCTTATTGTACCTAGTTAAAATAAATACAAAGTTGCCTGTAAAATAAATATAAATCCTAAATAGCTACAATGTAACTATTAGTTATATTGCAGCTATATTAGGGTTTATTTTACAGGTAAGTATTTAGTTTTGTATAGGATTCATTTATTTAATTAATTTAATGATAGTGTAGTGTTAGGTGTAATTGTAACTTAGGTTAGGATTTATTTTTACTGGTAAATTTGTATTTATTTTAGCTAGGTAGTTATTAAATAGTTATTAACTATTTAATAACTATTGTACCTAGTTAAAATAAATACAAAGTTGCCTGTAAAATAAATATAAATCCTTAAATAGCTACAAAGTAACTATTAGTTATATTGTATCTAGCTTAGGGTTTATTTTACAGGTAAGTATTTAGTTTTAAATAGGATTCATTTATTTAACTATAGTAAATTTATTTCGTTTTATTTAAATTATATTTAAGTTAGGGGGTGTTAGGGTTAGGGTTAGACTTAGGTTTAGGGGTTAATAACCTTATTATAGTAGCGGTGACGGTGCGGGCGTGAGATTAGGGGTTTAATAATTGTAGGTAGGTGTCGGCGATGTTAGGGAGGGCAGATTAGGGGTTAATAAAATGTATTATAGTGTTTGCGAGGCGGGAGTGTGGCGGTTTAGGGGTTAATACATTTATTATAGTGGCGGCGATTAACGGTCGGCAGATTAGGGGTTAATACTTGTAGTTAGATTGCGGCGACGTTGGGGGGGCAGATTAGGGGTTAATAACTATAATGTAGGGGTCGGCGATGTTAGGGACAGCAGATTAGGGGTTAATAGCTATAATTTTAGGTTGCGGCGATATCAGGTCGGCAGATTAGGGGTTAATACTTGTAGTTCAATTGCGGCGACGTTGGGGGGGGCAGATTAGGGGTTAATAACTATAATGTAGGGGTCGGCGATGTTTAGGGACAGGCAGATTAGGGGTTCATAGCTATAATGTAGGTGGCGGCGATATACGGTCGGCAGATTAGGGGTTAATACTTGTAGTTAGATTGCGGCGACGTTGGGGGGGCGGCAGATTAGGGGTTAATAACTATAATGTAGGGGTCGGCGATGTTAGGGACAGCAGATTAGGGGGTTCATAGCTATAATGTAGGTGGCGGCGATATACGGTCGGCAGATTAGGGGTTAAAAGATAATGCAGGTGTCAGCCGATAGCGGGGAGTGGCAGATTAGGGGTTAATAAGTGTCAGATTAGGGGTGTTTAGAGACTCGGGGTACATGTTAGGGTGTTAGGTGCAGACGACTTAGTGTTTCCCCATAGGAAACAATGGGGCTGCGGTGTTAGGTTTTTTTTCAGCCGAAACTCCCATTGTTTCCTATGGGGAAATGCCGAATTTTACTGAGCTAATTCGGATTTATTCGGGAGATACGGCAGCTATTTCGGATTCATTCGGTAGATTCGGAAGTATTTTAATTCGGAAATTCGAATCGATCCGAATCTCCGAATTTTACCGAATTTCAGAATTTCCGAATAAATCCGAAACGAACCGCACATGTCTAAGTGCTATTAATGCTTCCTCCCAGTTATCCCCGTTCATGGGCGAATGATGGGTTTCAACCATCCTTGTTGCCCAATTCATTCATGTCTCAGTGTATTCCAGCTTTGGAGGAGCATCTCCGATAACTCCATTCCACGTGGGTGCAGATTCAGGATTGCCTTTATCAGTCTATGCAGCACAAAAAATTCCAGGCTGATCATATGCCTCTGCCCACGCCTTCCTACCAGGTTGGTGAGAGGATTTAGCTGTCCTCCCGCAACTTGAACCTTTGTGTGCCATCCAATAAACTGGCTCCCCATTATGTTGGTCCTTTTTGAATACTCCGGTGGGTCAATCCTGTTGCCTACGCTCTTGACCTTCCTCCTGCAATGCACATCTCCAATGTTTTTCATGTCTCCCTCTTAAAAACAATTGGTTTGTAATCAGTTTACCACTGTGTTGCCTCGTCCCCCGTCCTGTCTCAGTTGACAACCATGAAGAATATGAGGGTCAGCAGCATTATTGACTCTCATATGTCCAGGGGTCGCGTAGAGTATTTGGTTCACTGGAGGGGTTACGGTCCAGAAGAGCGTTCATGGGTTTCCCTCCTCTGATGTTCATGCTCCTGCCTTCCTCCGTGCCTTCCATGCCCATTTCCCCAATAAGCCTTTTGTCCTCTCACGGGGGAGGGGTCTTTGAGGGGGAGGGTACTGTCAGGGTTTCACCCTGCTTTTGTGTGCTATTTGCTGCTAGTTGCTATTTTATTTACCTCTCTCACTGAATCTGATGCAGAGTGGTGGTAACGCTGCTCACTCATCTGGGCACCCTCTTATGGCCAAACTGGTGAACATCATCAGTGTGAGACAGGTTGCAATCCCAGGATTATGATGTCACACTTATTATGTAACCCCTTGAGTGCTAACGATGGCTCTGAGCCGTCGCAGTGTTTCCCACTCTGGTGCTAAGGACGGCTCAGGAGCCTTGGCTAGCACTCTTTCCACCTTGAGGGAGATCTGGGGGCTCCCATCCCGCTGACGTCACGCGAAATGACGTGATGACAGTCACCACGCAACTTTATTTATACTTAACAATGTTAAGTGTAGTAGCAGGAGGCATGCTGCTTAGAAGACTGTATCTCAGGCATCTAAGCAGCTACAGACCCTTAAGACCCACCGTTGGAAAGGTAATCGCCTAACCTTTCCAATAGTGGTAAGTCTTGGGGATCTAAGAAAAAAAAAGTTAAAAATGTTTTTTTTCAAAAAATAAAAAAATAACCTTAAAAAAGCTTAGCACGGAGGGAGGGTGTAAAGGTGACACCAGGCCTAACACCAAATCCACAGCACTGCATATTATTATTATTACTCTTGCAATTACTCTTGCAATTACTCTTGCAATCCAGGTTTTAAACATGGAAGCCTGCTTGTTTGTATTGGAGCAGTGACATGGGATCTAGATGTTTATACAGACGTCGCTGTCCTCTAACTATGTGAGCACTGCATAACTAAGGAACTCATGCAAGAGACCAGCAAGGATAATGTCATGATACCAGGAAGAAGATAAAAACCAGGATGCTTAGCCACTAGCTGATATCAAAGCTACATATATATCTATACACAAGGGCTCCCCGCCACATTGAGCAGCACTCAATACCTCTCCCACTAATCCTTACACCCAGAAGAGAGAGCAGCCCAAAGGCTGTGACATCAGATGTTCTATATATCAGGGCACTAAACTGATAGAAATATACCACTAGAAGGATTCTACCTCCACGGCCTAAAGAGGGATTGTGAGGTGGTCTAGACTTGATTGCACAAAAACAAGAAAACACTTTTAGAGATGTCCTCTAGGAGGTTGACAAAGGGAGACAAACCTTCTAAATTTAACCAGCATGAACACCTTTTTTTAAAGCATCCCAAGGCTTAAAAACCCAAGTCTATGGAAAGACCATCAGAAGAACGCAGAGGGAGGCTAGATACTGAGGCTAATCTACTAGAAGAAGAATCATTCCCTGCAACAAGGGCGGACCTTAAAGCCCTAGTCTCTAAAAAGGACATTTCTGTAAGCTTTGAGAAGCTATGGAACAAGATAGATAACATGCACACCTCAGTCTCTAACAGCCTATCTGAAATTCAAAACCGAGGTTGCTGATCTGGGTGGCAGGATTGACTCCCTGGAAGAACATACAGATTCCATAGTAGAAGACCTCAATGGTGTTGTCACAACAACAACTGCTTAATGATATGCAGGACAAAATGGAAGATCTAGAGAATAGGAGTAGGAGATCTAATGTTAGACTGAAAGGAATACCTGAATCAATTTCCAATAAAGACCTCCTCTCTTATGTAGCCCAGTTGTTTCATCAAATCACAGGAGAACCTGAAGACTACTGTATGGGATTGAAAGAGCCCATAGGGCCCTTAAGCCTAAACACAAAGAAGGACTACCACCTAGAGACGTTATAATTAAACTTGCTCTGTTCCAGGACAAAGAAAAGATTCTACAGGGCCTCTCTCGAAGAATCCAACATTTAAATCCCAAGGCAATGTAGTGCAATTCTTTCAGGATCTCAGCCTGCGTACTCTACAGTGGAGGAACAGTATGAGGCCGCTAACTTCACTTCTTCGTAAACATCAAATTCCCTATAAATAGGGGTTCTCATTTGCACTCTACATCACCAAAGATTCCAAAGTTATCACCATCAGGGGACCAGAAGATATTGACGAGGTATGTGGCGTTCTAGGTCTGGAGACCCCAACACTCCCATCATCGACTCAAGCAACATCCTCAGAACAGACACCAAAGAAGACGCAAACTACTATACCTAAATGGTCCAAAGTAAACCGCAAGAGACAAAAAAATTGAAACTTAACTCAAAAGAAGACTCTATGATTACTTTTCTTACATCTGAGGGCTGAAAAACAACCCCTCAGAAACTACACCCCTGGTCTCCAGGAACATTCATTCAGTGTATCCTTTAACTATGTTCAATCAATCTGCAATGTTTTCCTTAAAATGCTATCTGATATGTTAGAGTTTGTTTTTCACTTTAGCTCTGAAATAAGTCAATATGGGATCATCAGAAGTAGAATTAATATTATATCAGATTTGCAATGTGAAGTATGTTAATCCCATGTACAAATGCTGCGCTAGTAGCAGCCTTTTTCGCTAAATGTTAGCGGTTGATCCCAATTTCAAGGATCATCATTTTGGTCAACTGTTTTATTTATATGTTAACTTAATGTTATCAATTTGTTGTTTTTTGTTGAAGGATGTCAGAACTCTGAGAGACTCACCACTAGACTCCAGGTATTTTATACCTCACATACCTGTATGTAACAACCAAATCTACACACCCGACCTAAAAGTCAGGTATATAAACTACTACTATTTGAACAGGTAAATAATGCATACATTACATATAATTTCACATAACGTTAGGGACTGAATATGGATATTAAGAGACTCACTGCAATAAACCAATACAGTTCGATCGGAGCAGATATTCTGTTCCTTCAGGAATCCCACTTTGTTAAGCCTCAAATACCACGATACTGGGCCCACCGATATACAAAACACTATCACGCTACGGCAGAAGCTAAGAAAAGGGGAGTTTCTATTCTCCTTCATGCCACGGTAGACTTTACCCATGAGACCACGATAACAGACACAGAGGGCAGATATCATATAGTGTAGGGACAACTTAATAACACAGAGATAGTACTGTGCAACGTTTATGCACCCAATGAAGGCCAACATGTGTTCTTTGAGAGTATTGCCCACATTTTGACACAATGGTCTCAGTCTAGAATAGTATTGGCTGGGGATTTTAATCCCTCCATGTCCAAATCATTGACTAAATTACCTAACCCCTCTTCCAATATGGAGCTTAGACGCATCAGTATAGTTAAGTCAATACAGAGATCTCTTTCTTCACATTCTTTGCTAGACACTTGGGTCCATTTAAATGGAATAACGTCCAATACTATTTTTTACTCAGCAGCACACAAGACATATGTTAAGTTAGACCACATATATACCAGTCAGATACTATTACCTGTTCTCGTCTCCTCCACCATACACCCATGTGTCTGGTCAGACCACTCTATACTATCACTTAAACTCCAAGGGGTAACTGATTACAACAGGGTCAGATCCTGGACATATGACCCTACAGTCCACAAAGGCCCAATATCTTTCTCTAACACATCCCAACATCTCAGTGAATATTGGCATATAAACACAGACTCTACTTCCAACCCTATATATGCGTGGGCTGCTCACAAATCAGTCATTAGGGGACTACTTATTCAGGAAAAAGCCCACAAAACTAGACAGAATAAGACTCAGCTAGCCCAATTATACAAAGACATAGATATACTAGAGAAGCAACACAAAATGACCAAAAGGGAATCCATCTTACAAACCCTACAGAATAAGAAAGCGACCCTAGCAAAACAATTGAATATTCAAGTCAGTAAGCTATTACCAGACTTAAAGGCCAATATTTTATATATGCCTATAAACCAGATAAATTCCTAGCACATAAGATTAGAGAGCGCCAAAAAGCAGCTGCGATACCAACCATAGAAAACCCAGACAAAACATATACTTCACACCCCCAGACGATAGTAGACACCTTTGCGGAATACTATGGGGAATTATATAATGGGCATAAAGTTAAACATACCCCTGAGGTGAGAAACATTACTAGTGAGTTCCTAGCTACTACCCCTCATATCAAAATTGGAGGTGATATTGGCGATTAAAAACCTGAAACCAGGAAAAGCTGCAGGCCCAGATGGCTTCCCGGGCGAATATTATAAATTATTTAAAACCATCCTAGTGCCACATCTTGCCAAATTTTGCAACCATATTATGGAGGGATATCCTATCCCCCCCGAATTATTACAAGCCAAAATTGTAGTCATCCCAAAACCTGGTAGGGATCCCAATAAATGCTCTAACTATAGATCAATTTCCCTCATAAATCAAGACCTAAAAATATTTACCAAAATTCTGGCCAATAGGCTTAAGCACATCCTGCCCAAAAAGATCCATATGAACCAAGTGGGACTCATTAAAGATAGAGAAGTCCCAGATAATATTAGACAACTGGTAAACGTTATCCAAATCCTGAATGAGACCCGGACGCCTTCTATGCTTATAGCGCTGGATGCAGAGAAGGCGTTCGATAGAGTTGATTGGCAATATATGTAGATGTCCCTGTCGCATATGGGATTTGAGGGTTCATTTCTGACTGCCCTGAAAGCAATATATGATTCCCCTACTGCCCAAGTTTCCTCTGCAGGCTACAAATCATAGCCATTCCCCATCCTAAGTGGTACAAGGCAGGGATGCCCTTTGTCCCCTCTTTTGTTTGTGCTATGTGTTGAGCCGCTGGCGGCCAGACTCAGGGCACACCCAGATATCTCAGGAGTTAAAATAAAAAATTCTGAATATAAATTGACCCTTTTCGCAGAAGATATCTTACTCACGATCACTAAGCCGCTTGTCTCCCTCCCTAACTTATTTGATGTGCTGGCCAAATTTACAGACATATCTGGCTTTCGCGTTAATATAGACAAAAGTAAAATGCTCCCTATAGAAATACCTCCTCATACCCAAAAACTACTAGAGGTAAACTTTGTAATCAGAACAGCTAAACAGTCCCTAAAATATCTAGGTATTCACTTAAGAACTAAAATTCAGCAATTATATAAGTTGAATTATACCCCTCTATACAAATCAATTACAAAAGACATACTAATTGGAAGAAGTGTGGTTTCTTCTGGTTAGGGAGAATTTCTGCGATTAAGCTGAATGTCCTGCCACTCCTCCTCTAACTTTTCAGGGCCCTCCTGATTAAAATCCTACATCCAGAGTTGGCAAGCATACAATCTGATATTTTAACATTTATTAGGGGGAAGAAAACAGCTAGGATGTCACATAAATTAATGACGACCCATAGATCTCTAGGAGGCCTGGGAATCCCTAACCTACTTGATTACTATAGAACAGCTAGACTGGCCCAAGACGTCCTGGTTGCAAGGTCAAAATGGGAAGCTATATGGATTAAACTAGAAGCAGAGATGGAGGGAAGAGAATCCAATGATGCTAGATTATGGGATGAGATAACCCTAGTAAATAAAACAACAATAATTAGATCTTTAGTGATGGATAACTCTACCCCACATATGGTCTGAATGGACTACGAGAATGTGACCACCTAAATCCACCCTGATACCCATTAGATATCTATTGCTGAAGGAGTTCCATAGAGATATAGACAAATGCGAAAATAAGGGTTTATATAGTGTGGCAGACCTACTGATACAAAACAAAATTATGACGTTCCCACAGCTAAGGGGCAAACTACACCCTATTAAGTTACAATGGTATTTATACCTCCAGGTTTCCTCTTCCATGAATAAATATCTTAAACTAAAGGCAGACAGACCTAAAACCCTGTTGGAAACGATCTGTTTAGAAGAAAACCAAAACACTCCATTAGTAGAATATATATAGCGATGCAAAAAATAGGTGATGTTTCTAAAAGCCCACTTCTACTCCAATGGGAAGCAGATCTAGAACTTATCCTGACTACAGATGAGTGGAATGAGGTGTTCACCTCAGCAGGTAGAGGACTATTGAGTGCTGATCTAAAAGAGAAGTCCTTAAAAACAATGTTCAGATGGTATCTAACCCCTTTAAGATCCTCCCACATGATCCCTAACGGTTCCAGACTATTTTACCGAGGATGTAGGGAACTAGGTACATATAGACATATGTGGTGGGATTGTACAGACATACAGAACATATGTAGAAGACTCTCCTTGCTAATTAGTTATATTTTAGATGAAAGAATACATCTCACTATCACACAAGCATTACTTCATACCCAGCATAAAAAATACAATAGACCAATCCACACCTTCATCAAAATCTTATGCACAGTAACAAGAACATGCATAGCGAGATACTGGAAGGTAGGGGCACCCCTGTGGCCCGAAATTAAAAATAAGATTCAATTTATATGCACAATGTACGAGTCAGCATCTTGGTCTCTGGGTACTAAGGAAGCTAATGATGAGTTCTGGTTCTAGTGGACACTCAGGAATGGGTCTGAGTACGCTGGTTAGACTTTTTCATTCCCCTATACACATATAGAGGCACAATAAATATGACTTTTCGATAAGTGGTGACGGTCCCAATAGGTACTTTTGTTGAGAAAATTCAAACCCAAACAGAGTTTCTGATATTCCGAAGGTTATTTATTACTGTTGTTGTTTTTGTTATTTGTTCATTCATTACGTTTAAGCCATGGTAAGGAAGACCAATGTAGTAACAGTTTCAATCTAAAAACAAATTTTGAGACTGTCAATCAACAAGACTGGTAAAAATGATCGGAGACTATAGCACTAGTAGATCCAGTTTATATTATTAAGATTGTGCATGGTAGTGCAATCTGTTGTCCTTATATAGTTCTGTTAATCTTATATGAAACGACTGTTGGAATAATATGTACTATGCAAAATTTCAATAAAAATGATTTAAACATAAAAAAGCTTAGCACCCAGGTGGGAAAGTGTTTAGCACTCAAAGGGTTAAAGGGCCTCTGTTCAGTATGCTTTTGCCCTTGCGTTGTCTCAGACTTATTTGTTAGTTTCTGTTTTCCAGTTCCTGTGTATTACCTGGCTTGTCTGAAGTCCCTTCTGGTTCCTGATCCCTGGCTTGTTCCTGACTCTGCTGTTTTTTTGGTTCCTGATCCTGACTCGTCTGACTACTCGCTTTGGCTCCTGACTCGGCTCATCTGACTACCAGCTCTGGCTTTGACTCCTGGCTTGTCATTTGGCTTGTGGACTTTTTTATTATTTTTTGTTATTAACAAAGGTGTGATTATTTTTGCACTTCACGTCTCAGTATGATTCTTGGTAACCTGACAAACAGTTCATGACCTCAGAACTGTTGATGCTGATTGGCTGCTCTTCATGTCTTCCTTCTTTTTTTTTATTTGCATCTGGACAGCAGCTGAAGTTTAACTTTTTACACAGCACTTACTCTGGTGAGCTAAAGACATTTTGAGGTAAAATATCTTCCTTTTTTACATAAAGATGTTCAGGTGATATTTTTCTGTTAGCTTTTTAAATTTATGTTGCATCACTTTCAAGTGATTTAGCATATGAGTATTATGTCCCTTTAAAAATACATTGTACACTGTAATGTGAAATATTTACAGTACATAGACAGTATTAGACTTTATACTTTATTCACAATCTAACCCTCTATGTCCTAATATAGAAGGTTGGTAACATTTACAGCATACTGCAGCTTTAAAAAACCCAAAATTCAAGACAAAATTCAGAACGGCAAAACACTTTTTGTTAAACTGCAGATATTCAGTCTCATTAATCATGCAAAGAGTTTTTTTACATTTAATTTGGAGACACCTGCAGGAATAATCAGAACACAAACAACAGTTTACATTGCATTTTCTAGAACTTAGATGTATAATCGGGGTGAAGATCTGTGAAATTAATGAAAGATTCCAGGTTCAAGAGCCCTTGTTAACTGTGAGACACATTCATAATAATTACTTCTTCATTTCCATATTGTTGAGCTAAACTACAATCAACTTTCTTGCTTCAAGTTACATATGAAAATGCTACTAGAAATGTAGTATTTATTTCAAATTCATATTTTTATTATTTTACAAATGAGTTAGATTTATTTAAAAAAGGGTTAATCTCATCGTAGTATGGCTGAGCTTCTTTAGCTAGGAAGAATACAAATAATGCTAGTGGTCCTTGTGAGAATTACAGGGCACACTTCTGAGAAGCTATTCCTGCCTTCTGCTTATTGGAAGGATATTGCCAGCATGAGACATTTTACATATTAAGTGGATTTTAAACTCAAAATTGAAATCAATATTAAGGGCTCCATGTACGAAGCAGCGAAAGCTGCTCCGGAGCCTTTGCGGGGCAGGTTCGCATATGCGAGCCTGCTTCCCGCAATGTAAGAAGCAGCGGTCATTAGACCGCTGCTTCCTACACCATACGCCACCTTTTAGGTGGCGAAGCAAAATCACCGAGAGCTCGCTCGCTCTCGGTGATTGACAGCCCCTTCAGTCGCGTGATTGGTCGCGCGACTGAAGGGGCGGGCATTACACACTCCGCTGAGTGTGTAATGATACATACGGGCAAGCGGATCAATAGATCCGCTGCCCGTGTGTAGCGGAGGCGGGCGGACAGCTTCGCGAGTTAAGAAGCTGTCCGCCCGCCTCTTAGTACATGGAGCCCTAAGAACTAGATTACAAGGCACGCATCATTTCTAACACGTGGTGCATCATTTTGTGTTCTACCTTAAGCAATCAATAATGCATGATCTGGTATTACAAGTTGTTAGCTAAAATGTTTAATCAAAGCTTTTATAATGTGCCCGAAACTTATATAGTAACTCCTGTACTTTCAATGGGCTTTCATTCCACTCATATTACAAGTTGTCGGTTAACTTTTGCACTTGCACGCAATACAAAATACTGCCTCCTTTTTAACACATTTGAAAAAAGCAGTATGAACTGTTTTTTGCTCGCTATTGTGCATTCAAAAATATGGAAGGTGTATAGCAAAGAACTTATACAGAACTACTAACTGAATTTTTGAGCCTCATCAGCTTTGTACTTTACCCGTTTGCTGCTGAGCCTTTTTTAAACCCCAGTGATGAGCTAATTTTTTAACCCTATTGTAAATCAAATTTCAGTGAGTGACCAACACAAATTATAAATTGCTTTTTCCAACAGGCCCAGCAGATTCACAATATACCATTATTATATTTGTATTTCATGGCATGTGTGGTAGATGTGGCAAAAATTTATACTTTTGCTAAGATTTTAGTAAATAATATTGAAAATGGGCAAGTGACCACTGCTGTTACTGTGATCTCCTAAATAAATTATCATCAAGGGTATCAACATGTGAAATAGGGACCCATACAGGCGTTTGGGGTTATTATATAGATTAGAGAGGCCCAATTGTGTAGTAGAGAAAAAAACAAAACCGTTTTTTCTTGCAAGAAGTTCACTGAGTTAACACAGATCTCACTTGACTATACAGCAAAATTCATATATTTTTAAAAGAGAGGGCCTTCTCTACTAAACTTTATTAGGGGTCTCTAGAAATACCATATAATGTAATATACCCAAGCAAATCCCCAAGAAAATTGTGTGGTACTTCTCCAAGACCCCTACCATTTGAAAGAGCAGGCACTTCTCTTTCAAATGATGGAGATTTGTAGCTGCTAAGGGAACTGAGCTTGAGGTGTTTGAAAATCTTCCCCCATCCAGTTCCCTTGCAGCTACCGTCACATCCTGGTTCAGCCCGCTTAGAAGCCTGGGAGTGCCGCCCACTAGCCACCAACGATCCCCGGGCTGTAGTGAGGGCGATCGGTGAAAACAGTGTTTTATTGGTGATACCTTGGCATGAAGACAAGGACTCGTCATGCACCTACTAGTAGGGATGGGCATGATGAGAATACTTCATCATGAGTATCCAAGGGGTTAAGCATTATCCAATATGAATTTTAGTGTAGGCCCTCAAAGAAATCTATTATCTAAGGGAAATTACGCTATCTGACATGATGCATGTAGCATGCACTATACTACCCTGTGTGTGATAAATATTATTCAGCAACTTGTTATGCCAGCGCAAAAATACAAGCAATAAGGATTGTCTCCAGCAGTGTTTAACCTCCATACCACTTGCATTTTTGCTCTCAACTTGTGATCTGGCCAAAAATCTATAATTATCTATTGTTCCTAATTTGTCACGGGGGGACGACTCAGATAAATAACACTCAAGAGGCTTTTCAAGGGATATGACCCAGAAGTGCAAAACAACATACATTTTGTTAAAGAAACATCAGCTTTTAAAACGCTTATTTTGATGTATGTATATATATTTTTATATGTATTTTATATCCTATTATATAAAAGGCCAAGTGTGTTTGTCTGAAGCTGTCATGCACAGTACAGACAGCACGAGGACAAACACACCTGGCCTTTCAGTCCCTGCTGGTGATCTGCGCCGCAGCAGAAGTGGGCGTGGTCGGGCGTGAGCGGGGGCGTGGTCATGTGCGAAGTTGCGTGGTTAATGTGAATGGCCTCGAAGGGGGCGTGGTCTGCCGTGAAGGGGGCGTGGCTGGGCGTAGTCGCACAATGGAAGATGGGAGAGAGAGATAGAGAGAGGGGAGAGAGATAGAGAGGGGGGAGAAAGAGAGGGGGAGAGAGACAGCAAAAGACAGGGGGGAGAAAGAGAGGGGGAGAGAGACAGCAAAAGACAGGGGGGAGAGAGACAGTAAAAGAGAGGGGGGGAGAGACAGCAAAAGAGAGAAGGGGAAAGAGACAGCAAAAGAGAGGGGGGAAAGAGACAGCAAAAGAGAGGGGGGAGAGTGACACCAAAAGAGAGTGGGGAGAGAGACAGCAAAAGAGAGAGGGGAGAGAGACAGCAAAAGAGAGAGGGGGAGAGAGACAGCAAAAGAGAGGGGGAGAGCGCGCAAAAGAGAGGGGGGGGAAGAGCGCAAAAGAGAGGGGAGAGAGAGAGCACAAAAGAGATGGGGGAGAGAGACAGCAAAAGAGAGGGGGGAGAGAGACAGCAAAAGAGAGAGGGGGAGAGAGACAGCAAAAGAGAGGGGGAGAGAGACAGCAAAAGAGAGGGGGAGAGAGACAGCATAAGGGAGAGGGGGAGAGAGACAGCAAAAGAGAGAGGGGAGAGAGACAGCAAAAGAGAGGGGGAGAGAGCACAAAAGAGAGGGGGGAAGAGCGCAAAAGAGAGGGGAATAGAGACCGCAAAAGAGAGGGGGAAGAGAGAGCGCAAAAGAGGGGGGAGAAAGAGAGCGCAAAAGAGAGGGGGGGAAGAGCACAAAAGAGAGGGGGGGAGAGAGAGCACAAAAGAGAGGGGGGAGAGAGCGCAAAAGAGAGGGGTGGAGAGAGAGCACAAAAGAGAGGGGTGGAGAGAGAGCGCAAAAGAGAGGGGGTGAGAGAGCGCAAAAGAGAGGGGGGGTGAGAGAGCGCAAAAGAGAGGAGGGAGAGAGAGAGCGAAAAAGAGAGAGGGAGAGAGAGAGCGAAAAAGAGAGAGGGGGAGAGAGAGCGCAAAAGAGAGGGGGAGAGAGAGCGCAAAAGAGAGGGGGAGTGAGAGCTCAAAAGAGAGGGGGTGAGAGAGCGCAAGAGAGAGGGGGAGAGAGAGCGCAAAAGAGAGGGGGAGAGAGAGCGCAAAAGAAAGGGTGGGAGAGAGAGCGCAAAAGAGAGGGGAGAGAGAGCACAAAAGAGAGGGGGGAGAGAGAGCGCAAAAGAGAGGGGGAGAGAGAGGGGGAGAGAGCGCAAAAGAGATGGGGGAGAGCACAAAAGAGATGGGGGAGAGAGAGAGCGCAAAAGAGAGGGGGAGAGTGAGAGCGCAAAAGAGAGGGGGAGAGAGAGAGTGCAAAAGAGAGGGGGAGAGAGAGAGCGCAAAAGAGTGGGGGAGAGAGCGCAAAAGAGGGGGGAGAGAAAGAGCTCAAAAGAGATGGGGAGAGAGCTCAAAAGAGAGGGGGGAGAGAGAGCGCAAAAGAGAGGGGGGAGAGAGAGCGCAAAAGAGAGAGGGAGAGAGAGAGCGCAAAAGAGAGGGGGGGAGAGAGAGAGCTGAAAAGAGAGGGGGAGAGAGAAATCTCAAAAGAGAGGGGGAGAGAGAGAGCAAAAGAGAGGGGGAGGGAGAGAGCGCAAGAGGTGGGGCCGCTGTACTGCAAAAAATGGCCCGTGTGAACGGGCTTTAGGACTAGTATATATATAAAGAAATATATAAGCTATTTTATGGCAGAGACTGCCTCTGTTCCAAATACAGGGAGTGCAGAATTATTAGGCAAATGAGTATTTTGACCACATCATCCTCTTTATGCATGTTGTCTTACTCCAAGCTGTATAGGCTCGAAAGCCTACTACCAATTAAGCATATTAGGTGATGTGCATCTCTGTAATGAGAAGGGGTGTGGTCTAATGACATCAACACCCTATATCAGGTGTGCATAATTATTAGGCAACTTCCTTTCCTTTGGCAAAATGGGTCAAAAGAAGGACTTGACAGGCTCAGAAAAGTAAAAAATAGTGAGATATCTTGCAGAGGGATGCAGCACTCTTAAAATTGCAAAGCTTCTGAAGCTTGATCATCGAACAATCAAGCGTTTTATTCAAAATAGTCAACAGGGTCGCAAGAAGCGTGTGGAAAAACCAAGGCGCAAAATAACTGCCCATGAACTGAGAAAAGTCAAGCGTGCAGCTGCCAAGATGCCACTTGCCACCAGTTTGGCCATATTTCAGAGCTGCAACATCACTGGAGTGCCCAAAAGCACAAGGTGTGCAAAACTCAGAGACATGGCCAAGGTAAGAAAGGCTGAAAGACGACCACCACTGAACAAGACACACAAGCTGAAACGTCAAGACTGGGCCAATAAATATCTCAAGATTGATTTTTCTAAGGTTTTATGGACTGATGAAATGAGAGTGAGTCTTGATGGGCCAGATGGATGGGCCCGTGGCTGGATTGGTAAAGGGCAGATAGCTCCAGTCTGACTCAGACGCCAGCAAGGTGGAGGTGGAGTACTGGTTTGGGCTGGTATCATCAAAGATGAGCTTGTGGGGCCTTTTCGGGTTGAGGATGGAGTCAAGCTCAACTCCCAGTCCTACTGCCAGTTTCTGGAAGACACCTTCTTCAAGCAGTGGTACAGGAAGAAGTCTGCATCCTTAAAAAAAAACATGATTTTCATGCAGGACAATGCTCCATCACACGCGTCCAAGTACTCCACAGCGTGGCTGGCAAGAAAGGGTATAAAAGAAGAAAATCTAATGACATGGCCTCCTTGTTCACCTGATCTGAACCCCATTGAGAACCTGTGGTCCATCATCAAATGTGAGATTTACAAGGAGGGAAAACAGTACACCTCTCTGAACAGTGTCTGGGAGGCTGTGGTTGCTGCTGCACGCAATGTTGATGGTGAACAGATCAAAACACTGACAGAATCCATGGATGGCAGGCTTTTGAGTGTCCTTGCAAAGAAAGGTGGCTATATTGGTCACTGATTTGTTTTTGTTTTGTTTTTGAATGTCAGAAATGTATATTTGTGAATGTTGAGATGTTATATTGGTTTCACTGGTAAAAATAAATAATTGAAATGGGTATATATTTGTTTTTTGTTAAGTTGCCTAATAATTATGCACAGTAATAGTCACCTGCACACACAGATATCCCCCTAAAATAGCTATAACTAAAAACAAACTAAAAACTACTTCCAAAACTATTCAGCTTTGATATTAATGAGTTTTTTGGGTTCATTGAGAACATGGTTGTTGTTCAATAATAAAATTAATCCTCAAAAATACAACTTGCCTAATAATTCTGCACTCCCTGTATATTTGGAAACAATAATTTAAGAACGAATAGACAACGTTCCTTGAATTTATTACAAGGCAATATAGTGGGAGCTAATTCTGATGATCCCACACAGTTATTTAGGGACTTAGAGAAACTTCTGATGAAAGATGCCAAGGAATGGCAAGACCTGGTGCTTTTAGATAATTACATCTTACACAATGTTATTCCTAGGGGGCTTAGAATTTTTTAATTTCCTGCTTTTAATTTGGACGAAGTAGAATATCAGTTTGAGTGGAAACAGATTTTACATAATTGTTCAAAAGCCCTAATCAAATTATTAATCAAATATAGGGAACACAAATTAGAGACCCTTAATTGATTCACTTGTCACTAAAGTTCAACCATTTGAAAATATTCAACAATTGAAAGAACTGAATGTGAATATTCAGAATAGAGTTGACAATTTTGCTAAAAAATTAGAAACTAATAAAATTAAAAAATTGCAAAGGGATCTGGAAGATTTCAGGACAGATCAGGTTTTTTCATATAAAAAGAAAGCAGTTAATAATAATAATACACCCATAAAAAAAACCTTACAGTTGTTAACTATGAGCATCACCCTAACACTTCCAAATCCCCCTTTCCATTACATAGAAATGGTTATAATAATAATAAAAACAAAAATCATTATAATAAGAACAAGAATAAGACTAACAATAATAATAACAATAAAAATAATTTTAAAGGGCATAATAGATCGGCTGATTATGGGAATATACCATCATCTAGCAATTTTAGAGAATCAAGAGATAATTCAAGGTAGGATATTCCTTTAGAGAATAGATTCTCTGAATTAAACCATTATCCCCAATCACCACATTGGCATCAACAAGGGGCCAAACTTAAATGGGGTAATTACAACCGCCAGAATAAACCTAAAAAAGCTCCTCAAAGTTCTCTAAATAAAAGTGAAAATCATCATTTTTTAGGGGTTTCACCCTGGAGACAACAAGGAGGGGGGTATTTGAGAAACCCCCAAGAATATCAGCCATTACAGCAAAGAAATTCCAAACGTCCTTTAGAAGAGGCAGATTTAGAGGAAGTAGAGGGGGAGAACATTTAAGAAAAAAGAAACAGAGAGAGGTGGAATTAGGGCAAGGAATTAAAAAGGATATTTAATCTATCAGATAAATCTTTTTCTAAAAATGAACTCACATTACTCATAAAAGGTTTGAACTTTGCACCCCCCAGCCCCCCCCCCACAATTATTTTGACTTATATATTGATGTACAGCGGTTTATAAGGAATATTACCCTAAAGCGCTATTTTTCCAAAAATCCTTGAGGATCTAGAGATCAGTAAGGCTTCATCAAATGTATTTGAGGATTTTAATTTTTTAGGGTTATCTACTTATTAAGATAGAGAAGATTTCCCGATACTGCATTGTTCTCTTAAACGGATATCAATCTTCTATCCCTTGCTAAGTCAAACTAAGTTCATCAAAATCTTTAATAGATTAGTTTGTCAGGACATTGACTCTCTATCAAAAATACTCAACTTTCAAACTATGTATTGTAAAGATAATCTGTTGAAGGAAAAGAGGTTGGCTCTTAAGGAGTTAAGTACCACTACAGATATTATTTTTAGGGTTGCGGACAAAGGGGGAGGAATTATTGTACAAAATAGGAAAGACTACCTGGGAGAAGCCCACCATCTTTTAAAAAATCACAACACATATTTACCTTTAACTTTCAATCCTACTGATAATTATAAAAAACAAATTATTTATATTTTTAATGGAGGCTAAATCCATGACTATTTTAAACATGGAAGAATGCAAATTTTTATATGAGGTTGCACCCAAAAATAGCAAGTTTTTATCATCTACCAAAGGTGCACAAGGATCCATTAAATCCACCTGGTAGACCCATTGTCTCTGGGATAGGCTCTCTTTGTGATAATTTATCTAAATATATTGAGTCTTTTTTACAACCCTTGGTGGTTGATACGAGGGCCTATCTCAGAGACACAATAGATGTTATTGAAATGGAAGGTTTCTCCTGGAAACATGATTATGTATGAGTAACATGTAATGCATCTGCACCTATATACCAGCATACCCCACGGATTAAGTACATCTGTTGTTACAGTTATACTCAGTAAGAGCAAATTACCTAAGGAACAGATTCCATTTATTGTTGATGCAATTTACTTTATTTTAACCCATAATTAATTTTTATTCAAAGGGGTATATTATAAACAAATACAGGGGACTACGATGGGGACTACATTAGCCCCATCGTATGCTTAATTGTTTATGTCCCACTTCGAAAATAGTAAGGTTTGGAGTAATAACCCCTTTGAACAAAATATTATCAAATATCATCGGTTTATAGATGATATTTTACTCATATGGAAAGGCGCCATGGAGGAAATTACTAGTTTTATTACTTATATGAATGGTAATAGTTATAAATTAAACTTTACACATGATACTTCACCTTTATTAATCCCTTTTTTTTTATCTTATTCTATATTATAATACCTCTACTGATACTGTAGCAGTAAGGAATTTTCGTAAACCTACTGATAGAAATAGTCTACTTAATGCTAACAGTGGACATTTGAAGCAATGGAAAAATAATATCCCATTAGGACAATATCAGAGGATCAAACGCAATTGCACTAGTGTGGAGGATTTAAATAAAGAAGCAGAGATCTTAACCAGAAATTTTTTGGAGAAAGGATATAATCTACACCTCTTAAAAGATACTCAAAGTAAGGTAGCCAGTATGGATAGATCTGAACTAATAAAGAATAAGGCCAAACTTAACCAACAAAGCAGATGTCCAAAAGACAACAATCCGAAATTTGTGACTAGATACAGTAACCAACACTATAAAATTAAAAATATACTAAACAAACATTGTAATGTTTTTAAATTAGATCCTATTTTGGGTAAAGTTTTAGGTAACAAACCTGAAGTTATTTTTAGGAAAAATAAGGATATAAAGAATTATATCACACCCACTAAGCTTAGATAGCCACTTGCTTCTGCCAAATAGTTAATTGGTGCCGGGCAGCCTCAGGTTTATATCCATGCAAACAGAAGGATTGTGTAATGTGTCCCTGTATTGGACAGAACAACACCAGGTTTTCTAATTTTGATGGAAGTAAAATTTACAAATGTAAAAGCAGATGCACTTGTCATACCACCTATGTCGTGTATCAATTAACCTGTAAGTGTGGTAAAATCTATATTGGTTGAACTAAAAGAAAGATCAAGTATAGATTTAGGGAACACATCAGAAACATTGAAGTAGGTTTTGACAATCATAGTGTATTATGCCACTTCAAAATGTTCTATAATCAAAATCCTAATGATCTTACTATAAACATTGTAGAATGGATTGCTCCTGATAGATGGGATACCAACAGATTATTGAGGCTGAGACAAAGAGAAACTTTTTGGATCAAAACACTAGATTGTCTTGAACCCAAGGGGTTAAATATTGATCTCGATATTCAAGCTTTTGTATAATAATATGATGTCACGGTAATCAGTTTTCTTTTTTAAATAGGTGTACATTTGATTTACATTTATATAGTATTTATACAATGCATAGTTTTTTAAACTCTTTTTAACTCTTTTTTATACAGTATCTTTTTTATACAGTATCTATTTTATAATATATTGCTCTATATATATTTTTTTTTATGTACAATATTGAATCCTCCTATTGGTGATTGATAGTAGGGTATTCAATATTGTGTGTACAAACATTCAATTATTTATTTTAAGTATGTAAGTGGTGTGATTACTTTTAATATAAAGGTTCTCTATATTATATTCATTTAGGAATCGCTCATTGCCCAGTAATCTGAATTCATTTATTTTCTGATATAGCAATTCTGATTTGATGTATTGCTTTTAACCCTATTTAAGTATTCTATTATCCATTGTAATGTATTTTTTATTATGTGTTTATTTTGTGTGTACACATTGTAGGTACTCATTTATGTAATATTTATTATTCACATGTTTACAATTGGCGCTACGTTCTGTGCTCATTGTACTGATTTTATATTATTAGGCATATACAATGCACAATCGCATGTAGTCTTTTTATATCCAATTATTCTTATTGTTCCGGTTTTATTTTGATTTAATTTTTACATGTTGGAATGATCTGTTTTATCTATTTGTATTTATCGTTTTAACTCATAGAATCACACCCCCTTAAAGGATTACTGTGAAAATGTTTCTGCTGTGTAAAACGATGTTAAAAAATGATTGATTTATATAAAAGTAATAAAAGGCACTTACTGCAAATCTTGAACGATTATTTTATCATGTAAAAAACAGTTTTAATAATTTGATAATTACGTCATCAAAGACAACCCACTAATATAGGCTGTGCAATGCTTGATTGCTTCCTCCAATCAGAGGTCGTTTCTTTGCATACAATTATAATAATTTTTTGGCGTTTCGCGCATGCGCATTACAGCCAGTTTTATTGCGCATGCGCTTTTCATCATGTGATGCCAATACTACCTGCAAGCACTTTTGGGAATAACGCATGCGTGTTTATTTAAAGAATCGATGAGATAGGTTCTCAGGCAGTCAGTGAAGCAACATTGATTATAGAAACTAGATGTTGGTCTTATTTTTATTGCTGTTTATTATGCTCAAGTTACAATTCACGAGTGAAATGTGTGTCTCCTTGCACATTTTACCATTTTGTAAAGAGTTCAAGGATTTCACTTGTGCTTGTAACTTTTCATCGTATTCCACTTATGGCATTCTATCATATTTTAAATGTTTATGATATGCCTATTAATTTATTTATGATCTATATCTTAACTATTATAGAGCCAACTTGATAAAATAATACTTATTGTAAGAGTATTCATAATTTATCTAAATATTAAATTAGTAATTTCTTATTGCCATTATTTTAAAATTGCTCGTTAATACTAGGGAGACTCTCTAAACGCACGCAGCTTACCTTTACAGCGCAGCTAACTCTTCTGATCTTCCATCGATCAAGCGGGTCTCCTACATCCAGAACAGACATCAAGAGATTGACATCTTCAATGACGTTGCACAATCTTGCGCATGCGCATCACGGCTAAGTGCCGCCATATTCCAATGGTAGTTGTCAGCCCGGATTGGACAACTGGAAATGGTACCCAAAGGAGTGGGTTTGGAAATAGTTAAAAAATTGAAGCAAGTTTTTGGCAAAACGGTAATGATTTAGAATAGATAGTACATTGAAAAGGTCTTTGTTTTAATACATTGTTTTAATTTTTGAACAGTTTTTTGTGACTTCAGTGTTTTTTGTGACTTCATGTTATAATTACCCAATATTTAATTCAGGATAGGTTATTTCAGGAGGCGTATCTATTTGCTCCTCTTTATTATTGACATAGTGCCACTTGTGAAGCATTCTTGAGAAAGTCCTGTAGATCGGGACGAAACGCGTAGAACAAGTTGCATTTCTTTTTAGCCCTGTGAGGCTTCCGTAGGTCCTCATGTGTATTGTGAGGATCCTATTGGTTTAGAGCCGAGGGTGTGTTTGTTAGTCCGACAGCAAGCCCAGCTGGTTTAATGGATTTTTCAGCGGTACAGCATAACTTTGTTTGGAAGCAGCAATCTAACTTTTACCTAGTCTGGTTTAAGCAATCCAAGTATTGTATTCCAAGGACTGTATTCTTTGATGTGCCTGACATTTTCTTTTGTCTTGTGAGTATATATATATATAGCGTGTGCAGCTATAATAAAGTATTGGCTCTAGACTTGAATCATTGTCTGCGCTTCTCTCCTTTTTCAATGTTTTTCATATTGTATATATACAGGGAGTGCAGAATTATTAGGCAAGTTGTATTTTTGAGGATTAATTTTATTATTGAACAACAACCATGTTCTCAATGAACCCAAAAAACTCATTAATATCAAAGCTGAATAGTTTTGGAAGTAGTTTTTAGTTTGTTTTTAGTTATAGCTATTTTAGGGGGATATCTGTGTGTGCAGGTGACTATTACTGTGCATAATTATTAGGCAACTTAACAAAAAAACAAATATATACCCATTTCAATTATTTATTTTTACCAGTGAAAGCAATATAACATCTCAACATTTACAAAAATACATTTCTGACATTCAAAAACAAAACAAAAACAAATCAGTGACCAATATAGCCACCTTTCTTTGCAAGGACACTCAAAAGCCTGCCATCCATGGATTCTGTCAGTGTTTTGATCTGTTCACCATCAACATTGCGTGCAGCAGCAACCACAGCCTCCCAGACACTGTTCAGAGAGGTGTACTGTTTTCCCTCCTTGTAAATCTCACATTTGATGATGGACCACAGGTTCTCAATGGGGTTCAGATCAGGTGAACAAGGAGGCCATGTCATTAGATTTTCTTCTTTTATACCCTTTCTTGCCAGCCACGCTGTGGAGTACTTGGACGCGTGTGATGGAGCATTGTCCTGCATGAAAATCATGTTTTTCTTGAAGGATGCAGACTTCTTCCTGTACCACTGCTTGAAGAAGGTGTCTTCCAGAAACTGGCAGTAGGACTGGGAGTTGAGCTTGACTCCATCCTCAACCCGAAAAGGCCCCACAAGCTCATCTTTGATGATACCAGCCCAAACTAGTACTCCACCTCCACCTTGCTGGCGTCTGAGTCGGACTGGAGCTCTCTGCCCTTTACCAATCCAGCCACGGGCCCATCCATCTGGCCCATCAAGACTCACTCTCATTTCATCAGTCCATAAAACCTTAGAAAAATCAGTCTTGAGATATTTCTTGGCCCAGTCTTGACGTTTCAGCTTGTGTGTCTTGTTCAGTGGTGGTCGTCTTTCAGCCTTGGCCATGTCTCTGAGTATTGCACACCTTGTGCTTTTGGGCACTCCAGTGATGTTGCAGCTCTGAAATATGGCCAAACTGGTGGCAAGTGGCATCTTGGCAGCTGCACGCTTGACTTTTCTCAGTTCATAGGCAGTTATTTTGCGCCTTGGTTTTTCCACACGCTTCTTGCGACCCTGTTGACTATTTTGAATGAAACGCTTGATTGTTTGATGATCACGCTTCAGAAGCTTTGCAATTTTAAGAGTGCTGCATCCCTCTGCAAGATATCTCACTATTTTTGACTTTTCTGAGCCTGTCAAGTCCTTCTTTTGACCCATTTTGCCAAAGGAAAGGAAGTTGCCTAATAATTATGCACACCTGATATAGGGTGTTGATGTCATTAGACCACACCCCTTCTCATTACAGAGATGCACATCACCTAATATGCTTAATTGGTAGTAGGCTTTCGAGCCTATACAGCTTGGAGTAAGATAACATGCATAAAGAGGATGATGTGGTCAAAATACTCATTTGCCTAATAATTCTGCACTCCCTGTATATAGCAAACTCCTGAAAGTGAATTCACCTTCCTGGATCATCTGCATGGGTGCAGAAATGAAATGAAATGAATATTGTTGCAAACAAATGCACTCTCAGGTCTTCTCAATAGTGTGTCAAAAAAATAAATTGTTTTTTTAAACACTATTGAGAAGACCTGAGAGTGCATTTGTTTGCAACAATATATATATATATATATATATATATATATATATATATACAGTATATAAATAACTTTGCCACATGGAGGGCAAGAAAGAGAGAGAGAGAAAAGGATGAGCGTGAGGAAGAGAATGATAAGATTAAAGGGTCAACATTCATTTAAGTACATTTTTAAAATGAGCTTTTAATATGAGACACAGTGGTGTTGCAAGGTCCTTTGTGTTAGTGAGTTGGTTAATCTATTTAAACAATAAGGATTTTGGATGGGTGCATGGGTTGACTGGTTATCAAAATTGAGTGCGCCCATTCTTTTGATCAGGGAATGTGATCAACCAATCAGGACTGATACAATTTCAATAAATTAAAGTGTGAATCCGTTAGAAGAGCTGGAGCCCAGTGGGTGCTAATAAAGGGGGTTTGTTGTAGAGAGGTTATGATTTAATAGAAATTACCAATTGGAGTGATCATGTAAGAGGGTGTGTTTGTAGTGGGGTTGAAGATGTAGGGGAGTGTTAGAAAATTTGCAATGGTGGAGACTGAGATTAGGATATTAGTAGTAGGTGACAAGGTAAGTCCTTAGGGTTAATTGCAGTGGAGTAGGTAATGAATAGGGTTAATTGCACAGATGAGGTTGGGTTAACTATTAGGGGGATTTATGACAGATGAGGTTGCAGGATTAATTTCAGAGGGGGAATCAGGCTAGCAGATTTAGCTTTATTTACAATGGGAAGGTAAAGGTTAAGATCAATTACAATGGGTGATCAGGACAGTACAGTTAGTTATTTTTTTTTATAATAATTTTTATTGAGGTTCAATTAAAAGCAAACAGCCAGTAATTGTCAATACGCAATAGGGAAAAATAATTACTCAGTTTACAACCATGAAAAACAAAAGAACATCATGTGTTCATATGACAAATTTCACTATTAAATACAATCAATATTTGCCTAATAGACTATATACCCCTTAGGTGACACATAAGGCCACTCTTGGACCTCTCAATATTGTGAAGGATGTAAGCTATAGTGGGTAGTCTCAGGTAAGAGGAGACCACTCTTGGATCCCAGATGGTGAACCTCATTTTACTTTTTGGTAATATCTGTGGTTTAAGTATATTTGGTTATAGTATAGGTTTCAAATACAAATGAAGGGCCACTTTTAGGTCAATGAATTCTCACTTGTAACCATAGTATGATATCATAGGAGAGAACAACAAACAAGCATATTGAGTGGTAATATTACCATGCATGTAACATATGGAAAGGCTAAGGGAAAGGTGAAGCTTTTATTTGTGGCTACCTTAGATTTAACAACTGCTCATAAATATATATCTCAAAGGGGGTAGTGAATTTAAGCCCACTATGTGAGGGAACCTTATAGTGATTTATAGAGTACTAATAGCATGGCTTAGTCCATACGGCTATGACGGGGTAATTTAATTAGGGCTTATAACTATGATGCATTAGATGAGTTTGTATTATTGCTCATTTCTAAATCTAACTATGCCTTATTAGCCCAATGACAGATATCATAGTATCTCAAGTAGGATAACATTTCAAAGGTATCAGTATATTCAGAGACACTATATGGCTCACAAAAAGAGTGGGATTCACAGGTAAGGAAAGAAATAAAAAGAGAGGTAGGCACAAATCAAATACCAATTTGTTATTATCTGGTAGTAAACTTGAGTAAACATGCTATATAAACCCACTTTTTCTATGCCTAGCAATCTTGGACAACATAGGAGTCACAGGGGATTATCATCCTACGGGAGTTTCTCTAGGTCACATATACCCTGTAATAGAGTGACAAAATCAGGCACATTTAATAGTACTCATCTTACTTCTATTAAAATAAACAGTTATGTCTCCAGAAATTGCTATGAAAAAGAAAATAAAAATAAAGGAAAATTCAAACATGCTGTAATTGTCAGTAAGCGCACAGGCGGCACAATACATCAGGCATATATGAAAGCTAACATGGTAGTAAACATAGCATGTTATGCCACTATGTGGAGCATACAAAGATTAGTAGCTTATCCTATGCCGGTTCTAATGAGCTTGTTCAGACATTCAGTTTTTGTGAAGCCGGCAAGTGGACGGCTTAGTTTAGCTTGTGTAGTGACTGTCCAGTGGACTATATAACGGCTCCTATAGTAAGTGTAACCCGCATAGGCTAGCTTCTTTAGCGAGTGCAGCTTCTTCGCTAGTGGGCTTGTCTCTTCCGATATAGACCTGCAGGTCATATTTGATCCCTCAGTGAGGGTGGAGAAGATTTGGGAATGTGCAGTCTTAAATCTTGTGCGGTAGATGTTGAGAGCAGGCACCTCAGCAACAGGGGGCAACACAGGCCCCCCGGGGATCTGAACTGTTAACCTCAATCTGCTGATACAGCCACAGCACCCCTCCTCCCATAGAATTCACCTCGCCACGCTCAGTGCAACCCGGTGATGTGGCTCTCCATTCCAAGCTAGCCAGTTGCTTCATCCATTTGCCAGACGGCTCACTCAAAGCCGCCATTCCTGTGTTTGGGTAAGTTTTACCTGTCGGTGAAGTTTGGAGAAGCTTTCCCGTTAGGTTTATTATGGGTATTTGGATCGGGTATGTGAGAGGTTTGGTGGGTAGCTTTAGTGAAGGCTGCATCTCTCCTTTATCATTGGCACATACATCTTTTAGGGATGTGTATTCCTCTTTAAGTACTGCGCAAAGCTTTTTAAAGTGGGCATCTAGCATGGCTTTCACTATCCTTAGGATCAGCGTAGTATCTAGCGCCATTTTAAATGTATGATGCTCGATATTTAAGCAGCTGTTATATGTCCCTTGTCACAGTAGGTAATAAAAAATTCCACTGTAGGTAATTATGTTAAAAGTTTTTTTCCTTATTTGCAAAAGACATCAGTGTCTAGGCACTGTATACCCGGCTTACAAGATACCGGGGGGGGGGGGGGGGGGAGTGTGTTGAAAGCCTCCCTTAACGCTCCAGATCGTTTTTCAAAGGTAATATTGTTTCATTCGAATCAGCTTGATTTGTAGGCTTTTATTATCAGGGTGAAGCAGTTAGATGGTCCTCTTAGTCACGGATAAAAGGCAGATTATCTGTGATCCCCTTAGAGCAACTGATATTGCGACCATTCAAGGTGCTACCCAGAGACACGCCCCCAGTACAGTTAGTTTTTATTTGCTGGTCAGAGTTTATTGTAGAGGGGAATCACAACCAGTAGGTGCATTGGTGCATATGTAATACCAGTGGTGCCAGTGTTATTGCAGCTCACGTCAGAAACTATGTGTAGGGAGCACACAGTGACCTGTGTATTATTTAGTGACGCAAAAATAGCAATTTGCCAATACATTTTTATGGTTGCTAAATTGGAGCCAAAATGACAAATCTGCTGTCACTACATTTGTTTCACATCAGCTATGTTTTCTGATGGACTTTAATTGTCCTGAATCTGAAAACCTTGTGAAACTCTCTGCAAACCAATTTACATATATTTACTGATAGGATCAGATCCCATTAAATGGACAATAAACTCCTTTTAATTACAAGACATTTCTGTTGTGTTGTTACAGAATAACATTTCAGCCAAGTCTTAACATTTGTAAAACAAATTAGCATCCTTTTTAATGCTATTGTTTATCAACAGGAAAATTCCACCTATAGTTGCCTTATTTGGAGGTGCCAATCTGGTCTTTAATTTGCAGACAACAAGGCTAACAGACAAAAAATGTCAACGCTAAATTATATGAAATGGGGAACATTACATAAAATATATTGCAAAGTTGTTTGTTTCATTATACATAACAAATTATTTTACATAACACTCATGGGGCCAGATTACGAGTGGTGCATTTACAGTTACAGGTGATCGATAAGGGGTGTATTGTGGCTGTGGCTGTGCGCATCGGGTTTCCTGCTCGTTTAACAAGTTGAAAGTAAATGTGATTGCTTGAGCGCAATTGCGATTTACACTAGAATGATTACCGCATACTCAGAGCTCTTTTTAATTGTCACAAAAAACATCAAAAACACATTACAAAGTACAGTTACCATCTAATAAAAAAAAATTAAAAACAAAAGTTAAAGGGCTCAAAGATATGAGGTCTCAGGTGTAAGAAAAAAAAATCAGACAAAAGGCTTAAAAATATCGATACATACCTATACATATTTAAATACTGTATATATAATTATATGCCTGTACATATCTATTTATGTATTTGTAAATACAGTAGATATTCTTTATATATCTGTATATATCTATACTTATATATAATTATGTATGTGTATGTATATATATATATATATATATATATATATATACACATATATACATATATATATGTGTGTGTATTTGTCAGAGGTTAAAAGTTACTAGCCCAGAGGGAAAAGTTAGTAGTCCACTCAATGTTAAATACAGGAAAAAGTCAAATTTCTAAGTCATCCGGTGCAATTTCTAAGTCGTCCGGGACCAGTGGAAATTTAAAGCCAAGGGTATAAATATATATTTGTGCAAAACAAATAAGATATATATAGTAGAGTGTGTTTATGAATACATAGAACATATTCTTCACTGTGAAGAACATTGGAATGTGAAATATTCATGTTTTTATGTTGGTTTAATATGGGATTGTGTTTGTGCACTAGTAAAGTGTTTCCCCCCCCCCCCCCCACTTTTTTCTCAATTCGCTTCTATGGGAAAATAGGTTATCATGCGAGCAATATCCTAAATTCAGCTTTTTAAGCATGTCAGTTAGCTCTTGAGCGAAAACTCTCAAATCATAATTGGAGCGCAACCTGACATGCCCAAAAGCTTACTTCTAACGGAGTTAACTGATCGTTTAATAGCGCTCCACTCGTAATCTGGCCCAAGTTGTTTACTGTCTCTGCAATCTTGTTTTATTGTCACATCAATGCATCATTTTTTGAAATGTGAGATTATTGAGCAAAACTTTAAATTAATCTCTTTGAACCAGTATTACTGCAACTCAATTCTTGTCATATTTAAGAGGGTTTATGACTATAGGTTTGTCAATAATAGATTTGGGAATTCTTACAGCTTTATTTGCTCTCTAGTCTGCACAGTTGATTTGCTTGTAAGCCCATGAATGCTTAACACTGAAGACCGTGTTTATCATTTAACCACAGGCAAGAAACTGCCTCCTATAATCAACACTTTTAAAGCTTTTATCTTACAATTTGCTTTGCCAGTTTAGTCTGAAGGTTTTGTTCTCCAGAAAATTATATTTTCTACAAAATAACCATTCTGATTGAACTTAAAGTGATTCTATCATCTCTGAACAAGTTATTTTAAACAGAATTACAAATAGCTTTATGTAAAACACATTTGCTGTTTTTTTTTTCTATGTTAATCTGCAATCTATAGTGAGCATAAAGAGAAGTTGATGGAACTAAGTTATTTGTAAAGAAAAAAGAACTGAACAGTATCCCTAAATTTGCATTTGTGTCATATGCAAACCTAGAGGGATAAAATAGTATATTGGATAACTCCCATCTGTTCAAGGTGTGTTGTCTCTTCAGCGGTTATACAGGTATAGTGATGTGTATATGTAAAATATAAATAGGTCTTCCAATAACACCTGTAAACCTTATGTATATTCAACACCAAGAGCGATTATGTTCATGTAGAACAGTCCCACAATATGTATATGTGGAAAAGTGATCTGTAATTTAGTATAGGAAGTTCAAATATACAAGGAAGTTTTAGCAAAACACTCACTCACCCTTCTTCTTGTAATGCAGGGGCTGAGTTTCCCTTCTTCAGCAGTACCAGCGCTTGAAATGCTGTAAATCACAGGCATGTAGTTGTTGGGAGGTTGTTCCTCCGGTAGTATAAACACTTTGGTGAGCGTCCGGTGAGAGGTAGTGTTTGCAAGGCTGCTGGGAGCGGTATAGTGCCGGGACAAACCGCCAAACAGTAATGCAATCAGGTGCTTCCACACAGGTGGAAAAAGTCCAGCAGGAAATGGACCGAGAGAGTAAAGTTTAAAAAGTACCTTTATTAGTTGTTCATTTAAAATGTACTGTGAATGGTCACAGAAAATAAAAAGCAATATCACAGCCTTAAGCAAGTCAGCCTAGTAGCTCAATATCATACACTCCAACATGTTTTGTGCTATTACAGCACTTCGTCAGGGATAGTAAGGGGTTAACTGCTCAGCCATTAAATACACATCCAGTCCAATCAAAAGTACGCAAGTTGGCTTAAACCAATGGCTATGCCTTAGTAAGGAATCGTCATAATTAACACACTGAGTTGACCGTTCATTTGCATATTTAGATTTAGCCCAGATGTAAATAACAGGTGAACAGAATAAAAGACATGATTGCTCGTATACATATGTTAAAATATAACAATAGATATTGAGATAATCGACTACAATTGTATATAGATGAATTAATTCAGAGAAAACATTAAAATATGCCATTTTGACAAATGAACTTGCTGCCTTTGCCTTTTTCTTATTTCATAATGATACGCTAAGAAGGTTAATACTAGCATTGTGCATATTATGCATAAGAACAATCTGAGTTACGGAATATAATCTGCCTGCTATATATGAAATTGTATATAAACTATATCTGAGCTTACTTAATGTAGTTACAAAATCGCAACAAAAATTGTATATTGTAAAATTAGAACAATCCAGTAACTCCTTTTAACGATAGGAGCACATTCATTAAATGGTAATCTGATTAGGTAATATCACAAAGTTGTTAGATACATAGTGACCGATTTATCAAAGCGTCAATCTCGGTGCAATCGCTGGAGTCAATACGCTCACCAGACATTGCCAGACATCGCTGATGCCAATCTACAGACGACAGCCTTATTTATTAAAAAGTCTGTCAAAAACACATGCATCAAGTATGGCGCAATGAGCATCGGACTATTGATAAATAAAAGTCATCGATGTTGCGGATATTCTGTTTTTTACAACTTTATTTATACTATTTCATTACTGTCCATGAACAAGCACATTTCTCTAAAGCTAATCTTTTATTTCTCATCTGTTAATGTCCAAGAAATAGCTAGATTTATACCTGAACAAACACTAATATCTCATAGAAAGTTATTTTTCTATTTATTTGTTATACAAAAAATCTGATATATGATATTTTCACATAAATTCATGTATTTGTATTTCTATAAATCATGATATGCATATCTCATGTTTTTTTCTGTTTTTTAGATGATTATTAATGCTAGAATTTGTACATCTATCTCTGCAAATACTTGTATTTATATATATATGTGTTATGTCAGAAATATTTTGCAAACATATTTACATGTCCCAAAATTATTTTTTTTGTTGTCTTTCATATCTCTGTGTTTATTTATACCACTATATGTATATAGTGTAAATATATTATTATTCTAAGAAAGAATAATTGCAAATATAATAGGTAATCAGGGTATCATATGTATGTATTTGCAATCAATAGATAATTTAGGAGCTGGGCCAGTTTTCTCTCTGCACCTGTGTAACCCGTCCTTATTGCAGTCTAGTTTTAAACACCACCCCTACACAGGTGTTAGCAAATGGGCTGGCATATAAGATGACATTTCTTAATGAAAATATAATTTAAGAGAAGGAAGAAGCACACTGAAAATAGCATGACAGTAAAGGGGCAATTTTAATTTCTGCTGTATCTGATTCATGACAGTTTCATGTTAGGTAGACTATCCCTCTGAGCTATCAACTTAAGATTATACTGAATCAAACATCATTCGATAATTAAAATCATTGTCAAAAATATTACACTGTGTGACCTAATGTCATCATCAATGTTTATCTTTAATACTAATTTCACATATACACACTTTCAAAGTATAATACACAATGTAACAAATGGCACTTACAAGTTCTGATGAGTGATCTGATCAATGACTCAAGTATAGAGCATTTTGATTAATTAGTGATAGTAGAAAATTTATATTTCAATCAGATTGGCTGATTTCATTAATCATGTGATTATGCATTTACCAATAAGAAGTTTTGGAAAACTTTACTAGTTTGTGGGTTGTTTAGGATTGTGGGTTGTTTAGGAGTTTGAGTATTGCGTCAAATTTGGTGCGAAGTGAAGAGTGGGACTTGTATTATATGCGTTAAACATGGTGCAAATAGAAAGGAAGTTAGCTATATTATGTAATGTATTTATCTAAATTTAAAGCAATAATATTGTCCCTTTGCTTTGTAATGAGAGATAAAGTTGTAACATTATCCATAAGTAGGGTAGCATCTCCCTACTTGATTTTATTTAGTAATAATAACGCTAAATAAAATCAACTTAAAAGGACATGAAACCCATATTTTGGCTTATGATTTAGAAAGAGTATACCATTTTAATAAAGTTTCTAATTTACTTTTATTATCTAATATGCTTCATTGTCTTGCAGCATCGAACATGTTTGCCTAACACACATAAGGTCCCAAGTTCGAGTCCGGAGGAGCCCAATATATATATATTTTTAAAAATACACGCCATCTATCTTCAGCACAATATGAGTCGACGAGTATTCTCTTTTTACATTTACATCTTTAATATGTCTATAATTATTTTTGCAGTTACAGTTCAAACTCTAGAGCCATTTATTAATAAATTAAAATAAGTTCATTACCCCTTACACACCATTAGTCATATAGAACAATTTTTCACAATAAAGGTTATCAATCCTTTTTGCTATAAGTTCTTATAAGATATACGGATAGCCTTTTGGATTTACCTATTGCCCAGCATACATTAGGTCCTAGGTTCGAATCCGACCAGGAGATGAGATACACACACACATATACGCTAATCCTAACTTAAGAGTGAGTTAAATTTCTAATTTCTATTTTAATTGTATAGCTATTAAATAATGGCAAAGTTTCACATATAACTACAGATACAGACGGTTCAATTCAGACCCCTTAGAGTCCCAAGATGGCGGCCATTTTATTATGTTATTTAATTGTATGAATTATATCAGATGTATTTGGTAAATGCGATTAGGATTTTTGTATACTTTGTGACATAGTGTTTTTGTGCGGTCATAAATGTTTAAGTTAATTTATATACAATGTATCAGAAGTCAAATGTTTTAACAATTGCAACATTGTTAATGGAGTTGACCTCCACTTTGAATTCCGGGTCACTGTGGGTTTAAATAGATTTCTATTGTTAGCCATGATTATACCTGATGAAACGGTCTGGAATAGACTGAGAAACGCGTTGCAAAATAAATACTGTTTGTTTTATACCACAACCCGGTATTTCTGCTTCTTTCTACGATCCCTTTGTTTCCATAACAGGACATTTGCCACTGAACTTTTTTACGCACTGACATTGTCAGTTTTGGAGACGAGTTTTGGCTGTGTGAGCGTAGCAGGAGAGCACCTACCGGCTTGCAGCTTAACTTGTCCGGCCATTGGCCCTAAAGAACGTGGGTGCCACTTTCCAGACGCCTATCCGGATTCTACAGGTCCCCTGGGTGAGACCTCCAGCGTACTGACTGCTGGATTTTGAATGTCAGCCTGCTTTCTTGCACCTTATTCACTTAAGGTTCCACTTTCTTTGTGAGTAGTTTTTTGCACATCACTTTTATATTTGTTGTTTATGCGATTTACACTATGTTGGCGCCCCTTGTTCATTTTTCATTCCAGCATCGAACATAACCTTTCTGTGTTTTCCCATTGATTACTATGGCATTCACAGCCTCAAGGGTGGCAGTTTGAATGATAGGTACGCTGTATCAGACTAGACATGAGCGTAGCTGTTGAATGTTTGATACATTTGCAAGAGGGTCAAATAGAGTCGAATGTGGCGGCGGATGATCGGTATTCTGCTCGAATAACACAAGCATCAATCTGCGTTGGATTGATATCGCAGGAGCATATATTACGTCACACATTTCAACATTTGACAATCTTGATGCTTTGTTAACTATGGCGGATCAACTTTGCCTCTAATTTGACGTGGAATTCCAGCGTATTATCAATTGAAGCATTGATAAATCGGCCCCATAGTGCTTGATGATCTAAAGCTCTTCACACTGGCAAAATTATCTTATAAGTCTCACAGTACTGCAAGGACCCTCTAGTAATTTTAGCAAATGTTAGCTTGATAACTGTTTATCTTGCTATGCATGTTTTTTTATGTGGAGAGACAGATACATTACTAGTTAATACTGAAAAAACATCCCCAATGATCTTGTGGGATTTCTCTCCATGCTGGCAAGTTTTTAATCATCAGGCCCCATAGTGTCCATTACAAGCTGTAATGGTCATAGTTATCCTGAGTGGTATCACAACAAGGTATGCATAGTGTGTATAACAGCCCCACTAGATCAGCAACTCCTTGCAAATGTATTCATGGTTTATCAATAAGCTGCTACCTACATACATTTCACCCCCCAGTCCTTGGCGAAGAGGGGCTTCGTCAGAGCTACTGTAATTTTATGGGATATGTGCACTTTATATGTTTATATATTATTAACGATATTTCAAGTAACTGTCTCCCTATTTTTTTTTCTTACTTTTAAGTTAAAATCCTATATATTAAAACTGTAATTATGCTAGTATTTGTTGCACTATTTAAGGAAGCTTTAACAAGAATAACCTCACTACAACCAGCCTAGGGCGATCTTCATTCTAAGCTCATACCCAGTAGAAAGTCATTCTACGAAAAACCTGTTATGCTCAAAAAACTAGAAGATAAAATTTACTCTTTGGCTACAAAAAAACTACCACAATTTAGCTGCATCCCCGTTATTGGAACTGTGTTTATTTTTATTTGTTAAGTCGCTCCCCTTCAAGCTAGTGTGTGGCAGATACAAGCGAGTATTATAAAAAAAGTAACAAAATTACAGTTCTCCAATGTCTAATCAAAGTATTTTATCTGCTTTTCTATGTTACACTTGGTCATAGTGATTTATGGTAATCAAGCAGTATACATCCCGTTTCATAAATCATCATTACACTGAACAATTACAAGCACCATAGAATCAGCTCTTTTTATCTGGATAGCCTGTTATTTGGAAAATGCTGATGTTGATTGTATAAAGGATCATGCTGTTCCATCTGTATAGACTAAAGTTAAGCTGAGAGTTGCAAATCTGTTTAGTTTCTTCTTATACCATTTAGTTTATTTGTGATACTTTGCAGGACAATAATCCATGTTTTGTGTCTTTTTTCTTTTGAAGGTCTTGCTCTCCTATAAATACAATAGTTTATCTAAGAGCGCATTTGTTTTTCTATCAAAAAATAGCCCCTGAAACTCATATTTATAAAATTGTGAATCAAGTGATTTCCTTAAAAGAGTATGTATTTGTAATAAAATGCCGCACACGTAAAGTTTTATAAAAAAATAAAACAAATGCATAATTAGCCCATTGTATTCTAGTCCTAACTGATGTGGATGTTAATATAGGATTTATAAGCCCGAAATTATGGCTGAGCAGAATGAGCAGCCTCCAGAAAAGGTCTTTAAGAAAAAAGAAAAAAAAAGGATTGTATTAAACAGAAATGCAAAAGTTATTCTGTACAGTCTCACAATTTGCATTCTTTGTTATTATATTTGAAATAGTGTCTTGATATCTCATTATCCTTTACGCTGACAGTGTTGTAAAAGATCAGATAGCAGGTGTTGGAAGCATGATTTTACTGAGGGTAGGAGTCTGAAAGGCTTGGACAAAACACACTTCAGTGCGGGACGGCATATTTATATAAATACATACCTGTATGTACAATATATATATATATATATATATATTGTCTCAGCGTATATACGTAGTTAACATAGACCCGTCTGTATTTAGTACCCAGCTGTTAGGATGTTCAAAATACAGTCATTTTGAGCAGACTTCTTAATAGCAACTTGTCCTTAAACTGCAAGAGATTTGCCTGGACCCTTTCGGAATTAGTTTCCATGGCCTGTTACCCATTGACTGAGTCCAAACAAATGCCTGATTACATGGTTTGTATCTTCAGAGCACTGTCGATTAAATAATTCAACAGCTGACTAAAACACTGCAGTGAAAATCCCACACATCAGCATCAATTAGTCCCCCCCCACCCCTTTAACAGATTAAATTATACATCTCACAATTAAACATATGTTTATACTAAACTCAATGCTACATATAGTCAATTATTGTTCCACAATAATGATTTCTTTATGGATGTTTGAGTTAACAATTTAAAACAACCTCAAGCTATTTAAATATAAAGCACTACAAAAGGGACAGGCAAAATGTGTCACACAATACATGGCAGTAAGTCAACTAAAGCTTGTGCCTTTATAAATGTCTAAATTGTTTAAATGTCATATTGCCCCTTAAAGGGACAGTCAACACCAGAATTTTTTAAAAAAAAGATAGATAATCCCTTTATTACCCAGTCCCCCGTTTTGCATAACCAACACAGTTACAATAATACACTTTTTACCTCTGTATTTACCTTGTATCTATACCTCTGCTAACTGCCCCCTTATTTCAGTTGTTTTGACAGACTTGCATTTTAGACAATCAGTGCTGACTTCTAGGTAACTTCATGTGTGTGAGCTCAATGTTATCTATATGACACACATGAACTAACGCCCTCTAGTGGTGAAAAACTGTCAAAATGCATTCAGATTAGAGGAGGCCTTTACGGTCTAAGAAATTAGCATATGAGCCTACCTAGGTTTAGCTTTCAACTAAGAATACAAAGAGTACAAAGCAAAATAAGTGATAAAAGTAAATTGGAAGGTTGTTTAAAATTACATGCCCTATTTGAATCATGAAAGTTTATTTTGGACTTGACTGTCCCTTTAAAATTATAAAGTACCCATGTGTTCCTACCTAAGCTTTTCCCTGTCTTACTGTTTTTCCAAAAGTCATCATATGTAAGCTACACTTAAAAAAATGTAAGCAAGGAAAATAAAAGCCATTGGTCTTTATGTTTTGGAGTGGGGAATGAAATATCAAAATACTAAATTGATATATATATATACACACACATATGTTACAATGACTGCATTGTAGTATAGAAGGGAAAAATAATGCAATGACAACTGCTAACCAAATAAGACAAATCAAAGTATTTGCGGTCTTATGTTAAAGGGACATGAAACCCCAAATTTTTTTTCATGATTTAGGCAGAACATACCATTTTAAACAACTTTCCAGTTTACTTCTATTATCAAATTTGCTTAATTCTCCTGGTATCATTTGTTGAAGGAGCAGCAATGCATTACTGGTTTCTAACTGAAAACATGGGTGAGCCAATGACAATCGGTATATACTGTATATGCAGCAACCAATCAGCAGATAGAAGCTAGGTTCTTTGCTGCTCCTGAGCTTACCTGGATAAACCTTTCGGCAAAGGAAAACAAGAGAAGGAAGCAAATTAAATAATATAAGTAAATTGGAAAGTTGTTTAAAATGGCACTTTATTTCTGAATCATGAAAGAAAAAAAAATGTGGGTTTCACTTTTTTGTCAAATAGGCTTGTTGTATATTTTTACCTGAGCCAACATCTGTTTTTACTAATTGGTCTCTTAGGTGTTTAACCCTTCTGAAGGCCATCAATGGTTGTTCTTGGAAGGCCTCTATGGCCCTGATTTATCAAAGCGTCAATCTTGGTGCATTCGCTGGCGTCAATACGCTCGCCATACATCACCGGACATTGCTGCCGCAAATCTAAAATCGACGACCTTATTTATCAAAAAGTCTGTCAAAAACATGCGCGTCAAGTACGCTGCAATGAGCACCAAACTGAGCATCGGACTGTTAATAAATAAGAGTCATTGATGTCGCGAATATCTTTATGTATCAAATTATTTACCCTGAATGTCTATCAACTGAAGACATTTTAGTCTTCTTATTGCAACTTTATTCATACCATTGTACATATATCTTCTAATATACTTATATATATATATATATATATATATATATATATATATATATATATATACACATAAGTATATATATATATATATATATATATATATAGTTCCAAAAAAGAGCACTCTCACCACAATAGCAACTGCCAGGGGGCCAACGGTTAAATATAATAGGTAAAAGGCAGCACTCACTGGTCTTTCCAAAGTGTACTTTAATTGAGCAAAGTGACGTTTCGGGGACACACTACCCTTCCTCAGAGGAAGGGGAGTGTGTCCCCGAAACGTCACTTTGTTCAATTAAAGTACACTTTGGAAAGACCAGTGAGTGCCGCCTTTTACCTAATATATATATATATATATATATATATATATATATATATATATATATATATATATATATGTATATATATACATTTAAAAATATATTGATATATCTATATCTATCCCTATATATATATATGTTAATATTTATTTATGTCAATTTTTTTTAAAATGTTTACATGTCCCTCAATATTGCAATGTTTGAATGAAGCAATGTTGTCTTTCATATCGCTGTATTTATTGATAGCACTATTTGTAGATATTGTAAATATATTATTATTCAGATCAATAATAAGTGAAAATATAAAATGTAATGTGAAGCATTAGTCAATTAAAGGGACAGTCTAGGCCAAAATAAACTTTCATGATTCAGATAGAGCATGTAATTTTAAACAATTTTCCAATTTACTTTTATCACCAATTTTGCTTTGTTCTCTTGATATTCTTAGTTGAAAGCTTAACCTAGGAGGTTCATATGCTAATTTCTTAGACCTTGAAGCCCACCTCTTTCATATTGCATTTTAACAGTTTTTCACCACTAGAGGGTGTTAGTTCACGTATTTCATATAGATAACACTGTGCTCGTGCACAAGAAGTTATCTGGGAGCAGACACTGATTGGTTAGACTGCAAGTCTGTCAAAAGAACTGAAAAAAGGGGCAGTTTGCAGAGGCTTAGATACAAGATAATCACAGAGGTTAAAAGTATATTATTATAACTGTGTTAGTTATGCAAAACTGGGAAATGGGTAATAAAGGGATTATCTATCTTTTAAAACAATAAAAATTCTGGTGTAGACTGTCCCTTTAATTGTTACATTTCAAAGAATGTTAGTTCAGAGCTCAAAGGGACATCAAACGCATATATGTTATTTCATTATGCAGATAGACAAGACAATATCAAGCAACATTAATCCTTTTCACTTTTATTATTCCTCAGATATCCTATGTATTATAAATAGCAATGCACATGTGCAAGCCAATCACATGAGTCATCTATGTGCAGCCATCAATCAGCAGCTACATAGTTTATTTACATAAACTCTTCATTAAATGATAGCAAAAGAATGAAGAGCTATCAAATATATATATCAAATAATTCAACATATATTTTGTTTTTCATGTCCCTACTTAAAGGAATACTGTGACACTATATTTTAGATTTTTTTTTTTAATTATAAACATTTTTAAAATATTAAAATAAAAAGGTATAAAATAAAATAAATAAATAAATAAATAAATACAATAGTGCCTCCTGTATGTCCCTGATGATCCCAACAACATTATCAAGGCTCTCAGCTAGTCAGGAAAATAAATGGGGGATAATGGGGTCAAGTCTGTGTCCCCCAATCTTCATCTATAAAAAAAGAAAATAAGATATTTTGTAGCAATTCATTATCAAGATAGAACTGTTAAAACATAATACGATTATTTCTTACATTCTGCTACAGCCACCTCGTCATCTGCCATTTCTGGCGACATGGCTGGGGCAGGATCTGTGGCCACTGATTCATCACTCTCCGCTGTCAGAGATGAAGCACAAACACAAATCATTGTTAGGATGAGGATTATACTCATCATTGCTGTAGACTGTTAAGACAACATGATGCAATAAATCAAATATGTTAAATAAAAAACACAATCCCTTACATTAACCTGCACCATGAAAGAACTTCTTTCAAACTCACTCTTTTATGGTAAATACTGCAAAAATGTTGTTTTAATACCTTGGGTATCAGGGACATCTGAATCAGTCCCTGACTCATCCTCCCATGGATTGCTCAAAAGAGTCAGTGGTAGCCATAGACACTGGCAGGATGTATCTCGGTATTCTCCCTGTTGGCCTTGATAAATCTGTGAACATATAAAGATGTATGTCAACATTAGATCCATGTACTATGTTTTCTTCTGTGTAATGTTTCTGCAGGTGCAATGCATGGGGATTTTATTCTTCTGATGAAAATAACAAACTATTGAAAATAATATATATATATATATATATATATTTATTTATACATACATACATACATACATACATGCAGTTAAAGGGATAGGAAAATCCAAATTAAACTTGCATGATTCAGATACAGCATGGAATTAAGACACTTTTAAAATCACTTCTCTTTTCAATTGTGTTTCTTCTTTTGGTATCCCTTTTTGAAAATGAATACACACATATCCTACACTAGTGGAGCTGATGCAGATTCCAGAGCCCTTCGTACCTTTCAGCTGAGGTACGAAGGGCTCTGGAACAACCTCTGACCTCTTCAATATCCTCCACAGGTAAAAAAAAAACAATAAAAAACATTGTTATAAGTGTGCACACTTGAAAGGGACAATCAATGCCATATTGTTTACATAGTCTTACTCCACAATACCACAGTATTAAATATCACTGTTAAATTACATTGATCAGTGATATAATCTGTGATTGAATATTAGCTTAAAGAATAGTCTTGTCAAAATAAAACATTCATGATTTAGATAGACCAGGCATTTCATTTTATTTTTAAATTGATCATATTAAAAAATCATATTCTTTCTCTTATCTTTTTTGGAAAAATAAAGAATGTAAGCTTAGAAGGAAGTATATGTTCATATCATCACCTGTGTGGTGCTTGATGATTGCTTGGCGACATTTTAAATAATCAGCAAGTGCTACCTATGTGTTTCACAAAAAATGGAACGTCTCTTAAAGGAACAGGAAACCCCAAACATTTCAATCATGATTCAGTTAGAACATACAAAGTTAAACAACTTTCAAATTTACTTTTATTATCAAAAATGTTTCATTATGGGGGCGGAGCCAACTGCCAAAGTGGAAAGATGCATCTTTTCAGAGCTCCTGTTGCTTATATAAAAACTTTACCACTTTGAGCACATTAAGGAATCTTATTTTCAGCTCTAATCTTTATTAAACCTTGAAGAGTGTACCGAATCCTAAAATGGCTTTGAAAACAGCGTTAGATCCTACACTAGCCCAAGACTCTTTTCGGCCCGCTACATTTGCTGTGTGAGGCGATACGCCATCTTCTAGAACATGCACGTACTGTTACTCCCATTGGATATATATCACACGCAATGGAGGGGCAAGTTATCTCTATGCTGAATAAGTGGATGCTCTCTATGGATGCCCACCACGACGAACTAGTAGCAGTGCTTAGAACAGCTATGAGTGAGAGACAAGCCTCTACTAGCACCACAAGCAATTCCCGTTTGTTGTACCCTACCAGTGGAGCCTTGGTATGAAACTGCCAGTACGTCGTCACCGGCGCCTGATTTATTTCCCGACGGCACTCGGGCTGAAACAGTGCTGCTCATTTGTTTCCCGCCTGTGGTCTGCATGGTTACTCCGAATGCAAACACTAAGTCCAGCATGCCGCGGTTACCCTGCGATCTGACTCCACAGCCACCTAGTAGGACCTGCATACCATACGATCCAGCACCACAGCCTGCCTGTATTCTGCCCCTAAGTCACAATACAAGGACCGGTGTGGGGTAATGTAGCCGCTACCATATAGAAGCCATAGCTGCCCACTCTTGCATAAGGCTTTCTTACAAGTGTACCTGCTTGACATTTCCATGAGACTTTAACAGTAGGCTGCAAACGTTGGGTGATTGTACTTTTCTTCCATTACATAAACTCCCAGCGCTTTGCTCTAGCTATGGTAGTCTGGACTAATCATACAGGAACTAGAGACACAGGCACCTCAATGAGAACGCTCATGTTTGATAAGGGTGTATGTCTTCCTATGTTTGTTAGTAGCCTGTTATATATTTGTTGAATTTAGTGTAAATTGCGCTCTCCACTGACATTAGTTACTCCTTGTACAGTTTACGTAATAGTCCTTTTATACTTCAATAGCCACTTAGCTTTTGAGCCCTCTCTGACCTTCAGAATTATCTGTGATCACCTCCTCAGCTGCAGAGCCAGGGGTTATATTGAGGTAAAGCAGACGAGTCTTTCACCCCATAATTACTTAGAGACTAAGTTGGCCTTATGTAAGGTTGATTCTTATGGAACCCCAATGCATATTATGTGTTCACTAACCCCCCTTGTCCTTCATTTCTATATATAACCAATTTGTCATATTAATGAGGTTTAATCCGCCTATAAACAGAATGCTTCCTTTTTCAATGGGGCCTATACCTATTTCCTTAACTATTCAGTTCATAACTGTACTACTGACGCTCTCTTATGCTTTGGACAGCTCCACAGAGAATGTATGAGTTCACAGTTTTATCTAATGTTATTATGTCTTATCTGTAATACCTCATATAAGCCTACCGCCATTTACTACCGTGGCACATCTAAATATGTTTTATGACTCTCACTACCGGAGTGCAGCAATGAATATATTAAGCAGTAAAACCATAAACCGCTACACAAGGGATTTCATGTACATTATATGATACCTCCAGTTTCCCTAATGCATGTTCAGGATCTTGTCCTTATTATAGTATAACTATGTCAGTCTCCTATGCTTAAGGTTTAGTGTTACATGAGTTGTTTACATGTCTCAACCAAAATATGCTAGAAGTTTTGTCCTTAATGAGACCTTCCCACTCCTAGCCTTAACTACCCGCAGGTACTACCCCACTTGTAGTGCCCATATCTCTGACTTGATAGTAAGCCCCCTAGTTGCTCCATTCACATTGCTGATTTGGAATTAAGACAACTCCGCCCCCACTCACTCACTTTTCTTCTCATCTCTTTTTCTCTCCCCCTTTTTCATCTCTTTCAAGCAGCTCTGACCTGCTGTTTTTCCCCATCTTACTTTCTTAAACACTAGGTCCAAAAGTGACCACTCTCAAAGCCAATTTCCTCTCTCTGTGTCCATCAGCTCCGTTGGGTTCAAAAGTAACCCGTTGTTTTCATTGAGGAACTCATTCCAGAAAAACAATATAAAACAGAGGTTTCAGATGATTTAATGTATCTTTTCTTATGTTCCTTTTTTTTTTTTCTCTTCTAAATATTTCTGGTTGTCATGTATCTTGATATTTATATTATATGGCATTTCACACATGTTGTATCTTTCCATAACCTCAATAAAAAATATAAAAAAAAAAAAAAAAAGTTTCATTATTTTGTTATCCTTTGCTGAACGAACAACATTGCACTGCTAGCAGCTAGCTGAAGACATCTAATTAGCTAATCAGATGAGACAAATGTGTGCAGGCACCAACCACCATCTAGCTCCAAGTAGTGTAGGATATGTGCATATTCATTTTCAACAATGGATATCAAGAGAACAAAGCACATTTAAAAATAGAAGTGATTTTAAAAGTGTCTTAAAATGGCATGCTCTATCTGATTCTTGCAAGTTTAATTTTGACTTTCCAATCACTTTAAGCGTACATTTAAAATAATATATCAAGAGAACAAAGCACTATAGAAAATACACAATTTAAAAAAAGGTGTATTAAGATACTTTATTTTAATATGCATAATCCAGATAGGTAATGCTTTCTTAAGGGACAGTCAAGTCCAAATAAAAAAATCATTTTTCAAATAGGGCATGTCATATTAAACAACTTTCCAATTTACTTTTATGACCAATTTAGATTTTTTTTCTCTTTGTATTCTTAGTTGAAAGCTAAACCTAGGAAGGCTCATATGATAATTTCTAAGCCCTTGAAGGCCACCTCTTGTCACATGCCTTTTTATTTGCTTTTCACAACAGGGGAGAGTGAATTCATGTAGGCCATTTAGATAACACTGTGATCAAGCCCGTGGCTTGTGGAAGACACTACACTAACTGGCTAAAATGAAAGTCAATAGATAATAAATAAAATGTCATGTGATCAGGGGGATATCAGAATATGCTTAGATACAAGTTAATCACAGAGGTAATAAGTGTATTATTATAACTGTGTTGGTTATGCAAAACTGGGGAATGGTTAATAAAGGGATTATTTTTTTTTTTAAAGAACAAATATTCTGGTGTAGACTGTGCATTTAAAATTCAAAATCTATATGATTTATGATATTTGCATTTTGAATTTCAGATGCTATTAATGTTACAGTTTAAATTATGTGTGATTTCAATATTATCATTTTACCTTTTCTTTAGATGCCGGTCGGGAACGGGATATTGAAAAGGAGCTTTCTGTTTGTCTTCGGGCGATAAGAGGATCAGGAGGAGGAGGAGTTCCTGGGAGAGATCCTGTCTCAGGAATCACAGGAACAGGAAATCTCCCAGAATAGTCTTGTCAAAATAAAACATTCATGATTTAGATAGACCAGGCATTTCATTTTATTTTTAAATTGATCATATTAAAAAATCATATTCTTTCTCTTATCTTTTTTGGAAAAATAAAGAATGTAAGCTTAGAAGGAAGTATATGTTCATATCATCACCTGTGTGGTGCTTGATGATTGCTTGGCGACATTTTAAATAATCAGCAAGTGCTACCTATGTGTTTCACAAAAAATGGAACGTCTCTTAAAGGAACAGGAAACCCCAAACATTTCAATCATGATTCAGTTAGAACATACAAAGTTAAACAACTTTCAAATTTACTTTTATTATCAAAAATGTTTCATTATGGGGGCGGAGCCAACTGCCAAAGTGGAAAGATGCATCTTTTCAGAGCTCCTGTTGCTTATATAAAAACTTTACCACTTTGAGCACATTAAGGAATCTTATTTTCAGCTCTAATCTTTATTAAACCTTGAAGAGTGTACCGAATCCTAAAATGGCTTTGAAAACAGCGTTAGACCCTACACTAGCCCAAGACTCTTTTCGGCCCGCTACATTTGCTGTGTGAGGCGATACGCCATCTTCTAGAACATGCACGTACTGTTACTCCCATTGGATATATATCACACGCAATGGAGGGGCAAGTTATCTCTATGCTGAATAAGTGGATGCTCTCTATGGATGCCCACCACGACGAACTAGTAGCAGTGCTTAGAACAGCTATGAGTGAGAGACAAGCCTCTACTAGCACCACAAGCAATTCCCGTTTGTTGTACCCTACCAGTGGAGCCTTGGTATGAAACTGCCAGTACGTCGTCACCGGCGCCTGATTTATTTCCCGACGGCACTCGGGCTGAAACAGTGCTGCTCATTTGTCTCCCGCCTGTGGTCTGCATGGTTACTCCGAATGCAAACACTAAGTCCAGCATGCCGCGGTTACCCTGCGATCTGACTCCACAGCCACCTAGTAGGACCTGCATACCATACGATCCAGCACCACAGCCTGCCTGTATTCTGCCCCTAAGTCACAATACAAGGACCGGTGTGGGGTAATGTAGCCGCTACCATATAGAAGCCATAGCTGCCCACTCTTGCATAAGGCTTTCTTACAAGTGTACCTGCTTGACATTTCCATGAGACTTTAACAGTAGGCTGCAAACGTTGGGTGATTGTACTTTTCTTCCATTACATAAACTCCCAGCGCTTTGCTCTAGCTATGGTAGTCTGGACTAATCATACAGGAACTAGAGACACAGGCACCTCAATGAGAACGCTCATGTTTGATAAGGGTGTATGTCTTCCTATGTTTGTTAGTAGCCTGTTATATATTTGTTGAATTTAGTGTAAATTGCGCTCTCCACTGACATTAGTTACTCCTTGTACAGTTTACGTAATAGTCCTTTTATACTTCAATAGCCACTTAGCTTTTGAGCCCTCTCTGACCTTCAGAATTATCTGTGATCACCTCCTCAGCTGCAGAGCCAGGGGTTATATTGAGGTAAAGCAGACGAGTCTTTCACCCCATAATTACTTAGAGACTAAGTTGGCCTTATGTAAGGTTGATTCTTATGGAACCCCAATGCATATTATGTGTTCACTAACCCCCCTTGTCCTTCATTTCTATATATAACCAATTTGTCATATTAATGAGGTTTAATCCGCCTATAAACAGAATGCTTCCTTTTTCAATGGGGCCTATACCTATTTCCTTAACTATTCAGTTCATAACTGTACTACTGACGCTCTCTTATGCTTTGGACAGCTCCACAGAGAATGTATGAGTTCACAGTTTTATCTAATGTTATTATGTCTTATCTGTAATACCTCATATAAGCCTACCGCCATTTACTACCGTGGCACATCTAAATATGTTTTATGACTCTCACTACCGGAGTGCAGCAATGAATATATTAAGCAGTAAAACCATAAACCGCTACACAAGGGATTTCATGTACATTATATGATACCTCCAGTTTCCCTAATGCATGTTCAGGATCTTGTCCTTATTATAGTATAACTATGTCAGTCTCCTATGCTTAAGGTTTAGTGTTACATGAGTTGTTTACATGTCTCAACCAAAATATGCTAGAAGTTTTGTCCTTAATGAGACCTTCCCACTCCTAGCCTTAACTACCCGCAGGTACTACCCCACTTGTAGTGCCCATATCTCTGACTTGATAGTAAGCCCCCTAGTTGCTCCATTCACATTGCTGATTTGGAATTAAGACAACTCCGCCCCCACTCACTCACTTTTCTTCTCATCTCTTTTTCTCTCCCCCTTTTTCATCTCTTTCAAGCAGCTCTGACTTGCTGTTTTTCCCCATCTTACTTTCTTAAACACTAGGTCCAAAAGTGACCACTCTCAAAGCCAATTTCCTCTCTCAGTGTCCATCAGCTCCGTTGGGTTCAAAAGTAACCCGTTGTTTTCATTGAGGAACTCATTCCAGAAAAACAATATAAAACAGAGGTTTCAGATGATTTAATGTATCTTTTCTTATGTTCCTTTTTTTTTTTTCTCTTCTAAATATTTCTGGTTGTCATGTATCTTGATATTTATATTATATGGCATTTCACACATGTTGTATCTTTCCATAACCTCAATAAAAAATATTAAAAATAAAAAAAAAAGTTTCATTATTTTGTTATCCTTTGCTGAACGAACAACATTGCACTGCTAGCAGCTAGCTGAAGACATCTAATTAGCTAATCAGATGAGACAAATGTGTGCAGGCACCAACCACCATCTAGCTCCAAGTAGTGTAGGATATGTGCATATTCATTTTCAACAATGGATATCAAGAGAACAAAGCACAATTAAAAATAGAAGTGATTTTAAAAGTGTCTTAAAATGGCATGCTCTATCTGATTCTTGCAAGTTTAATTTTGACTTTCCAATCACTTTAAGCGTACATTTAAAATAATATATCAAGAGAACAAAGCACTATAGAAAACACACAATTTAAAAAAGGTGTATTAAGATACTTTATTTTAATATGCATAATCCAGATAGGTAATGCTTTCTTAAGGGACAGTCAAGTCCAAATAAAAAAATCATTTTTCAAATAGGGCATGTCATATTAAACAACTTTCCAATTTACTTTTATGACCAATTTAGATTTTTTTTCTCTTTGTATTCTTAGTTGAAAGCTAAACCTAGGAAGGCTCATATGATAATTTCTAAGCCCTTGAAGGCCACCTCTTGTCACATGCCTTTTTATTTGCTTTTCACAACAGGGGAGAGTGAATTCATGTAGGCCATTTAGATAACACTGTGATCAAGCCCGTGGCTTGTGGAAGACACTACACTAACTGGCTAAAATGAAAGTCAATAGATAATAAATAAAATGTCATGTGATCAGGGGGATATCAGAATATGCTTAGATACAAGTTAATCACAGAGGTAATAAGTGTATTATTATAACTGTGTTGGTTATGCAAAACTGGGGAATGGTTAATAAAGGGATTATTTTTTTTTTTAAAGAACAAATATTCTGGTGTAGACTGTGCATTTAAAATTCAAAATCTATATGATTTATGATATTTGCATTTTGAATTTCAGATGCTATTAATGTTACAGTTTAAATTATGTGTGATTTCAATATTATCATTTTACCTTTTCTTTAGATGCCGGTCGGGAACGGGATATTGAAAAGGAGCTTTCTGTTTGTGTTCGGGCGATAAGAGGATCAGGAGGAGGAGGAGTTCCTGGGAGAGATCCTGTCTCAGGAATCACAGGAACAGGAAATCTCCCAGGGAACATATGATCCAGTTGCTCTTGTCCCTTCTGCTCCTCCGGCCCTTCCTGCCCCTGCTGCTCTGGGCCCTGGTGCCTCTGCTGCCCCTGCTGCTCGTGCCTGAGCAGCTCCTGGCTGTGCTGAAGGGGGCCGCCACGCTGATCCTCTAGCTTGGCCCCCCTTGAACCACTCAGGTGGAGGCAAAAAGATAGTGAAGATGTGGGAATTACAGTGCATCGTATATATGTTTGATGCAGTGACTCTGTACTCTGAGGGGATTTTGTTATATTGCATTAAAAAATGCTTGTATTTATTTATTCTTATTATTTAAAGAATTTCAGAGAATAAATGATTTTCTAAATTTATTTATTTGTTTGTTTTTATTTGATTTACATAATCCTTTTTTCTAAATAAGTTGTTGATAAAAATCAATGCATGGGCAAGATATACTTGGCTCAGTTTAGTAAAGGGACAGTCTAGTCCAAAAATAAAATTTCATGATTCAGAAAGGGCCTGTAATTTTAAACAAATTTCAAATTGAAATTTTAGCAACAATTCTTCTTTGTTTTCTTGGCATTCTTAGTTGAAAGCTAAACCTATGAGGTTCATATGCAAATTACTAAGCCCTTGAAGGCTGCCACCTCTCTCAGGGCATTTTGACAGTTTTTTTGCCACTAGAGGTCATTAGTTCATGTGTGTCATATAGATAACACTATGCTCATGCACGTGGAGTTACCTAGGAGCCAGCGCTGATTGGCTAAAATGCAAGTCTGTCAAAATAACTGAAATAAGGGGGCAGTTTGCAGAGGCCTACATACAAGATAATCATATATGTAAAAAAACTTTTGATCTAACTGTTTGGGTTAAGGAAAACTATGGAATGGTTAATAAAGGGTTTACATATAAATTTTAAAACAATAAAAAATTTGGTGTACACTATCCCTTTAAAGGGTCAATCTACACCTGAGGTTTTATTATTAAACAGAATAGATAATCCCTTTCGTAGCCATTCACCAGTTTTGCATAAAAAACACACTTCGATTTAAGGGACATGAATCCCTAATATTTTCTTTCATGCTTCATAAAAAGCATATGATTGGAAAAAACTTTCTAATTTACTTCTAGTTTTAAATTTTATTCCTTCTCTTGTTATCTTTTGATGAAGAAGCTATGTAGATAATCTCTGGAGCAGAAAAGAATATTCGGCTAGATTACGAGTTGTGCGTTAGGCTTAAAAAGCAGCGTTAAGAGGTCCTAACGCTGCTTTTTAATGCCCACTGGTATTACGAGTCTTGAAGGTACAGGCTCACCGCTCAGTTTTTTGGCCAGACTTGGAAATACCGCAAATCCATTTACGTAAATTGCGTATCCTATTTTTTCAATGGGACTTGCATAGCGCCGGTATTATGAGTCTGCCAAAAAGTGAGCGGTAGACCCTCTCCTGTCAAGACTGGTACCGCATTTTAAAGTCAGTAGTTAAGAGTTTTACACTACAACGCCGTAGCATAAAACTCTTAACTAAAGTGCTAAAAAGTACACTAACACCCATAAACTACCTATTAACCCCTAAACCGAGGCCCTCCCGCATCGCAAACACTTAAAAAAATTTTTAACCCCTAATCTGCCGAACCGGACATCGCCGCCACTATAATAAATATATTAACCCCTAAACCGCCCACTCCCGTCTCGCAAACATTAGTTAAATATTATTAACCCCTAATCTGCCGTCCTTAACATCGCCGACACCTACCTACATTTATTAACCCCTAATCTGCCGCCCCCAACGTCGCCGCCACTATACTAAAGTTATTAACCCCTAAATCTAAGTCTAACTCTAACCCTAACACCCCCTAACTTAAATATAATTTAAATAAGTCTAAATAAATATTCCTATCATTAACTGATTATTCCTATTTAAAACTAAATACTTACCTATAAAATAAACCCTAAACTAGCTACAATATAACTAATAGTTACATTGTAGCTATTTTAGGATTTATTTTTATTTTACAGGCAAGTTTGTATTTATTTTAACTAGGTAGAATAGTTAGTAAATAGTTATTAACTATTTAATAACTACCTAGCTAAAATAAATACAAAAGTACCTGTAAAATAAAACCTAACCTAAGTTACAATTACACCTAACACTACACTATAATTAAATTTCCCTAAATTAAATACAATTAAATAAAATTATCTAAAGTACAAAAACAAACAAACACTAAATTACAGAAAATAATAAACAAATTACAAGGTTTTTAAACTAATTACACCTAATCTAATCCCCCTAACAAAATAAAAAAGCTCCCCCAAAATAAAAAAAAGCCCTACCCTACACTAAATTACAAATAGCCCTTAAAAGGGCCTTTTGCCGGGCATTGCCCCAAAGTAATCAGCTCTTTTACCTGTAAAGAAAATTACAAATCCCCCCCAACATTAAAACTCACCACCCACACAACCAACCCTACTTTAAAACCCACCCAATACCCCCTTAAAAAAAACCTAACACTAACCCCTTGAAGGTCACCTTACCAGGAGAAGTCTTCATCCAACCGGGCCAAAGTCCTCAACGAAGCCAGGAGAAGTCTTCATCCAAGCCGGGTGAAGTGGTCCTCCAGACGGGCAGAAGTCTTCATCCAGATGGCATCTTCAATCTTCATCCATCTGGCACGGAGCAGGTCCATCTTCAAGACATCCGTCGCTTAGCATCCTCTTCATCCGACGGCTAACACTGAATGAAGGTTCCTTTAAATGACGTCATCCATGATGGCGTCCCTTAAATTCCGATTGGCTGATAGAATTCTATCAGCCAATCGGAATTAAGGTAGAAAAAATCCTATTGGCTGACTGAAGTTCAATCCTATTGGCTGTTCCAATCAGCCAATAGAATGCCAGCTCAATCCTATTGGCTGATTGCATCAGCCAATAAGATTTTTTCTACCGTAACTCCTATTGGCTGATAGAATTCTATCAGCCAATCGGAATTGAAGGGACGACATCTTGGATGACGTCATTTAAAGGATTCTTCATTCAGTGTTAGCCGTCGGATGTCGAGGATGCTCTGCGTCGGATGTCTTGAAGATGGACCCGCTCCTCGCCGGATGGATGAAGATAGAAGATGCCGTCTGGATGAAGACTTCTGCCCGTCTGGAGGACCACTTCGCCCGGCTTGGATGAAGACTTCTCCAGGCTTCGTTGAGGACTTTGGCCCGGTTGGATGAAGACTTCTCCCGGTAAGGTGATCTTCAAGGGGTTAGTGTTAGGTTTTTTTAAGGGGGTATTGGGTGGGTTTTAGAGTAGGGTTGGTTGTGTGGGTGGTGGGTTTCAATGTTGGTAGGGTATTGTACTTTTTTTTTACAGGTAAAAGAGCTGATTACTTTGGGGCAATGCCCCGCAAAGGCCCTTTTAAGGGCTATTTGTAATTTAGTGTAGGGTAGGACTTTTTTTATTTCGGGGGGGGGGGGGGGTTTATTTTGTTAGGGGGATTAGATTAGGTGTAATTAGTTTAAAAATCTTGTAATTTGTTTATAATTTTCTGTAATTTAGTGTTTGTCTTTTTTGGTACTTTAGCTAATTTTATTTAATTGTATTTAATTGTGTTTAATGTAGGGAATTAATTTAATTATCGCGTAGTTTTAGGTGTAATTGTTACTTAGGTTAGGTTTTATTTTACAGGTACTTTTGTATTTATTTTAGCTAGGTAGTTATTAAATAGTTAATAACTATTTACTAACTATTCTACCTAGTTAAAATAAATACAAACTTGCCTGTAAAATAAAAATAAATCCTAAGATAGCTACAATGTAACTATTAGTTATATTGTAGCTAGCTTAGGGTTTATTTTATAGGTAAGTATTTAGTTTTAAATAGGAATAATTTAGTTAATGATAGGAATATTTATTTCGATTTCTTGTAATTATATTTAAGCTTGGGGGTGTTAGGTTTAGGGTTAGACTTAGGTTTAGGGGTTAATAACTTTAATATAGTGTTGGTGACGTTGGGGTGGCAGATTAGGGGTTAATAAATGTAGGTAGGTGGCGGTGATGTTAGGGCCGGCAGATTAGGGGTTAATAATATTTAACTAATGTTTTCAAGCCGTGAGTGCGGCGGTTTAGGGATTAAAATGTTTATTATAGTGGCAGCGACGTTGGGGGCGGCAGATTAGGGGTTAATAAGTGTAGGTAGGTGGCGGTAACATTGGGGGCGGCAGAGTAGGGGTGAATAAATATAATGTAGGGTTCTGTGATGTTGGGGGCAGCAGATTAGGGGTTCATAAGTATAATGTAGGTGGCGGCGGTGTCAGGAGCGGCAGATTAGGGGTTAATAATTATAATGAAGGTGTCGGCGATGTCGGGGACAGCAGATTAGGGGTTAATAAGTATAAGATTAGGGGTGTTTAGACTCGGGGTTCATGTTAGGGTGTTAGGTGTAGACATAAAATGTATTTCCCCATAGGAATCAATGGGGCTGCGTTAGGAGCTAAACGCTGCTTTTTTGTAGGTGTTAGACTTTTTCTCAGCCGGCTCTTCCCGTTGATTCCTATGGGGAAATCGTGCATGAGCACGTTACACCAGCTCACCGCTGACTTAAGCAGTGCTGGTATTGGAGTGAGATTTGGAGCAAAATTTTGCTCAACACTCACTTCTTGTCTTTTAACGACGGGTTTCTGAAAACTCGTAATACCAGTGCTACAGGAAAGTGAGCGGTGAGGGAAAACTGCTCATTAGCACCGCACAGCCTCTAACGCAAAACTAAATCTAGCCGACTGTTTCCATCTGCTGATTGTTATCTGCATATATATACACCGATTGTCATTGTGTTAATTTATTTACCAGTAGTGCATTCCTGTTCCTTCAACAAATGTTAACAAGATAATGAAGCAAACTTTATAGTAGAAGTAAACTGGAAACTTATTTCTTAAATATTTTATGTTCTACCTAAATCCTGAAAGAAAACTTTCGGTTAGATTACGTGTTTTTTTGGTAAGGCTGTGCGGTGCTAACGAGCAGTTTATGCTCACCGCTCACCTACAGACAGCGCTGGTATTACAGGTTTTTACAAACCTGGCGTTAGGCGCAGAAAAGTGAGCGGAGAGCAAAATTTTGCTCCACATCTCACCTCAATACCAGCGCTGCTTATGGTAGCGGTGAGCTGGCTAAACGTTCTTGTGCACGATTTCCCCATAGGAATCAATGGGGCAGAGCTGGCTGAAAAAAAGTCTAACACCTGCAAAAAAGCAGCGTAAAGCTCCTAACGCAGCCCCATTGATTCCTATGGGGAAACACATTTTATGTCTACACCTAATACCCTAACATGAACCCTGAGTATAAACACCCCTAATATTACACTTATTAACCCCTAATCTGCCGCCCAACATCGCCAACACCTACATTATATTATTAACCCCTAATCTTCCGCTCCGGACACCGCCACTGCGGATCAGGTCCGCAAGACCTCGCTGAATGCGGAGAGCAATACGCTCTCCGTATTCAGCAGTGCACCAGCAGCTCACAAGAGTTACTGGAGCAATGCCACCCCCTACAGACTCGCAGCCAATCGTCCACCAGCAGGGGGGTGTCAATCAACCCGATCGCACTCAATCGGGTTGATTTCTGGCGATTCCTGTTCGCCTGCTCAGAGCAGGCGGACAGGGTTATGGAGCAGTGGTCTTTAGACCGCAGCTCCATAACTTGTGTTTCTGGCGAGTCTGAAGACTCGCCAGAAACACGGGCCCACAAGCTCCCTACAGAGCTTGTTAAATGGGCCCCCTAATCTGCTGCCCCCAACATCGCTGCAACCTACATTATATTTATTAACCCCTAATCTGCTGCCCACAACTTCGCCACCACTATAATAAAGTTATTAATCCCTAAATCTAAAGTCTAAAGTCTAACCCTAACACCCCCTAACTTAAATAGAATTTAAATAAATTTAAATAAAATTACTATCATTAACTAAATTATTCCTATTTAAAACTAAATACTTACCTATAAAATAAACCTTAAGATAGCTACAATATCACTAATAGTTACATTGTAGCTATATTAGGGTTTATTTTTATTTTACAGGCCACTTTGTATTTATTTTAACTAGGTAGAATAGTTCTTAAATAGTTATTAACTATTTAATAGCTACCTAGTTAAAATAAAGAAAAATTTACCTGTAAAATAAAACCTAAACTGAGTTACAATTACACCTAACCCTACACTATAATTAAATTAATTCCCAAAATTAACTACAATTAAATAAAATTATCTAAAGTACGAAAACCCCCCACTAAATTACAGAAAATAATAAAATAATTACAAGATTTTTAAACTAATTACACCTAATCTAATCCCCCTAATAAAATAAAAAGCCCCTCAAAATAATAAAAAGCCCTACCCTATACTAAATTACAAATAGCCCTTAAAAGGGCCTTTTGCGGGGCATTGCCCCAAAGTAATCAGCTCTTTTACCTGTAAAGAAAATTACAATACCCTACCAACATTAAAACCCACCACCCACACAACCAACCCTACTCTAAAACCCACCCAATACCCCCTTAATAAAACCTAACACTAACGCCTTGAAGATCACCCTACCTTGAGAAGTCTTCACCCAACCAGGCAGAAGTCCTCAACGAAGCCGGGCGAAGTGGTCCTCCAGATGGGCAGAAGTCTTCATCCAAGCCGGGCAGAAGAGGTCCTCCAAACGGGCAGGAGTCTTCATCCAGACGGCATCTTCTATCTTCATCCATCAGGCGCGGAGCTGGTCCATCTTCAAGACATCCGACGCGGAGCATCCTCTTCAAATGACGTCCAACTGAAGAATGAAGGTTCCTTTAAATGACGTCATCCAAGATAGCGTCCCTTCAATTCCGATTGGCTGATAGAATTCTATCAGCCAATCGGAATTAAGGTAGAAAAAATCCTATTGGCTGATGCAATCAGCCAATAGGATTGAGCTTGCATTCTATTGGCTGATCCAATCAGCCAATAGAATGCCAGCTCAATCCTATTGGCTGATTGGATCAGCCAATAGGATTGAACTTCAGTCCTATTGGCTGATTGCATCAGCCAATAGGATTTTTTCTACCTTAATTCCGATTGGCTGATAGAATTCTATCAGCCAATCGGAATTGAAGGGACGCTATCTTGGATGACATCATTTAAAGGAACCTTCATTCTTCAGTTGGACGTCGTTTGAAGAGGATGCTCCGCGTCGGATGTCTTGAAGATGGACCCGCTCCGCGCCTGATGGATGAAGATAGAAGATGCCGTCTGGATGAAGACTCCTGCCCGTTTGGAGGACCTCTTCTGCCCGGCTTGGATGAAGACTTCTGCCCGTCTGGAGGACCACTTCGCCCGGCTTCGTTGAGGACTTCGGCCCAGTTGGGTGAAGACTTCTCCAGGTAGGGTGATCTTCAAGGGGTTAGTGTTAGGCTTTATTAAGGGGGGATTGGGTGGGTTTTAGAGTAGGGTTGGGTGTGTGGGTGGTGGGTTTTAATGTTGGGGGGGTATTGTACTTTTTTTTTACAGGTAAAAGAGCTGATTACTTTGGGGCAATGCCCCACAAAAAGCCCTTTTAAGGGCTATTTGTAATTTAGTATAGGGTATGGCTTTTTTTATTAATTTGGGGGGCTTTTTTATTTTATTAGGGGGATTAGATTAGGTGTAATTAGTTTAAAAAAACTTGTAATTATTTTATGATTTTCTGTAATTTAGTGGGTTTTTTTTCGTACTTTAGATAATTTTATTTAATTGTAGTTAATTTAGGGAATTAATTTAATTATAGTGTAGTGGTAAGTGTAATTGTAACTTAGGTTAGGTTTTATTTTACAGGTAAATTTGTCTTTATTTTAACTAGGTAGCTATTAAATAGTTAATAACTATTTAATAACTATTCTACCTAGTTAAAATAAATACAAACTTGCCTGTAAAATAAAAATAAATCCTTAACTAGCTACAATGTAACTATTAGTTATATTGTAGCTAGTTTAGGGCTTATTTAAAGGTAAGTATTTAGTTTTAAATAGGAATAATTTAGTTAGTAATTTTATTTAGATTTATTTAAATTATATTTAAGTTAGTGGGGTCTTAGGGTTAGGGTTAGACTTAGGTTTAGGGGTTAAAGGGACATTAAACACTTCGGAATGGTAATATAAAATGATAAATTGTATATATATTACAACTCTGCAGTATACTTTCATTATTTATTTTGTCCTCTTTGCCTGTAATTCCATTCTGAAAATGTGAGCTTTTCAGTTCCAGTTAGAAATGGAAGTGCAGAACACTGTTAAATCCAGCACAACCATTGGCTGCACACTCTAGTGACCTATGTATAACTGTCCTTAATTGGCCACAGCAGAGAAGGTAACACAAGTTACAACATGGCAGCTCCCAGTGTTTTATAGACACTAAAACTTTACACTTATTTTGTCACTTTTTAAACAACTAATGAAACTTTAAAAAATACATCTACATGTTACTCATGGACTAATCTTTTCTTTGAATGCATCATTCTTTCTAGGATGTATTTAGTGTTTAATGTCCCTTTAATACATTTAATATAGTGGCAGCAATATTGGGGGCGGCAGATTAGGGGTTGATAAATGTAGGTAGGTGTCGGAGATGTTAGGGACGGCAGATTAGGGGTTAATAAAATTTAACTCGAGTTTTTTCGATGCAGGAGTGTGGCAGTTTAGGGGTTAATATGTTTTTTATAGTGGCGGCGATGTCCGGTTTGGCAGATTAGGGGTTAAATATTTTATTTTAGTGTTTGTGTGGGGGTCCTCGGTTTAGGGGTTAATAGGTAGTTTATGGGTGTTAGTGAACTTTTTAGCACTTTAGTTAAGAGTTTTATACTACAGCGTTAGCCCATAAAACTCTTAACTACTGACTTTAAAATGCGGTACCAGGCTTGACAGGAGAGGGTCTACCGCTCACTTTTGGTTAGACTCGTAATACCAGCGTTAGGCAAATCCCATTGAAAAAATAGGATACGCAATTGACGTAAGTGGATTTGCGGTATTTTCGAGTCTGGCCAAAAAAGTGAGCTGTGAGCCTGTCATTTCAAGACTCGTAATACCAGCGGGCGTTAAAAAGCAGCGTTGGGACCTCTCAACGCTGCTTTATAAGGCTAACGCAAGACTCGTAATCTAGACGTTTGTGTTTCATGTCACGTTACTATACTTTATACCTCTTATAACATTCTATCTAAGCATCTCATGACAGCCCTCTGAGTACATGATATATGATTAATTATCAATTGACTTGCTCTTTAAGGGTTGCTGTATTGATTCTCTGTTAAAGTAAGATTGTCTGTTTAAGTATTATAGTTAGCTAACAAAGCTAATTCATAAATATTTTGCTTTGCAAGGGTTGCATTTTATAAAACAAAATAACTGTTGGTTTGTATCTAAATATTTTTTTTTTTATTTTTTTTTCTTGTTTCCTGTGTGGGTAATTAGGGGTGGGATTTTTTTCAGCTGTTTGGGCCTAGCTAGATTATAAATTTAGCACATTTACTCTGGGAGCTTGCTCTTTAAGGGTTGCTGTATTGATTCTCTGTTAAAGTAAGATTGTCTGTTTAAGTATTATAGTTAGCTAACAAAGCTAATTCATAAATATTTTGCTTTGCAAGGGTTGCATTTTATAAAACAAAATAACTGTTGGTTTGTATCTAAATATTTTTTTTTTTATTTTTTTTTCTTGTTTCCTGTGTGGGTAATTAGGGGTGGGATTTTTTTCAGCTGTTTGGGCCTAGCTAGATTATAAATTTAGCACATTTACTCTGGGAGCTTGCTCTTTAAGGGTTGCTGTATTGATTCTCTGTTAAAGTAAGATTGTCTGTTTAAGTATTATAGTCAGCTAACAAAGCTAATTCATAAATATTTTGCTTTGCAAGGGTTGCATTTTATAAAACAAAATAACTGTTGGTTTGTATCTAAATATTTTTTTTTTTTTTTTTTTTTTTTTTTTTCTTGTTTCCTGTGTGGGTAATTAGGGGTGGGATTTTTTTCAGCTGTTTGGGCCTAGCTAGATTATAAATTTAGCACATTTACTCTGGGAGCTTGCTCTTTAAGGGTTGCTGTATTGATTCTCTGTTAAAGTAAGATTGTCTGTTTAAGTATTATAGTTAGCTAACAAAGCTAATTCATAAATATTTTGCTTTGCAAGGGTTGCATTTTATAAAACAAAATAACTGTTGGTTTGTATCTAAATATTTTTTTTTTTTTTTTTTTTTCTTGTTTCCTGTGTGGGTAATTAGGGTGGGATTTTTTTCAGCTGTTTGGGCCTAGCTAGATTATAAATTTAGCACATTTACTCTGGGAGCTTGCTCTTTAAGGGTTGCTGTATTGATTCTCTGTTAAAGTAAGATTGTCTGTTTAAGTATTATAGTTAGCTAACAAAGCTAATTCATAAATATTTTGCTTTGCAAGGGTTGCATTTTATAAAACAAAATAACTGTTGGTTTGTATCTAAATATTTTTATTTTTATTTTTTTTTCTTGTTTCCTGTGTGGGTAATTAGGGGTGGGATTTTTTTCAGCTGTTTGGGCCTAGCTAGATTATAAATTTAGCACATTTACTCTGGGAGCTTGCTCTTTAAGGGTTGTTGTATTGATTCTCTGTTAAAGTAAGATTGTCTGTTTAAGTATTATAGTTAGCTAACCAAGGTAGTTAGGCAAACAAGGTTTTGGGGTAACCAAGGGGAAATATATTTTATATATTTTTAAGTTAAACCTTTTATTAAGAATGTGTGAGAATCTCATTCAGTGTACAGCTTGCCACATGTTTGCATCACTGGAGCAGCCGCTTCTGGGATTATATGTTTGTGGCAAGTGCGAGCATATTGTCTCTTTAGAAACTCGTATTGGGGATCTGGAGGAACAAATTGCAACACTACATGAAATTCAGACACTTGAAAGGGAAATGGATAGGACTGAGCTGGTTGTTAATGGTTCCAGCAGTGGGAATGGGGAGGATTCAGATGAGGAGACTCCAGGATGTAGCTGGGTCACAGTAAGAGGGCGAAGTAAGCGGAAGAGACAGGCCAGTTCTGAGCTGGTACACCCCAATAGATTTGCAAGATTAAGTGAAGATGTTGGGGATATCAGTTCAGGGGTGGCAGTGTCAGAGAGGGCTGTGTTGCCTAGTATAGTGAACAGTCTTTTAGCTGTGGAAGAGGAGCATACTATGGTGGGCAGTCCTTCAGTCATGGAAGAGGGGCATACAAGTCAGGGCCAGAGGCAGATGTTGGTGGTAGGAGACTCTATTATTAGGAAGGTTGATAGGGTAATTTGTCATCCAGACCCTTTACATAGAACAGTTTGCTGTCTTCCAGGGGCTCGTGTTAGGCATATTGTGGAGCGTATTGATAGATTGTTAGAGGGATGTGGGTCTGATCCTGCAGTCATGGTGCATATTGGTACTAATGAAGGAATCGGTGGGAGATGGAGAGTCCTAAAAAATGACTTCAGGGAGTTAGGTAGCAAGCTTAAAGCAAGGACCTCCAAAGTAATATTTTCTGAGATATTACCAGTGCCGTGTGCTAATTCAGTAAGGCAGAAGGAGTTAAGGTCTGTTAATTCATGGCTAAAGACATGGTGTAAAAATGAGGGGTTTGACTTTTTAGAACACTGGGCTGATTTTTCACTAGGGTACAATTTGTACAGTAAGGATGGATTGCACCTGAATGACATGGGTGCAGGTGTGTTGGGGGAAAGGATGGTAGCACGTTTAGAGAACCTTTTAAACTAGGCAAAGGGGGGGAGGGTCAGTTAGAACAAAATAGAACAGAGAGATCAGTCTGTGAATATGACAATCCCTTAATATCTCAAGGAAGGGATGACTTAAGAAATGTCACATTAGAAAATATAGAGGAAAGCACACCGAGTAGCAGCAGAAAGCACATGAAAATTAAATGTATGACAACAAATGCAAGAAGCATGACAGGTAAAATGGGGGAGCTGACGCTCTTAGTTGCAGAAGAGGACTATGATGTTATCAGTATAACTGAAACTTGGTGGGATGATTCACATGACTGGGCAGTTAACTTAGAGGGGTATACATTATTTAGGAGGGACAGGAATAATAAAAGGGGTGGAGGAATCTGCATGTATATTAAACCTAACCTTAAACCTACAATAAGGGAAGATATTTATGATACAAGTGACAATGTAGAGACCCTGTGGGTTGAAATAAAGAGTGGGGGGAAAAATCCTAAAAAAATATTACTAGGAACATGCTACAAGCCTCCCAACATTAGTGACCCGGAGGAAACTAAACTACTTATCCAAATAGGTAAGGCTGCTAATAACAGTGCTGTAATTATGGGAGATTTTAACTACCCTGATATAAACTGGGCCAATGAAACTAGTAATTCAGCTAAGGGGGATAGATTTTTAAATGTTCTCAGGGATAACTTCTTGTCACAATTAATAGAGGAGCCAACTAGGAGTAAAGCTATATTGGATTTAGTGCTATCAAACAATACAGATATAATATCAAACATAGAAGTTAAAGAACATTTGGGTAACAGTGATCATAACATGGTCACATTTGAAATCTATTTTCAAATGCAGTGTTTTAAAGGCTTAACTAAGACTTTTAATTTCAAGAAAGCAAAATTCAACGATTTAAGGAAATCATTAAATAATATAAATTGGGACAATGTATTTTCTAATAAAAATACAGAGAATAAATGGATAATATTTAAAAATGTGTTAAATAAATATACATATCAACACATACCATATGGTTATAAAAGTAAAAATAAAAAAACAAAGCCATTATGGCTAAATAAAAATGTGTTAAGAGAAATTAGGAAAAAACGTAGGGCATTTAAATTATTAAAAGAAAATAGTACAGACTCAGCATACAATATTTATAAGGAATGTAACAAAGCATGCAAAAAAGCAATCAAATTAGCCAAAATTGAAAATGAAAAATTAATTGCTAAGGATTCTAAGTCTAACCCTAAAAGGTTCTTTAAGTACATAAATAGCAAAAAATCTAAGAAGGATAATATAGGTACATTAAAATGTGTGGAGGGTAGCATGATAAATAATGACAGGGAGAAGGCTGAGGTACTAAACCAGTTTTTTTCTTCAGTATACACAAGAGAAGAACCATTGAATGATACTTTTGAACATAATAGAACATGCCAGTCCATACCACTAACTGGGTTTTGTTTAGAGGATATCAGGAAAAAACTGGAAAATATTAAGGTAAATAAAACTCCAGGCCCAGATGGAATACACCCAAGGGTGTTGAGGGAATTTAGCACTGTTATAGACAAACCTTTACTCTTAATTTTTCAAGACTCATTATCCTCAGGCATGGTACCCCAGGATTGGCGTAAAGCTGATGTGGTGCCACTCTTCAAAAAGGGAAGCAGGGATGATCCAGGAAGCTATAGACCAGTTAGTCTGACATCAATAGTGGGGAAGATATTTGAAGGGATTATAAGGGATTATATTGATGAGCATATTCGTGTAAACAAGATTATGAGTTCTAATCAGCATGGCTTTAGGAGAAATAGATCATGTCAAACTAATCTGATTAGATTCTACGAGGAAGTAAGTCAAAATATAGATAAAGGGGAATCAGTGGATGTGATATACTTAGATTTTGCAAAGGCATTTGATACAGTGCCACATGAGAGATTAATGCACAAAATTAAGGGACTGGGAATAGCTGAAAATGTTAGCTCATGGATAAATAACTGGATAAAAGATAGGGAGCAACGAGTAGTAGTAAATGGATCATACTCAGATTGGACAAAGGTAATCAGTGGCGTCCCCCAGGGATCAGTACTGGGCCCTGTTCTTTTTAATATTTTTATAAATGACTTGGAGCAAGGATTAAATAGCGACATCTCTATTTTTGCAGATGATACTAAGTTAAGTAAGGTCATAAGGTCAGAGCAGGACGAACTGTCTTTACAAAGGGATTTGCTAAAATTATAACTATGGGCAAGTGAATGGAAAATGAGATTTAATACGGAAAAATGCAAGGTTCTACATTTTGGAAGTAAAAATAAGCAGGCTACGTATTTTTTAAATGGGACAAGACTTAGCCAAACACAGGAGGAAAGGGATTTGGGAGTAGTAATAGATAACAAGCTAAAGATGGGTGCACAATGCAGGGCAGCGGCTTCAAAGGCTAATAAGATACTAGCATGTATTAAAAGAGGTATTGATTCAAGGGAGGAAAGCATAATTCTGTCATTATATAAAGCCCTGGTAAGACCTCACCTTGAGTTTGGAGTGCAGTTCTGGGGACCAATTGCTAAAAAAGATATTGCAGAACTAGAAAAAGTTCAGAGAAGGGCCACAAAGCTAATAAGGGGATTGTAGAAATTAACCTATGAGGAGAGGCTAGCCAAACTGGGTCTGTTTTCTTTAGAAAAAAGGCGCTTGAGAGGTGACATGATTACTTTATATAAATATATTCAAGGCCCATATACAGAGATGGCAGAAGCACTGTTTATTCCAAGAAAATTGTTTCTGACAAGAGGTCATAATTTAAGGTTGGAGGAAAGGAGATTTAATCTCCTGCAACGGAAACGTTTTTTCACTGTGAGAGCAATAAAATTGTGGAACTCATTACCAAAGGAGGTAGTGAATGCCAATACCATAGATACATTTAAAAATAGTCTGGATAAGTTTCTGTATACTAACAAAATTCATGGATATGATTGCTAGTATTAAATGGGTCACATTTTAATGGGGTTATTTAAGCTTAACTGGAGCTTTTTGTAAGTATTTTAGATTTGTATAGGTTGAACTCGATGGACTTCAGTCTTTTTTTCAACCTTATCTACTATGTTACTATGTTACTATGACTTGCATATTAGTGCATTGTCTGCTAAAAACAGTGTGTGATTACAATATTATCTATAAGCCTCACATGAAATAGCAGTCTCCTGTTGTGAAAACCAATTAAAACAGCATGTGATAAGAGGCACCCTTCAAAGTACTTAGATATTAGCATATTAGGCTACCTAGGTGTATCTTTCAAATAAGAATAAAAAAAGAACAAAGCACATTTGAAGATTTTTTTTTTTAAATGACATGCCTATCTGAATCATGAAGCTGTAATTTTGACTTTGCTGTCACCTTAAAGGGACAGTCTACCATAGAATTGTTATTGTTTTAAAAGATAGATAATCCCTTTATTACCCATTCCCCAGTTTTGCATAACCAACACAGTTATATTAATATACTTTTTACCTCTGTGATTACCTTGTATCTTAGAACCTTCTGACAGCCCCCTGATCACATGACTGTGACTGTTTATTATCTATTGTCTTAAATTTAGCATTGTTTTGTGCTAAATCTTAAATAACCCCCTGTGCCTGAACATAGTGTTATCTATATGGCCCACGTGTACTTTGTGTTGAAAAGAGATTTAAAAAGCATGTGATAAGAGGCAGCCCTCAAAGGCTTAGAAATTAGCATATGAGCCTACCTATGTTTAGTTTAAACTAAGAATACCAAGAGAAAAAAGCAAATTTGAGGATAAAAGTAAATTGGAAAGTTGATTAAAATTACATGTCCTATCTGAATAATGAAAGTTTAATTGATACTAGACTGTCCCTTTAAACCATATTTCTAATATATCTTTCGAGATTTATGTCTGCACAAATATTTTTTGACAATCCAGGAAACAATCTTGAATCATAAACAGAGTCAAGTGTACAATAAATAATCTTTAGTTGAATATATTTATTTTCAAAACTTTCAACGTCAATAATTGCAAGATAACCAAAATGAACTTCTTTTGGAAATAAAAGCAAGATTGAAAAATAATATAATGAATATAGTCATATCGAGCTTGGACTCCCCTTGCATCATTTAGCTGTACTGGAGCTAAATTATTATCATACTCGGGGACATCCAAGCTCTCCAGGTCTATATCAGGCACATTAATAGCAATGTTGTGTAAGGAAAATAAAAGAGACTTTGGAGGGGGCGTACTGAAGAACCCCGCTGGAGGTGTCCAAGCATCGGAAACGCTCTTCAGTACGACAAAGGTGCGCTCAATAACCGATCATGTGGCGATGTGGGCCTCGTTGTAGTGCACCTCTTCCACTCTGTTGGGGTTGTTGACTAGTGTGAACAGCCACGGAAGAAAAGAATATCCAGAATTACTTGTGTAAAAGAAACAGAGCATTGATATTAGCAATTAGAATGAATAAAATCTTTAATATGCATATGTGAGATATTTAGCTATTAGGATTCCCTCTGGCATTTGTCCCTCCTGGAACTGATCGTATATATATATATATAAATTCTGGAGGATGAAGGAATCGTGACTAGAACCAGGCAATCCAGAACGGACACTCATAATTCTTAACCTGGCGTCACAGATGACCTGGATATTCAGCGAGTGGTTGTGCTTCCTGTCCCGGTATGGCTCCTCTCTTCCTTTAGGAGGCTGCACCAATACATGAGTGCAGTCTATGGCCCCCACAGTATTCAAGACAACCTTCAGATGACGGGAGAAGGTTGCCTGGCTCATACCTATGCCTAGACTTGTCACAGCCTGTAATGATTCAGTTGCCAAAAAATGAAGGACCGATAGTAACTTTACCATCCCAGGGATTGCCCTAGTCTTTGAAGTTAGTGGTTTGAGAGAGTCCTTGATTTCGACATAGAGCCTCTCAATAGAAGCCCTATTGAGTCAAAATCGATGGATCCCCTCACGATCACTGAGGGCATGGAGACCAGTCCTAGGCAGGAAATCCCTCGGCACCTGCTGGCATCTTCTTTGATGCTCCGCAGCTATCATCACCCATCTTGCTCTTTGTCTCTGTATTAATAAAGCAATCTCTAACATGCTTATGAACTCCATTGTAAATTAATCAGGAAGTGTGTCATTATACAAGCACAAAGTGGTTTTAAAAAGGTAACATGTATGTAAGCACCTCCCAGATGACAAGTTCACCAGCTGAAAAATGTATGGAAGCAACTCCCACATGACAAGTTAATTGCTGAAAACCAGCTGTGGACGCTTGATATTGATTGATGAAATTAACTGAATTACTTCTGAGACACACAGTACATAACAAGGCAGGTTTTCATTTTTTTCATGTATGCGTCATTATACGAGCACAAAGTTGTTGTTTTAAAGGTAATATGTATGGAAGCATCTCCCAGATAACAAGTTCACCAGCTGTAAATGCAGGTGTATGCTTGATATTGATTGTGCAATCACCTTAATTGTTTATGCCCCACACATGAGTATTTAAATATGGATACAGTCATGACTCTGGTTTTGTGTTTTAAGATGGCAGCATCATGGAGGCTTAAAAGGTCATTGATTATGTTGTTTTTAGACTCCAATATTAAAGAATAATGTGGTGTATTAAAGGGACAGTATACACTCATTTTTATATAACTGCATGCAACATACACTACTATAAAGAATAAGATGCACATATATTGATATCAAAATCTAGTATAAAACTGTTTAAAAACTTACTTAGAAGCTCTCAGTTTAGCTCTGTTAAAAAGGTAGCCGGAAAGCCCACTGCAAGTGGGAAATAAGACACCCCACCTTCTTTTGCATATGAAAAGATCCTTTACACAAACAGGAGCAAGCTGGAGTAGGTAGCTGATGGTATGCTCATAAAACTTTGGGGATTGGTTAGGAGTCTGAAAGTCAGAGCAATGTTATTTAAAAGTAAGCAAAACTATACATTTAATAAAAAAATAAAAAAAACTTTATAGGCTATATAAATAGATCATCTACAAAACATTTATGCAAATTAAAAATGAGTGTATACTGTCCCTTTAAGATTGCCAAACATGGCTTATAAAGAGAATGCAATTTTAAACACATTTGCATGTTTTTTTTGTATGGAATGGTTGTTATTGTCTTCCTATCCTGTGGGAAGTAAAATGCAATTTTAAACACATAAACGCGAGCGTACCTATCGAATATTTGATAACTTGCTAAGAGATCAAAATAGAGTTGGATATGAGGGCGAATGATCAGTATTCCACTCGAATAACACAAGCATCGAACTGCGTCGGATTAATCGTGTGGGAGCGTATATTACGTCACACATTTCAATATTTGACGATGTTGATGTTTTGTTAATTACGGCGGATTCAATTTGCGTCGATTTTGACGCAGACCTCCAGCACATCAGTTGAAGCTTTGATAAATCTACCCCTATGTCTCCATTACAGTCCCTGTCAAAACCCAAGAGACCAATTAGTTAAAACAGGTAAAAATATGCAACAAACCTATTTGACAAAAAAGTAGCTAGGATGTTACCCATTAATGGTTTGCATGAACTGTTATTCTGGGATTAAGGCTTTAAGGGTGATACCTTTAATCACCAAAGAAAAGGGTGAAAATATAATATTAAACATTTCTTTACATGTGATTCAACCCATGAAAATCTGGATTTACAGTAAATGGTTTTATATGATCTTTCCTTTAATCAATATCATGTCTATAAAAGTGCCAGAAAATAATACAGTGTAGGATATGGGAACTTTTACAGTCACTGAATGAAATACAAAAATTGCCCTTAGATTATACCATACCTGTAGGAAGTAAATAATGTACAAAATTAAAGACTAGAAACTATAAAAACAATATTTAATAGATTTTTGCTCCTTTCTGAGCCTTAATTATTCTTGTGAAAGTGCAACACACTGACATCTGTGCAAATCTAAATCTCAGTGTGTTGCACTTTCACAAGAATAATTGCGGCTTTCGGCCTTCTATTTCCGCATTCGTTAGGGAACTAAATAAAAATGCACAAATCTAATGTTTGATTATGTGGTTTACTTCTGAAAAATCCTTTTTCAGAAGTGTGGTGCGTAGGTACAGTTAGCAGTCTTCTGATCACAAAAAGCAATGGTAAACCCATAAATGTCTGCATATACTTTTTATTTTTTTATTTTTTTTAGGGTTAAAAGTTACAGAACATCTAGTTTGCTCACTTAAACTTATAAAACATACAAGTAAAGCTATTGTACAAACATCATTGGCTTCAGCAAACATATTAATCCATCAAAGTACAATAATAAACCAGTCATCTAATATTCGGGGAACAAACCCCTACATACATGTCAATATAGTTTTATAGGAATATACATGAACATCATTGGCTTCAGCAAACCCATTAAACTGTTGGAATTCAGTAATAAGCCATAATCTAACATTTGGGGAGCAAACCTTTAAATCTCCCTCCTTTTTTCCCTCATAGGAAGCTTTAGGCCACTTTTGGACCTCAGTTATCGCATCTCTCTATATTGAGGGTTTTTTATTTGACACAGGTCACTCTTGGACATGTACATTCGATTATTAAGCAGAGGGCTAAAACTCCCCAAAATTTAATGTAACCAGTAGATACAGGCTGGGCCTCCCCAGGAGACTAAACATAATGATTCTTATTATGCTCTATAAAGTTTATATGCAGTTGGTTGAATTGAAGAGCCTGAAACATAATAGAGCAACAAGTGATGATAAGACTTTACACTGGATCTCTAAATACTCCAAAGAAACTTAGGGGAATACATCCCACGCGTACTATCCCGGCCACAGACAGTACATCAAGGCTTCTAAAAACTATGGGCTAGAGAGACCCAGAAGGATAAGTTTATATAGTCAGATCCTATGGTGACTTTAGTGCAATGAGATATAAGCTGCTTGTTAGCCTTCAACACTGGACCAAACAAATCTGTAGCAAATCTGGCTTAGGCAAGCTACCAGTTCCATAAGCTCACTAAAATGTCAGCTAACAACTGCCAACCTAGAGAGGCCTAACCTTCCAGCTAAAAAATATTAGGAAAAGGCTACATATGAACTAGTATTATATTAAGGCTAAGAAGACAAACCTGGAAAATTGCAGTATAACAAGGTGCAGATATTCAACCTAGTTAATGTAGTACATGAATATATCAGTATAGTGCAAAAAAGGCAGCATTTAGGCATAAAGAATACATTTTATGTTAACCGTAAGAGTCATCTTAGGATGATATTAAGAATATAAGTGCTGCACCAAACAGTCACGTCTGATCAAGATTATATAACTAGAAAATGATCTCGCAAATATACTATCAGAGGGAGATAAGAGTCCCAGCACAGCAGTAGGGTATAATACCACATATGTCCCATACAGCCATTACTCCCTTGTTACCAGACTTTGCATGAAGGTATGGGTACATCAACTATGTCAGGCATCATTGAAGTGCATTCCACAGAGTCTGATAAACCTGGCAGCTGCCGTTGGGTCACAGTCATATTGTCTTCATTGTAAGTTTCTACCCGACCCCAGCTCTTACAACCACCAGCGGATAGAGGGACTCAGGATCTAGAGAACTCTCTCATACAGGACTGACATCAGCAAACAATGGGATCAACTCTTTTTTATCCAGATCCGGGTGTCAGGGATCAAAGAGGTGAGTGAGCGGTTGGGAAACCACCCCACTCCCTTCCAAAGTAAGTAGCAAGTCTTGCTCCCGCTGCACCCAGCCACCATCCCGCTGAGCAATCTCGGCATGGCACACAGGAGCCGGTCATCCGGACACAAAAGCTGTAGATTGTTTCCTGGTAGTAGGTGCAAGACATTTCACCACACACTTTCCCAAATCTAGGCTAGGGTGGGGGGGGCATCTTGAGATGCGTCTTGCTGCGTTTCTGTGCTCTCCCCCTCAGTCTCAGGCATCTCCAAACCTGAACACCGTATGGCGGATGCATGATCTGTAGTCCCCCAAAGGTCGCCATGTTGCGCAGTAGAAATAACTGTTATGCGATCAATCCTCTCGCATATCTTCCTTTCTCGGTCTTCCAATAAAGCCTGTATTAGGGAAAGTAGCTCCTTTATGATACAAAAATTATTAAGAGAACTTCTTATGTTCTCTCTGTACCCTGTGTACCGGGGTGGGGTGCTTAGTACCTTCTCTAGGACGGTCCAGTCTGAAAGAATTGCAGTATAGAAGCGAAAATATAAATCCCATCCGATCCAGCAAACTCTCCCTTGTAAAAAGGTATATAATTCAGTGGTGGATGGCTTACACAAATCTGGATTACACGACGGAATGTAAAATCACAAGCAGAGTCTTCTGTTTAACAACCATCTTGGGCCAGAGCCCATAAATCATTCCATGTCTGCATATTCTTAACAAAGGGGATCCTAGAGAAGCTTGTGCAAGCATTTGTCTTATAAATGCACACATTGCATGTGTTAATAAATTCAGTGACAAACCCAAAGTTTGTGAAAAAGTTTAATGGACAGTCTAGTCAAAAATAAACTTTCATGATTCAGATAGGTCATGTCATTTTAAACAACTTTCCAATGTACTTTTATCATCAATTTTGCTTTGTTCTCTTGGAATTCTTAGTTGAAAGCTAAACCTAGGAGGCACATATGCTAATTGTTCTGTCTATTATATGGTTATTATGTTGATGACATCTGGTGGTTTTACATTGTAATTACAGCTTAGTTCCTCTCAATAATGAATCAGGAAGTGTCCTGGCTCTTGTTAATAAAGTTCTCAATTGTCAATGAAAAGTTTTTACTTTCAGTTTCACAGCAGCCATCTTAGCTTCAAGAAGCATGGAAATCAGCTCTTCATATTTGCCTCTAAATATACATATGCCTGTAAGTTATTTATTGTTTGCTAAGAGTTCATTGTAAATTTGAATTGCATTGCTATTTGCTGTAAGGTTTAAATGTAAGCTCTCTGTGTTAGAAACATGTATTATTGTATGTATTGCAAACAGCATGTGTAAGTACATATTGTAATTTCAACTTTTCTTATTGTATTGCAGTTTTACAAAATAACTATTCAGAAGTAAAATCAGTTTGGAATAAACACAAAGCTATTTCTGTCTGGTTTGTTAACTAGCTGTCTAGCTATCAGTTAGTGAGGACAGTACAGTAAAAAGGCATGCTATATCAAGGGAAGATACAGAGCTGCATTGTAAAGTAAAAAGGCATGCTATTTCAAGGGAAGATACAGAGCTGCATTGTAAAGTGAGAAGCAATAGCAAGCAAGATACAAAGGCTGCATTTTAAAGTAAAAGCAGTAAATAACAAGCAAACATACAAGACCTGCAATTTAAAGTTAAAGGCAGTAAAAATAATTTGCACAAGAACTGCATTTAAAATATTGTGCTACTTTAACCTGATCACTATGAACCAAGATAAGAGTGTTGATATGATGCAGCAAACTTTAGAGACCAGATCCTATGCCTCTGGCTCTAAATATTCAACGCGCTCCAGCAGATCAGCAGCCAGTTCTGCAGGACTCTTATGCTGAAAAAGAAGCAGACATGATAAAGCAGAAAGCAGTACTAGAAGCAGAGGCAGCTAGGTGTGAAGCTAATATGCATGTGCTAAAGATTCAAAGGGCAGCAGTTGTAGCAGAAGCAGAAGCAGCAGTCTATGAAGCAGCAGCTGAACTTGAAGAGTAACCACTTCAAGATTTTGCAGAAATAACTACCCATGATTCAGTACAAAGGACTCGTGAGTATGTACAGAACCATGCTCTGGACCAGAACTTCAGAGACTACTGACCTAGCAAAGCACCTGATTCATCGAGAGTTAGTGAGTACAGGGCTACTAACATTTGATGATCGACCAGAGAACTACTGGGCATGGAAGACATCATTCCAAGGTGTCACCAGAGATCTTAATCTTACAGCCAGAGAAGAGCTAGATCTTTTGACTAAGTGGCTTGGTCCAGAGTCATCTCCACAGGCTAAGAGAATCAGGTCAGTGCATGTTCATAACCCAATTGATGGAGTTAAAATGGTATGGCAGAGACTAGAAGAATGTTATGGCAGCCCTGAAGCTATTGAGAATGCTCTGTTAAATAAGCTAGAAAACTTCCCCAAAATCTCAAACAAAGACAACATAAAGTTAAGAGAACTTGGTGACATGTTGTTGGAGCTGAATGCAGCTAAGACAGGAGGCTTTTTGCCAGGACTGGCATACCTAGACACAGCTTGTGGCATCAAACCAGTTATTGAAAAACTGCCATATAGCCTGCAAGAAAAGTGGATTTTTCAAGGTTACAAGTACAAAGAAGACCATCATGTCTCCTTTCCACCATTCAGTTTCTTCACCAGATTTATTGTCAACCAAGCAAAGACCAGAAATGATCCAAGCTTCATATTCTCAACATGCAGCAACCAAGTTCCAGTAAATATAGAGAAGTCAGAAACAAGGTACAGCAACAGACCAATGGTGTCAGTAAGAAAGACAGAAGTGTCAGCTACTAATGCAACTCCACAAGTGAACAGCCCTGCAAGGAAATCCATTGAATCAGACAGTCCATGTCCAATTCATAATAAACCACACCCACTGTCAAAGTGTTGTGAGTTCAGAAGCAAGCACATTGATGAACGTAAAGCTTACCTGAAGGAGAATTCTATCTGCTTTAGATGTTGTGCATCCACCAGACACATTGCCAAAGACCACAAAAATAACATAAGAGGCAGAGAATGCAACAGTGACCAACATACTTCAGCTTTGCATCCAGGTCCAGCTCCCTGGGTAGTAGAGACTCCTTTACCTAAGAGAGAGCAAGGCGAGGGGCAAGAGGAAGCTACCCCACCCACTGTCGTATCCAAGTGTACAGAGGTATGCGGGAAAGGGACAAGGCCCAGATCATGTTCCAAGATTTGTTTAGTGACTGTATATCCCGCTAACAAACCTGACTGTTCTGTAAAGATGTATGCAGTGTTAGATGATCAAAGTAACAGTTCTTTAGCCAAATCAGAGTTTTTTTAATGTGTTTAACATTAGTGGTGAAACATTTTCCTACACTCTAAGAACATGCTCAGACGTTACAGAGAAAACAGGGCGTAGGTTATCCAACTTCACTGTTCAGTCTATTGATGGGAAAACACACATAAAACTCCCCACACTCATTGAATGTGACATGATACCTGATGACAGGTCAGAAATTCCAACACCTGAGATTACACAGCATTTCCCTCATCTGAAATCATTAACAGACAAGATCCCAGCACTTGACCCTAACGCACAAATACTTCTCTTGTTAGGAAGAGACATTCTGAAAGTGCACAAAGTACGTGAGCAGATTAATGGGCCTCATAACAGTCCTTATGCACAACAAAAGAAGAAAGGAGGGTGGTGCATATAATATATACACCACACTCCTAGGGGGCGCTATCAAGTCACAAAAAAGAAAAAACAGATGAATGCAAATAGATGTACAAATAAACCCAGCACACCTATAACAAATAAAAATAGAATTATATGCTCAAAAATAGACCCAGATGAAATTGGTATATGCAAAAGTCATAAATGTCCATATATCATAATCCAAATGAGGAAGGCAACTCTCTGTCATAGGACGGTCATCCCGATGTGGCTTGAGCTAAGAGAAAAGAAACACATAGGCGCCAGCATGGCCTATTAACGTCAGGACAGCCAAACACAACACATCAGCAGGGTAGAAAATATACTCACAAACGTAGCGCACCCAATTGGTGCTATTGTGGCGGTCTGGAACTTCAGACAGTGGTCCAGCTCACTGATGTCTCCAACCAGAAAAAGATGATCATTAGCAAGGGCCTACCATGCGATGCCTAGAAGAGCAGAAAAGGCCCACACATAGCCCAGTAACATTTGTACACCGGATATGAAGGATTCAAGGTTGTACTTACAGGAAACAGAGCACCACCAGGTGCAATATCAACAGTACTGGGACCTCTCAGCCGCTCAGTGGACTGTGGAATCCAATCCCCAGGATACAAAGAGTCCCAATTTAGAGGAATAGGACCAGCAATGAAAAGTGTATATTCTGCCCCACCAAGAGCAGAATAAATATGAGAAAGCAAGTGTATATTTAAAAGAACGTTTATTAAAAACAGCGACACGTTTCTCAGCCACCACAGGGCTGTTTCCTCAGGCTATGCTAAAATGTTAATAACACTTGCTTTATAAAGACAAAATAAACACATAAAGCTAAATCTGATAGGATAATTGATTTCCAATTAAGTGTAAACACCTGTTGCACAGGTCAGCAGTTGGTAGGCATGGAAACTCCTTTATACAAAGCACTCACATGTGATACAAACAATTATAAACACATCACAAGTTGGCCTGGATATCTCTGTAATATCCTGTTTTGGTTTTTGTTATTACATTATTTTGGTTTTTGCTATTGCTTAAATTATGGTCTGGCTCTGTGGGGGATATTACAGAGATATATATAGGTATATAATCCCCCATGCTGATGGTTTAAAGAGTGTCTGGTCTTCTCTGATGCGGTCAGCCAAATACTCTGATAGACAAATTAACTTCTTTATGGAGTTATTAGAACTAGTGTTAACTCACAATTATTTTTCTTTTGATGACAGATTCTTTCTGCAGTTACGGGGTACCTCAATGGGTTCAAATGTTGCTCCTGCCTATGCCTGCCTTTACATGGATCAATTGGAGGAACAAGTGATATATATTGATCCTGAGTTTCATAAGTGTTTGGCTTGGTGGCGCTATATAGATGATCTGTTTATCATTTGGCAGGGCGACATTGAATCCATTGAGGCACTCCGTTTAAGAATAGAAAATAAGGTGCCAGCAGTAAAATTTACTGCTAATTATCATACTGAGAGTGTGGCTTTCCTAGACACTGTTGTTATGCGTGCTGGCAACCATTTTGAGACAGACATTTTTAGAAAGCCTACTGACAAGAATACTTTATTGTCCCGTCAAAGCCATCACCCGCCAAGAGTTTTTAAGAGTGTACCAAAATCTCAATTGCTTAGAGTGAAGAGGATACTCTCAGACCCCTTAACCTGTTCATTGCGCTTAGATGAGATGCGCAAGAGGTTTCAAGAAAGAGGTTATTCTTGTGGGGAATTAGAGTCTATCAATCTTCAACCTAGGCAAAATGGAGATGAGACTAAGAAATTGGCCTTTGTTTCTAATTTTAGTAATATGAGTGTCAAATTACATAAAGTGATTTGTAAGAATTGGTTTATGTTAAGGGATCCTATGCCTGAAATTAGGGAGTTTAAATTTCCACCTTTTTCGTCTTTTAGAAAGGGTAATTCTATTGGTAAGCAATTAGTCAGGGCTAAGGTAAAGTCCATGAAAAATGTACAAAGGGTTTTTTGACCTATTGAGAATGGGACTTTTCCCCGTCTTAACTGCTCTCATTGCAATAGTATTATTAAGGGTAACACAATAAGTCATCCCTATTCAGGAAAAGTCTTTCATATTAAGGGCCATTTTACTTGTAAATCATTCTGTGTGGTGTATGCTCTTAAGTGTCCGTGTGGACTATTATATGTCGGTGAGACGACACAGAGTGTTAAGGAGCGACTCACCCAACATAAGTCTACTATTAGGAACTCCAAAATGAGACACCTTCCTGTCCCCTTTCATTTTTTTGAGAGGGGACACCAGGTGAATCAGTTGAGTTTTATGGTACTTGACTCTGTTTCAAAAGGCTCTATTGGCTTTGACAGGGAAAGGATGTTGCTAAAAAAAGAAGCTATGTGGATACATAGACTTAGCACACTACATCCTAGAGGGCTTAATAGAGAATATCATTTGGCTGGTCTGTTTTAATACTCTTCAGGTTAGAGAGAGGATAATAAGTAACAATAATAAAGAAATAATAAAAAAACAAAAAACAAAATAAGAAATATTAATAACTAAACAATAAATATCTCAAATGTATGAAATATGTATGTATGCGTCTAAAGAATTAGCAGAGAGTGAGAGATTAGCTTATTGTTTGGAATCTATTGGGAGTTATAAGTCATATGCATACATAGCATGAGAAGATGTGATTTGTCATGCTTAAATATCAGACTATAAATGAGATTGATTGTTTAGTGTTATGAATTGAATATTGCACAAGGGGTGTGTTTTCTTTCTTTAATGATGTCATAATTGATAATTGGGGGCGGGTCTATTTGGCTATATAAGATGTACATTTGGCATTTGTTTGTATTGAGCCTGAGGAGGGGGTAATTTACCCCGAAACGTTGGCTCTGTATGTGCTGCTGCCTACAGTAAAGAAATCTTGATTCACATTGATTCCTGAGTGTCTGCCTAATTTCTTTGACATATTCAAGATGGTATGTTCCTTGATGTAGTTGAAAAAGAGATGTTTATTGATGAAGCAAATTACTGGGACTTAGACTACCAAACAACATAGAGCAAGCTTAGAAAAGACTCCTTGCTCTACAGCGTTCCTTTGTGAAAAAACCTGAAATGAAGGAACATTTTGTTAACTTTATGCAAAAGATCTTTGACCATGACCAAGCAGAACCTGCCCCACCATTGAAACCAGGTGAGCAGTGTTGGTACCTACCAATCTTTGGTGTCTATCACCCTCAGAAGCCAGGACAGATCAGAGTAGTTTTTGACTCAAGTGCTCAGTTTGAAGGCATCTCACTGAATGACACACTTCTCAGTGGGCCTGATTTAAATAATACACTACTAGGTGTCCTTTTACGTTTCCGCAAAGAGCAAGTTGCAATTACCACTGATGTACAACAAATGTTTTACTGTTTCATGGTTAGAGAAGATCACCGTATCTATTTGAGATTTCTTTGGTTTCGTGACAATGACCTTAACAAAGAAATTACAGAGTTCAGGATGAAGGTACATGTCTTTGGAAACAGCCCTTCTCCAGCTATAGCCATTTATGGTCTAAGACAAATAGCAAAGCAAGGAAAAAGTGAGTATGGAGAAGATGTAGAACAGTTTATCTTGAGAAATTTCTATGTAGATGATGGACTCGCATCTGTGCCTACTGAAGCTGAAGCAATTAGTCTTCTGCAGAGGGCTAAGGACATGCTCGCAGGATCGAATCTCAAGCTACACAAAGTGGCATCCAACAGAAGTCCAGTAATGGAAGCATTTCCCGCAGATGACAGAGCTAAAGATCTAAAGGACCTTGTTCTAGGTGTCGATCCTCTACCCCTCCAAAGGAGCTTAGGAGTAAGTTGGAACTTACAGACCGACAGTTTCACCTTTCAAATGTCTAAAGAGGTAAAACCTTTCACACGGAGAGGTATCCTGGCTACAGTAAACAGTCTTTATGACCCACTTGGGTTTGCATCTCCAATCACTATGCAAGGTAAATCTTTAGTCAGAGAACTCTCAACAGACCAATGTGACTGGGATTCCCCACTCTTACCAGATAGGGAAGCTCAATGGAGAGCATGGACAGAAGACCTGATCCATCTTGAAGATCTCAGTATTCCCAGACCCTATGTGCCGGTGTCACTATCGTCCACAGTGAGAAAGGAGGTATATGTTTTTTCTGATGCTTCTACTGTAGCGATAGCTCAGAGTCATAGACAGTAGTGGTCAATGTCATGTAGGCTTTATTATGGGCAAATCTAAACTAGCTCCAAGACCAGCCCATACAGTGCCACGTCTAGAATTATGTGCAGCTGTTTTGTCAGTTGAGCTAGATGAACTTATTCCTGAAGAAATGGACATTGAATTTTATGCAGTTAAATATTACACTGATGGGGGGCGGAGCCAGCAGCATAACTAGCAAGACGTGTAGTGACTGAGCTCTCCTTGCAAAAGCGATATTTTAGCCTGTTTTAGCTAGATGCACCTAGCGAATTTGCACACAAACCACCTGGGGCAGCTAGTGACACTACCCGGAGCAGATCCTTGTCCGATTTTCCAGTTAATTTTGGCCGCAAAATTAGACTGCCCAGGAGAACCGGACCGCTTTCCAGGAAAGACCGCGGCTGCGGCCTACACTGGCACTCGATACCAGGCCTGAAGAAATAAACGTGTACCTGGTGGCAACAATACACCTTGTAGACTTACCGGACCTACAATAACCCTAGGAGAGAGGGGAAGCATCGACTGGATTCTACTTTTTGCCACTTTGGCAGATATAGTGACCCCCGCAGCATCCCACGTGGCGACCTGTAAGTAGTGAGTTCCTTGCTGCTCCTATAAGGGACACATAGACTGTGACTATTGTATTCAAATCACTACGTATATTACCCCCTTCTAAGATACAGTCCACAGGCAATTGCTCTCACAGACTTTTTCACAGCAGCTTTTTAACACTGTCACGGCCCTATATACCCTGGACACCTCTGAAGTTCGCTGCAGCTCACTTCTCCCTCATACTTACTTGCAGCCCCTCAGAAGCCTGCACTAACAGAATTCTCAGTACCTACTGACCACAATAAGGGCCTGGCACTACCCACTATCCTTATTATAACTACTCTTCACTAGTCCCCCCCCCCCACCCTTTCCTGCAGGAGCGGGGTACCTGTGGGTCATACCCCCCAACCTTTTACCGACTTCGCTGATAGGAGGCATATCCCCGGGGGGAGACAGTGGTTATAGAAGGCTTAACTCTGTTAATTGCTTTTTCCTCACCCTGAAACTGCTTGAAACCGAGGAGACTCTCACTATAGGCCACCTCTGGGTAAAGTACAACCATATGCTGGTTCTAATCTTAAACTAGTTGATCCACATGGCTCACAACATGCACTAGGAGACAGGGGTCCTTAGGGCCGAGGCATAAAATGGAACATAAAGGAATATGATCTAAGAAACTAAGGCCTAGATTTAGAGTTCGGCGGTAGCCGTCAAAACCAGCGTTAGAGGCTCCTAACGCTGGTTTTGGGCGCCCGCTGGTATTTAGAGTCAGTCAGGAAAGGGTCTAACGCTCACTTTTCAGCCGCGACTTTTCCATACCGCAGATCCCCCTACGCCATTTGCGTAGCCTATCTTTTCAATGGGATCTTTCTAACGCTGGTATTTAGAGTCGTTTCTGAAGTGAGCGTTAGAGCTCTAGCGACAAGATTCCAGCCGCCTGAAAATAGCAGGAGTTAAGAGCTTTCTGGCTAACGCCGGTTTATAAAGCTCTTAACTACTGTACCCTAAAGTACACTAACACCCATAAACTACCTATGTACCCCTAAACCGAGGTCCCCCCACACCGCCGCCACTCGATTAAAATTTTTAACCCCTAATCTGCCGACCGCCACCTACGTTATATTTATGTACCCCTAATCTGCTGCCCCTAACCCCGCCGACCCCTGTATTATATTTATTCACCCCTAACCTGCCCCCCACAACGTCGCCGCCAGCTACTTACAATAATTAACCCCTAATCTTCCGACCGCAAATCGCCGCCACCTACGTTATCCCTATGTACCCCTAATCTGCTGCCCCTAACACCGCCGACCCCTATATTATATTTATTAACCCCTAATCTGCCCCCCTCAACTTCGCCGACACCTGCCTACACTTATTAACCCCTAATCTGCCGAGCGGACCTGAGCGCTACTATAATAAAGTTATTAACCCCTAATCCGCCTCACTAACCCTATCATAAATAGTATTAACCCCTAATCTGCCCTCCCTAACATCGCCGACACCTACCTTCAATTATTAACCCCTAAACTTCCGATCGGAGCTCACCGCTATTCTAATAAATGGATTAACCCCTAAAGCTAAGTCTAACCCTAACACTAACACCCCCCTAAGTTAAATATAATTTTTATCTAACGAAATAAATTAACTCTTATTAAATAACTTATTCCTATTTAAAGCTAAATACTTACCTGTAAAATAAATCCTAATATAGCTACAATATAAATTATAATTATATTATAGCTATTTTAGGATTAATATTTATTTTACAGGCAACTTTGTAATTATTTTAACCAGGTACAATAGCTATTAAATAGTTAAGAACTATTTAATAGTTACCTAGTTAAAATAATAACAAATTTACCTGTAAAATAAATCCTAACCTAAGTTATAATTAAACCTAACACTACCCTATCAATAAAATAATTAAATAAACTACCTACAATTACCTACAATTAACCTAACACTACACTATCAATAAATTAATTAAACACAATTGCTACAAATAAATACAATTAAATAAACTAGCTAAAGTACAAAAAATAAAAAAGAACTAAGTTACAGAAAATAAAAAAATATTTACAAACATAATAAAAATATTACAACAATTTTAAACTAATTACACCTACTCTAAGCCCCCTAATAAAATAACAAAGCCCCCCAAAATAAAAAATTCCCTACCCTATTCTAAATTAAAAAGGTTACAAGCTCTTTTACCTTACCAGCCCTGAACAGGGCCCTTTGCGGGGCATGCCCCAAGAATTTCAGCTCTTTTGCCTGTAAAAGAATAAATACAATACCCCCCCCCCCCCCAACATTACAACCCACCACCCACATACCCCTAATCTAACCCAAACCCCCCTTAAATAAACCTAACACTAAGCCCCTGAAGATCTTCCTACCTTGTCTTCACCATCCAGGTATCACCGATCCGTCCTGGCTCCAAGATCTTCATCCAACCCAAGCGGGGGTTGGCGATCCATAATCCGGTGCTCCAAAGTCTTCCTCCTATCCGGCAAGAAGAGGACATCCGGACTGGCAAACATCTTCTCCAAGCGGCATCTTCGATCTTCTTCCATCCGGTGCGGAGCGGGTCCATCTTGAAGCAGGCGACGCGGATCCATCCTCTTCTTCCGATGTCTCCCGACTAATGACGGTTCCTTTAAGGGACGTCATCCAAGATGGCGTCCCTCGAATTCCGATTGGCTGATAGGATTCTATCAGCCAATCGGAATTAAGGTAGGAATTTTCTGATTGGCTGATGGAATCAGCCAATCAGAATCAAGTTCAATCCGATTGGCTGATCCAATCAGCCAATCAGATTGAGCTCGCATTCTATTGGCTGTTCCGATCAGCCAATAGAATGCGAGCTCAATCTGATTGGCTGATGGGATCGGCCAATCGGATTGAACTTGATTCTGATTGGCTGATTCCATCAGCCAATCAGAAAATTCCTACCTTAATTCCGATTGGCTGATAGAATCCTATCAGCCAATCGGAATTCGAGGGACGCCATCTTGGATGACGTCCCTTAAAGGAACCGTCATTAGTCGGGAGACATCGGAAGAAGAGGATGGATCCGCGTCGCCTGCTTCAAGATGGACCCGCTCCGCACCGGATGGAAGAAGATCGAAGATGCCGCTTGGAGAAGATGTTTGCCGGTCCGGATGTCCTCTTCTTGCCGGATAGGAGGAAGACTTTGGAGCACCGGATTATGGATCGCCAACCCCCGCTTGGGTTGGATGAAGATCTTGGAGCCAGGACGGATCGGTGATACCTGGATGGTGAAGACAAGGTAGGAAGATCTTCAGGGGCTTAGTGTTAGGTTTATTTAAGGGGGGTTTGGGTTAGATTAGGGGTATGTGGGTGGTGGGTTGTAATGTTGGGGGGGGGGGGTATTGTATTTATTCTTTTACAGGCAAAAGAGCTGAAATTCTTGGGGCATGCCCCGCAAAGGGCCCTGTTCAGGGCTGGTAAGGTAAAAGAGCTTGTAACCTTTTTAATTTAGAATAGGGTAGGGAATTTTTTATTTTGGGGGGCTTTGTTATTTTATTAGGGGGCTTAGAGTAGGTGTAATTAGTTTAAAATTGTTGTAATATTTTTATTATGTTTGTAAATATTTTTTTATTTTCTGTAACTTAGATCTTTTTTATTTTTTGTACTTTAGCTAGTTTATTTAATTGTATTTATTTGTAGGAATTGTGTTTAATTAATTTATTGATAGTGTAGTGTTAGGTTAATTGTAGGTAATTGTAGGTAGTTTATTTAATTATTTTATTGATAGGGTAGTGTTAGGTTTAATTATAACTTAGGTTAGGATTTATTTTACAGGTAAATTTGTTATTATTTTAACTAGGTAACTATTAAATAGTTCTTAACTATTTAATAGCTATTGTACCTGGTTAAAATAATAACAAAGTTGCCTGTAAAATAAATATTAATCCTAAAATAGCTATAATATAATTATAATTTATATTGTAGCTATATTAGGATTTATTTTACAGGTAAGTATTTAGCTTTAAATAGGAATCATTTATTTAATAAGAGTTAATTTATTTCGTTAGATTTAAATTATATTTAACTTAGGGGGGTGTTAGTGTTAGGGTTAGACTTAGCTTTAGGGGTTAATACATTTATTAGAATAGCGGTGAGCTCCGGTCGGCAGATTAGGGGTTAATAATTGAAGGTAGGTGTCGGCGATGTTAGGGAGGGCAGATTAGGGGTTAATACTATTTATGATAGGGTTAGTGAGGCGGATTAGGGGTTAATAACTTTATTATAGTAGCGCTCAGGTCCGCTCGGCAGATTAGGGGTTAATAAGTGTAGGCAGGTGTCGGCGACGTTGGGGGGGGCAGATTAGGGGTTAATAAATATAATATAGGGGTCGGCGATGTTAGGGCAGCAGATTAGGGGTACATAGGGATAACGTAGGTTGCGGCGGTTTACGGAGCGGCAGATTAGGGGTTTAAAAAAATATGCAGGGGTCAGCGATAGCGGGGGCGGCAGATTAGGGGTTAATAAGTGTAAGGTTAGGGGTGTTTAGACTCGGGGTACATGTTAGAGTGTTAGGTGCAGACGTAGGAAGTGTTTCCCCATAGGAAACAATGGGGCTGCGTTAGGAGCTGAACGCTGCTTTTTTGCAGGTGTTAGGTTTTTTTTCAGCTCAAACAGCCCCATTGTTTCCTATGGGAGAATCGTGCACGAGCACGTTTTTGATGCCGGCCGCGTCCGTAAGCAGCTCTGGTATCGAGAGTTGCATTTGCGGTAAAAATGCTCTACGCTCCTTTTTTGGAGCCTAACGCAGCATTTGTTTGAACTCTCGATACCAGAGTTAAATTTATGGTGCGGCCAGAAAAAAACCCGCGGAGCGTTAACAGCCCTTTTACCGCCGAACTCTAAATCTAGGCCTAAGAGATCTCTACCCAATCATATAATTTCATATTGGAGTACTTCTACTGAACCCCCACTTCCTTTATCATGCCACAAGGGTCTAGAAGAAAAACCGCTAACCCCTCAGAGTATAGGAAATCGGTGGTAGACCACTTTAAAGTCAAACCTACTCTGGGAAAACCTGCAACCGACCCTGACACTCCACAGCAATTGCTAGGGAACGGCTGTGATATGGCCGAAGCTGCTAACATTGAGAGCAGTATCCCTGACTCTGTAGCCTCAGATATTGTCACTACCCTTACTCAAAGGATGAATTCTCTCCAAGATTCCCTTACAAAAGCTATTAAGAGCTCCACGGCAGACCTCAGGCGAGATATTGGCGTTATTAGTGAACGCATTGATGTCCTGGAAAAAAAACAAGAGGACTTAACAGTTGAACAGGGAAACTTGGCTAACCATTCTCAAGTTCTAGTGGACATGCTAGACACGGTTGAAGCCAAGATGGCGGATATGGAAGATCGCTCTCGCAGGAACAACTTAAGATTTAGAGGTGTTCCCGAAGAGATTACCCCAACTGATCTTGGAAAATACCTTCTTGAACTGTGTGAAATACTCCACCCTCCAGGTTTCCCCAACGAGACCCTGATAGACAGAGCGCACAGACTCCCCAGGGGGAGGAATGTCTCAGCAGAGAAACCAAGGGATGTGATTGCCAGATTCCACTACTTCACATACAAAGAACAAATTCTCAGAGCCATGTTTCTTCGCCCCACTCTACCAGCCAAATTTGCCTCTATACAAATATTTCCAGATCTGTCTCAATTTACGATGCAAAAGAGAGGCACATTCCGTGAAGTGACAAAGACATTGAGACAGATGGGAATTAAATACAGGTGGGGATACCCTACTAAACTACTGATTCAAAAAGATGGACGATTCTACACAGCGGATACCCCAGATAAAGGCCTCTTCCTTCTCAAGGGATGGACCAAGTTCCCCAACCAATTTGGAGAAAATAGCTCCCTTATCCCTCAGGATATAAAACTCAACACTACCCCCTCCTCTATCCTAAGACCATCTGCATTTGAATGGAGGCCCCTTGCTCAGAGAAGTACCCCCTCTAAAAGACAGAACTTAGCACCTCAGCAACTATCATCAGATAGGGTAGAAGAATCCTCAGGAGATGAAGACTGATAAGTATATCCTTTGCTACTAAATGTTTTTTGCTATATTGTTTTGCAGGGGGGATGTTTTATTTGCTCCCTAGTTGTACAACTGTTATGAAAGGGGGAATGTTAAACTACAGGACTAGAGACATTGGATCCTGATTGAAGATAAGTTTCATGGGTACATACATATTACAAGAGACTTCCTACCTCAGGAACCATGCTCCTGACTCGGCTTTAACTGTGAAAATACCTGAGTACTACATACCTTTCTTGCAATGCTTTGGTTTACTATTGCTGATAATGTAAATGCTAGAATTCTTTTTATTGTTTGCAGTGTCTACAGTTATTATGTGTTACTCTTGATATTGATTACATGTACTGTCATAAGAGACTTTCTGCCTCAGGATTCATCCTCCTGTTTTGGCATTGACTGTGAAAATGTAAGAGTAATACATACCTTTCTTGCAATGCTTAGGTTTATTCTTTATCAGTGTCTACAGTTATTATGTGTTACTCTTGATATTGATTACATGTACTGTCACAAGAGACTTTCTGCCTCAGGATTCATCCTCCTGTTTTGGCTTTGACTGTGAAAATGTCAGAGTAATACATACCTTTCTTGCAATGCTTAGGTTTATTTTTTATCATCTCTGTTACTTCTTGCAAATTTCAATGAATCCTATATGGAAGGTATAAATGGGGATATGCTGCAAAGACATGGACACGCAATAAGAGTCTATCCCATTTTTGTCCTATTGCTGATAACGAAAATGCTTGAATTTTTTCTTTTCCTTGCAATGTTTACAGTTATTATGTGCTACTCTTGACACTGATTATACGCACTGTTTATCATAACTCACAAGCCCTATGTTTATTATATGTTACATGTGTCTAGAGATTTGAAACAGGTAATTCCTGACCAACCTAACAGTCTCTACAAGAGATAAAACATTACTATCTTTGTTCCAAAGTACGTATCATTTCCCAGGACCTCAACTGCCGCACCCTATTCCCTAGACACTCATACCTGCTTTAATAGCTCTCAGCCCATAGTACCCTACAATTATATTCAAACCTAGCATACGCCCACTAGGTACTAATAGAGACACATAAGCCGTTGAACATGCAAATAGGTATGTTAAGATGGATGTGATAGGAAGGATATGTTTCACCACAGGACTAGAGCCTGTTAGCCTCAGTCGGAGAGTCTCGCTTGATAAGACATAACTTATTAAGGCCTAAAGTAACTGCTATAAGACAAGTCCTAAGCATATTTGACAAAATGGCTTTACTAGCTCCCCTCTAGTTCTCTATTGTTTATATGAGTTAATTATTAATTAAGATATATTAGTTTTGCACCTGTGAGTATAGATTAGCCTAACTATCAATAGATACCCTCATAAAAGATACGAGATCAGAATAGAAACACCTGACCTTGGCAATTAAGATGCCATTATGCACTTAAATGTAGTTGGCAGGTTTTGGTTATACAGAGTGAAGCTACTATGACCCATACCAGATGTTAGATCAGAACAGAAACACCTAACCTAGGCAATAAAGATACCATTATGTGCTAAAATATAGTTGGTAGGTTCTAATTACACAGAGTAAAGCTATTACGATTACTGTGATCCTTCACCAGTTTCTCTCGCATTTATGATTGAAAGATATTGTTTTGATCAGATAAAGTTTTTACACGACCATCAGGACAGCAGACTGAACCATTAATATCTAATTTTTCTCTCTTTGACATCTGCACTCTCAATCATTTACGGTTAAACCCTATACAGGACCATCTTTTCTTCTTTCCTCATGACCTATATAATGATACTAATTTATACAGTTACACCTCGATAAATATACATAGAACTGACCCTGCTTATCAGGGACGCGATGCACATTACTGTTTCTCCTTCCCCCTCCCCCCCCCCCCCTGCTTACAGACTTTGCCTCGGCCCGAACCCCATCTCCTCTCTCCTCTCCCCGATTTTCAGTTTTTCTCTCTCTTTTTTCTTACTCTTTTGGACATCGGTTAATGCAGTCGTAGGACTGTATCTCTCCACCCCCCCCAAGGGTAACACCATAGCTTACCGAAAGTAAGCACAAGAACACAGATTCAATCGCACTCACTAAGTGACCTACTTTTCATATTTCCATAACTTATAAGCAGACAATAACCACCAGCCCACACTCATTACCGCTCTCAGACTACTAACAACGGCTATTTAACCTCCCTTCTTTCTCTCCCCTCATCCTTTAGATCCCCCCCCCCCCTGGGTTTTTTTTTTTTTTTTTTTTTTTTTTTTTCGCGATGAACCCTGGTCTTAAATTTGTCTCCCTCAACACGAAGGGACTTAACTCGCCAGAGAAGCGAAGCATGGTACAAACTTACTTGAGGAAGCTCCAGTGTGATGTTTCCTTCCTTCAGGAGACGCATTGGTCTTCAACTAACACTCCAGTATTGAAATCTAGACACTTTCCGGTGGTCCTTAATTCGACCTACCATGAAAAAACCAGAGGTGTCTCAATTTGCATCAGTGCAAGAGTTGCATTCCAACCACAACATATAGAAATGGATCCAGAAGGGAGGTTTCTTTTGGTGGTTTGCAGACTTAATTCACACCTCTTCACTCTAGTAAACTTGTATGCCCCTAATCAAGGTCAGATAGCCTTCCTCCGCACAATGCTGCACCTTATCGATGGCCTGAAGCAAGGCACATTAATTTTAGGAGGAGATTTTAATCTAGTCTGGGACCCCCATACGGACAAAAAACTCCCGAAAGATAGAGTTTTAGACAACTACTCTAGGTCTACAGCTCCTAAATTTCAAAACCTGATATACCAGTCTGAGCTCTATGATGTGTGGAGGGCATGTCACCCAGACTCACGAGATTATACGTATTTTTCTCCCCCTCACCGGTCATACTCGAGATTGGACTACTTCTTTGTCGACTCCTGGTCTATGAACAACATCACAAACTCTAGTATATGCAGCTGTCCATGGTCAGATCATGACGCTGTTACAATGTCTATCGACATTGAGAGATCCGTATTGGCCAGACCGTCATGGAGGCTCCCGAGGTTTCTCTGGGAGGACATCTCTTTCGTCACAGAATTGGTCGACAAGGTTGAGGAATTCTTAGACACTAACAGACCCAATCAGACTTCGCACCAAATCAGGTGGGCAGCATTAAAGGCGTACATCAGGGGATTTTGTATTGCAAAGGCATCGAATATAAAAAAAAAATGGGGGGCCCCGCTAGGCAAGCTCACTTGCGACCTACGGGCGAAAGAAAGGCAAAACAAACTAATGCCTACAGCTAGCCTATCCACTGAGATTTTGAATTTGAAATCACAGATTAAAAACCTGGAAGTGGAAAAATTTAAGCGAGCCCTTTCGAGATTCAAAATGGTTATGTACTCAAAAAGCAACAAAGCAGGCTCGATGCTTGCAAATAAACTGAAGCAGAAACTAGCTAGCTCCTGAATACCATACCTCGTCCTTGAAGGACAAAAAGTACATGCCCCTGAAGACATAGGAAAGGCTTTTGCCGACTTTTATGAACGCCTGTACAACATCAACTCTCATGAGATACCCAAAGTGATGTCTCCTCCGGGGACATCTCCTCCTTCTTACAGAGACTAGGCCTACCCAAACTCTCAGAGGAAGACAAGGTTAAGTTAACTGAACCTATCACCGAAATGGAACTTGGAATAGCAATTAAACAGTTGAAGACTGATAAAGCCCCGGGCCCGGATGGGTTTCCGGGGCAATTGTACAAAAAATTACAAACGCAACTCAAACCTGTACTCTGCCAAGCGTATAACGAAATCAGAACTGAAGGACAGATACTACAAGAATATCTTGAAGCAACTATAGTTGCGATCCCAAAGCCGGGTAAAGACCCGACCCTTTGTGGCAATTTCCGTCCCATTTCACTTATTAATGTAGACACAAAATTATATTCTAAAATTCTTGCGGAAAGGCTATCTCCCCTGCTGCCGGGATTAATCAACACAGACCAGGTCGGATTCGTGAATGGCCGGCAGGGCCCGGACAATACGAGACGACTGATTTCCGTCTTTTCTGAGGCGAAGAGACGAGCTGTCCCCCTTCTGGCCCTGTCACTAGACGCTGAAAAAGAGTTTGACAGGGTCAGATGGGAGTATATGTGGAGAGTCTTAGACACGTTTGACTTCCCACCCGAAGCCATAACCATGATCAAAGTCTTGTACTCTAATCCAAGTGCCAGAGTAAGAGGGTTGGGATTCTGCTCTCCTCCCTTCAATATTTCTAATGGTACCAGGCAAGGCTGTCCATTATCCCCCTTGTTATTTGCCCTGGTCATGGAACCATTGGCAGAACTGATTCGGATGTCGCCTGTTATTGAGGGATTACCAGTAAGCACTAGTCAGGAAAAGATTGCTCTGTATGCGGACGACGTTACTCTCTTTCTCACAAACCCCCAAAGTTCAGTCCCGGCAGTTTTCACTGCCCTAGAACAGTTTAGCCTTCTTAGCTATTACAAGATAAACGTCTCAAAAACAGAGGCATACAGTATTAACTTGCCCGAAGACCAATTCCTGAGCCTACGCGAAACGTATGACTTTCACTGGTCTACAACGTCCCTCAAACATCTAGGTGTTCACTTAAGTGCAGACTTAGACGTCACCCTCTCTTTAAACTTTGACGCCCTCATCATTGAGTTACGATCCTTAACACACAGATGGGATTTCAGAGAAATCTCTTGGATGGGCCGTATCGCCACGGTGAAAATGTCACTGCTTCCTAAAGCGCTGTACCTATTCCGATGTCTCCCATTGAACATCCCGCATGGCACATTACAACAAATTCACCGAATTTTCTCTAAGTATGTATGGGGGAAAAAGATACCTAGGATTGGCTACAAAACCATGCAGAGAGAGTTCTCTAAAGGTGGAGTAGCTTTTCCAAATATATTCCTTTACTATGAAGCCGCTAGGCTATCACAGATCACGGCTTGGGGCCCGACTAGAGAGGAACCGAAATGGTTCAAAATAGAGGAACTACACCTACCTGAAGGCCTAGACTTCCAAGTATTCTCTGGGTTCATAAACACAAGCAGCTGGTAGATAGGGTTCCTAACCCCATAGTACAACAAAATATTAAAATGTGGCATGAACTTAGACATCATAAGGAGATCGCCCCACATCCCTCACCGATTCACCAGATAAGGGGTCTTCTCTGGGACCTACCGAATATCCATCTTGAGTTTTGGATACATCACAACATAGACATGGTAGAACATCTGTTTTCAAACGGTAAACTTATGACAGTCCATCAAGTACTCGACTTACTAAGCGGTTCTCCTTTATGGCTCTACTTTGAGTGCTGCAGGGTACTCAGCTTACTTCGCTCCTGGAAATTTGGCACTCAGACTCTCAGACCCCATTCTAAATGGGAAGAAAGATGGCTGCTTGAGATGGGGACGTGGAAGCCCCTCACATTCCACTACAAAGCCATGCTACAAGATCACTCAGAGGGCCTCCCAAGCCAAATCAAAATGTGGTGCAAGGAGTTGGCTTTAAACATATCAGATATGGAGCTGAAAGCAGCGATCGAATTGACAAAAAAAAAAGATCCATTGTATAACGATCTTCGAAAGTTACATGAAACTAATGCTACAATGGTATAGAGTGCCCACCAAACTGTCGAGAATGTTTCCTAATGTATCTCCCGGTTGCTGGAGATCGTGCGGAAGGGTAGGCTCCAATTCTCATGTATGGTGGTCATGCCCTAAAATAAAGGACCTATGGAAAGATGTTGAGACACTCTTGCATTCTATGAATTTGACTATACAGCTAACGCCAAGGGTGGCACTCTTCCATATCATGGATAAAACTCTCCCCAAATGTAGCAAGCAACTGGTGATCTATGTGATGGCAGCCACCAAACTTTGCATTGCTAGAGCCTGGAAACAGGTTACCTCACCCACGATTTCGGAAGTCTGTGAGGTAATACAATACTTAGCCAACATGGAAAAATTTGCATATAGCTCGTTAGAGCGAATGGAAGTTTACTGGGCAATTTGGGGTGACTGGATTCAGATTCAGTAGACCCATATGGACTCCCGTACCGCTTTCCCTCTCCCTAGGCAGTTGGGACAGGAGATATCGCGCACAAGTAGTTTTACCTTTTTTTTTTTTTTTTTTTTTCTCCTCTCCCCTCTCTCCCCCACTCACTTTCTTCATGTCTCCATCTCCACTACCGCGTTCTTTACCCCAACCCCTTTCCCTCTCCTCACCTCTCCTCACCTGAACTTCCCCACCCCCTCCCATGTGATGACTCCCTCCCTACTTACCCTATAACCTACCCCTTACTCCCAATGCCACTGAATGACCAGGTTAAAATAAAGACCGACAAGCCAACTGAGAAACGTGGTTATAACTGTCACTTCAACCTTATCATTACGACTCTGGAGTTATACTCCGCTATCCGTGACTTCTAGGTACATTGTAGAAACTCCGCATTGACTGAATAGAAGCACAAATATTACTCACAATATATATGGATGTATATAACTCTGCAATACGCCTAATTGTTATATGTTAAAGCTATGTAATTGTTTTGATGTACTTGTGGAAAGTAATTTCTTTCTTTGGTTATCTAACTGTATGTACTTTTTGTTCTTAATAAAGAAAAAAATTTAAAATTTAAAAAAAAAATAAAAAAAATAAAAAAAAATATTACACTGATAGCAAAATTGTGTTAGGTTATATTCACAATACTTGTATGAGATTTCGTGTATATGTCTCAAACAGAATAATTTGTATTAGAAAATCTACTAATCCAGATCAGTGGCATTATATTAACACCAGTCAGAATCCAGCAGATCATGGTACTAGACCAATTCAGGCAGCTCACCTAAAACATACCAACTGGTTCTCAGGCCCAGATTTCTTACATCAGGCAGATACTAGTGATCAATCTGAAGCTAAAGTATTTGACCTCATAGAACCAGATTCTGACAGTGAGATCTGACCTGAAGTGACAGCTTTAAGAACTGAAGTGTATGAACGCCAGCTAGACTCACATATATTTCTCAAATTCTCAAAGTGGAAGTCCCTTGTGAGAGGTATAGCAACACTAATTCACATTGCCAAGTCATTTTCCAGCAGCACTCAAAAGGAGTCATGTACAGGCTGGCATTGCTGCAAAGGGTTATGCCATTCATTAGATTTCTTGCAAGCTGAAACAGTGACTATCAAATGTATCCAAACATGGAAATATAGAAAATGGAAGGAGAAACAAAACGTTCAAGAAGGAGATCTTGTATTGTTGAAAGACTCTCAAGTAAAGCGCAATGGATGGACAATGAGTCTTATTGTAACAGCCATTCCTAGTGGTGATGGTAGAGGTCAAAATCATTAAATAAGAGACTGCTAAAGTATACCTCAGACCTGTGTCAGGTTTGATTGTTCTTTTTCAAAGTAAAAAGTTATCTGGTTGAATTTAATAATAATTTATAGATCATGTAATAGTGGTATATGTTTATACCAGACGGGGAGTGTTCTGTCTATTATATGGTTATTATGTTGATGACATCTGGTGGTTTTACATTGTAATTACAGCTTAGTTCCTCTCAAGATTGAATCAGGAAGTGTCCTGGCTCTTGTTAATAAAGTTCTCAATTGTCAATGAAAAGTTTTTACTTTCAGTTTCACAGCAGCCATCTTAGCTTCAAGAAGCATGGAAATCAGCTCTTCATATTTGCCTCTAAATATACATATGCCCGTAAGTTATTTATTGTTTGCTAAGAGTTCATTGTATATTTGAATTGCATTGCCATTTGTTGTAAGGTTTAAATGTAAGCTCTCTGTGTTAGAAACATGTATTATTGTATGTATTGCAAACACCATGTGTAAGCACATATTGTAATTTCAACTTTTCTTATTGTATTGCAGTTTTACAAAATAACTATTCAGAAGTAAAATTGTAATGTCCTTACATAGCAAACATTAGCTCTTTATATGAATGATGCACTTGCAACTTCTAAATGTAAACTGGCACTTTATTTCTGGATGACATAACAAGGTGCTCCTGTAGATTTGCACACAGTAATATGGATAGATACACATATATAGTCCTTTATAATGAATGGCTTCTGCACTCCTTATATTAGCAGTCCTGCACACTGTGTATGCAGCACTATAGTAATCCAGGGTAACTTATAACTATATAACTGTATAACTGCAATATAACTTATAATGTGTAACTGGCAGTTCTTACTCTTCCTGTCTGGCTGATGCTGTATCCTCTGCAGTGATCTGTAGCTGACATTACACTTATTATTATTATTATTAGCAGCACTATCTGAAGCTGAGGTTCAGTCCTTGTACTTTATAACTGCATCACAAACTGTCACAAGATGGCTTCTCTGAACTGTTCTGATTCTAAGCACAGCCCACTTGATGACATCATCTTTGTATGGAAGCCTCAATGTGCCATCTAACCAAACCAGGAAGTAAGCACAACACTACATCTCCTTTCCTACTTTTTTTTTTATAAACTTAACTGCACAACAACAACTGTAAGATAAATCAGTCTTCTCCAGCATTCTCTTGTATTGTGGAAGTGAAAGCTGCTTCTTGTTTCTTCCATTGATGAAAGTTTCTCCGATATGTTGCATGTTGTCTCTGGCGAGTGTCTCTGAGATTAACTTCAGGAGACCAACGAACAACAGGTGTTCGTTGCCTGGGAGTACAAGCATGACTATTGTAGTCCTGGATAGAATTTCCTGACTCATCATTACAAGGTTCTTCTACTGAGGCTGGTATTTCTGAGTCATCTTCTGTAGTTGAGTCAGTGCCTGTGTTTGGATCATGCCAAACACCACCCCAGATATCAAAGTCATTGTCTGATTGCATTTTTATGTGATGGTCCTCACCAGCCTGTTCTCTCCTCTCTAGCCATGGTCGTAGTTGGTTCACATGGTGGCGACACATACCTGATTGAGTGGTTAACACATACATCTTTGGGCCCTCAACCTGGGCAACAACACCTGGTGCCCATTTTTCCTCTGTATGGTACACCCTATACCAAACCAAGTCTCCTTCTGTATAGGTCCGTGAAGCTTTTCCCACTCTCATTTTATCTTGCATGATGCGGACTGTTTCTGCTACATCTGGTGTGATTAAATTCAGCTTTGTACGGATCTTCCTGCCAAACAATAGTTGAGCTGGGGCAACTCCCGTGGTGGGGTGTTGAGTAACCCTATATTGTTGCAAAGATTGTAAAATGTTTTTAGTATTAACCTGCTTCTCTGCTTTTAGCGCTTTCAGTGCCCTTTTAAAGGTTTGGACAAATCTCTCTGCTTGCCCGTTGGTGGCTGGGTGATATGGTGCCGTCCGATGATGGTGAATTCCATTCGTATGTAAAAAATTCTGGAAGTCTTGTGACATAAACTGGGGACCATTGTCTGTGACCAGTTTTCTTGGCAACCCAAATACTGAAAACAGTCTTTCTAATGCTGATATGACTTCAGTAGTTGTAGTCCTTGTCATTGGAATTACTTCTGGCCACTTAGAGTGTGCATCAATTATGACTAAGTATGAGATTCCATCAATAGGACCGGCAAAGTCCAAATGTAGTCTCTCCCAAGGAGTAGTAGGCCAGTCCCATGGTTGTACAGCTCCTCGTGGAAGCTGTCCTTGAGCTTGAACACACCCTTTGCATGCCATAACATAGTTCTCAATGTCCTTATCAATGGCCGACCACCAAACATGACCCCTAGCCTTCTGTTTCATTCTGACAATGCCTGGGTTTCCTTCATGAAGGAGTTTTAACGTAGCTTGCCATAGCCCATTAGGAACCAGAACTCTCTCACCCCATAAAATACATCCATTTCTGAGTGTGAGTTCTTTCGCTCGTAGTATGTATGCTCACTGCACATCACAGCCAGTTCTTGGCCAGCCATCTCTCAAATACTTTGCCAGAAGTTGTAATTCAGTATCACAAGGTGTCTCCTTTGCAATTTGTTTGGCATGTACTATACCCGTAAAACACACACTTTGAAGGCTTTCTTGAACAACTGGTAAGGAATTCATTAGTGGAAGCCTGGACATGGCATCAGCATTGCCATGGGAATCATGGGCCCGGTATTTGATGGAGTAATGATATGCTCCCAAAGTTAGAGCATACCTTTGCAATCTAGCCGCTGTAGTGGTTGAAATTCCTTTCCTTGGATTAAAGATGGTCAGCAGTGGCTTATGGTCAGTTAAAATAGTAAATTGTCTACCATAAATATAGTTATGGAACTTCTTAACAGCCCATACAATGGCCAAGCTTCCTTGTCTAAATGGGAATAGTTCTTCTCTGCCGTCGTTAGAGAACGGGAAGCAAAGGCTACCGGTCGGTCTGTCTCATCTGGCATTGTGTGTGACAATACAGCCCCTAAACCATAAGGTGAAGTATCACATGCTATCATGAGTGGTTTCTGAAGATCATAGTGCATTAACATGCGGGAACACAGGAGTAGGTTCTTGGATTCCTGGAAGGCTTTATTGCATTCACTGCTCCTCAACCAGGGTCGATTTGTCTCAAGAAGCTGATGTAGTGGGTGTAACGTATGGGCTAGCTGGGGAAGAAAACGGTGGTAATAGTTAAGGAGACCAAGGTATGATCGTAGTTGTGATGCATTCTGTGGTATTGGAGCTTCTTGCAAGGCCTTGCCTTTGTCATCAGCAGTGTGTAGACCATGACAATCTATAACATGGCCACAAAGTTCTAATTTGTCACGCATGAAAGCACACTTCTCCAAGTTGACCTTCAACCCGTAGGTCATTAGCCGCTGCAGTACCTTCTCTACATTGTGTCGATGTTCTTCCTCCGTCCTGCCCATGATTAACATGTCATCTAAAAGGCATTGGACATAGGGTAGTCCATTTAACAGTTCTTCCATGGTGCCTTGCCAGATGGCTGGTGCAGGAGCAATGCCACAGACCATACGATTATATTGAAATAAACCACGGTGAGTATTGATGGTGAGTAACCTGCAGGAATCTGAATGTACTTCCAGTTGAAGGTAAGCATTTTTTAAATCAATCTTTGTGAAATGTTGTCCCCCAGCTAAATTAGCAAAAATCTCTTCTGTTCTGTGTAATGGATACTTATCCACTGCTAACTGTTCATTCAACACCATCCTAAAGTCTCCACATATTCGGATCTGTCCATCTTTCTTTCTTACCGGTACAATAGGAGAAACCCACTCACTACGATGCACTGGGGTTATAATCTCTAACTCTTCTAACCTCCTCAGTTCAGCATCAACTCCTGCCCTTAAAGCGAATGGCACAGTTCGTGATTTGAAAAACTTTGGCCTTGCTCCAGGTTTTAACTGTAACCGTACCCTTTTTTTCTTAACTTTTCCCAGAACATTTTCAAACACCTGGGCATATTTGGTCTTAATGTTCTGAATCCACTGGGCATGATCAACTCCAATATGATGAACTTCACTGTTTTTGAGGCTCTCAGGCATGCCAAGGGCCCGTATCCAGTCCCTTCCATAAAGAGGTGGAACACCTGATTTTAGTATATATAGTGTAAGATTGGCAGTTTTACTGTTTGTACACACAGATACAGATGCACACCCCAGTGGTGTCAAGACTTCTCTGGAGTATGTATGTAGCTTCAAGGTAGTGGGCTGCAGCAATACTGGAATTTTCAGCTGTTTCCAATCATTAATTGTCATAACTTAAACTGCAGCCCCAGTATGTAAGTCCATGGTCAAATCTTTTCCTTCAATATTAACATGAACGGTCAAAGGCTCAGACCCTGCTGTCATGGTGTATACAGTCAAACTCTGAACATTCATTTCCTCTTCTGAATCTGATGTGGCTCCCTGTAAGATAAATTGTATCTTTTAGAATTGTAGTGTGTTGCTAGTTGCAAACGCCAAGAGATACAAATTATAACCTGGCGATATGCTTCAAGCGTTTTGCTAAGAGTGAACTCACAGGAAATGCTGCTAGACAAATATGATTCTATTCAGACAAACAAGTGTGCAAGTCTGATAAATTCACAGAGGCAAATATGGATAGCTAGATCAAAAATAGAGTTCTTTAGCATAAGATTAATTGTTAATATAAAGACTGAGTAAGTATGGTTGATAATATGAACTAGAAACAACTTGAGAGAATCTGATTAGCAGAGTTATACTTGCAGTAGCCTGTGCTTGGCTTTCCCTTGCAGCATGGAACGCTGTAATGGCGGAGTGAGACTGGAGTTCTTCCTGAGAGCTGAGTGGCTAGTTGCAGTACTGGTCAGGCTGAGAGATTGTTCTGTAGCTTCTGGAAGGAAGGTGAGTTGAAGTCCTAGCGAAGCAGGTGAATGAATCAGCTGCAGCTGGAGATGTGAGAAAATCCTCTGTAATACTGTGGTGGAGCTGCACTTTAGGAGAGAGACTGACAGGCAATCTATGAAATGGATTCAGATGGCTGTGCAGATTAAGTGTCTTTAGTAGAAAGCAGCAATTAGTTAGAAAGTTCCTTTTTGAGGGTTAAATTCAAATAAGCAAAAGTTCAATATCACTCAGTTTGAGATGATAGCAGGAGTGACTTGATTTCTGTGAAGTATTCCAATCAGAACAAACAAAATAATCAAGCAAAGTAGATCTCAGGAAGTGAGGTTTTATAGGCAGGTGAAAAGGTGGAAGTGGAATGTCTTAAAGGGACATTACACTCCCTTATAAGCCATGTGGTAATTTCCCTTCTTATGTGTTTTGCTTGAGACACTCTGCTGAGATCCTCTGCAAGCCTTCTTTAAATGTCCTATTTTACCACAGCCATGACAACGAGCATTTTTAAATCTGCATTCAGAAGCTACTTGATTCTGTGCTCCACATCTGTAACAGTTAATAGGTGATGCTGCTTTTGCTGAATATTTACTGGCTGGTTTAGTCTGTTGCTTCACATTAGAGAAAAATACCTGTTCTTCCTTAGTGTGAGAATGCGTCTGCAGTAAACTAGTGTCTCATGTGGCCTGTTCCAAAACAGAAGCAATCTCTAGTGCTTTATGGAAGGTCAGGCTCTCCTCTGTCAAAAGTCGCCTTTGAATAGATTCTGTACTTATACCCATAACAAACTGATCTCTAAGGGCAATATTCAGATACTCCCCAAAAGCACAGGTGCTGGCCAATTTCTTTAAACTGATTGCAAATGTAGATACAGTCTCTTGTACCCCGTGGTGCCTGCTATAAAACTTGAACCGCTCAGCAATCTCTAATGGCCGTGGTTGGAAATGTTGTGTTAAGATCTGTATTATTTCAGACAAAGACTTGGTGGCTGGCTTTTCTGGGTGTAGCAGATCTTTTAGAAATCTCATATGGTTTAGCACCAATAGTTGTCAGACAGACAGCAACAGACTTAGTATCTCCAATGTAATTGGCAAGTAAATACTGCTGTAGCCTTTCAGTCCAGGAAACCCAGTTATCTGTGTCAGGGTCAAATTCTTTCAATGCTCCAAATACAGCCATTATAGCGTGAGTTTGTGGTAGTATACTCGTCGCCAGATGTAATCTCCTTACATAGCAAACATTAGCTCTTTATATGAATGATGCACTTGCAACTTCTAAATGTAAACTGGCACTTTATTTCTGGATGACATAACAAGGTGCTCCTGTAGATTTGCACACAGTAATATGGATAGATACACATATATAGTCCTTTATAATGAATGGCTGCTGCACCTCTTATATTAGCAGTCTTGTACACCGTGTATGCATCACTATAGTAATCCAGGGTAACTTATAACTGTATAACTGCAATATAACTTATAATGTGTAACTGACAGTTCTTACTCTTCCTGTCTGGCTGATGCTGTATTCTCTGCAGTGATCTGTAGCTGACATTACACTTATTATTATTATTATTAGCAGCACTATCTGAACCTGAGGTTCAGTCCTTGTACTTTATAACTGCATCACAAACTGTCACAAGATGACTTCTCTGAACTGTTCTGATTCTAAGCACAGCCCACTTGATGACATCATCTTTGTATGGAAGCCTCAATGTGCCATCTAACCAAACCAGGAAGTAAGCACAACACTACAAAAATAAGTTTGGAATAAACACAAAGCTATTTGTGTCTGGTTTGTTAACTAGCTGTCTAGCTATCAGTTAGTGAGGATAGTACACTAATGTCTGAGCCCTTGAAGGCCGCCTCTTATATGAATTAATTTTGACATTTCACAACTATAGGGCGTTAGTTCATGTGTGCCATATAGATAACATTGTGCTCACTCCTGTGGAGTTACCTAGGAGTCAGCACAGATTGGCTAAAATGCTAGTCTGTCAATAAAACTGAAATAAGGGGGCAGTCTGTAAAGGCTTCGATACAAGGTAACCACAGAGGTAAAAAGTATATTAATATAACTGTGTTGGTTATGCAAAACTGGGTAATGGGTAATAAAGGAATTATCTATCTTTTTAAATAATAAAAATTCTGGTGTAGACTGTCCCTTTAATTTTTTTTTATATGATTGCATATGACACACATCTGACTGCAAACTGGTCACATAAAATATGCCAAAATGGGACTAGATCAATAACGTGGGTTGTCTTCTTTATAAATATATATAGTTTTGAGTGTCAGTTTTAAGAATTCCAGCCATTATATTATTCCAAAAGGCCCTTCACCCTTTGCCATAGCGTGTCTAAAAAGCCTCTTTCAGAAGTGCAGTGCACAGGTGCCTTCTGTTTAACAAAAGCATTGGTAAACCCATATATGTATGTTAATTCTGAACACACGGGATCCTAAAGAAGCATTATAAGTTATGTATAAATAATTTCAGTGAGAAACACAAACTTTATGAAAAAGTTAACTTCCAAATGGTGTTATGAAATATACCAAAATGGGCCTAGTTCAATACTTTTTGTTGCCCACTTTAAAAGTATATAAAGTTTTGGGGGTCAATTCTGAGAATTTCGGCAGTTGCCCCATTGCATCATTTTTGAAAATGGTATACATAGCCACAGATAAAAACCTTCAAATTATCAAAAACTATGCAAATATTTATGTGTGCAGGATATATTTGTCTACTGCATTACACTGAAGGAAAATAAGTAAATAAATTGTTTTTAATTAATGTAGGAGCACTACTGCTAACCCATCTAAATGTAGCCTTTATGTTTTTATGATGGGCAGACTGCGTACTGTTTTTCTATCACTATATGGCCGCTTTGGAACTTTAGCAAGGATTGTTTAAAACAAGATGTATTTCTTTTGTTTGATAAAGGCCGTCTCCATTTTGGTGTGCACTGTAAACAAAATGGTGACTACGAATTTCTATGCAAAACACTTAAAATATGTTATGATTTTTACAGGATTTTAACTTGTTTTCAACTGTAATTCATGACCCTGCTGCTTTGTATCTTTCTAAGAGACCCTTAAACGAGATTGCTCCTTTGTAAGCAGCTTTTTATATGGGACGGGCCTCCAAACTTGTACATGACAATGCATACATTATTCAACTCACGCTCATGAATGCTCATTTGAGTTTACAAGTTTGGAAGATTTTTGGTTGAAAAAACTTTTGCAGTGGGGACAGGGCTATCATCAGGGGGTGAAAGGGGTCACTCCCACCAGGGGCCTGGTGGGGTCAGAGGGTCCCAGACCCCACTCTGTGCTATCCACGGTTCCTTTTCAACCCTCATTTTCTTTAAATTGCCCGGAGTCTGGGATGTGTCTTTTACTTTTTAAATTGCGGCAGAGCTCTATTACAGGTGGCTCAGCCCCAGAGCTGTGCTAACACAAGTGCTTTTTACCAGGGACTGGGACCCTTTTTTTTTTAAAAGCAACACAGTACACTACCACAGATTGTGCTACAGCATAGCACACAGCAACTGATTTGTGCTAAAGCAGGTATGTGTTAACCTACATTTTCCTTAAGGAGCTAGGTGGGATAATGTGAAACTGTGCTAATACAGGGTGCCTTGGCCCCAGAGCCGCGCTAATACAAGTGCTATTTTTTTAACTGCATCAAAGCACACTACAGCATAGCGCACCATTTTCCTAAGATGTCAGGAGTTTTGGGACAATGTTTATTTTTATTTTTTTTTTAGACGGCAGAGCCTGGGGTTAAATTAATTTAATGTAGGGGCTAAATATTTAGCACTCAACGTTTAGAAGGTTGCTTCCCGAGGTGGGAAACTTCACATGCACTACAGTTTGTCGTTTTTAGGTGACTGACGTGCAGACTGAGCAATGGTCAATGTCGGAGATGGGGCTGATAAGGTAAGCGTGAATACGTTTTACTTAAATCTATATTGTTGTCAGCTACAGTGTATAATATGCCTCTTTCTCTTGTTGCTGTTGGTGTAAATGTTGCTCAGTGATTCTGGGCCACAAAATAACATTTTTAAATTGCTTGTTTATCTTTTACATCTTATTGTAAAAAAAATGGTAAAAAAATCAAGGAAAGGAACTCATCTGGATAACAAAACAAAAATAAAACGTTATTCTTTAATCAGATATATGTGTTAGTGTTTCTATGTGTGTTTGTGTGCTATTGTCTCTGTATGTATGTGCTAGTTTATGTTTTTGTGTGTCTGCGTTAGTGTGTGTTTGTGTTTCTTTGCATGTGTCTGTGTGTATGTTTCAGTTTCTGTGTTAGTGTTTTTGTGTGCCCGTGTATTTGTTAGTGTGTGTCGATGTTAGTGCTCTGTGTATGTTAGTGTGTGTGTTAATGTTTCTGTTAATGTTAATGTTTCTGTGTGTCTGTCTGTGTGTTGCTGTGTGTTTGTGTTAATGTTTCTATGTGTGTGTTTGTCTGTCTGTATTTGTTATTGTGTTTCTATAAGTCTCTCTTTCTGAGTTAGTTAGGGTCTGTGTGTGTGTGTGTCTATCTATCCATGTGCGTATATGTTTGTTAGTGTCTCTCTATATCTGTGTTGGTGGCTGTGTGTTTTAGTGTGTGTTTCTATTAGTCTCTTTGTCTGTGTTAGTGTGGGTCTGCGTGTCTGTCTATCTGTGTGTATGTGTTGTTGTGTGTCTGTTATTGCATGTGTTAGTGTATATCTGTGTTAGTGCACTTTGTGTGTGTTTGTGTTAGTGTGTGTCTGTGATATTGCATGTGTTATATATATGTGTTAGTGCACTGTGTGTGTCTGTGTTAGTGTGTGTCTGTGTGAGTGTTTTTGTGTGTATTTCTGTGTGCACACATTTAAGTCACTTAACCAAAAATTGTATGGGGGAATCATTTAGTAAGGGCCCCCCGAAATTTCTAGTGGCAGCCCTGGGCAGGAGAGTTTTAGCAAATAATATGATATAGCATTGTAATCACTTGAGAAGCTCAGTTGCAAATTCGGTTTCAAAGCAAAAAAAAATATTTTTTTAGGAGGAAAATGTTGATAGATTGTGATCAACCGCTATATATTAAACAAAAGTCATGTGAAAATCACATTTCTCCATCCTTAAACAGGCCAAATAGGTTATCATGGTGCAAGATTTTGAATTAGAAAAGTCCAAAAATCCTTTAAAATATAGTTTGAAAATGATTTTAGGATAGATTAAAATACCAATGTCAAATTGTCTTAAGTATTGGGGGCATTATCATGTCATGAATGTGTTTGAAATGCTGCATTATTATGTGCATTAATTGTGGACATAATAATTGCTTTTATAGGAGCTTTACCTATGTTATCACTGAAAGTGAAAGCTGTAATAAAATAAAATAACTGTCTTGCAATAACACTTCCTCTTAATTGTAATTGTAATGCCAGGCAGCTTTCATTTTTGTGAGAAATATCACTTTTCTCCTGTAGACGTGTTAATAAATACACGGCTAGATTTGGAGTTTTGTCGGTAACGACCCGAAAAGCTAACGCTGGCTTTTTTCTGGCCGCACCATAAAAATAACTCTGGTATTGAGAGTCCACATAAAGGCTGCGTTAGGCTCCAAAAAAGGAGCGTAGAGCATTTTTTAACGCAGCTTCAACTCTCGATACCAGAGTTGCTTACGGACGCGGCCAGCCTCAAAAACGTGCTCGTGCACGATTCTCCCATAGGAAACAATGGGGCTGTTTGAGCTGAAAAAAAACCTAACACCTGCAAAAAAGCCGCGTTCAGCTCCTAACGCAGCCCCATTGTTTGCTATGCGGTAACACTTCCTACGTCTGCACCTAACACTCTAACATGTACCCCGAGTCTAAACACCCCTAACCTTACACTTATCAACCCCTAATCTGCCGCCCCCGCTATCGCCGACCCCTGCATATTATTATTAACCCCTAATCTGCCGCTCCGTAAACCGCCGCTACTTACATTATCCCTATGTACCCCTAATCTGCTGCCCTAACATCGCCGACCCCTATATTATATTTATTAACCTCTAATCTGCCCCCCACAACGTCGCCTCCACCTGCCTCCACTTATTAACCCCTAATCTGCCGACCGGACCTGAGCGCTACTATAATAAAGTTATTAACCCCTAATCCGCCTCACTAACCCTATAATAAATAGTATTAACCCCTAATCTGCCCTCCCTAACATCGCCGACACCTAACTTCAATTATTAACCCCTAATCTGCCGACTAGAGCTCACCGCTATTCTAATAAATGTATTAACCCCTAAAGCTAAGTCTAACCCTAACACTAACACCCCCCTAAATTAAATATAATTTTAATCTAACTAAATTAATTAACTCTTATTAAATAAATTATTCCTAATTAAAGCTAAATACTTACCTGTAAAATAAATCCTAATATAGCTACAATATAAATTATAATTATATTATAGCTATTTTAGGATTAATATTTATTTTACAGGTAACTTTGTATATATTTTAACCAGGTACAATAGCTATTAAATAGTTAAGAACTATTTAATAGCTAAAATAGTTAAATAATTACAAATTTACCTGTAAAAGAAATCCTAACCTAAGTTACAATTAAACCTAACACTATACTATCAATAAATTAATTAAATAAACTACCTACAATTACCTACAATTAAACCTAACACTACACTATCAATACATTAATTAAATACAATTCCTACAAATAAATACAATTAAATAAACTAACTAAAGTACAAAAAATAAAAAAGAACTAAGTTACAAAAAATAAAAAAATATTTACAAACATAAGAAAAATATTACAACAATTTTAAACTAATTACACCTACTCTAAGCCCCCTAATAAAATAACAAAGCCCCCCCCAAAATAAAAAAATGCCCTACCCTATTCTAAATAACTAAAGTTCAAAGCTCTTTTACCTTACCAGCCCTGAACAGGGCCCTTTGCGGGGCATGCCCCAAGAAGTTCAGCTCTTTTGCCTGTAAAAAAAACCATACAATACCCAAGCCCCCCCCACATTACAACCCACCACCCACATACCCCTAATCTAACCCAAACCCCCCTTAAATAAACCTAACACTAAGCCCCTGAAGATCTTCCTACCTTATCTTCACCATACCAGGTTCACCGATCCGTCCTGAAGAGCTCCTCCGATGTCCTGATCCAAGCCCAAGCGGGGGGCTGAAGAGGTCCATGATCCGGATGAAGTCTTCATCCAAGCGGGAGCTGAAGAGGTCCATGATCCGGATGAAGTCTTCTATCAACGGCATCTTCAATCTTCTTTCTTCCGGATCCATCTTGCAGACCTCCGACGCGGAACATCCTGCTGGCCCGACGGACTAACGACGAATGACGGTTCCTTTAAGGGACGTCATCCAAGATGGCGTCCCTCGAATTCTGATTGGCTGATAGGATTCTATCAGCCAATCGGAATTAAGGTAGGAAAATTCTGATTGGCTGATGGAATCAGCCAATCAGATTCAAGTTCAATCCGATTGGCTGATTCAATCAGCCAATCAGATTGAGCTTGCAATCTATTGGCTGTTCCGATCAGCCAATAGAATGCGAGCTCAATCTGATTGGCTGATTGGATCAGCCAATCGGATTGAACTTGATTCTGATTGGCTGATGGATACAGCGCCAACAAGAGGCCAAGGGATAAATATACTCACAGAGAGATAAAAGAAGATTATTTAATGAACCATGTTAAAAAGCATCAGTAATAAAAGACTATATATAAAAAATGTAAAAAGCACATATAAATAAAATTACAAATACAGGAATATCTTACAGAAGCGGCTCAAAGGGCCAAAGCTGAAAATTACAATAAAAAGAGAGGTAATAACAGGTGATCAGTGTGAGTGGTACACCAGAATAAGAGTGTATACTAATAAAACAGAATTAGCCTAAGTACAACTATAACAAGTGCATCAAGCAAAAAACTAATAAACAATAATACAAACAATATGTTCAAAAATTGTGTTTCAAAAATAGTGTTCCCAAAAATAGAAAAATGCACTGCAGTGCAAAAAAAGGGGGGCAGCAAAATAATTGTATAGATACGATCAAATAGTGAGTGAGTGCAAATGGATATAAAAATGCTAGCTACTTAATCCAGTGGGGTTAAGATATAATTAAATAAAATACACAATATGCAATAACATAAAAAATAAAATATAATCCAAAAAAGTGTTCAAAAAGTTGATCAACAAATGTTAGTGAAGAACAAAAATAAGTCAATCAAAACTAAAAAATGGAAAAAATGGGTGATGAAAAGCAAGGTGAAAGTGAGGAAATTGATTCCTTCCAATGTTAGTTACTTTAACAGATCCAAATTCCTGAGTGTGGTAGCTGAAGTAGCTGATTGGATCCTAGCACCTGTCATTTGCTCCTATGGTATCCTAAAAAGTGTCCCTGTAAAAAAAGAAATTCACAACATAGTATATCCAATATGAGAATGAAGTAAAGATTAAAGTAATGCTTACCAATATGTCAACGCCTTTCTCAAGACTAGAATATTGGTAATGGCAGCTAGCCTTATATACAGTTTAGAAGTAGCCTATATGGTAGTTTAATTGATTAATTGTATTGTTTGGGCGCCAAATCCCTCCACTTCCTGTGTAAAATCTAAAAGATTCCCCCATAAAGTGTAGCATCACTTCCTGTGTAACATCTAAAAGATTCCCCTCCACTTCCTGTGTAACATCTAAAAGATTCCCCCATAAAGTGTAGCATCACTTCCTGTGTAACATCTAAAAGATTCCCCTCCACTTCCTGTGTAACATCTAAAAGATTCCCCCATAAAGTGTAGTATCACTTCCTGTGTAACATCTAAAAGATTCCCCTCCACTTCCTGTGTAACATCTAAAAGATTCCCCCATAAAGTGTAGCATCACTTCCTGTGTAACATCTAAAAGATTCCCCCATATGGCAAACCGGAAGTATATAAATTTTCCCGGATTAATTTTATACATATCTAAATATATAGGTCATTCAAAAGGCATGTATATGGCCTTAGATTTATCCAGTTGTTTCTTTCTCAATTGCCGGTATCTTTGTTTTGGCTTACCGGTTTCAAGCCCAATATCGGAGCTACCCGGTAGTGACGTAACCGTTGACGTCACTTCCGGTCCGGCGATATTACATAGACAAGCCGCTAGCAACATTAGCATGTTGTACAATGCTAATATATGCGGCTGTCAGTTACGCCTCCCATCTAGTATATTAAATCCTTAGAGAGCCCTGGGGATAAAGATGTCAGAACAATGCCCACCAATGTGTCGCAAAGGGGATAAGTGTCAAGGCACTATTGGCCCCCAAACGTTATAACGATAGATAAAGGCTATGTAATCACAAACATTGAGATTTACAAAAAACTAACACATATTTTATGTCAGTGGGACAAATGGAAACAATAAAAACAATAACGGCAAGTATTTTTGGAAATAAAATAACGGTTTTGTTATCTATTTCTCTTAAGTCCAAAGGGGTCAGATAATATTTTCTTTCTATAGCCATATTTTATATATCCATCATTACACTAGTAGATGGATTTATAATATGTGTTAACATATTGGGCGCCATGTACTAAGCTTCGAAGTGACCGCCCGTCTGTATTTCCGCGTCAAAATTCGCTCACGATCTGCTTCTCGTATGTACCAATCTGCGATCTGGTCGAAAAACCACTATTTTCATCAGCGATCATAATTTTACGCAACTGATCGTTCCGAAGCCTTTTTCCACTTACTACATGTTCGATCGCACGTAAATTCGCTGTAATCGGAAATTATGAATGTTACAACTAATCCGTCCGCTCCAACTTTCACTGTAACTTCGCGTGATTTGCTTCACGACCATTTAGGTAGCGAATACAATAGAAAACTATAGGGCGTCTCAACCTGACGCCAGGTAGAAGTACTTAAGTGAAAGGACTAGACTACTATTGTAGCATTATTGGTTTTTGGATCACTGAATGAAGATGGAGACACTTTTACACATGTTTCTTTTCCGATTAATTCAATTACGAGGAAGAAGGGCTATACAGGCACCGGTTGACAACTTGCAAGAAGGAGAGGTAGAAGAATCAGAGTCCCTAGAGTTTTCCTTCCACGTATGAGTTTGGAAAGCATTTCTGATCGAGAGATTATCCAGAGATTCCGTTTGGACAGAGAAGCTATTATGGAACTTTACTATGAAATAGCAGAATACCTGGAACCTATGACAGCGCGTTCACAAGCCATACCCGGACTATTAAAACTGTTGGCAGCCTTACACTTTTTTGCCACCGGTTCATTCCAAGCTGTGTCTAGCGTTATAATTGGCATCAGCCAATCTGCTTTTTCGAGGCACCTAACCAAAGTTATTGATGCTTTGATGGTCGTCTTTCCAAGGTACGTGTGCCTTCCAGCGACTCCAGAAGAGTGGCAATCTGTGAAGTCTAATTTTTACTAGAATGGCCGGAATGCCCAATGTACTTGGAGCCATCGATTGCACCCATGTTGCAGTCAAAACCATCCCCGAGAACGTGAGGAAGTTTTCCGGAACAGAAAACAGTACCATTCCCTCAATGTTTCAGATGGTGTGTGACCATAACATGAAAATAATCAGTGTTCCGTTCCAGCTTCCCTGGATCCTGCCATGATTCGTATATCTTGCGTCAGTCTGGGTTATATCGTCACGTGGGTTAAAGAACTAAACCAATCAGGTCGCAGACTGCTTCTTAACTTTGCTCTTTCGCGCAGATACGAAGCTTCAAAGTTATCAATAATCCGATTGTCTTCGACACACAATAGACGCAAAAATTTTACGGCTTGGTTTTTAGTACATTCATGTAACGAAGTGCCATCCGCATGGTGCGAATGCCAGCGGGTTATTTCGATACGGTCTGTGCAAAAAAAATTGACGCCCTAGTACTGGCGCCCCATTGTCAAAGTGTGTTTAAGATACACTGGTAGTGGATTAAGTGATCTTAAATATTATAATATGTGTTAACATATTGTTAAAATATTTTGAGATATGTTTGACATTTCATAAAGAGAAGAGAAGTTGTATATACTTTTTATGGATCCTTCAATGTCATTGAGCCATGCTCAGATGGTAAGATCTCGCATATTTATAAGAAATAAAGTTATTTTTAATTTATTAAAAAAAGATCAGAAACATAGTGAGAGGAGGAAGAAATTAACCTGTGATGAATTATTTACAGAGGGCAAACTGCTTAGTTATTAAAAAAGTCCTAGAATGTATATATATATATATATATATATATATATATATATATATATATATAATAATATATATATATGTCTCGTATGCTCCAAAAATTGAGCATAGAGAATACAAAGTCCCAATAGAAACAATTGGACTTAGTTGTCCATCTATCTGATATGTATAATTAGTTATACGTATATAAAGATATAGATAAAACCAGGACATGGTATCTCATATTTAGCGAGAATTAAGGGATATGTACCTGATTCTGGTCGCATAAATATATTAGATTACAACGCCATCATAGTAATTGAATAAGGAAACTAGTGATAGCTGGACAAGTCCAGTGTATAAATTTCTATGTCAGAGAAAGAAACATACAAGTGTATGCTCATGAATGTAATTAAGGGTATATATATAAAAGGGTATATAAATAGGAAACAGTCTACATTTGCTGTTTAATAGTTGAGAACTAGAACAATAGAGGAAAATAGAGGAAAAAGCCTTCTTCTTATGTTAATAGGATAACTGTATAGATGTCCACACTAATTGCTTAGAAGGTTGAATCTGCAAAACCTACTTTTAAATCATTCTAACCCACAATTATATAGTATTGTGCGGCTTAGATTTTAATGGTGATCAGAAGATCAAACAGAAGATGGTAAACAAATATGTGGTAGGGTGAAGGGTAACCTTGAGCAAAAATGGATGCACTTCTATATATTGGGTGGAGGGCTACAATGCCTATATAATGAGACTTTGGATTGGATATATACGATACCGGACCTTCTATAAATTTAGGTCTTTATAAAGGCTAAATTGTGTAATAACCCAGAAGCTTTAAAACAGTGGGTTTATAGAATTCTAAATGATACAGCACTATCTTATAAGTCTAGCTTGTGTCTTTATATAGACTAGTTTTTCAATAGCCCAGATGATTCAAAGGTATTTTGTTTTTTTAAAAAGTCTTTGGAGAGGAATTTTATACTGTCCTTATGAGGACATTGGCAGATACATATCATAAATTGAAGAGGTAGGTAAGATCCTCCCTTTTTTAGATGTTACACAGGAAGTGGAGGGGAATCTTTTAGATGTTACACAAGAAGTGATGCTACACTTTATGGGGAATCTTTTAGATGTTTCACAGGAAGTGGAGGGGAATCTTTTAGATGTTACACAGGAAAGTGATGCTACACTTTATGGGGGAATCTTTTAGATTTTACACAGGAAGTGGAGGGATTTGGCACCCAAACAATACAATTAATCAATTAAACTACCATATAGGCATACTTCTAAACTGTATATAAGGCTAGCTGCCATTACCATATTTTAGTCTTGAGAAAGGCCCCTTTTTTGAGGGCAGAAACGCGTTGACATATTGGTAAGCATTACTTTAATCTTTACTTCATTCTCATATTGGATATACAATGTTGTGAATTTCTTTTTACAGGGACACTTTTTAGGATACCATAGGACCAGCTGACAGGTGCTAGGATCCAATCAGCTACTTCAGCTACCACACTCAGGAATTTGGATCTGTTAAAGTAACTAACATTGGAAGGAATCAATTTCCTCACTTTCACCTTGCTTTTCATCACCCCATTTTTTCCATTTTTTAGTTTTGATTGACTTATTTTGTTCTTCACTAACATTTGTTGATCAACTTTTTGAACACTTTTTGGATTATATTTTATTTTTTATGTTATATGCATATTGTGTATTTTATTTTTTATGTTATTGCATATTGTGTATTTTATTTAATTATATCTTAACCTCACTGGATTAAGTAGCTAGCATTTTTATATCCATTTGCACTCACTCACTATTTGATCGTATCTATACAATTATTTTGCTACCCCCCTTTTTTTGCACTGCAGTGCATTTTTATATTTTTTGGAACACTATTTTGAAACACTATTTTTGAACATATTGTTTGTATTATTGTTTATTAGTTTTTTGCTTGATGCCTAGTTGTACTTAGGCTAATTCTGTTTTATTAGTATACACTCTTATTCTGGTGTACCACTCACACTGATCACCTGTTATTACCTCTGTTTTTATTGTAATTATCAGCTTTGGCCCTTTGAGCCGCTTCTGTAAGATATTCCTGTATTTGTAATTTTATTTATATGTGCTTTTTACATTTTTTATATATAGTCTTTATTACTGATGCTTTTTAACATGGTTCATTAAATAATCTTCTTTTATCTCTCTGTGAGTATATTTATCCCTTGGCCTCTTGTTGGCGCTGTATTCACTTCTTACTACTTGTGCATATTTTTTGGAGGTTGGTTAGGATCTCTGTTTGGATACAGCTTGGGGATTACCTTAGCGCTTGTACACTACCCCTTTTTCATTATTTCAAAATAACAACATCTGTTTCTTTATTTTTCAGACATGTAATAAACCAACAAGATGTCCTATGAATATTGGCCATAAAGTAGAGGCACTGAATATTAAAATTATATCCACAAGTATACAATATTTATAATAACTGGAAAAGATAACAATTGTAAACTGAAGTAAAATATGAATTGAATCCATGCTGAAAGTATAAAAAATCCTTTCAAATTCCTTCATAAAAATGTGATTTCTAAATGCATCTCCTAAAATATTATAGGTGGAATAATGTTTGGACTTATAATTACGTGCTCAGTGAGACTAAATGGGCCATGTATGGAACATTTAGTTTATTAAAACTAGGAAATTATAAGTGTATAAAAATAAGCATTTGATAAAAAATATATACTTTCTGTACTTAAATTTGATAATGAAACTGTTTAACAATGTCTGCTGCCACCATTGGTTCAGAAATTGTATTACAGATAAAAGGGTTTGGCTGTTATTAAAATTCCCATTTCCAGGGACCAATGAGATGTTCAGCTCTGATGGGCCTATCAGAAGACAAGCTTGGATGGTGGGCGTAACCAAATATCTGTTTGGAATGATTAGAAAAGAAGTAGGGGTTTTATCTTTGATAAAAGCCCACGCACACTAGACAAAGGACAGACTCAAACAGAGACACTCACTTTGACTGAGAGAGAAACACACAGATTTGGGCTAGTATCTTCTCTGCATTTTTGTTGGGACCCTTTCTTAGGATAAGAAAGAAAATAATCCTTCTTATATGACCAACAAGTAGCTCCCGGATAAGCTGAATTCTCATATGGTTATTTTGTAATGTATTAATGTTTTTTATATTTTAATAGATTTTAGCAAATAAATTATTTATAGCATAGTTAAACTATAGCTGTGAGTTACAAGGTATGTTATTCTTAAATTTAATATTAATTAGACCAAGGGTAGTAAGTATACTGGTGTTAAATATTAATATTTAGAAAGATTTCAAAATTTAGAAAGATTTTTTTGTATTTCAATGTCATAAATTAGTTGCAGCTATTGCAATATATTTTAGAATTTGTTTTATTGTGGCTAAATAAGAGGTTATTTCAGGCCAGATTAATTAGCATATAAATTGGCTGTTGCATAAATAATATACAATATCTGTTGTTTTAATTTAAGTTATATAGAACCATTTGTGGGCTAAATAGTTTAATTATACTTTTCTGAAAGTTCTCTTAGATTTATTGAGATTCTGTAAGATTTGTGTGAAGTATCTTGTTATATTGTTAACTAAGCACTGTTAAGTTAGCAGTCCACATTTCGGCATCGGACTAAGTGTTGTTGGCTAATTATAAATCGTTCTGGTATAATTCCTGTGTGATATTTAATAAACGATTCATTTTGAGTAAGGTTAATTAATAGAAATATTTCTTTCATAGCTCGCTTGGTATAGAAAATTGAAACAACATAGACATATATAATTGATTCATAATCTATTTTCTACATAAATATAATTCAAGGTGTCTATAAAGATAACTGATCAGAACAAAGGATTAAATATTAATTATTAATAATAATATTGTTGTCAAATTTATAGATGTCTCAGTAGTGATATTTTGGAGTACACTACAGAGATTTAATATCTTACTGAAGTGTATTGACAAAGTTCTGCTATATTAATTGTAGATATCGCTGACAATAGTTTTATACTGCTATTAATTGTTAATATTCATAATTACAATAAGTAACACATTATTCTACTTATGCTATGACTATTTGGGGATAAAGCTCCCCTTCCTCAGACAAAGTGACAATATTGTGATGCAACTTTTATAACAAACAAAACAAACAAATCCCCTCCCACCTCAATAATAAAAACACCAAAGTGTTGTCATAGTAACCACATTGTGTGTTCAAACAATAATATTGTGTCAAGTGACATGTGTATTTACATATTCCTTATATTCCTCATATGTGGTTTTAGGGAATACACTGTATAATAAAATCAAACCATTAGTTTTAACATGATCATATCTATAAATCAAATATTATGTAAGCTTATATCTTGCTTCTAATATATTCACAATAAGTCAACTACTACAAACTTTAATAAAATTAAATTGCTGCTTGCTTCCATTATGAAGATAGCATAACATTTATATGGCATATGATTTAAAGGGACAGTCAAGTCCTAAATAAACTTTCATGATAGGACATGTAATTTTAAACAACTTTCCAATTTACTTTTATCACCAATTTTGTTTTTTTCTCTTGGTATTCTTAGTTGAACACTAAACATAGGTAGGCTCATATGCTAATTTCTTAGACACCTTAATGCCGCCTCTTATGTGAATGCATTTTGACAGTTTTTCCCCACTAGAGGGCGTTTGTTTATGTGTGTCATACAGATAACATTGAGCTCATGCACGTGAAGTATCCTAGGAGTAAGCACTGATTGGATAAAATGAAAGCCTGTCAAAAAACTGAAATAAGAGGGCAGTTTGCAGAGGTTTAGATACAAGGTAATCACAGAGGTAAAAAGGGTATTATTATAACTGTGTTGGTTGTGAAAAATGGGGAATGGGTAATAAGGGATTATCTATCTTTTCAAACAATAAATAAATTCTGGTGTTGACTGTCCCTTTAAGAGGAATTTATCACTACACTCCATGAGCACTCTGTCTTTTTTAATTACATTATAATGATCAAATCAAGTTGCAAATAAAGTTACATATGTCAAACAAATAAGATTACATGTGTATCAATTACTGTGTATCCAGCAAGTCTGATTATTATCAAATCTTATCACAATAATACAGTGCATATAAGCATCACATCATCCAAACTTAAAACTAAAGCTAAACTATCCTCTTACTTATCCTCAGATCTCACAGTGATTAATTTATACTGTCAAAATACTAAATATGCTATCATACCGGACCATAGAATTGCATGTGTTTTTAGGATTTAGAAACAAATAAGTATATAGATCTCGCTTTGTAATGTTGACTATTAAAATAGCTAATTTCATCATTCTAAAGTTTGCCATGAAATCATTATCAAAACTTTTCATATAGTTATCATTTTAAAGCCTCTAGATTTTATCCTAGAGCTCAATACGGGCATAAACATCCTAAAAGAAAAATAGTTTTTAAACTAAAAGAACTGTAGCCTCAATACTCAAATCCTCAACTAGAGGGATGCTGGAACACTATTGGTTCTTGGCCCACAAATACCATAGTTCAAAAGAAAACAATGCCAGTCTACAATAGTATTTATATATATATATATATATATATATAATATTTATATATATATATATATATATATATATAGTTATAGATATATACATATCAGGGAAGTGCGGTAAGGGGAGGCAGAGCATCATCTGTCATGGAAAGAAATAAAATAACGTGAAAGTAAAATGAAAATAAAAAAAAAAATCATCAAATTTTCTGAGCTTCTCTGCAAATACTGGGAGAGGAAGTGACGAACTCAGCCTCCCTTGATTGCAATTTCACAAGGGAGTATTGCAAGAGCTACTAGCTGATCGACATTTATATTCATGAGGAAAATAGGGCAGAAATATGAAAGAAAGAGAGGAAGTGAAGAAATTAGGCAAGAGCTCCTATTTTAGGATTTTTCTACTAATTGCTTTATTATTGTGAGCTTTTTTTGCTGACAATATATTTCAAAACAACTTGCATAACCTCTGTCTCCCACTGGCTACCTGATATTATGTCCTGCTGCTGCTTTCAGACAATAGGCAGACAGCACATTTAGACCCATCAGGGAAGAGATGATGCAGTTGCAGCTTGCTGGAGGAATAGCTTTTTAACATTTAGCACAGAGACTGTATGATGTACTGTGGGGGTGGTGAATTTACGCTACCTCTATTGGGTTCATATGTGTGTTTCACTAGCTCTGATACTAGCCAGTGCCTCATCAGCCACTGACCTCACCACATGTTACTGATGTATATATATATATATATATATATATATATATATATTGCATGGGTGAGAGAGAAAGAGATGAACAGGAATGTAATCATAGTAAAAAAGACAGGGATTTCAGCACTCTTTTATGAAATAAGCTCAAACGATCAATACATTTAAAAAAGTGGAGTTTATTTAATAGTGGAAAGTGAGCTCCTCCCACCGAGCGAACACCATCACCCAAAAAAATAAAACACATTACACTATGTTACATATGTAGCAGTATACCATTTAATAAAGATGAAAAAATATATATACTTTCTAAGAAAACATAAGAGTTAGTATATTGAACCTGACCGGTCAGGGGTACACATTCATGTTATATTACACCAAATACAGACAATAGAGTTCAGTTGGGAGTACCTGTATAAAGCCTCTATACCCTGCTGCACAGAGAACCCCTACCAGAGAGGTATAGCCTGGACAGCTATAAATAGTGGACTCTAAGAGACCTATAGAGGTACTAAGGACAGGAGCAGGACACAATTTTATAGTGAAGTCACAAAAAATACAATCGTATAGATGTATATCATTATCAGGGAAAGCCTCAACTTAGACTCACTACACCCAACTGCTCACAGTACTCTAAGCAAGTAGAATATAATACTGGGCAGTACTAAGAAAAGTGTAAATAAGGGATCTAAGTGATCTAAGGAATGGCTCTCTGGATATACACAATGATAACAGCGTTACTTAATAGCTTAATGCATATTCCCAGTGAAACAACATTTTCTATGCGACAGTATGTGACATATCACACTGTTTTTATTCAGCCACACATTCAAAGCCAGCGAAAGGAAAATTATAGCAAGTAAAGAGGCTTTTAGTTGTATTGCGTGTTCAGACGATATTAGTACGCATGTAGAGTAACATTTCTTTAGTAACTCTAAGATGTTGTAATACAGTCATATGAAAGCTGCATGCAGTAGAGGTATTAATAAGCATAGTGGTGATGAAGAAAGTTAGAAACCCCTCAAAGCATAGTTAGCGTTATCACCAAGCAGCAATACTCATTTCCTCAAACACGGTAAGATCGTTATGATACACACAACATTGCGTATGAATAGTAATGTCTTATATTTTCAAATCATGCCTTCAGTGATTTGCACCTATGTATTTCCCAAAGTCACTGGCAACGTAGGGCAGAAGTATCAAATGCTTTTTTTGTGTCCGTAATAAGGTCCGTGTAGTAACCTATAGTGAAGTGTATACGACCTTATATCCTTGTTCAAAACTTTGATAGCCTTAGCTAGCACTGGATGCGTCCTCTTTTCCTTTTAAACCCCAGCCTTCATTTAGTGTGTTGGGCTTGTAGCCGCAGGCATCTCCATGCGTGCGGTCAGTAGGCTGCGTAGACTGCGTGCACCACGTACACCGGTCGGCTTAGCCAATGCCGACACGCGTTTCACCAGCAGGGCTGATAGACAGACCGGGCTTTGTCAGGGCGGTATACAACAGGAACCATTCAATCCCTTTTAATACTTACTCAAAATAGCGCCTCTGCTGGAAGGTGAAATTTACTACATTTTATATAAAAGCAATAGTGAAACAATATTGACAATTCTATTGTAACGATTCTATTACATAACAAATTACTAACTCTATAACAAAACCTGATAGATATATATACAAATAACATTCCCATCATTTATAAAAAGCCTAAAGATGTGATAGAAGCAAAATCTATACAAACATAGTGGGCTTTAAAAATCTCTCAATTATGCCATTCTGATTATAGTGGTACCTTATTTTTAGTCATTAGTAGGACCATCTTAAAGGAAGCAGGCCATATATAATTTGTCATTCAGACCTTCAGGTAGCTGGGTTTCTAAAGATGGAGATCCACCTGCATTCTTTTTGTAGGAGGATTTTTGTCATTATCACCTCCTCTACCGTTTGTGATTCCCCTATCTATGCGATAAATTTGAGGAATCAGGATTACAGTCATGAATCAGCTCGTAGTGTTTAGCAACATTACTTTTCTGATTTTTGTTCTTAACATCATCACAATGTTCTGTTATTCGGTCCTTAATAGCTCTCCTCGTTTTGCCCACGTAAAAACGTGGGCAACTGCAGGATAGTAAATAGATGACCCCTTCAGTGTTGCAATTCACATAATGTTTCAGCTTGTATCTTTTTCCCGTGTGAGTTCCAAAGTCTTTTGTCTTGACCATAATATTTGCATGCCCACACATCTACCACAAGGGTGGTTACCAGATGACCTATGTTTTGTAAGCCAATTCACTTGTTTTTGTTCAGACACATATTGGCTTCTAACAAGTTTGTCTTTTAAGTTGGGTGCTCTTCTGGCTGTGATGTTGGGGTGTTCCCCCACCTCTTGGGACACCCCCACATCACTTACCAGGACTTGCCAATTCTTAGCCAAAATTTCTTTTAGGGTATTCCAATGGCAGTTATAATCCACCACCAGCCTTATTCTTGAAATCCACTAACTTCCTCGTTTTGTGTAAGGAGTGTATTTCTGTCTATGTGAGCGGAATAATTTAAATGCCTCTTCTTACATTTCTTTTAGAATACCCTCTATCCAGAAACCTTTATTGCATATCTATGGCATGTTTTAGGTATCTTTCTTTTGTTGAGCAGTTTCTGCGAAGTCTTAGAAACTGCCCTTTTGGTATGCCTCTTTTTAGATGTGTTGGGTGATGACTTGATGCTATAAGAAGACTGTTAGTAGCAGTACTTTTTCGGTAGTTCTCAGTCACAATCATCCCTTGTTCAATCTTAACATTTACATCCAAAAACTATATTTCCTCCCTGCTATACTGCAGGGTTAAGGAAATATTACTGTTATTTATATTGAGGATGCGAACAAATTCTTTCAAATAATTTTCAGAGCCCTCCCAAATCAAAAAGACATCATCCACATATCTCAGCCACATGTGGATGTTCTCCTCAAAGAGAGGGCTTGGAAAAACCTCATCCATTTCCCACATGCCGAAGTGTAGGCAAGCATACGTTGGGGCACATGTGGCACCCATGGCAGTGCCATGTTTTTGTTTGTAGATTTTATTATCGAACATGAACACATTGTTCAAAAGTACAAACGTTAGTAGTTCCACGACAAAGTCAGTGTGTTGCTGAACGTTGGTGCCCCTTGTCATAAGATAATGCTTGCATGCTTTTATGCCCACTTCATGTGGAATGGATGAGTATAATCCTTCAACATCTAGGCATACCAGCCATGCACCTTAAGGAACTGACAGCCCATCGAGTTTCCTTAGAAAATCTGAAGTGTCTAGAACAAAAGATGGCATTGTATTCAAAATTGGTCTTAAAAGGTGATCAATGTAATTCCCCAAGTTTTCTGTAAGGCTACCGATACCTGCAATTATCGGACGGCCTGGAGGATTACTTGAATTTTTATGTATCTTGGGGATACAATAAAAGACCGGCATCACGGAATGCTCAGGGTATAGATACTTAAATTCCGTAGTAGTGATTATGTGACTGTCTTTAGCTTTTTTTAGAATATTGAAGAGGGAAAATTGTAAGGAGGAGGTGGGATTAAAAGTCAAACTTTGATATTGACTTTTATCCCCCCTCATCCTTCTCTTCCTACCACCTCCTTCCCCTAAAAAAGGATGTTTATTTTCAGGGCTAGATCTAGGGTGCTCTACCTCCACATCCTAGCTATCTGTTCCAGAGTCATAAGCTCCCTTGGCTGATTGATAACTATAGACTTTATTGTTTTTATAGTCATTGTTATCTCTGGAAAATTTTCAGGATAAAAGTAATACACCAGTAAATATATATGGTGCCTTTAAAAATTATAAAAAATTACTAGTCAAACATGTAAAACTTAGAGCTGAGACATCCAGTCTTGAGAATTATATAAAAACAAAAATTGTACCTAGAGGCTTACGCCTTAGGTTAGATCCAGGAACAATTTTAAGAGAGGATGAAGGAGGTGAGGAGTTCATGGAAGATTGGAACTCCAGTCTTTCAGACTGTTCCATAATCTTGATGAACAAGATGGTTAAACGGAACAAAGAGAGACTAGAAAAAACTATAGGTCAGGCTGAGGATTCTTTGAAAGTGGTAAATATGTTTGAAACTAATTTAAACTTTGCCAAATTAAATGAGGAAATAAAGGATCAAATTGCAAGATTACAAAATGATATAAAATTGAGGAAAGGGAGAACATTTTCCAGAGATAACGATGACTATAAAAACAATAATGTCTATAATTATCAATCAGCCAAGGGAGCTTATGACTCTGGAACAGATAGCTCGGATGTGGAGGTAGAGCACCCTAGATCTAGCCCTGAAAATAAACATCCTTTTTTAGGGGAAGGAGGAGAGGTGGTAGGAAGAGAAGGAGGAGGAGGGACAAGTTCAAATTCAGGAGAGAGACGGTAACCCTCCAGACACCGACTCCAACAGGGCTATGAACAGAGCCAGAGGAATTATCCCAAGAGCAGACCCCGATGCTTTCGAATCCGCAGGGGATTCTAAACCATGTAGAGAATGATTTACAAATTATTAACCTGTCTTCCTTTAAATTGGGGGTGGCACACATAGAAGTGCTTAAAAAAGGTCTTTCTTTCTGTCCTACAAATACTCTCGATAAATTTAATTTTATCAAAGACCTCCATTTGTTTGCTAGACGGATAGTCCTGTCTCAAATAATGAAAGGAAAAAGCAGACATTTAGTTGAAGATGTGTCCCTTACCGGGGAAGACAGGCCATTCATTGTAGATCTGCAAGATCTACTGGCTGACAATGAAGGTAGTCAATACGACCCCTCACAAACTATTGATCCTACCTGTTCCAGAACGGTAAACTCCAACTTTAAAGCAAAAATCGAAGTATATGCCACAACTATCGATGGTACCTGCTGTCAATATATTCGTTAGGCAGGTAGAAAGAGAAGTAGCAGGCCTCTATTTCACAGGTCTGGTGGAAGACAATTTAAGCAGGCCAGAAAAAAAAGCTCTAGGGCCTGATTATAAAACAGGCAGACAAGGGTGGGAATCTAGTCCTATGGGACGAGAGTATGTATGTCCTTGAGGCAAAACGGCAACTCCTAGATAAAAGTCAATATCAAAGTTTGACTTTTAATCCCACCTCCTCCTTACAATTTTCCCTCTTCAATATTCTAAAAAAAAGCTAAAGACAGTCACATAATCACTACTACGGAATTTAAGTATCTATACCCTGAGCATCCCGTGATGCCAGTCTTTTATTGTATCCCCAAGATACATAAAAATTCAAGTAATCCTCCAGGCCGTCCAATAATTGCAGGTATTGGTAGCCTTACAGAAAACTTGGGGATTAACATTGATCATTTTTTAAGACCATTTTTTAATACAATGCCATCTTTTGTTCTAGACACTGCAGATTTTCTAAAGATAATTGATGGGCTGTCAGTTCCTCAAGGTGCATGGCTGGTATGCCTAGATGTTGAAGGATTATACTCATTCATTCTACATGAAGTGGGCATAAAAGCATGCAAGCATTATCTTATGACAAGGGGCACCAACGTTCAGCAACACACTGACTTTGTCGTGGAACTACTAACGTTTGTACTTTTGAACAATGTGTTCATGTTTGAAAATAAAATCTACAAACAAAAACGTGGCACTGCCATGGGTGCCACATGTGCCCCAACGTATGCTTGCCTACACCTCGGCATGTGGGAAATGGATGAGGTTTTTCTGAGCCCTCTCTTCGAGGAGAACATCCACATGTGGCTGAGATATGTGGATGATGACTTTTTGATTTGAGAGGGCTCTGAAAATAATTTGAAAGAATTTGTTCGCATCCTCAACATAAATAACAGTAATATTTCCTTAACCCTGCAGTATAGCAGGGAGGAAATTTCGTTTTTGGATGTAAATGTTAAGATTGAACAAGGGATGATTGTGACTGAGAACTACCGAAAAAGTACTGCTACTAACAGTTTTCTTATAGCATCAAGTCATCACCCAACACATCAAAAAAGAAGCATACCAAAAGGGCAGTTTCTAAGACTTCGCAGAAACTGCTCGACAAAAGAAAGATACCTAAAACATGCCATAGATATGCAAAAAAGGTTTCTGGATAGAGGGTATTCTAAAAGAAATGTAAGAAAAGCATTCAATTATGCCGCTCACATAGACAGAAATACACTCCTTACACAAAAAGAGAAGGTAGTGGATTCAAGAATAAGGCTGGTGGCGGATTATAACTGCCATTGGAATACCATAAAAGAAATTTTGGCTAAGAATTGTCAAGTCCTGGTAAGTGATGTGGGGGTGTCCCAAGAGGTGGGAGAACACCCCAACATCACAGCCAGAAGAGCACACAACTTAAAGGACAAACTTGTAAGAAGCCAATATGTGTCTGAACAAAAACAAGTGGATTGGTTTACAAAACATAGGTCATCTGGTAACCACCCTTGTGGTAGATGTGTGACATGCAAATATATGGTCAAGACAAAAGACTTTGGAGCTCACACAGGAAAAAGATACAAGCTGAAACATTATGTGAATTGCAACACTGAAGGGGTCATCTATTTACTATCCTGCAGTTGCCCACGTTTTTACGTGGGCAAAACGAGGAGAGCTATTAAGGACCGAATAACAGAACATTGTGATGATGTTAAGAACAAAAATCAGAAAAGTAATGTTGCTAAACACTACGAGCTGATTCATGACTGTAATCCTGATTCCCTCAAATTTATCGGCATAGATAGGGGAATCACAAACGGTAGAGGAGGTGATAATGACAAAATCCTCCTACAAAAAGAATGCAGGTGGATCTCCATCTTAGAAACCCAGCTACCTGAAGGTCTGAATGACAAATTATATATGGCCTGCTTCCTTTAAGATGGTCCTACTAATGACTAAAAATAAGGTACCACTATAATCAGAATGGCATAATTGAGAGATTTTTAAAGCCCACTATGTTTGTATAGATTTTGCTTCTATCATATCTTTAGGCTTTTTATAAATGTTTTGAATGTTATTTGTATATATATCTATCAGGTTTTGTTATAGAGTTAGTAATTTGTTATGTGATAGAATTGTTACAATAGAATTGTCAATATTGTTTCACTATTGCTTTTATATAAAATGTAGTAAATTTCACCTTCCAGCAGAGGCGCTATTTTGAGTAAGTATAAAAAGGGATTGAATGGTCCCTGTTGTATACCGCCCTGACGAAGCCCGGTCTGTCTATCAGCCCTGCGGGTTAAACGCGTGTCGGCATTGGCTAAGCCGACCGGTGTACGTGGTGCACGCTATCTATGCAGCCTACTGACCGCACGCATGGAGATGCCTGCGGCTACAAGCTCAACACACTAAATGAAGGCTGGGGTTTAAGAAGAAAAGAGGATGCATCCAGTGCTAGCTAAGGCTATCAAAGTTTTGAACAAGGATATAAGGTCATATACACTTCACTGTAGGTTACTACACGGACCTTATTACGGTCACAAAAAAGCATTTGATACTTCTGCCCTACTTTGCCAGTGACTTTGGGAAATACATAGAGGCAAATCACTGAAGGCATGATTTGAAAATATAAGACATTACTATTCATACGTAATGTTGTGTGTATCATAACGATCTAACTGTGTTTGAGGAAATGAGTATTGCTGCTTGGTGATAACGCTGACTAGGCTTTGAGGGGTTTCTAACTTGCTTCATCACAACTACGCTTATTAATACCTCTACTGCATGCAGCTTTCACATGACTAAATTACAACATCTTAGAGTTACTAAGGAAACTTTACTCTACATGTGTACTAATATCGTCTGAACACGCAATACAACTAAAAGCCTCTTTACTTGCTATAATTTTCCTTTCGCTGGCTTTGAATGTGTGGCTGAATAAAAACAGCGTTATATGACACATACTGCCGCATAGAAAATGTTGTTTCACTGGGAATATTCATTAAGCTATTAAGTAACGCTGTTATCATTGTGTATATCCAGAGAGCCATTCCTTAGATCACTTAGGCCTAGATTTGGAGTTTGGCGGTAGCCGTGAAAACCAGCGTTAGAGGCTCCTAACGCTGGTTTTAGGCTACCGCCGGTATTTGGAGTCAGTCAGGAAAGGGTCTAACGCTCACTTTTCAGCCCGCGACTTTTCCATAACCGCAGATCCCCTTACGTCAATTGCGTATCCTATCTTTTCAATGGGATCTTTCTAACTACGGTATTTAGAGTCGTGGCTGAAGTGAGCGTTAGAATTCTAACGACAAAACTCCAGCCGCATAAAAAAGTCAGTAGTTAAGAGCTTTCTGGGCTAACGCCGGTTTATAAAGCTCTTAACTACTGTGCTCTAAAGTACACTAACACCCATAAACTACCTATGTACCCCTAAACCGAGGTCCCCCCCACATCTCCCGCCACTTCGATTACATTTTTTTAACCCCTAATCTGCCGGACCGCCACCTACGTTATACTTATGTACCCCTAATCTGCTGCCCCTAACACCGCCGACCCCTATATTATATTTATTAACCCCTAACCTGCCCCCCACAACGTCGCCGCCAGCTACCTACAATAATTAACCCCTAATCTGCCGACCGCAAAGAGCTGCCACCTACATTATAGCTATGTACCCCTAATCTGCTGCCCCTAACACCGCCGGCCCCTATATTATATTTATTAACCCCTAATCTTCCCCCCCTCAACGTCGCTTCCACCTGCCTACACTTATTAACCCCTAAACTGCAGAGCGGATCTCACCGCTACTATAATAAAGTTATTAACCCCTAATCCGCCTCACTCCCGCCTCAATAACCCTATAATAAATAGTATTAACCCCTAATCTGCCCTCCCTAACATCGCCGACACCTAACTTCAATTATTAACCCCTAATCTGCTGACCGAATCTCGCCGCTATTCTAATAAATGGATTAACCCCAAAGCTAAGTCTAACACTAACACCCCCCTAAGTTAAATATAATTTAAATCTAATGAAATAAATTAACTCTTATTAAATAAATTATTCCTATTTAAAGCTAAATGCTTACCTGTAAAATAAACCCTAATATAGTTACAATATAAATTATAATTATATTATAGCTATTTTAGGATTTATATTTATTTTACAGGTATTTTTGTATTTATTTTAACCAGGTACAATAGCTATTAAATAGTTAAGAACTATTTAATAGCTAAAATAGTTAAAATAATTACAAAATTACCTGTAAAATAAATCCTAACCTAAGTTACAATTAAACCTAACACTACACTATCAATAAATTAATTAAATAAAATACCTACAATTACCTACACATTAAACCTAACACTACACTATCAATAAATTAATTAAATACAATATCTACAAATAAATACAATGAAATAAACTAACTAAAGTACAAAAAATAAAAAAGAACTAAGTTACAAAAAATAAAAAAATATTTACAAACATCAGAAAAATATTACAACAATTTTAACTAATTACACCTACTTTAAGCCCCCTAATAAAATAACAAAGACCCCCCCAAAATAAAAAAATGCCCTACCCTATTCTAAATTACTTAAGTTCAAAGCTCTTTTACCTTACCAGCCCTGAACAGGGCCCTTTGCGGGGCATGCCCCAAAGAATTCAGCTCTTTTGCCTGTAAAAAAACATACAATACCCCCCCCCCCAACATTACAACCCACCACCCACATACCCCTAATCTAACCAAAACCCCCCTTAAATAAACCTAACACTAAGCCCCTGAAGATCTTCCTACCTTGTCTTCACCATGCCAGGTATCACCGATCATTCCAGGCTCCAAAATCTTCATCTAAGCCCAAGCGGGGGCTAGACATCCATCATCCGACGGCTGAAGAAGTCCAGAAGAGGCTCCAAAATCTTCATCCTATCCGGGAAGAAGAGTAGATCCGGACTGGCAACCATCTTCTTCCAAGCGGCATCTTCTATCTTCATCCGATGAGGACCGGCTCCATCTTGAAGACCTCCATCGCGGATCTATCCTTCTCCGATGACTTCCCGACGAATGACGGTTCCTTTAAGGGACGTCATCCAAGATGGCGTCCCTCGAATTCCGATTGGCTGATAGGATTCTATCAGCCAATCGGAATTAAGGTAGGAAAATTCTGATTGGCTGATGGAATCAGCCAATCAGAATCAAGTTCAATCCGATTGGCTGATTGAGCTCGCATTCTATTGGCTGATCGGAACAGATAGATAGAAGATAGAAGATGCCGCTTGGAAGAAGATGGTTGCCGGTCCGGATCTACTCTTCTTCCCGGATAGGATGAAGACTTTGGACCCTCTTCTGGACTTCTTCAGCCGTCGGATGATGTATGTCTAGCCCCCGCTTGGGCTTGGATGAACATTTCGGAGCCTGGAACGATCGGTGATACCTGGCATGGTGAAGACAAGGTAGGAAGATCTTCAGGGGCTTAGTGTTAGGTTTATTTAAGGGGGTTTGGGTTAGATTAGGGGTATGTGGGTGGTGGGTTGTAAATGTTGGGGGGGGTATTGTATGTTTTTTTTTACAGGCAAAAGAGCTGAATTCTTTGGGGCATGCCCCGCAAAGGGCCCTGTTCAGGGCTGGTAAGGTAAAAAGAGCTTTGAACTTTTGTAATTTAGAATAGGGTAGGGCATTTTTTTAATTTGGGGGGTCTTTGTTATTTTATTAGGGGGCTTAGAGTAGGTGTAATTAGTTTAAAATTGTAATATTTTTCTAATGTTTGTAAATATTTTTTTATTTTTTGTAACTTAGTTCTTTTTTATTTTTTTGTACTTTAGTTAGTTTATTTAATTGTATTTATTTGTAGATATTGTATTTAATTCATTTATTGATAGTGTAGTGTTAGGTTTAATTGTAGATAATTGTAGGTATTGTATTTAATTAATTTATTGATAGTGTAGTGTTATGTTTAATTGTAACTTAGGTTAGGATTTATTTTACAGGTAATTTTGTAATTATTTTAACTATTTTAGCTATTAAATAGTTCTTAACTATTTAATAGCTATTGTACCTGGTTAAAATAAATACAAAGTTACCTGTAAAATAAATATAAATCCTAAAATAGCTATAATATAATTATAATTTATATTGTAGCTATATTAGGGTTTATTTTACAGGTAAGTATTTAGCTTTCAATAGGAATAATTTATTTAATAAGAGTTAATTCATTTCGTTAGATTTAAATTATATTTAATTTAGGGGGGTGTTAGTGTTAGGGTTAGACTTAGCTTTAGGGGTTAATACATTTATTAGAATAGCGGTGAGCTCCAGTCGGCAGATTAGGGGTTAATGTTTGAAGTTAGGTGTCGGCGATGTTAGGGAGGGCAGATTAGGGGTTAATACTCTTTATTATAGGGTTAGTGAGGCGGATTAGGGGTTAATAACTTTATTATAATAGCGGTGCGGTCCGCTCGGCAGTTTAGGGGTTAATAAGTGTAGGCAGGTGGAGGCGACGTTGTGGGGGGCAGATTAGGGGTTAATAAATATAACATAGGGGTCGGCGATGTTAGGGCAGCAGATAAGGGGTACATAGGGATAATGTAACGTAGCGGCGGTTTACGGAGCGGCAGATTAGGGGTTAATAAAATAATATGCAGGGTCAGCGATAGCGGGGGCGGCAGATTAGGGGTTTAATAAGTGTAAGGTTAGGGGTGTTTAGACTCGGGGTACATGTTAGGGTGTTAGGTGCAGACGTAGGAAGTGTTTTCCCCATAGACAACAATGGGGCTGCGTTAGGAGCTGAACGCGGCTTTTTTGCAGGTGTTAGGTTTTTTTTCAGCTCAAACAGCCCCATTGTTTTCTATGGGGGAATCGTGCACGAGCACGTTTTTGAAGCTGGCCGCTTCCATAAGCAACTCTGGTATCGAGAGTTGCAGTGGCGTTAAATATGCTCTATGCTCCTTTTTTGGAGCCTAATGCAGCCATTCTGTGGACTCTCAATACCAGAGTTATTTAAAAGGTGCGGCCAGAAAAAAGCCAGCGTTAGCTACGCTGGTCGTTACTGACAAAACTCTAAATCTAGCTGTTAGATCCCTTATTTACATTTTTCTTTGTACTGCCCAGTATTATATTCTCCTTGTTTGGAGTAATGTGAGCAGTTGGGTGTAGTGAGTCTAAGTTGAGGCTTTCCCTGATAATGATATACATCTATACAATTGTATTTTTTGTGACTTCACTATAAAATTGTGTCCTGCTCCTGTCCTTAGTACCTCTATAGGTCTCTTAGATCCCACTATTTATACCTGCCCAGGCTATACCTCTATGGTAGGGGTTCTGTGTGCAGCAGGGTGTAGAGGCTTTATACAGGTACTCCCAACTGAACTCTATTGGCTGTATTTGGTGTAATATAACATGAATGTGTACCCATGACCGGTCAGGTTCAATATACTAACTCTTATGTTTTCTTAGAAAGTATATATATTTTTTCATCTTTATTAAATGGTATACTGCTACATATGTAAAATAGTGTAATGTGTTTTATTTTTTTTGGGTGATGGTGTTTCGCTCGGTGGGAGGAGCTCCCTTTCCACTATTAAATAAACTCCACTTTTTTAAATGTATTGATCGTTTGAGCTTATTTCATAAAAGAGTGCTGAAATCCCTGTCTTTTTTTACTAGGATTACATTCCTGGTCATCTCTTTCTCTCTCACCCATGCAAAATGTATATAAGGGTCTGCACCACATTTATTTTATGTACAGGCATATTAATGTTTGTTACAGATATTTAGAAGCTCTATATCAGCAGTTGCATCCCCTCTGTCTATTTTTTCTAATCCATATATGTATATATATATATACATATATTTATATATAGGGATATAGGAATATGTATTTGAAAACAAATAGAACATATTCCCATATGTAAAGAACATTTGAATGTGAAATATTTAAAGTAAATAAATAGTTAACACTTTATTAAAAGTGAATATTGCAGAAATATGATTTTATATGTTTTCATCTACTTGACTCCAATCCAGATATATATACAGTGTATATCTATCTATCTATCTATCTATCTATCTATCTATCTATCTATCTATCTATATATCTATATATATATATATATATATATATATATATATATATACATATTCAATACTGTACAAAAGTATTAGGCCACCATTAGATTAGTTGTTTTAGCAAAGTTTTAATGACCATTCATATTTATTTTTCGGTCTCTTTATAAAGATACAAACAGAAAATATAGGAAATATGTACACAAAATATAACCCCCCCCCCCCCCCACACACACACACACACACACACAGTTTTCAGAAGAAAATGGTTTCTTCAGGCAAAAGTCAGTATTTAGTGTGACCTCCCTTGGCCCTAAGCCCATCTTGAACTCTTTTGGGGAGACTGTCTCTAAGTTTTCTTAAGTAATCGTCTGGTATATTGTACCAGGCTTCTTTCAACACTTCCCAGAGTTCTTCTTTAGATTTAGGTTGTCTATTATTTCTTTCTCTGTCCAGGTGATTCCATACTGCCTCTATAATATTCTGGACTAAGTTTTATCAGCTGTTTTTATCTCCAAATATGATTTCACTGCATTAGCAGTGTTATTGGGATTGTTATCATGCTAAAAAATAAAACCATTCCCAATCAGACACTTTCCAGACAGAATGGCATGATGAATAAAAACCTGTCTGTACTAAGCAGCATTCATGATCCCATAAATTCGGACAATATTGCCAATACCACTGGCAGAAATGCAGCCCCAAACTAGGACAGACCCTCCACTATTTTTAACTGAAGGCTGCAAGCACTCATTCTTCAATCTCTCTCAAACTGTTCTTCTCACATATTGTCGACGATTGGACCCAAAAATGTCAAACTTGGATTCGTCAATCCATAATAATCTTTTCCACTGATCTTCATTCTAATCGTTGTGAGCTTTAGCATATCTTAGGCTTTTCACCCTGTTCCCCTTCTGAAAAAGTGGTTTATTGGCTGCTACCCTTGCACAAATTCCATTCCTGATCAAGCTTCTTTTGACTGTAGAAGGGTCAACATGGCTTTCAGATGAGGCTGCAAGATGCTGTTCCAGGTCCTTCCTGGACTTCTTCCGATCTCTCAAAGAAGAAACTTCTCATCAGATTTTGAAAGTTTTCTTGGCCTTCCAGTCCTTTTTTTTTCTTTGACATCTCCTGATTCTTCAAATTTCTTTATAACAGCTTAAATACATCTTCTTTAGTATCCAGTTTGTTTGCTGATTTCCCTTTGAGAGTGGCCTTGCAGATGCAAAGTATGATTTTATGTCTGTCAAATTCTGTGATCTTTGGCATTTTGAATGGAATGATGTAATTAAAAGTTGGTCTTATTAGTAAGCTTCCAATTATATGTAGTGCTCAAGCATGTCTAGCACAAACCTGGTGTAATAGACCTTTTTTACATCAGTCATTTTGACATGAACTATTAACACAAATACAGGTCTTAGCAATGACATTAATTAGGGTTCCATACCACTTAGGTTTACAAGAGCCAGGTTCCTGCTATTGCTGTTTTTTATACTGCATACAAATATCCTTTATTTTTTCTGGTTGTATTCTAATAAAGAGACTGAGAAATATTTATATATGGTCATTATACCATTATGAAAACTACAAATCTAACGGTGGCCTTTTGCACAGTACTGTATACGTGTGTGTACATATGTATTTATGTGTCTATATGGGTATATATTTCTGTAAATACATGCATACACATATTATTATTATTATTATTCTTTATTTATAAAGCGCCAACAGATTCCGCAGTGCTGCCTATGGGTACAAGGATAAAAGAACAACAGAGAAACAATACAATAAAAGACATAATTTTACAGACAAATACAGGGGGAATTGAGGATCCTATTCCCATGGGAACTTACAATCTAGATGGGTGGGAGGATGGGAAACAGGAGGTGGGGACTACAAAGGTGAGAATGATATTAGTGAGGAGATAAAAGAGGGTAACTTGTTTGGTAAGTAAAGTTAGTTTGTTAATGAGTTGGGTGATAAGCTTCCCTGAACAAAAGGTCTTTAGGGAAAATTTAAAGGAGGAGAGGTTAGGGGAAAGTCTGATAGCTCGAGGAAGTGTGTTCCAGAGGGTTGGTGCTGCACGAGAAAAGTCCTCTAGTCTAGCATGAGAGGAGGTGATGGTAGAGGACGCAAGAAGCAGATCATTGTTGGATCTTAGGGGGCTGGTTGGGGTGTATTTGTTGATGAGTGAGGGCAGATAGGGTGGGGCAGCATTGGTGAGGGCTTTGTAGGTCAGGGTTTAGAATTTTTTAATTTAATTCTGCTGTGAATGGGGAGCCAGTGAAGGGACTCACAGAGAGGTGCAGCAGAAACAGAGCGTCGAGAGAGGTGGATTAGACTTGCAGATGCATTTAGGATGGATTGAAGGGGAGATAAGCGGGAGAGAAAGAGGCCAGATAGTAAGTTATTACAGTAGTCAAGTCGGGAAATTAGGGAGTGGATTAGCTGTTTAGTAATTTCAGCACTCAAAAACGGACACATTTTGGAGATATTGCATAGGTGGTTGCGGCATGATGAAGAGAGCAATTGGATGTTGGGAATGAAGGACAGATTTGAGTGACTCAGAGGCAGCAGACTTGGGGTGATGGGGAGATAGTGGTGCCGCCAACAGTGATGGAAAAGTTAGAAACTGGAGTAGAGTTAGAGGGGGGGATTAAAAGTAGTTTGGTTTTGGACATGTTTATTTTTAGGTGGTGAGAGGCCATCCAGGAGGAAATGCCAGATAAGCAGTCGCTGATGTGAGAAATTACAGAAGGAGAGAGTGTAGGGGTGCAAAGGTAGATTTAGGTATCATTAGCATAGAGATGGTAGTTGAAGCTATAGCTGTTGATAATTTTACCCAGTGAAGAAGTGTAAATAGAGAAGAGTAGAGGACCCAGGACAGAGCCTTGAGGTACTCCAACAAACAGAGGCAATAGAGAGGAGGAGTCACCAGCAAAAGAGATGGAGAAAGATCTGTTAGAGAGATAAGAGTGAATCCAGGAGAAGTCAGTGTCACAGAGTCCAAGAGAGCTAAGAGTCCATAGGAGAAGGGGAAGGTCAACAGTGTCAAAGGCAGCAGAGAGGTCAAGTAAGATAAGTATAGAGTAGTAGCCTTTGTTTTTAGCAGAAAGGAGGTCATTAGTAACCATGGTGAGGGCAGTCTCAGTTGAGTGTTGGGGACAGAAGCCAGATTGGAGGGGGTCAAGCAATGAGTTGGAGGACAGGAAGTGGGTTAGACAATCAAAAGCTAGTTTTTCAAGGATTTTTAAAGCTAGCGGGAGCAGTGATATGGGGCGGTAGTTTGCAGGAGAGTGAGGGTCAACGGAGGGTTTTTTGAGGATGGAGTGACCTTTGCATATTTGAAGGAGGCAGGGAATGAGTGGGTAGAAAGGGATAGGTTGAATATATGAGTAAGAGCTGGAGTGAGGGTGGGAGACAGAGAAGGTATTAGATGTGAAGGAATAGGGTCGAGTGGGCAGGTAGTGAGGTGTGAGGAAGACAATAAGGAAGCCACTTCACTCTAAGTGGTTGGGAGGAGGGTGCAGAGAGCGGCAGAGGGGGTGACTGGGAGTGAAGTTGGGAGATTGCAGGTTTGTGTGGGATGTTTCTTCGGACGGTAAGTGTTTTTTAAAAAAGTAGTCAGCCAGGTCTTGAGCACTGAATGCAGATGAGGGTGGTGGTGCAGGAGGGTAGAGGAGAGAGTTGAAAATGGAGAAGAGTCTTTTAGGGTTTGAGGAGTGAGTGGATATAAGAGAAGATAAGTAGGTTTGCTTTGCAGGGTGAAGGGCAGAGGTGTAAGAGTGAAGAATGAACTTATAGAGCATGAAATCAGGTTCAGAGCGGGATTTCCTCCAAGCACATTCAGCAGTGCGGGAGCATAATTGCAGGTGGTGTGTTTTCTGGGAGTGCCAGGGCTGGAGCTAATGATGTGGGGCTTTGCGAAGTTGGGGAGGAGCGAGAGTGTCAAGTGCAGAGGAGAGGGTATTGTTATAGTGGGTTATAGCAAGGTCAGGGCAGGATATCGTGGAAGTGTGGTGGAGGCGCATTTGAATAAGGTTGGAGAGTTGGGGAGGGTCTAGAGTGTGCAGATTTCTACAGGTGTGGGGGCAAGGGGGGGAAGTAGGTTTAGTCTGTATATTAAGATTAAAGGTGAGCAGATGGTCGTCTGAGATGGGAAATGGTCGACAGGCAACATCAGAGAGAGAGCAGAGATAGGAGAATACCAGATCAATAGAGTGTCTATCATGGTGGGTAGGGAATAGGGTGGATTCTAAGAGGCCAAAGGAGTTAGTGAGTGAGAGAAGTTTAGAGGCAGCAAGGGCAGATGGGTTGTCAATGGGGATGTTGAAGTCCCCTAGGATTAGAGCAGGTGTATTTGTAGAGACAAAGTAAGGAAGCCAGGCAGCAAAGTTGTCAAGGAATTGGGAGGTTGGTCCAGGGGGGCGATAGATAACTGCCACTCTGAGAGAGAGGGGGGAGAACAGGCAAATGCAGTGAACTTTAAAGGAAGAAAAGGAGAGAGATGGAAATAGGTATAGGTACTGATAGGAGCAGGAGGGGGAGAGTAAGATGCCAACACCGCCACCATGTCTCTCACCTGGCCTAGGTATATGGCTAAAGTGGAAACCACCGTGTGTGAGAGCAGCAATGGAAGCAGTGTCAGAGGAAGATAGCCAGGTTTCAGTAATTGCTAAATGGTTGAAAGCGTTGGAAACAAACATGTCGTGAACAGTTGTAAGTTTGTTACAGACATAGCGAGCATTCCAGAGGGCACAAAGAAAAGAGAGGGGATAAGCGCTGCCGGTTAATGGAGATGATATTGTTGGTATTGCGTGACCTAAAGTTTTTGCAGTGGGATACAGAGCGAGAGTGTAAAAGTGTGGTGATTGCTGCAGGGCCAGGGTTAGGAGAGACATCACCAGCAGCAAGTAGTAGTAGCAGTGAGAGTGACAGAAGGTGAGAGTGAGACTTGTAGGAGCGGGAATGATTAGACACAGGAGAGTTAGAGGGGGAAGTGTTTCTAAGAAAACAGAGTAGTTCATGAGAGCACAGCATAGGGGATGAGAGAAGGAAGGGCGAGATATGGATAGTGTGGGGATTGTTGTTATAGGGACATGCAGTGATTTTTAGGAAAAGGGCAGACAGAGTGAGCAGAAAAGTCATAGAGAGCATTGTGTAGAAGAATAGTTATTACGTTTACCTGTTAGTGAGACTCCAGTTTCCACCTCCAGTGAGTAACTCTGTGAGCTACTTGTAACAGAGAGCCATGGCTCAGTGAGCCTTAGGCCTGCTCTATATGTAGCAGTGAAAAGTAATGAACTGATTATGAGTGGCTGTTACAGGCAGCTAGCCAGGAGTTACACACTTGCAAATTAGTGGGGGGTGGGGTGGCAGGATATATTCAAGTTAGACAGTATCTGATACAATGATTACAGGTAGACAAAATTGAGACCGGAAATGGTTACCAGGGAATTCTAGCAGAAATTAAAGGGGCGTTTAAAAGCACTCAAGGAGGCAGAAGCAGGAAGACATACCAGGGAATTCTAGCAGAAATTAAAGGGCGTTTAAAAGCAGTCAGGGAGGCACAAGCAGGAAGACATACCAGGGAATTCTAGCAGAAATTAAAGGGGTGTTTAAAAGCAGTCAGGGGGCAGAAGCAGGAAGACATACCAGGGAATTCTAGCAGAAATTAAAGGGGTGTTTAAAAGCAGTCAGGGAGGCAGAAGCAGGAAGACATATCAGGGAATTCTAGCAGAAATTAAAGGGGTGTTTTAAAGTAGTCAGGGGGCAGAAGCAGGAAGACATACCAGGGAATTCTAGCAGAAATTAAAGGGGCATTTAAAAGCAGTCAGGGAGGCAGAAGCAGGAAGACATATCTGTAGAGAGATGAGATGATATGTATAAATACATATGTATACACACACACACATTTTTTATTAGACGGTTATTATGAGTGTAAATGTACTTTTTAATTTATTTTTGATGTGTTTTGCGCAACTTTTTAGTCAAGCATAACAGTTAACCAGAGCTCTGAAGTGGCGCTATCCTGACACACATTAAATTCAATTGCGCTCAAGCAAAGGCGTTTGCTTTCAACCTGTAATACACATGCTACATCTGACGAGCGCAAAACGCTGCATGCCACTTGGAAACTAGCCCTTATTGTGTATAGTCCCTTAAATGTTTCCTCTGATTCTGCATGCTTTATTTGTTTCTTTTTTGTGAACAGATATCACACACAGACTTTCCATGCCTTGTATGAAGATGCTATCTTGAAATGTACCCACAGTGAGAAAAGTATTGTAGGGCTGGTGTAAACACCCTTCTGCTCTATTAAACTCATTGGTAAAGGGAACAATGTCTCATGCATCAGCTGCACAGAAATTTTCTGGCACTATAAAAATAAATGACAATAATAATGCATCAACAGGATCAAATTATCATTTTAAAATTTGAACTTATTCCATTGTATTTTAACAAAAGTTCTACAAGTCTCACCTTGTTGCTTTCTCTATATATTTGTTATGTAAGTTTCTGACTTATAAGAAACTGCAAATAAGTACAGACTGCCTCAACAGCGCCATATGCTCTGTGCTTTACTACTAAGTGCAGCTATTAACTGTGGCTTCAATTATTCCCCTGTATTGACCATACTGCATTCTATGGGTTTTTCTTTGTCTTATATGTGTTTCAGGGGACATTGTCTATTCATACCTACAGTGTCAACAAGTATGGAAAGTAAAATCAATTAAAGACAAATATGATTGGACTCATGTAATACTTACATATTTCTCTTGTTCATCAACAGGAGTAATATATGTAATTAAATGTTCATGTAATCTTTTCTATGTTGGCATGACTACCAGACAGGTCAGAACACAGATTTCTGAACACTGTAGAAACATCCGCAATGCCAAAAAGAATTGGAAAAAGGCAAAACTATTACGAGTGTAGCCAAACATTTTTTACACAAACATAATGGTAATGATTCCAATTTAAAATTTGCAGTACTTCAACAAGCCCATTTGGGGATAAGAGGCAGTGACATTGAGAAAATTCTATTATGCATGGAATGCAGATGGATACATCTACTGAATTGCGTTAAACCATACGGTATGAGCGACTATAACAATTTTTCAGTATATGTTTAAAAGACATGATCATAAGTATATGAATTGAACATGGACAACCAAAACAATACATATTGATTGATACAATAAGAATTCAAATATTGTATGTGCTCAGGAACAATGATCACGATACATATAAAAAGTTACGTTATACAGTGGGATACATTCAAATACAGTGAATGTTATCAGTTATATCCTCTCAATGAGATCTTAATTGGTATTTTCATTTTCGCAATGCTAATCTTTTTTAGCTCACTCAAGTTTGAACATTATGTTCATGTTTATTTTACCTTGCATTATATTCTCTTTCATAATAATAACATGGTATCAAAAATATTTTTCGATTACCATGGATGAGAACATCCAAGATATTGTTACACTTTTTATCTTTTTTTCTCTATCATATGCTTATAACACTAATTTCACACTGTTTACTTATTTGATTTTTAAGTGATTATTCTCACCTACACCTCTATCACTTCTTTTTTTAAGATAGATTTATCCAGCACCTTTCTAAGGTCGAAGACGCACTCGCATTTATTTAGGAAGAAAATGTCACATCTTATACTTCAAATCACATGGAATACACAGTTCACAGCCTCACAGTAATCAAGTTTAATTATTTTATATTTAAGGATGAATTATTTATTATTCATCTTCTATTTTCTATTTAGTTTTCAACACCTGTTTAGAACTTAATCCAATCCAATTGGTAGATACGTACATTTAATGTTACACATTAATCTTTGAAATTTGAAAGTTTGATCTTTTCCTTCTTTCATTGAAGCATTGATTTTAATAACTTACAAAAGTATATATTATTTAATATAAGTTAAATATGTTTTTCATACTCATATTGATTCTTTATCAATAAATCAAAGTATTTCAATTTTAAGGTTGTTTAATATTCGCCATCAGTTGTGTAACTCAATATCAAATGTGGTAACCAATCTGTGAATATACCAACCAATAGTTATACAATTTTGATGTAGAACAATTTTGATGTAATACAAATCAAAACCTTTCTTCTTATGATATATTGATCTTACTGCTAATGACAAATTGATTTGAAACATTGCATGAAGATATTATATAATATAACGAAACACGCTTTGTTTTATACATACTGATCTTTATTGAACAAACACAATGTATTCACCGATCTTTCCGTCAATTTATCTCTTCTCTATAACATTTTAACATCAGGATTTATATTTGACACCATCTCGGTAGTTATGGCAACGGATCAACAAAAGCCACCATTTGTGAAATAGGAACTACGTAACTTCCTTTGGAGACCTGCTGTTAACCAATAATATATCTTGTCACATACAAGGCTATGACCAATGCAACATAGTAGGAGGGTTTACTAATATGACAAATAGGTTCCTTTGTCAGCCCCGCGTACCCCTCTGAGGAAGCAAAAGTGAAACACGACCGCGTTAGAGGGTCGTGCTTTTGTTTTAATTAGCTTAATTCTGGTCCAAACAATAATAGCTTTATGCCATAATAGTTCTAACCTATTCTAGGATTTCCGCCTATTTGATACTTCCATACATTTAAAAAAATACATCTTACGTTAAAATGCGCTGCCTATTCTTACTTATTAATTAATGATAAGCGAATTGTGTTATCTAACACTAAGGCTCTGTATGTTGTGTTCTAGAGCCTTATAATATAGATATATCGGTTGAGTTATCTACTTTATCAAACTATCATACAGCGTTATACTGTTTTACCAACTAGTGGCAATTTGACTATGCCATACAACTGATATATATATAAATTTCTACACCGCTGGAGATATTTAGGATTCACAGCCTATAATATACCTAGAACAACAACTCTTGATATACAAACCAGGCCATTCATTATATGCTGTTAAGTTTAGAATTGTGCTATTTAGCTTACGTGGTTAATAATATTTTATTGATAAGGAAACCTCATAACACAAACCTAGTTTGTCTAGAGTCATCATATTAATTATTGTGTTATATGTTGCTGTTATAATCAGCAAGCCAATTGTGCTACCCAAGTTACAAACGTAAATCTAACTGCTGAATATAGATATAATCAGACTTACCAGTTTGTTTTTTATGATACAGCAGATCTAACAGCAGAAGGTCATTTGACCCAATCCTAAAATATTATTTTGAAGTGTGGGTATAATACACTTTAGCACTGTTGGGGTATTAACCCTCCGGGAACAATATAGCTTTTTACAAGCAAACTCAATTTAAACACGCAGACAATACTATTAATATATGTGTTGACACAGCACTGCCTATGTTGTTACTACTTTTCTGAACCCTGGATTTTGTTACAATTTAATTAACCTTGATGAGCGAATTTGGGAGTTTAATCGGTTAGATTGTCAATACCAGTCTGAGGAGCTATTGTGCTCACAATCAGTTAAATACAATCCGCAACATTGACATCTACAGTTTTTTCCTCTCCAAGTTTAACTTGATATAATCAGGTGACCTCTTTCTGGGGCTCTTATCGGGGGGGTAGTTATTCCTACAAGTATACACCAAGCACTCTCCCACACACATTAAATGACAAAATATGAATGTTGCTTTTCAGCTATCAGCATATAGAATTCCACCAGAATTATAAGTGTTTTTATTAGTAATTGTGCGGGCAGCTAACCAGATATCTACCTGCATGTCTTTTTATTGGTTCATATTAAAAGTTATATTTTAATTTTATTCATTTCCTTATATTTCTATTATTTGTGTTTAGAGGCATATCTTTTCTTCCATCCTACTCTAGGGATGGTTTGTTGTTAAAATACTGTATATAAAGTCTATGGGCTCTATTTATTAAGCAGTGGATAACCTCTCTGCCATCTTTTAGGTGAATTCATCCTGATCCAATCCGATCGATCCACCAGTGAGCAGGGGGCGGCATTGCACAAGCATTTCTGGTGAAATGCTTCTAAAATGATAAGTGCAGACAGTGTATGTTATCCACATTTAGCAATGTCCAGCAGACATGATTCACTATAGTGAATCATGTCCGCTCGACATTTGATAAATCAAGCCTCGTGCATAAATTTGGAGCATTAGCAGTCTGTATACTGTGGTGCATTGTGTGACATTTGAAGGGGGACATATTCCGCAGATTTTAAAATATTTTAATATTATAATTGATATGTCTGTCCGATAAAACACTATCACAACTGTTCATACGTAATAAAAAAATAAACTTGCAATATTAAATTATTTTTGTCCTGTTAATTTCGAACAATATAGATACTTTCTTTCTTTCTTTCTATTTTTTTTTTTTTTTTTGCATTTGAAAGTCACTTTATGTTTAAATCATTTTTATTGAATATTGTAACAAAGAATAAAAATAAGCATATGAACATTGGTTACAATGTAAAGAGTTATGCTGATTATTACATACGTTTCTGGCCTCCTCCTGGGGTGTTGATTGGATAGGTTGAGATCTCCTGACCTCTAGGGTACATTTCGGTATAGGAGTTTCATAAAAGTCTCTTTCACCAAAGTCTCGCCTGTTGACCTCCATTCTTTGGTTGCATCTAGAAGTCTCTAGACTATAACTTATGCCTACATGGTTGCTCTCCTCCCCATTTCTATCCTTCAATGAGTATTTCAGTATCAGCTAAAACATATTCTTGAACAATATAACATGTAAACCGTTATATTACGTAACAAGTTTAATTGTATGTTGAGAGAAGTGGGTGAGAAAGTGTGGAGAAAAGAATAAATAATAAAATAAAAATGGGGGGGGGAGTAAAGGGAAGGAGAGAGATAGGAAAAGGCATAGTAAGGTACAAATGGCATGCATTGTAAGTTTGAATATCTTGTTAAGTTGAGTCTTTTAGGATGTAGTCAGTTGAGTTAAGGGATATCTTCCCCTTTCATTTAAGCTAAATTATCCAACCTTTTTGTGTTAGTATTATTCTCTTTAGGTAATCCTCCAGTCACATCGTCTCCCTTCATAATCTAGTAAAACCAGGTTTTCTGGAAATATTCCCTTGTATCCATTATCCAGGATGCTGACTTGTACATCTTTTATGTTATGCTTATTTTATTTCTAACTTCTAACCAATTAGATGCCCCTGTTTTCCAGTGCTTGGCAATCCATATTCTGGTTGTCGTAAACAATATTTTAATAAACGTGTTAATAGAGCTGTTGAATCTGCTAATTTGTTCATGTAATAACGCCTGACCGATAGTATGTTCGAATATTTTCTACAGGGAGTGCAGAATTATTAGGCAAGTTGTATTTTTGAGGATTAATTTTATTATTGAACAACAACCATGTTCTCAATGAACCCAAAAAACTCATTAATATCAAAGCTGAATAGTTTTGGAAGTAGTTTTTAGTTTGTTTTTAGTTATAGCTATTTTAGGGGGATATCTGTGTGTGCAGGTGACTATTACTGTGCATAATTATTAGGCAACTTAACAAAAAACAAATATATACCCATTTCAATTATTTATTTTTACCAGTGAAACCAATATAACATCTCAACATTCACAAATATACATTTCTGACATTCAAAAACAAAACAAAAACAAATCAGTGACCAATATAGCCACCTTTCTTTGCAAGGACACTCAAAAGCCTGCCATCCATGGATTCTGTCAATGTTTTGATCTGTTCACCATCAACATTGCATGCAGCAGCAACCACAGCCTCCCAGATACTGTTCAGAGAGGTGTACTGTTTTCCCTCCTTGTAAATCTCACATTTGATGATGGACCACAGGTTCTCAAGGGGGTTCAGATCAGGTGAACAAGGAGGCCATGTCATTAGATTTTCTTCTTTTATACCCTTTCTTGCCAGCCACGCTGTGGAGTACTTGGACGCGTGTGATGGAGCATTGTCCTGCATGAAAATCATGTTTTTCTTGAAGGATGCAGACTTCTTCCTGTACCACTGCTTGAAGAAGGTGTCTTCCAGAAACTGGCAGTAGGACTGGGAGTTGAGCTTGACTCCATCCTCAACCCGAAAAGGCCCCACAAGCTCATCTTTGATGATACCAGCCCAAACCAGTACTCCACCTCCACCTTGCTGGCGTCTGAGTCGGACTGGAGCTCTCTGCCCTTTACCAATCCAGCCACTGGCCCATCCATCTGGCCCATCAAGACTCACTCTCATTTCATCAGTCGATAAAACCTTAGAAAAATCAGTCTTGAGATATTTCTTGGCCCAGTCTTGACGTTTCAGCTTGTGTGTCTTGTTCAGTGGTGGTCGTCTTTCAGCCTTTTTTTACCTTGGCCATGTCTCTGAGTATTGCACACCTTGTGCTTTTGGGCACTCCAGTGATGTTGCAGCTCTGAAATATGGCCAAACTGGTGGCAAGTGGCATCTTGGCAGCTGCACGCTTGACTTTTCTCTGTTCATGGGCAGTTATTTTGCGCCTTGGTTTTTCCACACGATTCTTGCGACCCTGTTGACTATTTTGAATGAAACGCTTGATTGTTCGATGATCACGCTTCAGAAGCTTTGCAATTTTAAGAGTGCTGCATCCCTCTGCAAGATATCTCACTATTTTTGACTTTTCTGAGCCTGTCAAGTCCTTCTTTTGACCCATTTTGCCAAAGGAAAGGAAGTTGCCTAATAATTATGCACACCTGATATAGGGTGTTGATGTCATTAGACCACACCCCTTCTCATTACAGAGATGCACATCACCTAATATGCTTAATTGGTAGTAGGCTTTCGAGCCTATACATCTTGGAGTAAGACAACATGCATAAAGAGGATGATGTGGTCAAAATACTCATTTGCCTAATAATTCTGCACTCCCTGTATTTAGATTTGACAATAGTCACCAAATCTCCTGGATATCCTTACACTCCCACCACATGTGTTTGTAAGTACCATTTGCACCACAGCCTCTGTAGCAGAGTTTGGTATTCCCCTGAGATGTGCGTGACATCCTCTCTGGTATAAGATACCATCTAAAAACTGTCTTAATTGCGTTTTCCCTTAGTCAGCACTGAGTAGTCCCTTAAGAATTGACCCAAGTATTTTGTCCCATGTTTGTTTTTCTATTTGTACACCCAAATCCCTCTCCCATTTGAGTATCATTGGAGATGTCACTTTATTGTTAGATAATTAAAAGGCTAAATATACTCTGGATATGGCCTGTTTTGGTCTAGTGTATGAACTATACAAGTGTTCTAGTATATATTTTGGTTGTAATACTATTTCTATGCAGTATTTTTGTAACAATGATGTCAGTTGAAGATATAAATACCAATGGAGTTTTTGTGGGGCTATTTTATCTTGTAGTTGAGTGTAGGTCAATATCTTATTATTATCTATTATGTCTGCCACCCTGTATAGCCCTTTGTTTGCCCATTTATCTATTTCTCTTGTAGCTTCAGTAGGTAAGTGTAAGGGTTAAACATTACCTCTCTGTCCCTTTAAGCTTTTGCCTATTTAAGGCACCACCTACTTAGAACCAGTGCTGCTTTATTGAGTTCTATACCTGTTTCCGTGTGAACTCATTCCTGCTTCTAAGACTAACCTCAGTTCTCTTGGAACCAGCCGCTCTTCTCATTACCTAGGAGTCCTGAATCTACTAACTAACCTGTTTATTTTGTTTCAACATTCTCCGGATTTGTTCCAGGTTCAGCTTCTCTTCTCCCTATCCAGCCTGTGTCAGTGCGGCAACCGCTACTGCTGACGTCATCAGACACAGCCCTGTGCTTCTCTCCCTGCCTGTCAGCTCTAAGCCGCTCGCCACGCTCCTGTTTGCTTCCTCTCCTGAGTCTACACGGAGTAACACCAGCATTACAAACCGAGGGAGACTGACCTGCTCTGGGACAATATTACAGGTCTGACTAACTTTAACTTCCTTATTACCTTTTGCTGTGATTTATCATTATAAGCACCAAGTTACCACAGTATTCATTCACTGACTGTATAACTCTACTCTATGTATCCACTTGCTATGTTTGCCACTGTATAGTTTGTGTGATTCGTTCAAATATTCATTGCTCAACTATATTCACTTGGCATATATAAAAGTACTAGGTGTTCCTGTGAAATCCATTACTGGAACACCTAGCCAACAACAAAACCCTTACCAATATCATAGGGATACTGTTGTCATTGAAAGATTTAAACAGTTCCTACAATCTCTAACATAATAAAGCAGCCACATAAGAGATTCAGTAAGGGTTTGTTTTTGGCAGAAGCTTTCTAACAGGTTATATTCATTCTACATTGTCACCATGGAACAGGATCCAATTGGTGAAAGAGTTCAAGTGCTGTCTGACAGACTGGATGGTCTGTCAGGCTCTTTCCATGAGCTACAAGTTGAGAACCAGGCCCTGAAAGCCTGTCTAAGGGAAGTACTGGCCCCCAAGCCGACTCCCCCTGAACAAACACCTGAGCCCTTGGTCTCCCCTCCTGAGAAATTCTCTGGAGACAGAGCTCGGTTCAGAGAATTCAGGAATTCCTGTTTATTATTATTTGACCTAAAACCACGCACCTATCCCACCGAAAGGGTCAGAGTCCTAACGGTCATTCTTATCTAAGGGGGGAGCCCAGGGCTTGGGCTGACTCATTTTATGAGAGCCAAGACCCTGTCTTAGGATCTCTTTCAAGTTTTTTCAACCAGATGGCGGCACTTTATGATGACCCCTTCAAACAGGTCTCTGCCGAAAATACTCTAAGGGCACTGAAACAAAGAAAAAATCCAGTGGAGAATTATATCACGCTCTTCAAAATTTCAGCACGTGATTCGGGATGGAACGAGGTGTCCCTCAAGACACAATTTCGTTTGGGGTTATGCGAAGAAATAAAAGATGAATTGTCTCGAATCGGTATCCCTGACTCCCTGGAGGAATTCTTCACACTCACAATCGATAGACGCCTCAGAGAACGAAGGAATGAAAAAGCTACGAGCTACAAAGGCTACCTCCCAACTCCATCTTACCAGGTCAAAGAAAGTCCCCAACCCATGTATATTGGGTTTATGAAGGGGCCACTCACCCCACAGGAAAAAAGCCAGAAGGAAAATGCATTGCCTATGCATGTACTGTGCTTCCCCATCCCATGAAGTGAAGGACTGCCCTATACTAGTTAAAACTAAGAAGGGTAGGTTGTTATCATCACATACCTCCTCTTATGTTATAAAGACAATTAAAAGTGCTTACATCACTGTCCCAATTCTTTTACAGTGGGACCACTTCCAGACATCCACTGAAGCAATCATAGATACAGGCTCATGTAGGAATTTCATCCATCTAGGTTTTGTGAAATCTAATAAAATACCTTTTGTGTGTAAAAGCAATCCAGTCTCCGTGAAGGTTATTGATGGGTCTTTACTTGCTTCTGGGCCTGTATTACATCAAACTGGCCCTATACAGGTAACTGTTAATAACTCAGTAACTAATTCTTGTATATTTGATGTTATTACATCCCCTATTTTTGACATCATACTAGGTATGGAATGGTTGTGTATGTATAAGCCTACTATAAATTGGGATAACCTCAGCCTTACTTTTCCTAACCCAAATACCTCCCCATCAAACACTGACATATCTATTCTATGTAATACTTCAGCAAATATCCTGCCCACTCAGTACGCAGATTATTCTGATGTGTTTGACAAAAAGGATGCTGAGGTCCCCCCCCCCCCCCCCCACAGGGCTTATGATTGCCCGATTGACCTACTTCCAGGGGTCTCCATCCCTTACGGCCACATTTATCCACTCTCTAAACCAGAGTTAGAACATTTAAAGAGCTATATCGATGACAACCGTAGAAAAGGGTTTATCAGACCCAGTACCTCCCCTGCCGGGGCTGGGATATTCTTTGTTACTAACAAAGACGGTACTTTGAGACCTATTATCGATTACCGAGAATTAAATAAGCGTACACGAAAAAACAGGTACCCTCTCCCTTTAATCCCGGAATTGATAGAAAGATTGAGGGGTGCCACGGTTTTCACCAAGTTGGATCTTCGTGGCGCCTATAATCTGATACGAATGAGGGCTGGAGACGAATGGCTCACTGCGTTCCGAACTAGATATGGTCTTTTCGAATACACAGTGATGCCTTTCGGATTATGCAACGCTCCAGCTACATTCCAATGTCTTATCAATGATCTCTTCAGAGACATCCTGGATGTGTATGTTGTTGTCTATTTGGACGACATCCTCATTTATTCACAAGACCTAGATCAACATAGACTACATGTTAGGGAAGTCCTCTCTAGACTTAGGACACATAGTCTATATGCTAAACTCGAAAAATGTATATTTGAGTCTCAAAACATAACCTTCCTCGGCTATGAAATCTCCCCAAACGGCATTAAAATGCAAAACGACAAAGTTCAGGCGATTCTAGATTGGCCTATACCCCAAACAAAGAAAGATGTGCAGCGCTTTCTAGGATTCTCTAATTATTATAGAAAGTTTATACCTGGTTTTGCAGCCCTCACGAAACCTCTGACTGAACTCACTAAATTAAATCAGCAGTTTGCCTGGAACCATCAAACTCAGTCAGTTTTTGACAATCTCAAGTCCCAATTTACTTCAGCCCCCATCCTTCAGTATCCAGATCTGCAAAAGCAATTCATACTGGAGGTGGATGCTTCAGATTTTGCCATTGGGGCAATCTTGTCCCAGAGGAAATCCTTCAAGGATCCTTTACATCCGGTGGCATTCTACCCTAGACTCCTACAACCTGCCGAATTGAATTACCCGGTAGGAGAAAAGGAATTGCTCGCTATCAAATGTTCATTTGATCATTGGAGACACCTCTTGGAAGGAGCTACCCAACCTACTGTTATTTATACAGACCATAAAAACTTGCAGTACTTACAATCTAACCGTACCTTGTCCTCCAGGCAAGTGAGATGGAGTCTCTATTTTTCTCGCTTTCAATATATCATCACCTATAGACCAGGTACCAGGAATGGTAAGGCAGACGCCCTCTCCAGGCAAGCCACTAAACCTCTTCAATCCCTTATGCCCACTACTATCATACCTAAGGAATGTATAGTAGGAATCTTGACAGGTCTTGAACCCCCTTTTTTTTTTTTGTTAATAAATTTTTTATTGAAGTTGAAATAAGTATTAACAAACAAGATTCACCTTTAGAACAATATTACATCAAAGAGAGTCTTACAGTGTCTGTAATCTAAGTTTGGTGACAAAGCAGTATTGATATATAATAAGAGAGTTACGTATATTCATATTTTAACATAGTGCTAGACAAAAGTGCAGGTGAAATGAAATAGAACTTCATTTTATAATATATTATTGGCAAGTGATCTCTACAGCACAATGGGAAACGCTTCATAGCATATCTGAGTCAGAGCTTCAGTCTGTGGAGAGTTAGTATGTGTGTTGGCCACTCTTGGGCCGACATATGTAGGGGGGAAGGGGATATCAGCGGGCAAAAAGCCGCTCAGATAGAAGAGGGGGAGATGGAGGGGTGGAGCCTTCTAGTCAATGCGGTGGCGCTTATAATATAATTAAGTATGGGTTGGTTTCCTCTTCTGTTAAATAGATAAGTTATGCCGAGCCGTGCCTTCCCAGTTAGCACAGCCCGGCAGTATCCATAGCAACTGAGAGGTGGAATTATATGTTCTAGGGTGGGACGTGAGATGGATATTGGAGCTAATGCAGGTGTAATTTGAGACCCTGATGCGTGGGTATTAATCAAATATCAATGTGTCACAAGAGGGAGAATTTAACTAGGCAGATACGGTTATGTACATCAATAGATTCAAACAAGTTCAAACTAAACCTTTTAACTAGGATAAGGAGAGATGTCCAGCAAAAGCTAGATGACAGGCAGCACCCCAAAAACCTGAAATAAACTATAACCCTCAATGCAGATAGTCACAGTGTATAAATCTGGGAGGGCTGAAGGAACTCAAAGGGTATCTGAGTATAAAGCTTTTGTGTTAGCTTCCTAAAGAAATTACTTATAGATCACACCTAGATTTCATAGATAATAAAATTAACATTTTGAGTGACAAGGCACCTATATGATATTTATTTTATAGCTGGGGGTATGTGGGATTTATATTGTAAGAGAAATTCTTATATTGGTACCTAGACATATCCCTAGATGTTAACTGGGGTTTTACATTTCTCAAAAATAGAGAATATACAAAGTGCCACCTGATGTAAACTATTAAGCACTATGTAAACTGCATTGTCCATATCAGCGAAACCTAAAAAACCTTGAGATATGCGTAGTCTGTACAAACATATATAAATAAATTCTATAAGGGAGATTCTTATACTGAAGCTAAAACGTATTGCTAAAGTGTAACTAGAGTTGCTCACATAAAAAAAAAACAGTAATCATATAAAATACCAGTGACCATAGTATATAGGCAGAAGAAACTATTCTGTAAAATATTCATAGAAGTAAGCAATTCTACATTATAGAAACTACAATAAGATAAGCAACAGAGGTTAACAATTAATAAATTGACAATAAAGAACTAGGGTAAAAAGTCTATGGTCCATGTGTGAGTCAGCATAGTATAAATGAGGGCTTCTAGGATAAATAAAATAAATCTATAATATCCCATAGAATGTAATATAGCAGAGAAACAGAAAAGTTATACAGTGTCGTCAAAACACAATCTTAAGTCCCGGGAGGTCGAAAGAGGGGCTTGTGCAGATGTGCAAGGCGACTTTCTAACCCACTCCGTGTCTAATGGCATCTGGGGAGCTTTGAAGGATCACTTGGTAATCCCCGCTAATGAAGTGGATCGTCACCAGACGGTTTAGGAGTTGTATGTACAAAAATGACGATACTTCAGATAGAGGGGTGGGGATGTTACCGGACAAACTCAGAGAGTACAATATGGAGGATGGTCTGCGCAGTTGTCGCATCAAGTCGGCAGGCTGAGTCCCAAGGATTGCTGAAGCTGTGTCCTTCACAGGTCTTAGACCGGCATTACCGGTTCCCTCCGTGTGCATGAATGGGGTATGTGGCACTTGCCGGATGACAGATGTTAGAGCCGTTTGGGAGCGCTGGTCAGCATATAAGAAGTTCTGGAGATGGTGCTCTGTAATGCACAGGTCGGGTTCTGTGGGATCCGATATAGCAACCGCAACAGAGATCGGAGCAGCAGGCAGTGGACGCATCAAGTCACAACTCACTGACTCCTGTAAGATGCCCACTATAACTCGTTCCGACTTCTCTTCTTGTGTGCACAGTTGAAAGTGCTGTGCAAATGAAAAGTCCTCAATCCAGTTCTCCACATGAGTGTCGTAGTAGGGCATAGGAGAGGCGCCATCTTGATTGCGCAGTTCTAAGATGCAGGCCCGTAGGTTGTGAAAGTGGTTATCTGCTTTATTACTCAGACCCTCCAGTAATGAGATAAGAGATGTTGAGTCCCCCTCCATGTTGAGGATAATGAAAAGGCACTGTTACTCAGCTGGGCGTTAGGCTATAGGGCAAGCTAGCCTGTCACATAGGTATCTGTCAATCGCAGAGCAGTATACCCTGTTATCGCTTCTACTGGGTAGCTTCCGTGTCGGCAGTATATCCATTAAGTTGTCACTTGCACCTCAGATATAGAAATCATAACCCAGTGTTATGCCCAGAGCAAGATATCAATTGTTTAGGCTTTTAGGACGTCATAAGTATATATTTTAAAAATCAGCCTTCAGGAGCTCCTTAGTAGCACGTCTTGTTGCTTTGGCGGTTGGCTCCGCCCCCCCCCTTGAACCCCTTTTTAAAAAAGCCCTTAACACTGACACCTCTGTTCCTCTTCAGGACTTGTTACCTGACTCTAATGGAGTGTTACGCAAGGACCACAAGCTGTATATACCGCTAAACCTCCGTAAGGAGGTATTGAATTCTGTACACAAATCTCCTTTAGCCGGGCATATGGGCAGGGATAAATCTAAGGATCTGCTCACTAGATCCTACTGGTGGCCATCCTTACGGACTGATCTCAGAGATTACTTGGATCAATGTGTCATCTGTGCCACCTCTAAACCCTCCAGACAACTACCGGTTGGTCTTCTACAACCTTTACCAGTACCCCATGTTCCATGGGAGACTGTATCTATGGATTTTATTGTTGATCTACCGACATCCAACAATTATACCACCATCATGGTGGTTACTGACTTATTCTCAAAAATGTCACATTTCATCCCCATATCTTCATTACCTACGTCCAAAATCTCTTGTGACCTATTCATACAATATGTAGTTCGGTTGCATGGAATCCCTCTAACAGTTATCAGTGATCGTGGAACTCAGTTCACCTCCAAATTCTGGAGATCTTTGTGTAAAGCCCTCCACATGGAACAGAAGCTCACCACCGCTTATCATCCGCAGACTAACGGACAGACTGAGAGAGTGAACCAGTGGCTGGAGCAATACTTGCGATGTTACTGTACAAATCAACAGGAGTCATGGGCATCTTTCCTCCCTTTAGCCGAGTTTGCGTATAATAACAACAGGAATGCCTCTACTGGTTTCTCTCCATTTTTCATTAACTATGGATTACACCCTCATTTTACTCTCCTACCAAAGGCTGAGACACCTTGTCTGGTGGTTAACGACCTGATCAATGATATCTCTGGTTTGTTCCCTACTATCTGTGACAATATACTACATGCTCAAGCATATCAGAGCAAATACTACAACCTCCGTCATAGGACCAGTCCCAAGTATGCAGTGGGTCAAATGGTTTGGCTCTCAACGCGGAATCTGAGACTCTCATACCCTAGCAAGAAGATGGGGAAGTTGTTTATTGGTCCGTACCCCATCATTCGGATCAATAATCCCTCAACTGTCACTCTGCAGCTCCCATCCAGCTTCAAGGTTCATCCAACTTTTCACGTGTCCTTAGTTAAACCTTGCTCTGTGTCTACACCTACTCCTGATGATCCCGATCCAGTTCTGATACCTTCCTCGGATCGGGAATTTGTTGTGCATAGCATCCTGGACTCACGTATCCGCGGGGGAGTTCTATTTTACCTCATTCATTGGTAGGGTTTTGGACATGAGGAAGATTCTTGGGAACCTGCTTCCAATGTCTCTGCTCCTCGCCTTGTGTCCCTTTTCCACCGGCGAAACCCGGATCGTCCCAGACCTTGACCCACGCTGTGGTTCTTTGTAGGGGGGCTCTGTAAGGGTTAAACATTACCTCTCTGTCCCTTTAAGCTTTTGCCTATTTAAGGCACCACCTACTTAGAACCAGTGCTGCTTTATTGAGTTCTATACCTGTTGCCGTGTGAACTCATTCCTGCTTCTGAGACTAACCTCAGTTCTCTTGGAACCAGCCGCTCTCCTCATTACCTAGGAGTCCTGAATCTACTAACTAACCTGTTTATTTTGTTTCAACATTCTCCGGATTTGTTCCAGGTTCAGCTTCTCTTCTCCCTATCCAGCCTGTGTCAGTGCGGCAACCGCTACTGCTGACGTCATCAGACACAGCCCTGTGCTTCTCTCCCTGCCTGTCAGCTCTAAGCCGCTCGCCACGCTCCTGTTTGCTTCCTCTCCTGAGTCTACACGGAGTAACACCAGCATTACAAACCGAGGGAGACTGACCTGCTCTGGGACAATATTACAGGTCTGACTAACTTTAACTTCCTTATTACCTTTTGCTGTGATTTATCATTATAAGCACCAAGTTACCACAGTATTCATTCACTGACTGTATAACTCTACTCTACTCTATCCACTTGCTATGTTTGCCACTGTATAGTTTGTGTGATTCATTCAAATATTCATTGCTCAACTATATTCACTTGGCATATATAAAAGTACTAGGTGTTCCTGTGAAATCCATTACTGGAACACCTAGCCAACAACAAAACCCTTACCAATCTCATAGGGATACTGTTGTCATTGAAAGATTTAAACAGTTCCTACAATCTCTAACAGTAAGAAATACCTAAAGGGTTTAATCAAAGAATATCTAGGTATAAGACTGGAATGTCTCATTATAAATTATTGGATTTGTCTGATATAACGGATCCCCATGTGTGTTTGGGTGTTTTTTTTAAATTGGGTACCCCATTCTACAGCGTCTGTATATATTGATCCCCTTAATTTGGCTTCTACTTTGGTCCACATGATATCCTTAGATTGTCTACCCTGAAGATTATTTTGGGCTACTCTATAATAGTCCAGTAGATTAGGGATTCCTATCCCTCCCACTGTCCTATGTTTGGTCATCGTAGCAGAAGATATTCTAGCTATTTTATTGCCTCTAATATATGTCAATAGTTCTACTTGCTGTGTGTTTAACTCTGGAATCAGAATTTTTATTGGGAGAGCTCTAAATAAATATAATTTTTACTGCAGACATTCTTCCATTCCAGGAGAAGTTGTAATCTTTCCATCTCTTAATATCCTGTCTTAGGGTTTTATAGAATGAGGTATAATTTTGTTTAAATAATTGGCTAGTTTGGGATGTTAAGTTTATACCCAGGTATTTCAAGGATTGTATTACCCATTTTATATCAAAATTAATCTCTATAGTTTTTTTCATTTGGGATGGAAGTGCTACTGGTAATGCTTTGCATTTGTAAAGGTTAATTTTATGTCCCAATATTTTTGAGAAGGTGTCCAGTAAGTCAAAAAAAGGTTGGGGAGAGTCAAAATGGGCTTAGTAATTGTAAGTAAAATGTAATCTGCGAACAGAGTCAATTTATAGTCTTTGTCAAGGATCTGTGCACCTGTGATGTTTGGTGATAATCTAATTTTATCTGCTAGCGGCTCAATACATAGGGCAAAAATCAAGGGTGATAGTGGACACCCCTGTCTCGTGCCATTGAGTATGGGTGATGTTTTAGTTCTATAACCTGCTGATGAAACCTGTGCCAATGGTATAGAGTAAATCACCTGTATGGCTGTCCTGAAGGGTCCCTTAAATCCCATATGGTCTAATACTGACATCATATATCCCTAATCTATTCTATCGAACTCCTTATCTGCATCCAAGGACAGGAGCAGAGAAGGCGTCCTTGTATTATTTAAGTGATCTAAGATGGCAACCATCCTTCTAATATTATCTGGAGCTTCTCTATTATGAAACCCACCTAATCTGGGTGTATGATGGAGGGTAGGATCAATTTAAGTCGCTTTGCCATGATTTTGGTAAATATTTTGAGGTCCTGATTTATAAGGGAGATGGGACAGTAATTGGAACATAACTTAGAATTTTTACCCAATTTAGAAATCACTACAATCTTTGCTTGCAAAAGTTCATAAGGGATCTCATAACCTTTTAAAATATAATTACAAAATTTAATGAGATAGGGAATCAGGGATGTTTTAAATAATTTATAATATTCTCCTGGGAAGCCATCTGGCCCCCGCAGCCTTCCCAGGTTTTATTTCTTTTATTACTTGAGTTATTTCTGTTACCAATATATCTGCATTTAGCACTTCTGTATCTGTTTCGGAGATGGTGGGTAATTGGGCATCTGTTAGGAAGTTTTTTGTAAGTCGGTCAATGTCAGATGTCTGGCACACCTTTTTGCTATCATATAGTTTGCTGTAATAGTTTGCAAATTCATCGGCTATTTCTTGAGGGTTTGAAGTTAAATAGCCATCATCCTTTTGTATATTAGAAATGGCCAGAGTTTTGCATCTTTCTCTTATTTTGTGGGCTCAGTATCTGTCTGCTTTATTTGTGAATATGTAAAGTTGCATTTTAAGTTTTTGTATGATTCTAGTTGGGTCTGTGGTCATGAGTTTTGATAATATTTGTAGTTTCATCTGGAGATTGTTAAACACCGTTTGTTTTTGTGTTAATCTATGTTGTTTATCAAGGTGTTCTATTTCTGTGTGGAGTTGGGTTATTTGACGTCTTTTCTGTTTGATATATGTGGATTTATCCTTTATCAATATATGCTCTGTGTGCTGCCCAGGTAAATAAAGGATTAGGTGTAGGGTCTGTATTTAAGCTCCAGTACTCAGCCAAGTATTTTGATATCTGTTCTTGGGCCAGGGGATGTTTAGCTAGGATCATAGGTCCACAACCTTACTCTGGATCTGTCCTGTACCCCATCCAGGGCAAGGGAGACCATAGAATGATCCAACCATACACATGTGTGAATGGCGGAGGATAGTAGTATTGGCTGTAATATCTGGCTAATATATATGTAGTCTAATCTAGTATAGGTTTTATCAGCTGCTGAATAGAATGTGGTATCTGATGTAATTCCATATAATGTTTTCCATGAGTCTATAAGAAAATGTGGTGCCAACTGTTCTTGAATTAATTTAACTGTGCGGTTATGCCTCTGGGATTTGTTTGATATGGTACCTAATTTGGGGGCTTTTATCAGTGTCATGCTAATATTGTTAGTCAATAATTGTCAAATGTGTCTGAAAAATATCTCCTGTTTCTCATTTGGGGCGTAGATGTTGCAGAGAGTTATATCTGCCCCCTCTAATTTTCCTGTTACTATTACATATCTACCCTCCTCATCTGTTGTTGTGGATTCATGAATGAATCCAAGAGACAAGTGAATCAATATAGATACCCCTCTTTTCTTAGTATTTGCTGTGTCATGATAGTGTTGTGTAAAATTGACGTGATCAATATTTAGGAATACAGTTTTTAGGAAAATTAGTATAATAGGTTGGCCTGTAGATGAGTGTATTGTGATATGGCTAGTTTGCATTTAACATCTGTATTCAAACCTCTCACGTTATGTGAGATCAATTAATGTGTGGTGTCATTAGTTATAAATCCTATTGAGGCATGGCATCTGGAAACCTAAACAATAAGAAAAAATTATAAAAAGATTCATATTGTGTAACCCGGAAAAGGAAGGGTTCCTATGACTCAACCTTAGTGATAACATATTGTACCATTAAAAACAATAAAAAGGAGAATAGAGAAAAAGAAACAATAACTTTTCCCTAACAAAGGGGTTAAAAACATAAACTTAGTATCATACAATTGAGGGGTGTGATGCGGCTATGTACGTGTATATAATTAATAACATCTTAACTTTAACAGTTACTGTTTGAATTAAGTATAGAAAAATTATCTTAGTCACATAATAGTTCAATCAATACAAAAGGATACTTATGTTCACTGCGTCTGTTGACGTGATCCTTTTCCCTTTTATATGTGCAGAGTCTATTAGGTAGTGTTTCTTCCTGCTGAGTTTCCTTCCATATTATTTGTTTTTCTGCCTTTTTCTATTTATTGTAGACCATTTTGAAGATTGAGCAGATCACAATGAGACTTGTGAGTTTGTATTTGTTGTAATTGTAGAATCATCCGGTAGTTTTGGAGTGTCCAATACTAGTATAGCACACACTTCAGGTATGTATTCTGGCTCTTTTATTGTGATAGTCTTATTGTCCTTTAGAATGTAAAATGCAAGTGGGAAACCCCATTTGTATTGTATTTGATTTTTACTAAGGAGTGATGTGAGAGGTCGTAACAGGCTCCTTCTCTGTAGTGTCCTTAGGCTGAAGTCCTGGTAGAATTGTATGACATTCCCTTGGAATTTGCATGTCGGATTACTTCTTGCTGCTGTCAGGATTTTATCTTTCTTCTGAAATAATAGTTATTACACCACAACATTTCTAGGTGGCTCCTCCTTTAGGTTTCACCTTTAATGCTCTATGAGCTCTCTCAATACTGAATTCAGAACCTCCATTGCTTCTTTCTATTTTTTATAGTTAAATTTCTAATAAGGCTATCATGGGTAATCTAGAAACAATTTTGTACATGTTAAATATTACTATCAGGGATGGCTGCCCAATGTGTTACAGTTGTTTAATTTTGATTGATTTAATTTGTTATATAAATGGTGTATGATATTTAACCATCTGTGAGATTACAGCATCTTTGATGGCTATTTATACTGTTATCCAGGTACTTACGCTTCAAATAAAAAAAATCTGAGGCCTGAAAAGTAAACATTGTTTAATAGTTTACTTTTATGTTATGTTATAAGGCATGCAAAATCATCAGAATCAAAAGGATGACCTTGCTGCCCATGTGCAGCAACATCGTCACCCCATACTCAAGAAGTTCCATGACCAAACCACTGTTTTTTCCTCTGGCTGATTTCTTCTCCTTTGACAATTTACTCTTGTTGATCCTATCAATGTTGTTGAACCATTCATTGAATATCTCAATTTCTTGCAAACCTCAGATGATATCTCCTGGTTTAGCTGTTGCCATTTCCATTTTTCCTGAACCGAAGTGTCATCTATGCTCTATGCCCAAACAGAGTGCTACTAATGAGTGCATTTTACCTTATGGTCGTTCTTATTGTCGCATCAACCTCAGATTTAATTATATAACTCACCCTGCACTGACTTATATTTTAAATTTTTTAATTTATCTATTTTTTGCTTGGCAGTCCCATACTAGGGGCATTTCATTGTTAAACAAAACATTGGACCAGAGGGGTCATTCAGGGCTAGAAATGTATCTATTTTCCTCTGTTCTCCAATAGTCATGATTACAGTGGACCAAATTTTCTTTGACATATCTCTACTACAAATTGAGAATGATAGGTGTGTGTGTGTTTGTGTGTTGGGGGTAGTGTATAATTCAGCAAGTGCATTCTCCTTTGAGGAATTTCCCTATCTTTAACAATTTAGGACTAGTAACTTTTTTCCCTGGACCAGTAACTTTTAAAACCCTGACTAGTAAACTATAGTAATATGTTTCCATCAGACTCCACTCTTCCAAAACTAAAAACAAAATACAACAATTAAAATACAAACATTTGTAGTTTTTTTTTGTTTTGTTTTTGTGGATTTACAATAAACTGTATTTAGGCAACATACAAAACCATGTTGCTTTGAAAATCCCAAAGTTGTTTAAAAAAAAAAAAAATGTATTTATATTTGTAAAAGGAATTTTTCCCCACACACACTTTGGCACCAGAAGTCATTACAAACTACTGTAAAATGTATGAGTTCCAAGATCTTCTGGCGCCTAGTGTCAAAGGAAATTATTTAAGTACAAAGTCAAGCTATTATATTTTAATTTGATTTGGTTGCAAACACCATAGATATATACTAATCCAGTGTGTTATTGGTAACGTCAAAGCTCTGATTATCATTTCTTTGTGCTAAAGCCTTTGTATTTGTTAGTTGTTAATTACATCCTGCAAAAAGCAACTGTCTTCTTTTGGGGAACCATGACTAAAATACAAGATGTTAATAATTAAATACTAACTCATTATTTAAGTGCAGGTTTTAGTCTCACTGAATAATTATTTCTTTTCAATAATAAATGTCAAACATTGTTCTGGGAAAATGTGAGTGAATGAGTAAATGTTAAACACTTTCTGAAAGTATCTTTATTTACTGTGGACAATTTATCTTTGGTGTTTTTATTTAATCTGTTACTTCTTTTTATATACAGCTTATACTGTGTTTATATGAAATGTATATATAATTATGAGACATATACTGAAACAAAGGATAGAAAGAGAATGAAGAAAATTTGACATGAGTACAGAAGTACTCTGTATACATTGTTACCAATGCACCAGGGAACTCTGGGTAAGATTTGCAAATTAGATAAAGTATACTATATATCACACTTTTTGCTTTCAAGTACTGTGTTTATTCACAGCAATCTCCTTTATGGGGTAAATGCAGTAACCCGAATCATAGAATGAAAATACAACGTGTTGTATGTTGGATACACACTTTTATTTGGTTTCATTTACATATAATACATTTTAATAATGCATATGTCCATTCATTCAACGTGGTCATTCATGTATCTTTTTAAATGAAGGTACATTTTGTACATGAATGCATGATATACCTGTAATACTATCTGAGGTGAAACATTATTACTTTATAATGCACCATAAAAATGTTTTAACAGATTTAAAAGGCATGGAATATAAATTAAACTTTCATGATTAAGGCAGAACACATAAATATATAAAAAGGTTTTCATTGAACTTTTATTATCAAATGTACCTTTCTCTCTCTCTTGGTATCCGTTGTTAAAAAGCTCCTTTTAATGAGAGCATACTACGGTAGGCTCAAGAAGTGTGCATGTGACTTGAGCACTGTATGTATAGTGTTATAGGAAACACTGTTGCCTCATAGGACCCAATTTATCAACGGCAACTTCATAAATAGGCTCTAAGTAACTCATATGCATAATATGTGGCCCACTAGAGTAAGTTATTATGGAAAGGAGCTAAACTTTAACAAATGATAGCAAGAGAAAAAGGTACATTTAATAACAGAAGTATAATATAATTGCAAGCTATTATTGAATCATGAAAGTTTCATATTTAATGTATTCACACTTTGTAGAACTTTGTGTTGTTTTCTGTGTATAGCATTGTGAGTATACAGAGTATAATCAAACTTTGTAAAAAAAAAAAAAAATACACATAAACATACAAAGTTTAACCATATAGTGTACTATAGCAATTCTAAATATAATGCTATGTCCAAAGTGCAAATGGTAAAATCTGGAAAATACAAGTGTAAAATTAGTTCTGTAATGTCAGCAAATGGAATGGACGGGGCATCACTGGGTGTTGTGGAGGTTCTCACAGAGCTTTCATTTTATTCGGTTTACCCCTGCATGTCTTGTATGCTGGTAATGCTGTCTCACACTTCACAGTACACTTGATAAACAAGATGCAAGTCATTGTTAAACTGTACTGACATATTTGGTTTGCATTTACCTCAGGTGGAGAACAATTATCAGATCTGACTGCTATCATGTTAACCTTTACATCACCTGCAAAATTCTGCATTCCATTGCTTTATCACTTTCTGTGAAATACAGCTAGAGTTTCCACTTTGGCCATGTTTTCCTGGACACTTATGAGTTACACATGCTGCAGGGTGTACAGAGGGAAACATGCATTGTGCTGCTGGACAGCACAAAAATAGTGACCATGGGCAGCTCTATTCATCTTCCTCCCTGCACACCCTGCAGCATGTGTAACTCATAAGTGTCCAAAAAAACATGGTTGAGGGGACAACCCTAAATGCAGCCCATAGATCTCAGCACCTTCTATGTATCTATGTATATGTGCTTTTGTGAGACAGAATTCAGTAATGGGTGCACATGCAAGGTCATAGATAAGTTTTTACTATGTGTTGACACATTTTCCACCACAATATGAGAATGGTATAGCTGCTTTAAACACATTTAGTATCCAGCCTCACCATTTTATCAGCCTTTATAATACAAATGATGACATCAATCAATTTATTGAACACTTCATAAATTAATCTTTGAGGGCTAGATTATGAGTGTAGTGCAATTAATCGCTCCCCCATTAAATTTGCTAGAATTAAGCTTTTTGACTGCTTCCGGTAGTTTAAATAAAAAGTTTTCGATCCAGCGCTTACCTTAAACTTTAAATATTGCGAACTAAACACCCTTATTTGCGTGCAAATTCGATTGTGTTTACTCAAGTATGTTAACCCGACATGAAATGTTAATATTTCACATTCCAATGTTCTTCAGATTGAAGAATATGTTCTATTCATTCTTAAATATAAATATATATATATATATATATATAATATATATATATAAATGTACAAGGGGATAACAGTGCTCACAAGTCCTTATATAAGCAGAATAATGTGCGATTGATTTGTATATGTATACAGTATCAGTGATATAAGAGACCAATATTCCTTAAATATATACAAAATGTCATAGGAGATCCATTTGATGATCTTTAAATGCAGTGAATTCCCTTACCAATCAATCATATGAGGTAAGTTGCCACACTGAAGGGGTACTCAGTTCTTTGTAGTTGGTTAATCTGGAATGCCAGTGTATGCTTCTATGGTTTCATCCACCTCTTGGAGTATGAAGAGATTTAATTCTTCCAATAATTATCTCCCAGGATACGTGTGTGGATGTGCTCGCCTCCTCTTGGAGTATGAAGTCTTGGTATGTACTTTTTCATCCGCAGATGTATCCAAGAAAACAAAAAATCATATATAGTGTAATACTGTTTTATTATATGAATAGAGGTAAAAGCAAGCAATCATTAAACTCACATGTAATGTCCTCAAACACTGTGAGGTATGATAAACAGCATAAAAAATAACTTGTCCTTATTGTAATGCAATAGATAATATTCCCAATTGCTTTATAAGGTGGTTCCAAGCAAGCACAAGTCCTGTATAGATACCAATAGACAGTAATAAAATAATGCAGTAAATGACACACAAAATGTACTAAAATCGGGTAATAAAATACCCTATACAGATACCCTGACGCGTTTCAAAGGATATATATTCTCCTTGTTCCTCAGAGGGGAAGTCCCCTAACCTAACACCCCATTAAATAAACCCAAATTACCTAAACTAATATATTCTAAAGTTACAAAAAATAAAACAAAAATAAGTTTACAAAAAAATAAAAAAAAAGATAACATTACAGAAAATAAAAAATCAAATTACCAAATTTAACAAAATTAAACCTAATCCCTATGAAAATAAAAAAAACTCCCAAAATAAAAACACCCCCTATTTTCTTGAAAAAAGCTGATTATCTTGGGGCAATGCCCTGCAAAAAGCCATTTTAAGGGCTACTGGTAGTTTTTTTATTTTCATACCTCTAGATTTAGAGTTCTGCGGCCAAAGGGGTGCGTTAGCTACACGTGTTTTGTTTCCCCCTCACCTTTTAAATACCGTTGGTATTTAAAGTTCACAGAAGGGCTGGGTTAGGCTCCAAAAAGGGAGCGTAGAGCATAATTTACAGCCACCGCAACTCTCAATACCAGCGGTGCTTACGGAAGCGGCCAGCTTAAAAAACGTGCTCGTGCACGATTCCCCCATAGGAAACAATGGGGCCGTTTGAGCTTGCAAAAAAGCAGCGTTCAGCTCCTAACGCAGCCCCATTATTTCCTATGGGGAAACACTTCCTAAATCTGCACCTAACACCCTAACATGAACCCAGAGTCTAAACACCCCTAATCTTACACTTATTAACCCCTAATCTGCTGCCCCTGCTATCGCTGACCCCTGCATATTATTATTAACCCCTAATCTGCCGCTCCGTACACCGTCGCAACCTACATTATCCCTATGTACCCCTAATCTGCTGCCCCTAACACCGCCGACCCCTATATTATATTTATTAACCCCTAATCTGCCGCCCCCAACGTTGCCGCCACCTACCTACAATTATTAACCCCTAATCTGCCGACCGGACCTCACCGCTACTATAATAAAGTTATTAACCCCTAATCCGCCTCACTCCCGCCTCAATAACCCTATAATAAATAGTATTAACCCCTAATCTGCCCTCCCTAACATCACCGACACCTAACTTCAAGTATTAACCCCTAATCTGCCGACCGGACCTTGCCGCTACTCTAATAAATGTATTAACCCCTAAAGCTAAGTCTAACCCTAACACTAACACCCCCCTAAGTTAAATATAATTTTTATCTAACAAAATAAATTAACTCTTATTAAATAAATTATTCCTATTTAAAGCTAAATACTTACCTGTAAAACCCTAATATAGCTAGAATATAATTATAATTATTTCTCTTATAAGGTGTATCCAGTCCACGGGTTCAACCTTTACTTGTGGGATATTCTCCTTCCCTACAGGAAGTGGCAAAGAGAGCACACAGCAGAGCTGTTCATATAGCTCCCCCTCTAGCTCCACCCCCCAGTCATTCTCTTTGCCGGCTCTAAGCAATCGGAAGGGTAAAGTGAATGTGGTGTTAGAATTGTAGTTTTTATTTTCTACAAGCAAAAGTTTGTTATTTTAAATGGTACCGGTCTGTACTATTTACTCTCTAGCAGAAAGGAGATGAAGATTTCTGCAGGGAGGAAGATGATTTTAGCATGTTGTAACTAAAATCCACTGCTGTTCCCACAAGGGACTGAGGAGTACAAGAAAACTTCAGTTGGGGGGAACGGTTTGCAGGTTAGGCTGCAATAAGGTATGGTCAGTCATTTATTTCTAGACAAGACTGTGATAATGCTAGAAAAGACTGTTAAGATCCCCATGAGGGAAGGGTAAGCTGTATTCAGAGACTAAGTATGGAATTGCTAGCTTACATAACAGGGCTAATTTATGCTGGTTGACACTACTTAATGGCAAACGGTTTTTATTGAAAAATATCGTTTTTTGAGGCACTTTGAAGGTTCCTTTGGGTTACTTTCAGGAGTTGTTACCCACATGGCTATTATTAAAACACTTAGGAGTGTTTCTTTAGGCCTCAAAGCACCGGAGTAAGGTGGGAGGGGCCTAATTTCGCGCCTCAGATGCTCAGTTCTATTTGACTAGAACTTCAGGCTGTTCCACATGGAGGGTCCTGCTGCAGTTTGAGGGCCTATAAGAAGCTTTTTCCCCACAACTCTGGTTCCTAAGGGCAGGTAGGGCCACAGCAGAGCTGTGGCAAGGTGTTGAAGTTGTTTTAACCGGTTTGTTGCTTACTGTAGATCCGGTTTGGGCATTAAGGGGTTAATCATTTTTATTGCTAGTGGTGCAATCTTACTAATGCTTTAGGTACATACTGTAAAAATTTTGGAAAGTTTGCTGCATTTTTTCACTGTTTTGCAAAATTGTGTGCCTTTTTTATCTCTTAAAGGCACAGTAACGTTTTTTTCAAAGTGTGTTTTTACTTGATTAAAGTGATTTCTAAGCCTGTTTGTCTTACTACTAGTCTGTTAAACATGTCTGACACCAAGGAAAATCCTTGTTCAATGTGTTTAGAAGCCATGGTGGAACCCCCTCTCAGAATGTGTCCCACTTGTACTGATATGTCTATACACTTTAAAGAACATATTGTTGCACTTAAAAATGTGGCCCAAGATGATTCTCAGACAGAAGGTAATGAGGTTAGCCCGTTAACCTCTCCCCAAGTGTCACAACCAGTTATGCCCGCTCAAGCGAAGCCTAGCACCTCTAGTACGTCTAACTCTTTTACCTTGCAAGACTTGGTGGCAGTTATGGTATATACCCTCTCAGTGTTTTTATCTAAACTGCCTGTGTTACCTGCAAAGCGTGATAGCTCTGTTTTAAGAACAGATTCTGAGCATTCTGATGCTTTAGTAGCCATATCCGATATACACTCACAATGCTCTGAAATGGGGGTGAGGGATGTGCTGTCTGAGGGAGAAATTTCCGATTCGGGAAAGGTTGCTCCTCAGACAGACACAGATACGATGGCTTTTAAATTTAAACTAGAACACCTCTGCTTATTGCTCAGGGAGGTATTAGTTACTCTGGATGACTGCGACCCTATGGTGGTTCCAGAGAAATTGTGTAAAATGGACAAGTACCTAGAAGTTCCTGTTTACACTGATGTGTTCCCGGTCCCTAAGAGGATTGCGGATATCGTTACTAAGGAGTGGGATAAACCAGGTATTCCCTTCGTTCCCCCTCCTGTTTTTAAGAAAATGTTCCCCATATCTAACTCCATGCGGGACTCGTGGCAGACGGTCCCTAAGGCGGAGGGGGCTGTTTCTTCACTTGCTAAACGCACAACTATACCAATCGAAGACAGTTGTGCTTTTAAAGACCCTATGGATAAAAAAATGAGAGGGTTCACTTAAGAAAATTTTTGTTCAACAAGGTTTTCTTCTCCAACCTATTGCGTGCATTGTTCCTGTAACCACTGCAGCTGCTTTCTGGTTCGAGGTGCTGGAAGATGCGCTCCAGATGGAGACCTCATATGAGGACATTATGGACAGAATAAAGGCTCTTAAGCTGGCTAATTCTTTTATCACAGATGCCGCTTTCCAACTAGCTAAGTTAGCGGCAAAAAATTCAGGTTTCGCCATTTTAGCGCGCAGGGCGTTATGGCTAAAGACCTGGTCGGCCGATGTGTCATCAAAATCCAAACTACTGAACATTCCTTTCAAAGGAAAGACCCTCTTCGGGCCTGAATTGAAAGAGATTATTTCAGAAATCACTGGGGGAAAAGGCCATGCTCTCCCCCAGGACAAGTCCTTCAAGACGAAGAACAAACAAAATAATTTTCGTTCCTTTCGGAATTTCAGGAGTGGTCTCGCTTCATCCTCCCCTGCTGCAAAGCAAGAGGGTAACACTTCACAACCCAGGGCAGCCTGGAAACCTTGCCAGGGCTGGAACAAGGGTAAACAGGCCAAGAAGCCTGCAGCTGCCTCCAAGACAGCATGATGGGGTAGCCCCAGATCCGGGACCGGATCTAGTAGGGGGCAGACTCTCTCTCTTCGCTCAGGCCTGGGCAAGAGATGTACACGATCCCTGGGCCTTAGAGATTGTATCCCAGGGATATCTTCTAGAATTCAAGGACTCCCCTCCAAGGGGAAGGTTCCATATTTCTCGTCTGTCTACAGACATGACAAAGAAAGAGGCGTTCTTACACTGTGTAGAAGACCTACATACAATGGGAGTGATCCACCCAGTTCCAATTGCGGAACAAGGGCTGGGGTTCTACTTAAACCTGTTTGTGGTTCCCAAAAAAGAAGGAACTTTCAGACAAATTCTGGATCTCAAAATTCTAAACAAATTCCTCAGAGTCCCATCATTCAAGATGGAGACTATTTGGAAAATCTTACCAATGATCCAGGAGGGTCAATATATGACTACCGTGAATCTAAAGGATGCGTATCTACACATTCCTATCCACAAAGATCATCACCAGTTTCTCAGGTTCGCCTTTCTGGACAAGCATTATCAGTTTGTGGCTCTTCCTTTCGGGTTGGCCACTGCTCCCAGAATTTTCACAAAGGTGCTAGGGTCCCTCCTGGCGGTGCTAAGACCGCGGGGCATAGCAGTGGCGCCTTATCTAGACGACATCTTAATTCAGGCATCGACTTTCCAAAGAGCCAAGTCTCACACGGAAATTGTAGTGGCCTTTCTGAGGTCTCACGGGTGGAAGGTGAACATCAAAAAGTGTTCTCTCTCCCCCCTCACAAGAGTTCCCTTCCTAGGAACCCTAATAGACTCGGTAAAAATGAAAATATTTCTGACGGAGGTCAGAAAGGTAAAACTCTTAACTACTTGCCGAGCTCTTCATTCCATTCCTCGGCCATCTGTAGTTCAGTGCATGAAGACAATCGGACTAATGGTAGCGGCAATGGACATAGTCCCTTTTGCACGGATACACCTCAGACCACTGCAACTGTGCATGCTCAAACAGTGGAATGGGGATTATGCAGATTTGTCTCCTCAAATACAGTTGGACCAGGGGACCAGAGATTCTCTTCTCTGGTGGTTGTCTCAGGATCACCTGTCTCAGGGAATGTGTTTCCGCAGACCAGAGTGGATCATCGTAATGGCCGACTCCAGTCTGCTGGGCTGGGGTGCAGTCTGGGACTCTGAGTGATAGCGTTCCTAGCAACTTCTGCGGACCTGGCATATCTATATGAATACATTAATATGCAAGATAATTATTATACACATCCTTAGATGAAGATAGACATCCTTAGATGTCTGGGACTCCCTGAAAGCTCAGGGCTTATGGTCTCGGGAAGAAGCTCTTCTCCCGATAAACATTCTGGAACTGAGGGCGATATTCAACGCGCTTCAGGCATGGCCTCAGCTAGCTGCGGCCAAATTCATCAGATTTCAGTCAGACAACATCACGACTGTAGCTTACGTCAATCATCAAGGGGGAACAAGGAGTTCCCTAGCAATGATGGAAGTAACCAAAATAATCAGGTGGGCGGAGGATCACTCTTGTCATCTCTCAGCAATTCACATCCCAGGAGTACACAACTGGGAGGCGGATTTTCTAAGTCATCAGACTTTTCACCCGGGGGAGTGGGGACTCCACCCGGAGGTATTTGCCCAGCTGACTCAGCTATGGGGCACTCCAGAATTGGATCTGATGGCATCCCGTCAGAACACCAAACTTCCTCTTTTCGGGTCCAGGTCCCGGGATCCTCAGGCGGTGCTGATAGATGCTCTAGCAGCGCCTTGGTCCTTCAATCTGGCCTATGTTTTTCCACCGTTTCCTCTCTTCCCGCGTCTGGTTGCCAGAATCAAGCAGGAGAGGGCTTCGGTGATTCTAATAGCACCTGCATGGTCATGCAGGACCTGGTATGCAGACCTAGTGGACATGTCATCTGTGCCACCATGGACACTACCAATGAGGCAGGACCTTCTAATACAAGGTCCTTTCAAACATCCAAATCTAATTTCTCTGCGTCTGACTGCTTGGAGATTGAACGCCTAATTCTATCAAAGCGTGGTTGGTCATTGATACCCTGATTCAGGCTAGAAAGCCTGTCACCAGGAAAATCTACCATAAGATTTGGCGAAAATATCTCTTTTGGTGCGAATCCAAGGGTTACTCATGGAGTAAGGTTAGGATTCCCAGGATTTTGTCCTTCCTCCAAGATGGATTGGAGAAAGGATTATCAGCTAGTTCCTTAAAGGGACAGATATCTGCTTTGTCTATTCTTTTTCACAAATGTCTGGCAGAGGTACCAGACGTTCAAACGTTTAGTCAGGCTTTAGTCAGAATCAAGCCTGTTTATAGACCTGTGGCTCCGCCATGGAGTTTGAATTTAGTTCTTTCAGTTCTGCAAGGGGTTCCGTTTGAACCTTTACATTCCATAGATAAGCTTTTATCTTGGAAAGTTTTGCTTTTGGTAGCTATCTCTTCTGCTTGAAGAGTTTCAGAGTTATCTGCTTTACAGTGTGATTCACCTTACCTGGTGTTCCATGCAGATAAGGTAGTTTTACGTACCAAACCCGGTTTTCTTCCTAAGGTTGTGTCTAATAAGAATATTAACCAGGAAATTGTTGTTCCTTCTCTGTGTCCTAATCCTTCGTCGAAGAAGGAACGTCTGTTACACAATCTTGATGTGGTTCGTGCTTTAAAGTTTTATTTACAAGCAACTAAGGATTTCAGACAAACAACTTCATTGTTTATCTATTCTGATAAGAGGAGAGGTCAGAAGGCGACCGCTACCTCTCTTTCCTTTTGGCTGAAAAGCATCATCCGTTTGGCCTATGAGACTGCTGGCCAGCAGCCTCCTGAAACAATTACTGCTCATTCTACCAGAGCAGTGGCTTCCACATGGGCTTTTAAAAATGAGGCTTCTGTTTAACAGATTTGTAAGGCAGCGACTTGGTCTTCGCTGCATACTTTTTCCAAATTTTACGAATTCGAAACTTTTGCTTCTTCAGAGGCTATTTTTGGGAGAAAGGTTTTACAAGCAGTGGTGCCTTCCGTTTAAGGTACCTGTCTTGTTCCCTCCCTTCATCCGTGTCCTAAAGCTTTGGTATTGGTATCCCACAAGTAAAGGATGAACCCATGGACTGGATACACCTTACAAGAGAAAACAGAATTTATTCTTACCTGATAAATTTCTTTCTCTTGTGGTGTATCCAGTCCACGGCCCTCCCTGGCTATTAAGTCAGGTAGATTTTTTGTTTAAACTACAGTCACCACTGCAGCCTATGGTTTCTCCTTTTTCTTCCTAACCTTTGGTCGAATGACTGGGGGTGAAGCTAGAGGGGGAGCTATATGGACAGCTCTGCTGTGTGCTCTCTTTGCCACTTCCTGTAGGGAAGGAGAATATCCCACAAGTAAAGGATGAACCCGTGGACTGGATACACCACAAGAGAAAGAAATTTAAAAAATAATTTACAAACATTATAAAAATATGACAACAATTTTAAGCTAATTACACCTACTCTAAGCCCCCTAATAAAATAACAAAGCCCCCCCAAAATAATAAAAATGCCCTACCCTATTCTAAAATAAAAATTGAAAAGCTCTTTCACCTTACCAGCCTTTAAAAGGGCCTTTTGCGGGGCATGCCCAAAGAATTCTGCTCTTTTGCCTGTAAAAAAACATACAATACCCCCCCAACATTACAACCCACCACCCACATACCCCTAATCTAACCCAAACCCCCCTTAAATAAACCTAACACTAAGCCCCTGAAGATCTCCCTACCTTATCTTCACCACGCCGGGTATCACCGATCTGTCCAGAAGAGGCTCCGAAATCTTCATCCAAGCCCAAGCGGGGGCTGAAGAGGTCCATCATCGGGCTGAAGTCTTCTATCAAACGGCACCTTCAATCTTCTTTCTTCCGGATCCATCTTCATCCCGCCGACACGGAACATCCATCCTGGCCGACGACTTGCCGACGAATGACGGTTCCTTTAAATGACGTCATCCAAGATGGCGTCCCTCAAATTCCGATTGGCTGATAGGATTCTATCAGCCAATCGGAATTAAGGTAGGAAAATTCTGATTGGCTGATGGAATCAGCCAATCAGATTCAAGTTCAATCCGATTGGCTGATCCAATCAGCCAATCAGATTGAGCTTTCATTCTATTGGCTGATTGGAACAGCCAATTGAATGCGAGCTCAATCTGCTTGGCTGATTCCATCAGCCAATCAGAATTTTCCTACCTTAATTCCGATTGGCTGATAGAATCCTATCAGCCAATCGGATTTCGAGGGATGCCATCTTGGATGACGTAATTTAAAGGAACCGTCATTCGTCGGGAAGTCGTCGGCCAGGATGGATGTTCCGCGTCGGCGGGATGAAGATGGATCCGGAAAAGAAGATTGAAGATGCCACTTCAGCCCGATGATGGACCTCTTCAGCCCGATGATGGACCGCTTCAGCCCCCGCTTGGGCTTGGATGAAGATTTCGGAGCCTCTTCTGGACGGATCGGTGATACCCGGCGTGGTGAAGATAAGGTAGGGAGATCTTCAGGGGCTTAGTGTTAGGTTTATTTAAAGGGGGTTTGGGTTAGATTAGGGGTATGTGGGTAGTGGGGGTATTGTATGGTTTTTCTTTACAGGCAAAAGAGCTGAATTCTTTGGGGCATGCCCAGCAAAAGGCCCTTTAAAGGACTGGTAAGGTAAAAGAGCTTTTCAATTTTTATTTTAGAATAGGGTAGGGCATTTTTTTATTTTGGGGGGCTTTGTTATTTTATTAGGGGACTTAGAGTAGGTGTAATTAGCTTAAAATTGTAATATTTTTATAATGTTTGTAAATTATTTTTTTATATTTTGTAACTTAGTTCTTTTTTTATTTTTTGTACTTTAGTTAGTTTATTTAATTGTATTTATTTGTAGGTATTTGTATGTAATTATTTATTGATAGTGTAGTGTTAGGTTTAATTGTAGATAATTGTAGGTATTTTATTTAATTAATTTATTGATAGTGTAGTGTTAGGTTTAATTGTAACTTAGGTTAGGATTTATTTTACAGGTAATTTTGTAATTATTTTAACTAGGTAGCTATTAAATAGTTATTAACTATTTAATAGCTATTGTACCTGGTTAAAATAAATAAAAAAATGCCTGTAAAATAAATATAAATCCTAAAATAGCTACAAAATAATTATAATTTATATTGTAGCTATATTAGGGTTTATTTTACAGGTAAGTATTTAGCTTTAAATAGGAATAATTTATTTAATAAGAAATAATTTATTTAGTTAGATAAAAATTTTATTTAACTTAGGGGGGTGTTAGTGTTAGGGTTAGACTTAGCTTTAGGGGTTAATAAATTTAATAGAGTAGCGGTGAGGTCCGGTCGGCAGATTAGGGGTTAATACTTGAAGTTAGGTGTCGGCGATGTTAGGGAGGGCAGATTAGGGGTTAATACTATTTATTATAGGGTTATTGAGGCGGGAGTGATGCGGATTAGGGGTTGATAACTTTATTATAGTAGCGGTGAGGTCCGGTCAGCAGATTAAGGGTTAATAATTGTAGGTAGGTGGCGGCGACGTTGGGGGCAGCAGATTAGGGGTTAATAAATATAATATAGGGGTCAGCTGTGTTAGGGGCAGCAGATTAGGGGTACATAGGGATAACGTAGGTTGCCGTGGTGTGCGGTTGGCAGATTAGGGGTTAAAAAAAATGATTAGAGTGGCAGCGATGTGGGGGGGGCCTCGGTTTAGGGGTACATAGGTAGTTTATGGATGTTAGTGTACTTTAGAGCACAGTAGTTAAGAGCTTTATGAACCGGCGTTAGCCCAGAAAGCTCTTAACTCCAGGCTTTTTGCTGCGGCTGGAGTTTTGTCGTTAGATTTCTAACGCTCACTTCAGCCAAGACTCTAAATACCGGCGTTAGAAAGATCCCATTGAAAAGATAGGATACGCAAATGGCATAGGGGGATCTGCGATATGGAAAAGTCGCGGCTGCAAAGTGAGCGTTAGACCCTTTCCTGACTGACTCTAAATACCAGTGGGCGGCCAAAACCAGCGTTAGGAGCCCCTAACGCTGGTTTTGACGGCTAATGCAGAACTCTAAATCTAGGCGATAGGGATTAGGTTTAATTTTGATAAATTTGGAAATTTGATTTTTTTTATTTTCTGTAATATTAGCTTTTTTTTTATTTTTTGTAAACTTATTTTTATTTTTTTTGTAACTTTAGAATTTATTAGTTTAGGTAATATGGGCTTATTTAATGGGGTGTAAGATTAGGGGGTATTAGGTTAGGGGGTTTTAGGTTAGTGTACTGTAGTTAGTTATTTAAATAGTTATTTGCGTTGTGGGTTTTGGCGGTTTAAAGGGTTAATAAATTAAATAGGTTTATTGCGATGTAGGGGTTTTGCGGTTTAGGGGTTAATAGGGAAAATAGGTTTATTGCAATGTAGGGGTTTGCGGTTTAGGGGTTATGCATATAAATAAATATACTTAAAGTAGATATAATTTAAAGATAAGAAACGTTCAGCTAGATTACGAGTCTTGCATTAGCCTTAAAAAGCAGCGTTGAGAAGTCCCAACGCTGCTTTTTAATGCCCGCTGGTATTACGAGTCTGGCAGGTACAGGTTCTACCGCTCACTTTTCTTCTGTGACTCAAGCTTACCGCAAATCCCCTTACACATTAATAAAGTTTTTAACCCCTAATCTGCCGGCCGGACATCGCCGCCACTGTAATAAATATATTAACCCCTAAACCTTCACACTCCCGCCTCACAAACACTAGTTACATTTTATTATCGCCGACACCTATCTACATTTATTAACCCCTAATCTGCTGCCCCCAATGTCGCCGCTACTATATTAGATTTATTAACCCTTAAACCTAAGTCTAACCCTAACCCTAATGCCCCCTAACTTAAATATAATTTAAATAAAACGAAATAAAATTACTACAATTACATAAATCAATTCTATTTAAAACTTAATACTTACCTATAAATAAACCCTAAGATTGCTACAATATAGCTAATAGTTACATTATAGCTAGCTTAGGGTTTATATTTATTTTACAGGCAACTTTGTATTTATTTTAACTAGGTAGAATAGTTATTAAATAGTTATTAACTATTTAATAACTACCTAGTTAAAATAAGTACAAATTTACCTGTAAAATAAATCCTAACCTAAGTTACAATTACACCTAACACTACAGTATCATTAAATTAATTACCTAAACTAACTACAATTAACTGCAATTAAATTAAATAAACTAAAGTACAAAAAAAAATTAAATTACAGAAAATAAAAAAATAATTACAAGATTTTTAAAATAATTACACCTTATCTAATCCCCTAATAAAATAACCCCCCCCAAAAAAAAATAATAAAATTCCCTACCCTATACTAAATTACAAATAGTCCTTAAAAGGGCTTTTTGCGGGGTATTCCCCAAAGTAATCGGCTCTTTTACCTGTAAAAAAAAAATACGATACCCCCCACATTAAAACCCACCACCCACACTCCCAACCCTACTCTAAAACCCACCCAATCCCCCCTTAATAAAAACTAACACTACCCACTTGAAGATCACCCTACCTTGAGCCGTCTTCACCCAGCCGGGCAGAAGTGGTCCTCCAGAGGGGCAGAAGTCTTCATCCGATCCGGGCAGAAGAGGACCTCCAGATGGGCAGAAGGCTTCATCCAGGCGGCATCTTCTATCTTTATCCATCCGGAGCGGGTCCATCTTGAAGCCATGTAATGCGGAGCATCCTCTTCTTCCGACGGCTAAGACTGAATGAAGGTCCCTTTAAATGACGTCATCCAAGATGGCGTCCCTTGAATTCCGATTGGCTGATAGGATTCTATCAGCCAATCGGATTTAAGGTAGGAAAAATCCTATTGGCTGATGCAATCAGTCAATAGAATTGAGCTTGCATTCTATTGGCTGATTGGAACAGCCAATAGAATGCGAGCTCAATCCTATTGGCTGATTGGATCAGCCAATAGGATTGAAGTTCAATCCTATTGGCTGATCCAATCAGCCAATAGGATTTTTCCTACCTTAATTTTGATTGGCTGATAGAATCCTATCAGCCAATCGGAATTCAACGGACGCCATCTTGGATGACGTCATTTAAAGGAACCTTCATACAGTCTTAGCTGTCGGAAGAAGAGGATGCTCCGCGTCGGATGGCTTCAAGATCTCCACTCCGGATGGATGAAGATAGAAGATGCCGCCTGGATGGAGCCTTCTGCCCGTCTGGAGGTCCTCTTCTGCCCGGATCGGATGAAGACTTCTGCCCCTCTGGAGGACCACTTGTGCCCGGCTGGGTGAAGATGTCTCACGGTGGGGTGATATTCAAGGGGGTAGTGTTAGGTTTTATTAAGGGGGCATTGGGTGGGTTTTAGAGTAGGTTTGGGTGTGTGGGTGGTGGGTTTTAGTATTGGGGGATATTGTATACTTTTGTTACAGGTAAAAGAGCTGATTACTTTGGGGCAATGCCCCGCAAAAAGCCCTTTTAAGGGCTATTTTTAATTTAGTATAGGGTAGCGAATTTTATTATTTTGGGGGGCTTTTTTATTTTATTAGGGGGATTAGATTAGGTATAATTAGTTTAAAATTCTTGTAATTATTTTTTTATTTTGAAATTGCATTCTATTGGCTGATTGGAACAGTCAATAGAATGCGAGCTCAATCCTATTGGCTGATTGGGTCAGCCAATAGGATTGAAGTTCAATCGTATTGGCTGATTGCATCAGTCAATAGGATTTTTTCAACCTTAATTCCGATTGGCTGATAGAATTCTATCAGTCAATCGGAATCTAAGGGACGCCATCTTGGATGACATCACTTAAAGAGACATTCATTCTGGAAGAAGAATTCGTTGGAAGAGGATGCTCCGCGCCGGATGTCTTGAAGATGGACCCGCTCCACGCCGGATGGATGAAGATATAAGATGCCGTCTGGATGAAGACTCTGCCCGCCTGGAGGATCACTTCTCCCAGCTTTATTAAGGACTTCTTGCCACTTCGATGAGGACTTCTCCCGGCTTTGTTGAGGATGGATGTCGGATCTTCAAAACTGTAAGTGGATCTTCAGGGGTTAGTGTTAGGTTTTTTTAAGGGTTTATTGGGTGGGTTTTATATTTAGGTTAGGGCTTTGGGCTGCAATAGAGCTAAATGCCCTTTTAAGGTGCAATGCCCATTCAAATACCCTTTTCAGGGCAACGGGGAGCTTAGGTTTTTTTAGTTAGGGTTTTATTTGGGTGGTTTGGTTGTGTAGGTGGTTGGTGTTACTGTTGGGGGGGTTGTTTGTATTTTTTTTTCAGGTAAAATAGCTGATTTCTTTAGGGCAATGCCCCGCAAAAGGCCCGTTTAAGGGCTATTGGTAGTTTAGTTTAGGCTAGGGTTTTTTTTATTTATTTTGGGGGGTCTTTTTTATTTTGATAGGGCTATTAGATTAAGTGTAATTAGTTTAAATATCTTGTAATTTGTTTTTTATTTTGTGTAATTTAGTGTTTTGTTTGTTTTTTAATTTTGTTAATTGTATTTAATTTAGGTAATTTATTTAATTGTATTGTAGTGTTAGGTGTTAGTGTAACTTAGGTTGGGTTTTATTTTACAGGTAAATTTGTATTTATTTTAAATAGGTAGTTAGTAAATAGTTAATAACTATTTAGTAACTATTCTACCTAGTTAGAATAAATACAAACTTGCCTGTAAAATAAAAATAAACCCTAAGCCAGCTACAATGTAACTATTAGTTATATTGTAGCTAGCTTAGGGTTTATTTTACAGGTAAGTATTTATTTTTGAAATAGGAATTATTTAGTTATTAATACTGTAGTAGGTTTGATTTAGATTTAATTTAATTATATTAAAGTTAGGGGGTGTTAGGGTTAGGGTTAGACTTAGATTTAGGGGTTAATAAATTTAGTATAGTGGCGGCGACATTGGGGGCGGCAGATTAGGGGTTAATAAATGTAGGTAGGTGGTGGCGATGTTAGGGGCGGCAGAACAAACTTGCGGGTAGATTACGAGTTGTGCGTTAGGCTGAAAAAGCAGTGTTAACAGGTCCTAACGCTGCTTTTTCACTACAGCTTGCAGGTTTAGAGGCACCGCAAACTTTTTTGGCCTTAACGCAAATCAACTTAGGTAAATTTCATAAAGACTTTTTTCTATGTGACTTCCATAGCACCGGTATTCCGAGTTTGTCCTGGGAGGCCAAAAAGTGAGCGGTACACCCTCTACCACCAGGATTCCTAATGCATTGTAAAGTCAGTAGTTATGAGTTTTACGCTACAAAGCTGTAGCATAAAACTCATAACTAAAGTGATAAAAAGTACACTAACACCCATAAACTACCTATTAACCCCTAAACCGAGGCCCTCCCGCATCGCAAACACTAAAATAAAATGATTAACAGCCAATAGAATGCAAGCTCAATCCTATTGGCTGATTGGATCAGCCAATAGGATTGAAGTTCAATCCTATTGGCTGATTGCATCAGTCAATAGGATTTTTTCAACCTTAATTCCGATTGGCTGATAGAATTCTATCAGCCAATCCGAATCTAAGGGACGCCATCTTGGATGACATCATTTAAAGGTATCTTCATTCAGCAAGAAGACATCGATTGAAGAGGATGCTCCACGCCGGATGTCTTGAAGATGGAGCCGCTCAGCGTCAGAAGGATGAAGATAGAAGATGCCATCTGGGTGAAGACTTCTGCCCGTCTGGAGGACCACTTCTGCCCATCTGGAGGACCACTTCTGCCGGCTTCATTGAGGACATCTTGCCGCTTGGATGAAGACTTCTCCCGGTAAGTGGATCTTCGGGGGTTAGTGTTAGGATTTTTTAAGGGTGTATTGGGTAGGTTTTATTTTTAGGTTAGGGCTTTGGGCAGCAATAGAGCTAAATGCCCTTTTAAGGGCAATGCCCATCCAAATGCCCTTTTCAGGGCAATGAGGAGCTAAGGTTTATTTAGTTAGGGTTTTACTTGGGGAGTTGGTTGTGTAGGTGGGTTGTTTGTATTTTTTTTACGGATAAAAGAGCTTATTTCTTTGGGGCAATGCCCCGCAAAAGGCCCTTTAAGGGCTATTGATTGTTTAGTTTAGGCTAGGGTTTTTTTATTTTGGGGGGCTTTTTTTATTTTGATAGGGCTCTTAGATTTGGTGTAATTAGATCTTGTAATTTGTTTTTAATTTCTGTAATTTAGTGTTTGTTTTTTTTACAATTTAGCTAATTGTATTTAATTTAGGTATGTTATTTAATTGTAGTGTAGTGTTAGGTGTTAGTGTAACTTAGGTTAGGTTTTATTTTACAGGTAAATTTGTATTTATTTTAGCTAGGTAGTTAGTAAATAGTTAATAACTATTTATTAACTATTCTACCTAGTTAAAATAAATACAAACTTGCCTGTAAAATAAAAATAAACCCTATGCTAGATACAATGTAACTATTAGTTATATTGTAGCTAGCTTAGGGTTTATTTTATAGGTAAGTATTTAGTTTTAAATAGGAATAATTTAGGTAATGATAGGAATTTTATTTAGATTTATTTTAATTATATTTAAGTTAGGGGGTGTTAGGGTTAGACTTAGTTTTAGGGGTTAATAAATTTAGAATAGTGGCGGCGACGTTGGGGACGGCAGATTAGGGGTTAATAAATGTAGGTAGGTGGCGGCGGTGTTAGGGGCGGCAGATTAGGGTTTAATAAATATAATGTAGGTATCGTCGATGTTTGGGGCAGCAGATTAGGGGTTAATAAGTATAATGTAGGTGGCGGCGATGTCCGGAGCGTCAGATTAGGGGTTAATAAGTATAATGTAGGTGTCGGCGATGTCGGGGTGGCAGATTAGGGGTTAAGTGTTAGATTAGGGATGTTAAGACTCGGGGTTCATGTTAGTGTGTTAGGTGTAAACATAAAATGTGTTTCCCCATAGGAATCAATGGGGCTGCGTTACTGAGTTTTACGCTGCTTTATTGCAGGTGTTAGACTTTTTCTCAGCCGGCTCTCCCCATTGATGTCTATGGGGAAATCATGCACAAGCACGTATAACCAGCTCACCGCTCACTTAAGCAGCACTGGTATTGGAGTGCAGTGTGGAGCTCAATTTTGCTCTACGCTCACTTCTTGCCTGTTAACGCCGGGTTGATAAACACCCGTAATACCAGCGCTGCAGGGAAGTGAGCGGTGAGAATAAACTGCAAGTTAGCAACGCACCCATCATAACGCAAAACTCCTAATCTAGCCGATAGTTTTATGATAAACTAATATTAGTTCATATTTAATAAATATATATGAACTCATATGTTATAAATTGTAATTTATTTAAGATCTACCTCTTGATATATGTTATATTTATACAATAAAACAAAGTTTATAAATCATTTATTTATTTCCCCAGTTTGTTATGTAAACACAACCAGTCACATTCCTTGACATAGAATTTCTGCATATTATAGCACAATTTATTAGAGTGTATTACATATTCATATTCTCATTCTCTGAGTAGTTTATGCTCTCTCTATATATATGTAAAGGGCTATGCTGACCTAAACCCAATAGTATATGGTTATAATTGCTAGGTATAAAGCAATAGCTTACATTTTAGCTAGTGCTTATCCAGGTATAGGGTTTGATGTTTAAACCTGAACTTTATCCATTTAGTTTTTAACTTTTTTACTAATACTGTTTTATATCCATATTTAATCATGTTTAATTCCTGCTGATCTAAAACCAGCAGTTAATGATGTCATGCTCTGAATTAAATCCAAGAGACACTTGGGTCTTAAGCTTGAAGATCCAATATGCTTCTTGTCTTTTAAGACGGTTTAGCCTGTCCCCTCCTCTTAGTGGCCTTCTAATCTCTTCTATGGCATTCCATTTAAATTGTTTACATCCCCCATAGCCCCATAGTTCTACTAGTAGAGGAACATCACCAAACTTTAAAGGGAACACAGTTAATTTACTTAGCTTAAAAAAAACTAAACTAAACAAAAAAACAAAACATCTTGATTGGATAAGTCTTCATCTTTGCTATCACCATAAATAAACACTGAACCCCCAAAAGGTCCCAGTTGGTAAAAAGTCTACAATATGATAAGATATGTTGGAACCATCTATAGGACAAAATGCCACTGAGGAGTAAAGGATAAAGAAAGCATAAGGTTGTATTTTTTCAAACTATTTGTATCTTTTATTATACTCCTGATAACTGTTCTTATACGTATAGTTAACAAGTATAAAGGCATAAGAGATGATTTAGACAATACACTTAATTACCAGAAGACAAGAAGAGCATTACAAAAACCCTATGCCCTTTTCTCTATCTCAATTGTCAATAAAGTTTTTTTTGTTTTTTTTAATAATTTATATTTCTGATAGAAGGTTTTGAAAATGCTTGCCCATTAAACCGCAACTGCTTGAAAATAAAAAATGCAATGCTAAATTTTAATGCAATGGCTTCTCAATACACTAAGGGCTAGATTACAAGTGAGACTGTATTTAACGCTGCTGCTTGAGCGTTAACTCCGCTTTATGCACCTCTTAGATAGCACTCGTATTGCAAGTTGAAAATAAATTGTTTTCCATTGCGTGCTAGCCCAACACGCGTAAAAAATAAATTTGAATATTCTGCGCACGAAAACCTTCCATTAATCACCGTACTTGGTATATTGTTATGGTTGTTATAAAGCAGATCAATGGATAACCGCTTGTATCAAATTAAATTCTCTTAACCATCAGCCACTCAATTAAAAATAGGGTTCCCATAAGCGGGAAGAGGGTGTATGGGAACCCTAGTTTTAATTGAGTGGCTGATACTGAAGAGAATTTAATTTAATACAAGCAGGTATCTATTGATCTGCCTAAAAACAACCTTAACAATATACCAAATATGCTGATTAATGCTGGCACCAATACTAACAATATAGCTATAATATATCAATGCAATCTGGGATTAAACTATCTATATAGTGTCTGTGAGAAAACGTCATATTAACTCAGTTTCATACAAGTGAGATAATATAAACCAGAAACCGTTTCAAATGTAACAAACCTTACAGTGCTGATGAGGACATTGGTATAGCGTTACATTGCATCTGCTGATCCAAAGCGGCTGCCTCACATGAATATAGATAACTAAGTTACTCCGATTATAGGGACCTTACCCTCCAAGAACTAAGAAAGCAACTGCTATGGTTACTATATTGAGACGATTATTAAGATTAAGTTTAAACTGGATAAGCAATATATGTAACACTGTGTACTTATAAAAATAATCTAAATGTGAAAGGGTTGTAACATGTTGTTTCAAATGAACATTACATCACATATGTATATACATTGAGCTAATACATGAACTGATGTAAATAACAAGAACCTCCAACAGATAATAATTTGTCTGCACACGTTAAAGCATTAACTATAAGTTACTCATTAAAAAGCATACTCTCACCTGACACTGAGTAATGTAGAAATCACTAGCATTTATTTAAGGCTTGATAATACAAGCTGAATGTGACTACAGAACTTCATTTTGAAGAGCACCTGTAACGGATATAGTGATTCATGATTAATATATCTGATCTGTGCAAAAAGTGGAGATAGCAAATCAAGCTAAGCTATCCAACAACCATAGACTCATAGATTATCAGACCAGTATACTGTTATAAGGCAGACGATGCCCAGTGAATTATAATAATCTATTTAACCACAGACCCCTGGTTTTTAAATGTGTTTCACCCATTTTTAATGAGTTTAAATAAAGTATTTCGCCTAGATTACGAGTTTTGCGTTAGATGCTGTGCAGTGCAAATGAGCAGTTTATGCTCACCGCTCACTTTTACAGACATCGCTGGTATTACGGGTTTTAAAAAAAACGGCGTTAGCCGCAAAAAAATGAGTGTAGAGCAAAATTTAGCTCCACATCTCACCTCAATACCAGTGCTTGTGTTAGCGGTGAGCTGGTAAAACGTGCTCGTGCACGATTTCCCCATAGGAATTAATGGGGGAGAGCCGGCTGAAAAAAAACCTAACACCTGCAAAAAAGCAGCGTAAAGCTCCTAACGCAGCCCCATTGATTCCTATGGGGAAACACATTTTATGTCTACACCTAACACCCTAACATGAACCCCGAGTCTAAACACCCCTAATATTACACTTATTAAAACCTAATCTGCTGCCCTGACATCACCGACACCTGCATTATATTATTAACCCTTAATCTGCCGCTCCGGACACCGCCACCACCTACATTATACTTATGAACCCCTAATCTGCCGCCCCCAATATCGCTGACACCTACATTTTATTTATTAACCCCTAATCTGCTGCCCCCAACATCTCCGCCACTATAATAAAGTTATTAACCCCTAAACCTAAGTCTAACCCTAACACCCCCTAACTTAAATATAATTAAAAGAAATCTAAATAAAATTACTACAATTAACTAAATAATTCCTATTTATAACTAAATACTTACCTATAAAATAAACCATAAGCTAGCTACAATATAACTAATAGTTACATTGTAGCTAGCTTAGGGTTTATTTTTATTTTACAGGCAACTTTGTTTTTATTTTAACTAGGTACAATAGTTATTAAATAGTCATTAACTATTTAATAACTACCTAGTTAAAATAAAGACAAATTTACCTGTAAAATAAAACCTAACCTAAGTTACAATTACACCTAACACTACACTATAATTAAATTAATTACCTAAATTAAATACAATTAATTACAATTAAATAAAATTATCTAAAGTACAACCCCCCCCCCCACTAAATTACAGAAAATAATAAAGAAATTACAAGATTTTTAAACTAATTACACCTATTCTAATCCCCCTAACAAAATAAAAAAGCCCCCCAAAATAAAAGCCCCCCTACACTAAATTACAAATAGCCCTTAAAAGGGCCTTTTGCGGGGCATTGCCCCAAAGTAATCAGCTCTTTTACCTGTAAAAAAAAAGTACAAATACCCCCCCAACATTAAAACCCACCACCCACACAACCAACCCTACTCTAAAACCCACCCAATCCCCCCTTAAAAAAAACCTAACACTAACCCCTTGAAGATCACCCTACCGTGAGAAGTCTTCACCCAACTGGGCAGAAGTGGTCCTCCAGACAGGCAGAAGTCTTCATCCAACTGAGCAAAAGTGGTCCTCCAGATGGGCAGAAGTCTTCATCCAGATGGCATCTTCTATCTTCATCCATCCGGCGCGGAGCAGGTCCATCTTCAAGACATCCGACGCGGAACATCCTCTTCTGTCCACGGCCGACGACTGAATAAAGGTTTCTTCAAATGATGTCATCCAAGATAGCGTCCCTTCAATTCCGATTGGCTGATAGAATTCTATCAGCCAATCGGAATTAAGTTAGAAAAAAATCCTATTGGCTGATGCAATCAGCCAATAGGATTGAACTGGCATTCTATTGGCTGATTGGAACAGCCAATAGAATGCCAGCTCAATCCGATTGGCTGATTGGATCAGCCAATAGGATTGAAGTTCAATCCTATTGGCTGATTGCATCAGCCAATTGGATTTTTTGTACCTTAATTCCGATTGGCTGATAGAATTCTATCAGCCAATTGGAATTGAAGGGACGCCATCTTGGATGACGTCATTTAAAGGAACCTTCATTCAGTCGTCGGCCATGGACAGAAGAGGATGCTCCGTGTCGGATGTCTTGAAGATGGACCCGCTCCGCGCCGGATGGATGAAGAGAGAGGATGCCGTCTGGATGAAGACTTCTGCCCATCTGAAGGACCACTTCTGCCCGGTTGGATGAAGACTTCTGCCCGTCTGGAGGACCACTTCTGCCCGGTTGGGTGAAGACTTCTCACGGTAGGGTGATCTTCAAGGGGTTAGTGTTAGGTTTTTTTAAGGGGGGATTGGGTGGGTTTTAGAGTAGGGTTGGTTTGTGGGTGGTGGGTTTTAATGTTGGGGGGTATTTGTACTTTTTATTTTACAGGTAAAAGAGCGGATTACTTTGGGGCAATTCCCCCGCAAAAGGCCCTTTTAAGGGCTATTTGTAATTTAGTGTAGGGTAGGGCTTTTTTTTATTTTGGGGGGCTTTTTTATTTTGTTAGGGGGATTAGAGTAGGTGTAATTAGTTTAAAAATCTTGTAATTTCTGATTTTTGGGGGGCGGAGCCAAGCCGTGCAGGAACATGGCCGCAAATCTGTAAAGCTCCGTGTCTGCCTTCTCTCTTAGCAAGAAATACCTTATTCAGGGTCACACTTTTTACATGCTGGACAATACTATATCTGCCTAAACCTTCCTGCCCTTGCATCCAAGCTACCAGAGGGCTAATTACAGCCGGAACCACTCGCCTTTCTACCTACATCAGGCGCGGGACTACGGCACTACTTCCCCGCACCTAAAATTACAACCGAATCTCCTCTGCTTACCCGGATTCCCCCGGCCTGCGGCCCGATCATTTGAGAGATCCTTGGATGCGGTCGACAGAGCCGCTCTTACCCTAGCTGTTCTCGGCTCATACTGCGCTCTCAGGGGCGTTGAGGCCTATCTGCGGAAGAATGCCGGATCTCTAATCTTTGCTGCAGGACTTACTATACTTCCCGGTCTCCATCCGAAGTTCCCCACTAAGGTACCCTATAACATTCTGGGTCTGGTTGTGCGATTGGTCCTGGGCACGTCTCTGTAGGAGGGGGGCTGAGCAGAACACTGGAACCGCTGGGCATTTCTACAACAAATAGCGGCCATTATCTAGATACGCCACGTGGCCTCATACCTTAATGTGTGCTGTTGGACAGTTACTGTGAGACCTGGCTCTTACTCACACAAAACCACAGGCTTTAATTCTATTAGATAAGGGGAACAAGGATCATTGTGGCTTGCCGGTATTAAACACCACCCCTTCTGCAGCCTCAAGGCCTCACTGAGATTTTTTCAAGCTATCTACGCAATACCTTTACCTTTTATTTTGCCGATGCTGATACGCTAAAATTGCATATTACAGAAAAGAAATCAGCAGCAACCTGCCTGTACCCCAACACAGCTTCAACTATATTACTGGGGCCTTACAAGGGACTGTTCACAACTTATATACAACACTGATAGTCCCTTCCAACTTGTTGTTAGTGGGATGCTAGATACAATTTTATCCCCCTCGGCACTAAAATACAATCCCCTGCTACCTGCTCCACCAAGCTCTTCCCCGCCTCTGCCCTCCTCTATATTAACTCTTGGAGAAACTATTACAGAATACCTCACTTGTTCATCTGGAAGGCCCGAACCTAAGATGGCTTCCAGGAAGGGACAGAAATCTGATAAGCCAAACAAGTCACTCTCCCAAACCCCTTCAGTATCCTCCTTCTTTCAAGCTTCAGATTCGAACCCAGCTCTATCTGACACCCTTTTGGAACAGCCGGGCCTCCCAAGCCTACACATAAACCCGAATGGCCAACAGGACCCACTACATGCTATCCAAGAAAGATTGAATACGCTTCCTTCCAAATCTGACCTGGACTCTCTCAAATCTTTTATTAAGGAAGAGATGAGGGACCTCAAAAGAGACCTCAATGAAATGGGCGCTCGCATGGATTACTTTGAGGAGGGTCAGGAAACCTTGAATAACCTAGTCAGTATGAACACACAACAACTCTCTATCCAGGACTCTAGAGTCCAATCTCTTCAGGACAAAATAGAGGACTTGGATAACCGCGGACGCAGGAACAACTTGAGGTTCCGCGGTGTCCCAGAGGAGGTGACTCCTGACCTCCTTAAAGGTTACATTATTGGCCTAGCGCAACATCTCTCTCCTGGATCACCACCACTATTGCCTGAAGATTTGGACAGGGCACATAGGGCATTACGCCCTCTACCTAAACCTCCACTTCCTCCACGGGATATTATTGTACGATTCCTAAGATTTTCATCCAAAGAGGACGTGTGGCAGGCGGCAAGGTCCCAAAGATCCATATCCTACAGGGGACACTCCCTCCAGATATATCAAGACCTCAGCCCTTACACAGTACAGAGACGCAAGGAGGTTAAATTTATCACTAGTGCTCTTCAAGACCATCACATTAAATATCGATGGGGATTTCCCTTCAGTCTAATTATTAACCATAACGGTTCACAAATTATATATAAAGACTTTAACGACCTTGACCACCTATCCCAAGCTCTCAACATTCCGTTCAACAATCCACTGGACCCACCCGTCTTGGGCTCACCCCAAGCTGAGGAGTCAGGGCCTTCACGGCCGCTGGGACAAAGACCACAATGGCAAAAAATTCAACCCAAGAGAAGAAAAATGGACAACCTACCATCTAGAAATGATTCACCGCCCTCTGTATGATCTACTTCCAGGCCCTGGCATAGGAACTACCTATTTATCTCCTATGGTTTTCTTTCCACCTGATGTTCATTGACCACCCTTTTTCGTGGATGGACCTCGGGCTTTCTTACATGGGCTGACCCGCAGCGCATCAACATATATTTAGACTCTCGATACCCACTTGACCACTTTTGATGGCCTTTCTACAACCCTGACCTCATATTGGTAACGTATAAACAATGTCTATATCCTTAGTTCTATGCCTGATGCTCAATTTTGATTATATCTGTTATCCATGCCATAGACTACCCCTCCTGGCTCTTCCAGGAGGACAGCTACACAACCTAGGCTATGAAGAACTCTGCCTTATGGGTCACTAGATGTTCCTGGACATTATAACTAAATAAATGTTTTGTTCTGTTATTCTCACTAAATGTTAATATATGTTATTACACGTTATGTAAATTATTGTGTGAACCTCCAGTAAACGTGACAATAAGCCTTTATTAGATTAACATAACTTATTTCCCTCATGGCCACTACATGCATATTTTTTCACTGGGTTATGAGGATCACGTGTAATGTGCTTATATTGGCCTATGCTAGTTCTAAACTAAACTCTATGCCTCTCTTCTCTAGCCTGTAGCAGCAATCACTCCAGTTAAGCTTAGGTTTGAAATGTTAAGAAGCTTAAATATGTGAATTTTTTCGTGCCTGCATTTTCATCCCTAGACTACCCATGGCATCAAGGCATAACTATCATTTCATCTGCTAGGCTGCATATGTTTAGTTTTTATCTAGACAACCTATGTTTATAATGTTTTACTGTTATCTCGCTTAAATACTCAAATGTTTTACGTTCCATATTAACATATTGGCCCAGTCCCTAGTCGACTGACATGCATTTCTTTGGAAAACAAGGCCACTATATTTAAAATATCCAACCCTGATTCCTAACGTATATAACATAACCTAAGAGTATGTAAGGCGATACTTTCCCCCCTATTTGCAAGGTGTATTACAGTCTGTTTCTTTCACTTTGCACAATTGTTACTGTTAAATCAATGTTTATTACTCTCTATTATGCTTTTTCCCAATTTTCAATATGTGATTTTTGTCCTTTTATTTTAAACTTTCCCTCCTCCCCTTCCTTCTGCCCAGCCTCGGTAATCTCATACCTATCCCTAATAGCTGTCGCTATACTTTTGCTCACATCGGCTGATTCCGTTCAATCCTTAGCCAATGAATAGCTCAAATTCTAAAATAAAAATCCTCTCACACAATACCAAAGGCCTTAATGGCCCTAATAAACGGTCTATGGCTTTGAGAGATTACAAGAGACACAAGGGAGATATCCTTTTTATTCAAGAGACCCATTTTAAAAGGGGTAGCGAACCCAAAGCTAGCTTTCGAAAATTTGGACAGAGTTTCTTCTCCTCTAATACCACAAAACATAACGGGGTTGGAATTCTGATACATAGAGGACTCCCCTTTGTTGCATCTTCCACTTATAAAGATAGGGAGGGAAGATACTTGATCCTGGTCGGTTATCTATATCACAAACCACTGACACTGGTCAACATATATGCCCCCAATGTTAACCCAGCTCCCTTTTTTCACCAGCTTAGCAATAAAATCTTAGAAGTAGCTAGGGGTAGCCTTATATTGGGGGGGGGATTTCAACATAGCTTTTGACCCAACTCTAGATTGCTCGTCTGGCACATCTTCTATATCACAAAAAACTCTAAGGCAAATTAAACATTCCATCTCATGCCTAACGATACATGACACTTGGCGCCTTCACCACCCAAACGATAGAGAGTTCACCTTTTTTTCAAACCCCCATCAATTATACACAAGAATAGACTACATTTTTGCCGATGTCTCTAGCTTATCTTCTATTACTCAGACTCATATAAACCCCATAACATGGTCGGACCACGCCGTCATCACTTGCCAACTTCACTGGCAGCCCATTGACCCCTCCACTTCTCGGTGGAGACTTGACGACTCCCTACTTAGAGACCCCATGATCTTTATCCAGGTACAGAAAGCACTAATTGACTATTTCCAAACAAATGACACCCCAGATGTCCACATACACAATATATGGAACGCCCATAAATGTGTTATCCGAGGGGAATTAATCGCCCTCAAAGCAGCGAAACGGAAACGACAGAATGAGTACCTTAATTCTCTTTTAACTGACATTCATAAACTACAGGACCTACATAAACTACATCCCACAAGTGCATCATTAACAGACAGCATCACACACAAAAGAGACCAGCTTCGTACATTCTTAGGCGTAGAGGCTAAGAACAGAGCCCTATATCTTAAAAAGGTTTATTATGAAGGAGCAAATAAACAAGGTAGGATGTTGGCCCGACAGCTCCGAAAACGTACCAACAAACAATATATCATGGGATTACGCGACCCTGGAGGTGCTAGACTGTCCACCTCCAAAGATATTTCCCAGGCCTTTAGAGATTACTATGACACCCTTTATAACATCCGTAGAGGTCTCCCTGATCCTTCTCAGACAGAGATAACAGACTACCTAAGAGATATTAACCTTCCTAAACTGACTGAAGACCAAAGGGACGAACTAGACACTCCATTCTCGGAAGAAGAGCTCTTACAGGCTATTACCTCCCTCCCCTCGGGGAAGGCCCCCGGTCCCGATGGTTTTGGGAACTCTTATTATTCACTATTTAAGGAAATATTATCCCCTCACCTATTAACATACTTCCACAGTATTGACGAAGTAGGCGCTTTCCCACCACCTTCGCTTCAAGCCCACATCACTATACTTCCCAAACCTAACAAACCCACAGATTTAATAGCTAATTATCGCCCTATCTCACTTATTAATACTGACCTAAAGATCTTCGCTAAATTAATTACAAACCGTCTAAATAGACTTCTCCCTTCCCTCATACATAACGACCAAGTCGGATTTATCCCCGGGCGAGAGGCTAGGGACAACACGACACGAAATATACACCTTCTCTGGCATGTCTCAAATAAAAATATCCCAACCACGTTCATATCCACTGATGCTGAGAAGGCGTTTGACCGGGTCAACTGGTCATACTTAAGAGCCACCTTACATGCCTTCGGCCTTGGCCCAACGACCCTTCAACGTATATTCGCCCTATACTCTTCGCCCAGTGCTCGCATTTTAGTAAATGGCTCCCTAACCCCTCCGATTGAAATCACAAATGGAACACGACAAGGTTGCCCTCTCTCCCCCCTTTTATTCGCCCTATTCATTGAAACCTTTGCTTTAAAGATTAGGAATATGCCAGAAATACAGGGTGTCACAGTGGAAGGCGATGAATTAAAGGTCTCGTTATTCGCTGATGACATCTTATTTTCTTTGACAGAACCCGAAACCTCTATCCCTCCTCTCCTATCTGAATTCTCCCTCTTTAATAAGCTCACGGATTTTCTTATCAATCCAAACAAATCTGAAATATTGGCCCTCGGCTTATCCACCCATTCTGTCAATGTCATCAAAAATTGCTGCCCCTTGAAGTGGTGTTCCAAAGCTCTCAAATACCTAGGAATATATCTCCCTCTGTCGGCTGACGACTTATTTCATATTAATTACGCACATATCAAAACCGCAATAATGCGGGACCTTTCTTCTTGGAGCTCAAAACAACTCTCCTGGTGGGGTAGAATCCACACTATAAAAATGAATATCTTCCCAAGATTACTTTATATTATGAGTACGGTCCCGGTGCCTTTACCTCCTAAGTTCCTCACCCAAATACAAAGCCTAATCAACTCTTTCTTGTGGAAGAGAAAACCACCTAGAATAAATAAAAAGACCATGCTGCTACCGCGGGAACAGGGTGGATTGGGTCTACCCGACCTAGATAACTATAGAATGTCCATTCACTTGCAAAGAATTCTGGATTGGAGGGTGGGAGATGGCCAGAGGAGGTGGGTCCGACTCGAGAAACAACTTAATCCCGACTTGCCACTAGCTTCTATATGCTGGAACCCTAAATTCCAAGAGCAAATCAAACTATTACTTAATCCCATCACAAAAGAGACTTTCACACAGTGGAAAAGGGCCTCTCACCATCACCCTTGCCTATCCTCTAATCCCGGTCCTTTAACTTCCCTCAAAAATAACCCCGACTTCTCTATAAATCTCTTACATACCTCATTACCTATTACCACTAATGATGATGACATTCTTCTACACAACGTCACCACTAACGACTCCATAAGTACTCAAGCACAACTGATAGATAAGGGCTATGAATGGGCACGCAACTGGTTTTCATACAGAAGACTCCATAACTATATATCCACAAATAAACATAAAAATAACATGACTCGTCCTACAACTAATATTGAAAAACTCTACCTTTTAAGCTCTCCAATTAAACACTCTCTTTCCGCTATATACAAAATCCTCACCCAACCCCCACCGGGCAATCTTCCTTACTCCATAGAAATGTGGGAAAGGGAGCTGGGAATAATTATTTTACCTCAAACAGCCACTAATATATTCATTAATACCAAAAAGTCATCCACCTCAGCATCTATCCTAGAGACCAATTATAAAATACTACATTGCTGGTATCTAACCCCAAGGAAATTACATCGATTATTTCATAACACCAATAATAAATGCTGGAGATGCGGCCACGTGGGGAGTGGCATGGGCCACATGTGGTGGTGGTGCTCTCAACTAAACCACTTTTGGTACAAAATAATAGATGAGATCAATACTATCTTACGTGCGTCCCTGCCAGCTGATCCCCTTATCTGGCTGCTAAATAAGTCCGTCAAGCTCCCTTTTAAATCTCTTCTTCCTCTGTTCAGAATATTCACTAATAGCGCTAAAATCCTGATCGCCAAGCGCTGGAAAGCGAAAGATGTTCCCACTCTGGGAATGTGGAAGGCTAAAGTGTCCGAGTTACTAGAGCTAGAGGAATATTCAGTTTATAAGAGAGGTGGCACTGACAACTTTATATCCTTACAAGCAATATGGGATGAATACATTAAAACAACGACCCCTAAGTAAGTTAATGATGTATAACTTTAAATAGAGTGGATTGCCGCTTTTTAACAAGATTCCGAGGCTGGACAGTCCCCCTCCCCTCCCGCTTCCCTCCCCTTCCCCCCTAAACTTTCTGGCTATAACAAGTTTTTTTTTTTGTCTTTTCTCTCTCTTCCCTATACGATACTCGTTTATAAACGTTTGGATCTGTGCCGTTCTTTAACATATTTAATGCTGTAAATGTATACCACAATGTGCATATGTGTTGTTGGATGTGTACTGATTCACCTCAATAAAAAAGATTTTGATTAAAAATCTTGTAATTTCTTTATTATTTTCTGTAATTTAGTGGGGGGTTTTCCTACTTTAGATAATTTTATTTAATTGTAATTAATTGTATTTAATTTAGCTAATTAATTTAATTATAGTGTAGTGTTAGGTGTAATTGTAACTTAGGTTAGGTTTTATTTTACAGGTAAATTTGTCTTTATTTTCACTAGGTAGTTATTAAATAGTTAATAACTATTTAATAACTATTGTACCTAGTTAAAATAAATACAAAGTTGCCTGTAAAATAAAAATAAACCCTAAGATAGCTACAATGTAACTATTAGTTATATTGTAGCTAGCTTAGGGTTTATTTTGTAGGTAAGTATTTAGTTTTAAATAGGAATTACTTAGTTAATTGTAGTAATTTTATTTAGATTTCTTTTAATTATATTTGTTAGGGGGTGTAAGGGTTAGGGTTAGACTTAGGTTTAGGGGTTAATAACTGTATTATAGTGGCGGCAACGTTGGGGGCGGCAGATTAGGGGTTAATAAATGTAGGCAGGTGGCGGCGATGTTAGGGATGGCAGATTAGGGGTTAATAATATTTAACTAGTGTTTGCGATGCGGGAGTGCGGCGGTTTAGGGGTTAATATGTTTATTATAGTGGTGGCGATGTCCAGTTCAGCAGATTAGGGGTTAAAACATGTATTTTAGTGTTTGCGATGTGGGGGGCCTCAGTTTAGGGGTTAATAGGTAGTTTATGGGTGTTAGTGTACTTTTTAACACTTTAGTTAAGAGTTTTATGCTACGGCGTTGTAGTGTAAAACTCTTAACCACTGACTTTAAAATGCGGTACCAGTCTTGACAGGAGAGGGTGTACCGCTCACTTTTTGTCAGACTCGTAATACCGGCGCTATGCAAGTCACATTTAAAATATAGGATACTCAATTGACGTAAGTGGATTTGCGGTATTTCCGAGTCTGGCCAAAAAAGTGAGCAGTACACCTGTACCTTCAAGACTCGTAATACCAGCGGGCGTCAAAAAGCAGCGTTAGGACCTCTTAACGCTGCTTTTTAAGGCTAACGCACAACTCTTAATCTAGGCCTTAGTTTTTAAAGAGTGATCACACCTACATGTATATACACACATACGAAGGAATTTAATGCTTAAAGGGGTATCCTATCCAACTTCTTTGTTGAAATTAAAGTCAAATATCTTTACCTCGATATACAGCACCTATTTGAATCAAAACATTTTTTTATACAGCTACAAAAAACTGAGACGTCATATCTTTGATTTTTTATAACTTTTTTGTGCAATTTATTTTGGGGAATAATTTTTATTAGATTGTGTCTTTTGTAACATACACTATCCAGCTTGAATTATAATATTCAACATAACTCTTGGCATTTTTCTTATTGTGTCTTTTGTAACACCTTTTTGCTTGCCAAAACAGTTAACCAGAGCAGAACTCTGAGGTCGCGCCATCCTGATGAGCTTTAACTTTAATTGCTCTCAAGCGATCACGTTTACTTTCAGCTTGTAATACGAGCAATAAATCCGATGTGCGCTAACACCTACGATAAACCCCTTTTTGCTTGTGCGTAATTTAGTGCTCCACTCATAATCTGGCCCTATATAGGCACAATACTAATAATTTAAAACATATATATATATATATACACATTAAAGACCATGTATGTAATAATTAAAAAATAAAGACTGAATATTTTATTATTAATAATAATAATTATAATAATAATACTGTTAAATATAAACAAAATATATAGATAGATAATATTATAACTGTTCATTCCAGCACAATTTTATGAGAAAATAATCACAACTATCATACAATAGCAGCAGCTTAACCAAGATTTAACACAGAACATTAATGTCACATACTCTATGCTAATAACATTTCAGGTTTCCATGTCTGGCATGAATGATTATGTTCTCTCCTAGTGCTTGAGAACAGCTATGTTTTGAGGAATGAATATCATCTCTAATGAGGGCTGAGTTTCATCAGGGTGCATTGAGAGATCATTGTTATTTTGAATGTTTTCCAGACATCTTCCTTGCAGCGTCCGCACTCTGTATCTCTTCAGCAGCGTTACTAGAATCACTTTCATCATTACCATGGCTATGTACTTTCCCGCACACGCACGTGGACCAAATCCAAATGGCTGAAAGTAACGACATGGAACCTACGTTGTCAGAAAAAAAAGCATATTATTGTAAGAAAGTGTTAGATGTGCAGGTGTCTTCCCTTTTGTGCAACTTTCTGTTTTTGCAATTTTTTGCTTTGGTAATCTTTGAAAAATGTATATCATATTACATATGGTCTGAAGCTTTTGATCAATTTAAATGTAGTTAATATAAAGTGAACGAGAAAGCAATCCTTACGCAATTTACTATATAACGCTCCAGGTTATTTAGGAACTTTACTCGCTAAAAACAACAATCATATTTGCACAGATTAATTAAAACTCTAATTTTTTATCTAAAAAAACTTTATGAAACACAGCAACTTAGAAATTGTGCAATTCAAAGAGCCCCTTGTCCAATCTGCAAGTTGCGGTGCAGATATTATCAAACAAGCAACATCTATCTTGTAACTGTCACCTCTTGGCACATAAAACATCCATTGTCTGTCTTCAAAACGTTACAGAGCAAACTAATTAAAACAAACAAAAACTTTAAAAAAAACCCAGTTTATATTAAGCAAAAAAAAAAAAAAAGAAAAGAATCCAACATTGTAAACTTTACAAAAGATACGACACAGAGTTAGGGAACTTTATAAGGTCTATAATGTCTTTAAAGTGATGGTAAAGTTAATGGGTTATATTAATAATATTTGTAATAAATAAAGTTAATGATTGGCACTTTCATTCATGAAAATCATTGTAAATGCTAAATTATATAAATAATTACCCTTTCATGTTGTTATACATTGCACCGTTCCTCCGCCGGCAACGCATACTCTGTTTCTGTGTTCAACGATGAATCATTCTGTAGCCAACCGCATCCCGCCCCGTTAGGCGTCCAGCAAGTTAATAATAACACCCCTGTTTTTTATGCCAAAAGGTGTGCAATATGATTGGCTACAGCATGATTCATCATTGAACACAGAAATAGAGTATGCGTTGCAAGCGGAGGAACGACGAAATGTATAACAACATGAAAGGGTAATTATTTATAAAATTTAGCGTTTACAATGATTTTCATGAATAAAAGTGCCCTTCATTTTTTTTTTTATAACAAATATTATTAATATAATCAATTAACTTTCCCATCACTTTAACAATTCAACATGACTAGTGTGAGCTTAGATGAATAAATCATGGCCATGCCCATGGAACACCCAGTACCAGCCCCTCAGAGACACCTTTCACTCTATCAACATTAACAATTAATATGCAAACAGAAATGCTAACATTGTTGAAAAAAAAAAATCATAAATTGTACGATATTTTGAAGTAATTATAGAATAGCTCAAATATAAGACCATATTATTTTTATTTATTTAGAAGCAAAATTCAGAAACAAATTCTGTTAAAATCATACAATTATAGTTTTGAGATTTATAATAGTTGTTGGATTTGGAGGCTCATTTTGTTTCTTTTCAATAGATCATTTTTTTTAAATTTAATTATTTTGATATTTTAACTTTGAGTATGGGTATTATGTGTGTATGTGTTTTTTAATCCACTAGAGAATTTTATTTTAAAATAACAGGTCTAGAGTTGATGATACAATCTTGCATTAGTATTTTTGCTTAAAAAACTGCATGTATATGATGAACAAACAAATCTCCTAACAGATTATATATAATTTATACATTTTGTGTATTTTATATTTACATTACAATTTGATTTATTTAATCTATTTGGTTGCAAGCACTTCATATGAACCAGGCAGTGAATAATCATCAAAATATAATATTTTCCCTATCTCTTAACAAAAGAAAGGGTATGTGTATGTAATCTTCATAATCTTACCATTCCCCTGGCTATCTGCATTAATAAATACAGCTTATTATTAATACTGGAAATGTGTGAAATGTGCACTATATTTATATTTCCAGATTCCCTTTTTTCAGTGCCCTAAAGGGATTTAATTTGAAACACTCAAATTATGAAATTATTAAACGTACCGTCTTTTCAAAATTGTCCAGTGAAAACTCATTTGGTTTTGGAAAGACTTCAGCTCTGTGCATACGTCCTAGGTTCAGAATGATATTGGTGCCCTTCTTTACAAAGTATCCATCAATCATGTCATCTTCTAAAGCCTTACGCATGACCAAGTCTACCACCGGCTGATACCTCATACTCTCATAAATGAAGTTCTCCAAAACTTTAAGATTTTGTAAGTCATTACTCTTTACCTCTCGATCACCTAATTAAAACAAATAAAATGTTGATTGATTTCCTGTAAACTGATAAACGTGTATTTTTACTTTTAGTATTTAACATGCGTTTGTTTTGTAAATTAATATCTAAAAGATACAATGGGGCATATTTATCAAGCTCTGAATGGAGCTTGATGCCCCGTGTTTCTGGCGAGCCTGCAGGCTCGCCAGAAACAGCAGTTATGAAGCAGAGGTCACAAAGACCGCTGCTCCATAACCTGTCCGCCTGCTCTGAGCAGGCGGACAGACATCGCCGGAAATCAACCTGATCGAGTACGATCGGGTTGATTGACACCCCCCTGCTGTCGGCCTATTGGTCGCGAGTCTGCAGGAGGCGGCGTTGCACTAGCAGCTCTTGTGAGCTGCTGGTGCAATGCTGAATACGGCGAGCGTATTGCTCGCCGTATTCAGCGAGGTCTGTCGGACTTGATCCGCACTGTCGGATCAGGTCCGACAGACCTTGATAACTTGGGGCCATTGTGTGTACATTAAAGGGACACTAAACCCATTTTTTTTCTTTTGTGATTCAGATAGAGCATGCAATTTTAAGCAGCTTTCTAATTTACTCCTATTATCAATTTTTCTTTGTTCTCTTGCTATCTTTATTTGAAAAAGAAGGCATCTAAGCTTCTTTTTTGGTTCAGCACTCTGGACAGCACTTTTTTATTGGTGGATGAATGTATCCACCAATCAGCAAGAACAACCCAGGTTATTCACCAAAAATGGGCCGGCATCTAAACTTACATTCTTGCACTTCAAATAAAGATACCAAGAGAATGAAGAAAATTTGATAATAGGAGTAAATTAGAAAGTTGCTTAAAATTGCATGCTCTATCTGAATCACAAAAGAAAAAATTTGGGTTCAGTGTCCCTTTAATCTTCACACACTTATAATATAGCAAAAAAAACCTTTCCTATAATACATATCTCATTGATTAGGCTAAACATACCATTGGGTTAAGTTTTTTTCTGACCTAAAAAAAAGCAGTTTTTCAAGACAGCCTTACAGAGGCTTGTTCCTCTCCACCAATAATGCTGCGGTAGTTAAAGGGACAGTCTACACCTTAGCCTTTTTAAAGTCTTACTTTAGATTACACTGCAAATCCTCCTGCACCATTTCTATATCATGCAGCAATAACAGTAAAAAAGTTATTTTAAAATGAATATTGTTTCTGGTTACTTTGAAATGGCTGCCAAGCTCTGCCCACTGATGATGACATCTCGATGTGGGCTGCATTAAACGCTTCACTAGTTACAAAATACTCACTAATTGGATTCAATAGACTGTCAATGCTATTCAACAGAGGGCATAGAAGCAGCTCAGATCGTGATGTCATCAGTGGGTGGAGCTTGGCAGCCATTTCAAAGTGACCAGACACAATAGTCATTTTAAAATAACTTTTTTTACTGTTCCTGCTGCATGATATAGAAACAGTGCAGGAAGATATTTGCAGCTTAATCTAAAGTAAGACTTTAAGATGATCAAGGTGTAGACTGTCCCTTTAAACATTAGTAGGATGTACACAACTGATACTGGTATATTAGTTTAAACTTACATTTCAACAGTTTTTCTTTTACATATTTTCAGACAAAAAATACTTTCAACATGATGAAATGCTGCTCATTTACATTTTGAAAATATTTTAGTTTCATGTCTCTTTAAGGTTCAAAAAAGGAGACCATACGGTAACTGTTTCTATGTTTATTTGCATTCAAAACAACATTGAAAAAATTGTATGTTGAAATATGAACTGAGCATGAGCAGAATTCCCTTCTTGGATGAGGCTTAAAAGGGACAGTAAAGGTTTAGAATAATGTTATATAATTCTACACACAGTATTATTAAAAAAAAAACATTATTTAAGCGGTAACTTCAAAAATGTCAAAGTATTTTCAGAATTTTCAGTGAATGTTGGACTCCACTCCAGGATCTACTGAGTGGGTCTTGAATATCCAAAGCGCTTCACGGGCTTGCTGGTAAGTCACAGCACACCTGGTCGCACTATTGAAATAAATGTAACTCTCTCCCGCTCTGGTCTAGTAGCGGGAGCGAGCTACATTTATTTCAATAGCGCGACCGGGCGTACTGTGACTAACCAGCAAGCCCGTAAAGCACCTTGGATATTCAAGACCCGCTCAGTAGATCCTGGAGCGGAGTCCAACGTTCACTGAAAATTCTGAAAATACTTTTACATTTTTGAAGTTACCGCTTAAAGGGACACTGTACCCAAATTTTTTCTTTCGTGATTCAGATAGAGCATGCAATTTTAAGCAACTTTCTAATTTACTCCTATTATCAAATTTTCTTCATTCTCTTGGTATCTTTATTTGAAATGCAAGAATGTAAGTTTAGATGCCGGCCCATTTTTGGTGAACAACCTGGGTTGTCCTTGCTGATTGGTAGATAAATTCATCCACCAATAAAAAAGTGCTATCCAGAGTACTGAAACAAAAAAAAAGCTTAGATGCCTTCTTTTCAAATAATGATAGCAAGAGAACGAAGAAAAAATGATAATAGGAGTAAATTAGAAAGTTGCTTAAAATTGCATGCTCTGAATTACAAAAGAAAAAATGTGGGTACAGTGTCCCTTTAAATAATGTTATATAATTCTGAAATGTGTGCAGAATTATATAACATTATTCTGAACCTTTACTGTCCCTTTACCATTCCAAGAAGGGATTTGTAGTTATCTGATAATACTTTTTTTGGAGGTTGGAAGTCTTGATAAAAGAATTCAAGATTTTGTGTTTGTTTTTTTAAAGGCTATAGGGACAGCTTAATTTTAAGTAAACTAATGAATTAATTGTACTAACCATGCACAAACTGCTAAAACTATCACCAAACACATGTTTTTTTGGTGGCCTGGAATTTGTAACTTACTTTTTGGACCAAACTCACCCATCACCAGCTAAGACAATCAGCAAGACTATTACATCCAACAGCAATTGAACATTTCTTGTTATATGGGGCCTATTTATCAAATGTCTTGCGGACCTGATCCGACAGTGAGGATCAGGTCGGCAAGACATCGCTGAATGCGGAGGGCAATACGCTCTCCGTATTCAGCATTGCACCAGCAGATCACAAGAGCTGCTGGTGCAACGCCGCCCCCTGCAGACTTGCAGCCAATGGGCCGCCAGCAGGGGGTGTCAATCAACCCGATCGTACTCAGAGCAGGCAGACAGGGTTATGGAGCAGCGGTCGTTAGACCGCTGCTTCATAACTGCTGTTTCTGGCGAGTCGGAAGACTCGCCAGAAACACGGTCCCACAGCTCCATTCAGAGCTTGATAAATGGGCCCCTATATATACACATCTAAAAGCAACTGAAAAGTGTTATTAACAAATGTCCAGTTGTTTACTGAACTGCCTTGCAGATATAATATATGATAACAATTTAGATATTTTTACTTTTATTTTTCTATATGACTTTTTCAAAGTCATTTGCATGTTATCCCTAATGAAGTAAACACAGCTATTTTAACAAAACTTCCCTTTAGGCAAACAGTATCACCAGTAATGGATCAGCCCCGTGTCATTGAATGGAAAATGAAAACAGCAGCAGAGATTTGTAAAATGTGATGCTGATTGAATCTGGCAAAATGTTGGCTTCTTTGGGGCATTTTGAAAAGAAAAGAAAAAATGTCACAGTTGTTGTTATGAGACAAGGAATTAAAGTAGAAATCTCAATGTCATTGTAAGCAAGATCAGGAGAGGTATTTGTCATTTAGAATTGGCACATCAAAAACAATTTATTTTTGTAGTATAATAAAATTTCCTTTTCATAATTTAATTCAGTTATCAAATTTGTTTTAGAAAAAAACTTCAAAGGAAATTAGCTGGAACTTAAAGGGAAATTCCAGTCAAAATATAACTGCACGTAGATTAATTGCATCTATGTATAGAAACATATTTGTAATAAACATGTATGGGCTTCTAGTAAAACATGTATGGGCTTCTAGTAAAAGTTATCACTGTTTTAGTGTTAGCATTTTTCTCTGCACGTGCATGTGAAGCATAGCTAGATTTTCTCAGTACACCAGCGTTTTAAATACTGCAGCTGCTCTGAGCACCAGTGGGGCTTGTATAATGTCAGCAATTAACAAATTGAGTTATTACCAGATGGTACAAGCATCTTAGGCCCTCTGAGTAAGTGCTGTGTTTAAAATGCTGGTGCACGGTGCATATTTAAATACACAGTTAAAACAGCTATATCTTTTTATAAAAGCATTTTTGCTAATACATGTATATTACAAAAATGCTTCTATTCAAAACTAAAATGTACCCATGTGGATTCCAATTTTGGCTGGAATATCCCTTTAAGTACAAAAACATGGGTGCTCACTTGCTTATTACACCTATTAGGGAGCTAAAGACAGAGGCAATCTCTATAAAACAAGAATACAAAACTCTGCAATGCACTCACAGAATGGCCTGGGCACACATTCAGAGCTAGAAGTTACGTGCATGTTTACACGTGTCAGGTTTATCGCTCATATTACAAGTTGAAAGAAAACACGAACGCGTAATTACAATTTAGGCTAGAATGATTACCGCGTTCTCAGAGCTCTGTTTAACTGTTTTGCAAAACAAAAAAGTACCACAAAAAAATCATCAAATAAACATTAAAAAGAACAGTTACACTCATAATAACATTGTCTTATAAAAATTATTTTAAAAAAAATACACAATAAAGTTATAAGGGCTCAAAGATATGAGGTCTCAGATGTTGGAAAACAAAGGCAGGGAAAGGGCTTTAAAGGGACCTTGTACACTAGCTTTTTCTTTGCATAAATGTTTTGTAGATTATCCATTTATATAGTCCACCTGGTGGTGTTTTTGTAAAAATGTATAGTTTTGCTAATTTTTTAATAACATTGTGCTGATTTCAGACTCCTAACCAAGCCTCAAAGTTTTAGATGTATACTGATGTATACAGACTTTAGATTGCTTCGGTTTGTATGATGGGTCTTTTCATTTGCAGGGGAGGTGGGGAGGGGGAGGTTCTGCTCTCAGCCCCTTTCACCGGTGTCCCAGCCTAACTTCATGAACAGTGCTAAATTGGGAGCTTCTAAGTAGGTTTTTAAAAGGTTTTATACTGGATTTTTACATCAATATCTATGCATATTATTCTTTATAATAGTGTCTATTACATGCAGTTATATGAAAATTGGTGTTTAGTGTCCCTTTAACATAGAGATACTTAAATAAACATGTCTATGTATATAAAGGTTTATAAATATATGTATTTATGTACTTATTTGTGAATATGTATGCATTTACAGACATATATATATATATATATATATATATATATATATATATATATATATATATATATATATATATATATATATATATATAAATCAATGTAAATATTTGCATGGGAAATTAGCACATCTAGGCAAGATTCCCTGCTCACTTTTTCCCAGAAATACCTCATATTTATACAATGTTACCATTGCACAAGGTAACATTGTATATGAGGTATTTCTGGGAAAAAGCGAGCAGGGAATCTTGCCTAGATGTGCTAATTTCCTATGCAAATATTTACATTGATTTAATTTTTTGACATGGAGGATTTTAATTTCAGTTTTTTATCTCCCCCCTTAATTTTAATGAATTTTTATATATATAATAATAATAATAATATATAATAATAGACACTATAAATATGCACAGATACTGATATAAAAATCCAGTATAAAACCTTTTAAAAACTTACTTAGAAGCTTTCAATTTAGCACTGTTGATGAGGTTAGCCTTGGACACCCAGTGAAATGGTCTGAGAAAGTGACACTCCCCTGCACATGAAAAGACCGATTATACAAACAGGAGCAAGCAGGAACCTGTAGACATCAGTATAAATCTAAAACTTTGGGGCTTGGTTAGGAGTCTGAAAATCAGTACAATGTTATTAGCAAAACTACATATTGTTGCAAAAACACTCCCAGATGAGCTATATACAGTAAATGGGTCCCATACAAAACATTTATGCAAAGAAAAATCTAGTGTACAATGTCCCTTTAAGCAGAAGGCATAAAGCTCAGGACCAGGTATTGGTCTAATTCCTGTAAAATAGGCTTATGCTTTCCATTAATAGTTATATGAAAATGCATCTTCATCTTCAGTGTGTGAGTCTCATCACTGTACTAATATGTTCATGAACAAATGAGTGTTTTGTAGACTGGAAAGAATTAGCCACAGTGACTGGGAGCATATTGTGACTGTTAATTTTCTAGCTTTTAAAGTTCACTGAAAACAGTAAAAACTTGTTGCAGTCAGTAAAGCAAATTCTTTCAGTAGAGTGATTATGTCATTTCATTCAAAATAAAATATTTTTTAATTTTCCTCTTCAGTTAAATAATGTTCTCCTTGTTACTTGTTGGCCTGTAATATAAACATAGTTCTTAATGGGAAATACAAGTGCAAAATGACAATGAGAAAGTTTTATTATTGCATTATTGGTTGCATGCAACTATGTTTAACCCCTGCAAAGAGAATAAACACATAAAAGTCAAGCTCCAGAGTAGCAATACAGCATTGGGACCTAACTGAACACATGTTGTGAGTCAATGAGAAGAGACAAATGTGCGTTGCTCCTACTAGTGCATATGAGGATATGTACATATGCTTTTTCATCAAGGAATACCAAGATAACAATGTACATTTGTCTCTTGAAGTTGTATGCTCTACATGAATTATGACATTTTCATTTTGATTTTCATGTCCCTGACTCTGTCTTGCTAACTTAAGTGTGTACTCTGCTAGACATAAGTAACAAATCAACCCCAATCTTTATACCCATAAGCTGATGCTAAGAATCGTAATGGCAGACAGGGCCGCCACTAAAAATTTTGGGGCCCCTGACTTAACCATTGATCAGGGACCCCCTTGACATGTGCAATTTTTGACCAAGTGACTAAAACGTATATGCACTTTATTCTTAAGTGTCTATTTAAACTTGGAAATGTTGTAAAGGTAGTAACATACACACACACCGACAAACTCATACACTGAATCACACACACTCACACATAAGGATTCACTTATAGATACTCTAGCAGACACACAAAGAAAAACACTCAGACACAGACACCCAAGCAGACACTTAGCACTTGTTTACATTGACCTGACAAGTAATGAGGTAAACTACAGTTTTGTAAAAAAAGGAGATTTAGAAAACAAAATATGGAGTTCTGATGATCTTTTTGTAAAGGAAGATGCCAACTAAATGATGCCAACAGCATGCAGTGGCTGAAAGGAACGGCCCTGAACTGCCTAAACAATAATTTAAAGGTTAAATCGTGGATTGGTGACTTCCGGAAAGGTCTTGTTAGTTTCAAAGTCTGTAGAAAGATGTGAATAATCAGTAGTAAGGTCAAAATGTCCTAAAAAGGAACAGACAATGGACACACACACACTCAAACTTGCACATACATCCAAGGAAACACCGACAGAGACAGCCTCAGAAAACACACAAAGACATATACACACACACAGAGACACCCACAGAAAACATACATAAACATACACACACAGAGAGACAACCACATAAAACACAGAAAGACATACATACACACACCCTCACAGACACACCCACAGAAAACACACACCCTCACAGAGACATCCACAGAAAACACAGACATACATACATACACACACCCTCACAGAGACATCCAGAGAAAATACACAAAGACAAACATGCACACACCCTCACAGAGACACCCAGAGAAAAAGCTCAAAGACATATGCACACACCCTCACAGACATCCACAGAAAATGCACAAAGACACACGCACCCACCCTCACAGAGAGACCCACAGAAAAAAAATACACACACACCAAAGCACAAAGACATAAACACAGAAACACTCACAGGAGGAAACATTTATGCACCTTGCATCCCCTAAATCAACAGTATGTGACATGCATGATAAAAAAACAATTGCAGAAATTAAGAGATAACTTTTTAAAGAATCATATTTGTAAATGTGCAAACAAAAATAATTCTGTGAATTCAAAATTGTACATTAATGATCTGGGTAGATGGCTAGATGAAGAAAAGTACTTTTAAAAGGTTGACATATGTTTGTTTGTTTTTTTCCCCATTTTCCCCAACCAAGAGCACCACTTCAAATATAGTGTACAATTTTTTTTTCAAACATAGTGTACAAATGTTCCCATCTGTCAGCTGTACTTATGGATTTTGAAAATGCTGTACTCTATATGGTCTTGGTGGAACCATAAGCTGTGGTACTCATACCATTAGATCTTGTTAAATGCAGGATTTAGGCTTGTTGGTATGTATTTCAAAATTAAAGTGTCAGTAAACATTAAAAATAATTTTATATAATTCTGCACATAGTGCAGAACTATATAACATTATATTAGCGCAAAAGTTTTAAAACAAAATTTCCCCATTGAATTTTAAATAAAACCTGCTGTTTTACAGACCCGCTCTCTGTGATCTTCTGAGCGGGTCTGTTTTTTTTTTTTCAAACAGCGCATCGGGCCAGCTGTATAGTCACAGCCCGGCCGACCGCGCCATAAGACTAAGTGCAGCTCGCTCCTGCTCTGTCAGACAGCAGGAGCGAGCTGCACTTAGTGCTATGGCGCGGTCGGGCTGTAAAACAGCAGGTTTTATTTAAAATTCAATGGGGAAATTTTGTTTTAAAAAGTTTGCGCTAATATAATGTTATATAATTCTGCACTATGTGCAGAATTATAGAACATTATTTTTAAGGTTTACTGTCCCTTTAAGTCACCTGTAGTGTAAACTGAACAGTTTTAAGTTAACCTGTCTCATTTTAAACACTGAGCAATCTATGGCCTAGATTTGTAGTTTGGCGGTAAAAGGGCTGTTAACGCTCCGCGGGCTTTTTTCTGGCCGCACCATAAATTTAACTCTGGTATCGAGAGTTCAAACAAATGCTGCGTTAGACTCCAAAAAAGGAGCGTAGAGCATTTTTACCGCAAATGCAACTCTCGATACCAGAGTTGCTTACGGACGCGGCCAGCCTCAAAAACGTGCTCGTGCACGATTCCCCCATAGGAAACAATGGGACTGTTTGAGCTGAAAAAAAAACCTAACACCTGCAAAAAAGCAGCGTTCAGCTCCTAACGCAGCCCCATTGTTTCCTATGGGGAAACACTTCCTACGTCTGCACCTAACACTCTAACATGTACCCCGAGTCTAAACGCCCCTAACCTTACACTTATTAACCCCTAATCTGCCGCCCCCGCTATCGCTGACCCCTGCATATTATTATTAACCCCTAATCTGCCGCTCCGTAAACCGCCGCAACCTACGTTATCCCTATGTACCCCTAATCTGCTGCCCTAACATCGCCGACCCCTATATTATATTTATTAACCCCTAATCTGCCCCCCTCAACGTCGCCGACACCTGCCTACACTTATTAACCCCTAATCTGCCGAGCGGACCTGAGCGCTACTATAATAAAGTTATTAACCCCTAATCCGCCTCACTAACCCTATCATAAATAGTATTAACCCCTAATCTGCCCTCCCTAACATCGCCGACACCTAACTTCAATTATTAACCCCTAATCTGACGACCGGAGCTCACCGCTATTCTAATAAATTGATTAACCCCTAAAGCTAAGTCTAACCCTAACACTAACACCCCCCTAACTTAAATATAATTTACATCTAACGAAATAAATTAACTCTTATTAAATAAATTATTCCTATTTAAAGATAAATACTTACCTGTAAAATAAATCCTAATATAGCTACAATATAAATTATAATTATATTATAGCTATTTTAGGATTAATATTTATTTTACAGGCAACTTGGTATTTATTTTAACTAGGTACAATAGCTATTAAATAGTTACCTAGTTTAAATAATAACAAATTTACCTGTAAAATAAATCCTAACCTAAGATATAATTAAACCTAACACTACCCTATCAATAAAATAATTAAATAAACTACCTACAATTACCTACAATTAACCTAACACTACACTATCAATAAATTAATTAAACACAATTCCTACAAATAAATACAATTACATAAACTAGCTAAAGTACAAAAAATAAAAAAGAACTAAGTTACAAAAAATAAAAAAATATTTACAAACATAAGAAAAATATTACAACAATTTTAAACTAATTACACCTACTCTAAGCCCCCTAATAAAATAACAAAGCCCCCCAAAATAAAAAATTCCCTACCCTATTCTAAATTAAAAAAGTTACAAGCTCTTTTACCTTACCAGCCCTGAACAGGGCCCTTTGCGGGGCATGCCCCAAGAATTTCAGCTCTTTTGCCTGTAAAAGAATAAATACAATACCCCCCCCCAACATTACAACCCACCACCCACATACCCCTAATCTAACCCAAACCCCCCTTAAATAAACCTAACACTAAGCCCCTGAAGATCTTCCTACCTTGTCTTCACCATACCAGGTTCACCGATCCGTCCTGGCTCCAACATCTTCATCAAACCCAAGCGGGGGTTGGCGATCCATCATCCGGTGCTGAAGAGGTCCAGAAGAGGCTCCAAAGTCTTCCTCCTATCCGGCAAGAAGAGGACATTCGGACCGGCAAACATCTTCTCCAAGCGGCATCTTCGATCTTCTTCCATCCGGTGCGGAGCGGGTCCATCTTGAAGCAGGCGACGCGGATCCATCCTCTTCTTCCGTTGTCTCCCGACTAATGACGGTTCCTTTAAGGGACGTCATCCAAGATGGCGTCCCTCGAATTCCGATTGGCTGATAGGATTCTATCAGCCAATCGGAATTAAGGTAGGAATTTTCTGATTGGCTGATGGAATCAGCCAATCAGAATCTAGTTCAATCCGATTGGCTGATCCAATCAGCCAATCAGATTGAGCTCGCATTCTATTGGCTGATCGGAACAGCCAATAGAATGCGAGCTCAATCTGATTGGCTGATTGGATCAGCCAATCGGATTGAACTTGATTCTGATTGGCTGATTCCATCAGCCAATCAGAAAATTCCTACCTTAATTCCGATTGGCTGATAGAATCCTATCAGCCAATCGGAATTCGAGGGACGCCATCTTGGATGACGTCCCTTAAAGGAACCGTCATTAGTCGGGAGACAACGGAAGAAGAGGATGGATCCGCGTCGCCTGCTTCAAGATGGACCCGCTCCGCACCGGATGGAAGAAGATCGAAGATGCCGCTTGGAGAAGATGTTTGCCGGTCCGGATGTCCTCTTCTTGCCGGATAGGAGGAAGACTTTGGAGCCTCTTCTGGACCTCTTCAGCACCGGATGATGGATCGCCAACCCCCGCTTGGGTTGGATGAAGATGTTGGAGCCAGGACGGATCGGTGAACCTGGTATGGTGAAGACAAGGTAGGAAGATCTTCAGGGGCTTAGTGTTAGGTTTATTTAAGGGGGGTTTGGGTTAGATTAGGGGTATGTGGGTGGTGGGTTGTAATGTTGGGGGGGGGGTATTGTATTTATTCTTTTACAGGCAAAAGAGCTGAAATTCTTGGGGCATGCCCCGCAAAGGGCCCTGTTCAGGGCTGGTAAGGTAAAAGAGCTTGTAACTTTTTTAATTTAGAATAGGGTAGGGATTTTTTTATTTTGGGGGGCTTTGTTATTTTATTAGGGGGCTTAGAGTAGGTGTAATTAGTTTAAAATTGTTGTAATATTTTTCTTATGTTTGTAAATATTTTTTTATTTTTTGTAACTTAGTTCTTTTTTATTTTTTGTACTTTAGCTAGTTTATGTAATTGTATTTATTTGTAGGAATTGTGTTTAATTAATTTATTGATAGTGTAGTGTTAGGTTAATTGTAGGTAATTGTAGGTAGTTTATTTAATTATTTTATTGATAGGGTAGTGTTAGGTTTAATTATATCTTAGGTTAGGATTTATTTTACAGGTAAATTTGTTATTATTTTAACTAGGTAACTATTTAATAGCTATTGTACCTAGTTAAAATAAATACCAAGTTGCCTGTAAAATAAATATTAATCCTAAAATAGCTATAATATAATTATAATTTATATTGTAGCTATATTAGGATTTATTTTACAGGTAAGTATTTATCTTTAAATAGGAATCATTTATTTAATAAGAGTTAATTTATTTCGTTAGATGTAAATTATATTTAAGTTAGGGGGGTGTTAGTGTTAGGGTTAGACTTAGCTTTAGGGGTTAATCAATTTATTAGAATAGCGGTGAGCTCCGGTCGTCAGATTAGGGGTTAATAATTGAAGTTAGGTGTCGGCGATGTTAGGGAGGGCAGATTAGGGGGTTAATACTATTTATTATAGGGTTAGTGAGGCGGGTTAGGGGTTAATAACTTTATTATAGTAGCGCTCAGGTCCGCTCAGCAGATTAGGGGTTAATAAGTGTAGGCAGGTGTCGGCAACGTTGAGGGGGGCAGATTAGGGGTTAATAAATATAATATAGGGGTCGGCGGTGTTAGGGGTAGCAGATTAGGGGTACATAGGGATAACGTAGGTGGCGGCGCTTTGCGGTCGGAAGATTAGGGGTTAATTATTTTAAGTAGCTGGCGGCGACATTGTGGGGGGCAGGTTAGGGGTTAATAAATGTAATACAGGGGTCGGCGGGGTTAGGGGCAGCAGATTAGGGGTACATAAGTATAACATAGGTGGCGGTCGGCAGATTAGGGGTTAAAAATTTTAATCGAGTGGCGGCGATGTGGGGGGAGCTCGGTTTAGGGGTACATAGGTAGTTTATGGGTGTTAGTGTACTTTAGGGTACAGTAGTTAAGAGCTTTATGAACCGGCGTTAGCCAGAAAGCTCTTAACTCCTGCTATTTTCAGGCGGCTGGAGTTTTGTCGTTAGAGCTCTAACGCTCACTTCAGAAACGACTCTTAATACCGGCGTTAGAAAGATCCCATTGAAAAGATAGGATACGCAAATGGCGTAGGGGGATCTGCGGTATGGAAAAGTCGCGGCTGAAAAGTGAGCGTTAGACCCTTTAATCACTGACTCCAAATACCAGCGGGCGGCCAAAACCAGCGTTAGGAGCCTCTAACGCTGGTTTTGACGGCTACCGCCGAACTCCAAATCTAGGCCTATGTCTGAGAGTATAACATTTTATGTAGATGATTTAAATATAGAATTTCTACAGCATTGTCAAATAATCATAAATACACTGCTGATAAAAAAAAAAGTATTTTTATGGACCCCTGGCCCCACCATACAACTACTACCACACTGAAGTTACAATCCGAAATTGCACAAAGAAATAAAAAACATTTGCTAAGTAAGTCTTACCTCGTCTGCGAATGAAAGTGATCTGACGTCTGACTCAGGCACACACTGTACAAACAAAGTGCCAAGTCTGTCTCACACTGTGCATAGTGGTTTAGTGCACACTCAAAAATCCTCTCAAATACTAATACTTTACTCCTTGTAATAACATTTCACATGCTCATTTTTTTTTTTTTAGTTTTTGCCTCATGGGGCCCCCCTGGCCCATTGGGCCCCTGACAGGAGTCACCCCTGTCACCCCCTGATGGCGGTCCTGATGGCAGACTCATATATACATTCAATGTCTTTGTGCTTATTATAACGATATTAATGTGTGTTACTTACCTATGACAGTGTTGATTTCATCCATTATAACTTCTTCAATCTTTGGATGTTGGGAAATCAATACAAACATGAAGTAGAGAGACACAGACATGGTGTCAGGAGCAGCAATCAGCATCTCCAAAATACACTGGTTCACATTCTCAGGTGTTAGGTCTCCATGGTTCTGTAAGGTAGTATACAAATGACATGAAGACCTTTATTAAATTAGACCTAAAAACAATAGAAAACTGGAAAATGGTAGCCCTAACAACTATAAATACCTAAACATGCTACCTTCAAAGGAACCACCCCCTTAACACCTAATAATCCTCTGCACACTTACATTTGCAGAAACAACCTAGGTCACTCATTGCTGTTGAAGAGCATTGGGTAGGACCATAAGTGATATTACAGGATGAAGACCAAGGAAATAGACAGTAAGAACCAGAGCAGGGTTACAAGTGTTTTGACATATGGAGTCATCACACAGAAGAAACAGTGATTCATAAACCCAAATACAGATGAGTGGCTACAAGTGATGGTAAATTTTTAGCTAATCAAAATGCCATGGGGCCGATTTATCATGGCCCGAATGGGGCCAAATACTCCTGTTTCCGCGCGAGCCTTCAGGCTCACCGGAAACAGGAGTTAAGAAGCAGCGGTCTTAAGACTGCTGCTCCTTAATTCGTCCGCCACCTCTGAGGCTGCGGACATCAATCTTCAGTACACAAAGACCGCTGCTCCATAACCTGTCCGCCTGCTCTGTCTGACGGACAGACATTGCCGGAAATCAACCCGATCGAGTACGAGTTAATTGACACCCCCCTGCTGGCGGCACCTTGGCCGCGAGTCTGCAGGGGGCGGCATTGCATCAGCAGCTCTTGTGAGCTGCTGGTGCAATGCTGAAGACTGATCTTTAGTATAGTGACAACGACATTGGGGGCAGCAGATTAGGGGTTAATAAGTGTAGTTAGGTGGCGGCGATTTTGGGGACAGCAGATTAGTGGTTAATAAGTGTATGTAGGTGGCGACGACATTGGGGCAGCAGATTAGGGGTTAATAATATTTAACTAGTGTTTGCGATGCGGGAGAGCAACTGTTTAGGGGTTAATATGTTTATTATAGTGGCGGCGATGTCCGGAGCGGCAGATTAGGGGTTAATAATTTTATTTTAGTGTTTGCAATGCGGGAGGGCTTCGGTTTAGGGTAGTTTATGGGTGTTAGTGTACTTTTTAACACTTTAGTTATGAGTTTTATGGTACAGCATTGTAACTTTGCTTCATAACTGCTGTTTCTGGCGAGCCTGCAGGCTCGCCAGAAACATGGGGCATCAAGCTCCATACGGAGCTTGATAAATATGCCTCTAATTATTTGGTCACCTACAAACAAGCAAGATTTCTGTCTCTCACAGACCTGTATCTTCTTCTTTAAGAGGCTCCTCTGTCCTCCACTCATTACCTGTATTAATGGCACCTGTTTGAACTTGTTATCAGTATAAAAGACACCTGGTCACAACCTCAAACAGTCACACTCCAAGCTCCACTATGGTAAAGACCAAAGAGCTGTTGAAGGACACCAGAAACACAATTGTAGACCTGCACCAGGCTGGGAAGACTGAATCTGCAATAGGCAAGCAGCTTGGTGTGAAGAAATCAACTGTGGGAGCAATAATTAGAAAATGGAAGACATACAAGACCACTGATAATCTCCCTCGATCTGGGGCTCCACGCAAGAGCTCACCCCGTGGAGTCAAAATGATCACAAGAACGGTGAGCAAACATCCCAGAACCACACGGGGGGACCTAGTGAATGATCTGCAGAGAGCTGGGACCAACGTAACAAAGGCTACTATCAGTAACACACTATGCCACCAGGGACTCAGATCCTGCAGTGCCAGACGTGTCGCCCTGCTTAAGCCTGTACATGTCCGGGCCCATCTGAAGTATGCTAAAGAGCATTTGGATGATCCAGAAGCAGATTGGGAGAATGTCATATGGTCAGATGAAACCAAAGTAGAACTGTTTGGTAGAAACACAACTCGTCGTGTTTGGATGAGAGAGAATGCTGAGTTGCAACCAAAGAACACCATACCTACTGTGAAGGATGGGGGTGGCAACATAATGCTTTGTGGATGTTTCTCCGCAAAGGGAACAGGACGACTGATCTGTTTACATGAAAGAATGAATGGGGCCATGTATTGTGAGATTTTGAGTGCAAACGTCTCTCCATCAGCAAGGGCATTGAAGATGAAACATGGCTGGGTCTTTCAGCATGACAATGATCCCAAACACACCACCCGGGCAATGAAGGAGTGGCTTCGTAAGAAGCATTTCAAGGTCCTGGAGTGGCCTAGCCAGTCTCCAGATCTCAACCCCATAGAAAACCGTTGGAGGGAGTTTAAAGTCCTTGTTGCCCTGTGACAGCCCCAAAACATCACTGCTCTAGAGGAGATCTGCATGCAAGAATGGGCCAACATACCAGCAACAGTGTTTGACAACCTTGTGAAGACTTACAGAAAACGTTTGACCTCTGTCATTGCCAACAAAGGATATATAACAAAGTATTGAGATGAACTTTTGATATTGACCAAATACTTATTTTCCACCATAATTTGCAAATAAATTCTTTCCAAATCAGACAATGTGATTGTCTGGATTTGTTTCCACATTTTGTCTGTCATAGTTGAGGTATACTTATGATGAAAATGACAGGCCTCTCTCATCTTCTTAAGTGGGAGAACTTGCACAATTGGTGGCTGACTAAATACTTTTTTTGCCCCAATGTACATAAATAGTCTCCCCCTGCTGACGGACACCTGTACTTAAGCAACATTAATAATGTGCTGGAAAAGAAGCACTCCACTAAGAGTGTCAGGGTGCAACATAACTGAACAACTTTACAGCACCATAGGCTATGGCAAAACAAAAGTTAATTTGAATGAAATAACTTCAAAATAATAAAACAAATGAACTTCAAGCTACCAAAGGCCATTAGATCAAGCCAAAAGCTTTCAGCATGCTAAGTTTCATGAAAATATATTCAGCCATATTAGCTATAGTACTGACCAAATATCCCAAATAGAATTTTAACAGTGGTGGTTCTAAGGGGGTGCTAAGGGGTGATATGAACCTCAAAACGCATGAGTAGCACCCACATTGAGCTGTGAAGGGCTCCATGTATTATGCGTACCTCCTTTGTTAGCCCCCAAATAGCCCCCAAATATTAAATTCTATGACCGTCACTGGGCTCAAACAATTTAAAGGGACACTGAACCCAAATTTTTTCTATCGTGATTCAGATAGAGCATGCAATTTTAAGCAACTGTCTATTTTACTCCTATTATCAAATTATTTTCATTTTCTTGGTATCTTTATTTGAAATGCAAGAATGTAAGTTTAGATGCCGGCCCATTTTTGGTGAACACACTGTGTTGTTCTTGTTGATTGGTGGGTAAATTTACCTACCAATAAACAAGTGCTTTCCATGGTACTGAACCAAAAAATTAGCTTAAATGCCTTCTTTTTCAAATAAAGAAAGCAAGAGAACGAAGAAAAATTGATAATAGGAGTAAATTAGAAAGTTGTTTAAAATTGTATGCTCTATCTGAATCACGAATGAAAAAATGTGGGTTCAGTGTCCCTTTAAATGAAATACTAAAAGTTTTGTAGTCACTAGTGATAGCTACAACTTATGCTAATTGAAATTTAAATGAAAACTGTCCAAAATTAAATTATAGCTGTCCTACACTTGTGAACGGTTTGCACTAGTTTACAATCTTATAATATTTTCACAAGAAAATCTCTCTTACCGTTTACTCTCTCTTTGAGAATTTAGGTTTTAGCTTAGTCCAACAAGCCTAATATTGTATAAGTGTTTATTACGTAACATAAATAAAGGACATAGAATGTATCAACAGGCATCAAGTGTATTAAGCAAGATTTCAATTTAACCTGCTTTGCATGGATATCCTTATGAATGCCGATGTTCCACAACCCAGCACTTGTGAGGTACTAAAGGGGTAAGTGAAGGTGCTGTTTTTTTTGTGACTGTGATCATTTTTAGGACTCCAATCTTTTTTGTATATTTTGAAAATAGCAGTAGGTAGGAAAAAGGGATATTCTATAAGCTTTATTTAAAGTATTAATTTGTTTACTTTTCTAAGGTTAATAGAATCATAGGTATAAAGATTCATTTTTGGCTATTTTACAGTCTATTAGAAGAGCTGTGTGAAGTATATCTCAAGGCTTTTTATAGGATTTTTAAATTCAAGTCTATTCCAGTTAATTTGAAAAACATTAGAAAACCATTGTGTGGTGTCCCTGTAACTTCTCACAGCAGGACACTCAAGAGTCAAAATTAAACTTTCATGATTAAGATAGAACATGCAATTTAAAGAAAAAAAAATCCAATTTATTTCCATTAACAAAAAGTGCACAGTCTTTTTAGATTTACTCTTTTTGAGTCACCAGCTCCTACTGAGCATGTGCAAAAATTCACGGAATATACGTATATGCATTTGTGATTGGCTGATGGATGTCATATGATACAGGATTAGTGGAAATAGACATAACTTTGAAATTTGTCAGAAAAAAAATCTGCTACTCATTTGAAGTTAAGACTAAGAGGCCTATTTATCAAAGGTCTGGCGGACGTGATCCGACAGTGCGGATCAGGTCCGTCAGACCTCGCTGAATGCGGAGAGCAATACGCTCTCCGTATTCAGCATTTCACCAGCAGCTCTTGTGAGCTGCTGGTGCAACGCCGCCTCCTGCAGACTCAGCAGGGGGGTGTCAATCAACCTGATCGTACTCGATCGGGTTGAATTCCGGCGATGTCTGTCTGCCTGCTCAGAGCAGGCGGACAGGGTTATGGAGCAACTGTCTTTAGACTGCTGCTTCATAACTGCTGTTTCCGACAAGCCTGCATGCTCGCCAGAAACATGGGCCCTCAAGCTCCATTCGGAGCTTGATAAATGGGCCTCTATGGGGTAGATTTAACAAGCAGCTGATGCTGCAATCTACCCCCGCTCGCCGGAAACGTAAGTTAAGAAGCAGCGGTCGTAAGAACGCTGCGCCTTAACTTTAGGTGGTAGACTTCAATCATCCCAATCCGATTGGGATGATTGACACTCCCTGATAGCGGCCAATTGGCCGCGAATGTGCAGGGGGCAGCATTGCACAAGCATTTCACAAGAAATGTTTGTGCAATGTTAAATGCTGACAGAGTATACTGTCAGCATTTAGCAATGTCAGGCTGACATGATTCGCTACAGCAAATCATCCGCCCGTCAAATAATTTAATCTACCCCCAAGTGCTATTGTATTGTGCATTTGTGTGTGTATATGCATTTGTTGATGAATTATGTCAGTTGTTGTATAGTGTAATTGGGAATATTCTCTGTATCCGCCCACTTGGAGAGATATTTCTTACAGGTTGATAACCCATTGCCATAGGGAATGTTTAAACAGAGGGCACTGCCACTGACATCCATAGTGACTAGAATTGAGTTAATGCAGATTTTTCTTTTGCTGTTGGGTTTATTGAGTGGGCCATAAAACAGAGACAGAAACAACCTCATATCAATGTTTAATAATGTTTTCCTTAACAATGATTGCTTAATTTTTGCTGAAATGTTCCTAGCCCCACACCAGCGATGGGCTCCTGCTTCAGCTTTCCTCCACATGGAACTCTGAGGTCTGAGTTATTGAGCAGTAAACATTGTGCCTTCCTGTTACCTGCTATTCAGCTCACCATAAATCCTGTGCTGCAAACCTACCTTCTACTGCCTTGTTTCCTGATTGCAACTTACCTTGATCCTGCATTACCAGTTGCACTTACCTTGTACTCTATAACAGCTTTACCACCAGTACATGCAGAGTCTTCTGTACCTGCTGTACTAGTTGTACTTACCTAGTATCCTGTACCAACTTTACTACCTGTGCATGCTTTACCAGCAGCACTTACCTTGTATCCTGTACCAGCTTTATCACCTGTGCCTGCTGTACCAGCTGCACTTACCTGGTACTCTATAACAGATTTACCACCAGTACCTGCAGAGTCTTCTGTACCTGCTGTACTAGTTGTACTTACCTAGTATCCTGTACCAACTATACTACCTGTGCATGCTTTACCAGCAGCACTTACCTGGTATCCTGTACCAGCTTTATCACCTGTGCCTGCTGTACCAGCTGCACTTACCTGGTATTCTATAACAGCTTTACCACCAGTACCTGCAGAGTCTTCTGTACCTGCTGTACCAGCTGCACTTACCTGGTATTCCATTCCACCTTCACCACGATTACCTGCTGGGTTTCCTGTGCCTGCTGAGTCTCCTGTACCTTCTATACCAGGTGCACTTACCTGATATCCCGCACCAGCTTCACAACCATTACATGCTGGGTTTCCTGTACCTGCTGAGTCTCCTGTTACATCTATACCAGCTGCACTTACCTGGTATCCCATACCAGCTTCACCACTGGTAGCTGATGGGTTTTTCTGTACCGGCTGAGCCTCCTGTAACTGCTATACCAGTTGCACTTACCTGGTATCCTGTACCAGCCTTAACACCTGTAACAGCCACACTTACCTGGTATCTCATACCAGCTTCACCACCTGTACTTGCTGAGTTTCCATTACCTGATGCATCTCCTGTACCTGCTGTACCAGCTGCTCTTACCTGGTTACCATGCCATCTTCAACACCTGTACCTGCTCGGTTTCTGTACCTGTTGAGTCTTCATGTATGATGTCTTCAGGATAACCCGCTACGCGCCACCGGGATCATGATAGAAGATGCCACCTGGATGAAGACTTCTCGCCGCTTGGATGAGGATTACTCCACCGGGATAAAGATTTAAGAGGCCGTCTGGATGAAGACTTCTCTGCCGGGATGAAGATCGTGCAAGCGGGACTTCAAAAACTGTAAGTGGATCGTCTTGGGGTTAGTGTTAGGTTTTTTTAAGTTTTTTTTTGGGTGGGTTTTATTTTTAGATTAGGGTTTGGGCAGTAAAAGAGCTAAATGCCCTTTTTAAGGCAATGCCCATCCAAATGCCCTTTTCAGGGCAATGGGTAGCTTAGGTTCTTTAGATAGTTTTTTTATTTTGTGGGTTTGGGGGGTGGGGGTTTGTAATGTTAGTGGGACTTTGTATTTTTTTCAGGTAAAAAAAGCTGTTTAATTTAGGGCAATGCCCTACAAAAGGCCCTTTTAATAGGGATTGGTAGTTTATTCTAGATTAGGTTTTTTATTTTGGGGTGTTTTTTTAATGGGTATTAGAATAGGAATAATTTTTATTATTTTTGATCATTTGTTTGTTATTTTGTGTCATGTATTTTTTTAGGAGGTGTTTGTTTTTCTTTTGTAGGAAAAGAGCTATTATCTTTAGGGCAATGCCCTACAAAAGGCCCTTTTAAGGGCCTCGGTAGTTTGGGGGGTGGGGGTTTGTATACTGTTAGGGGGTGTTTGTTTTATTGTAGCAAAAGAGCTGTTTAACTCAGGACAATGCCCTACAAAGGCAATTTTAAGGGCCCCTCAAAAGGCCGTTTTAAGGGCCCTTGGTAGTTTGGGGGTGTCGAGGTTTGTATACTGTTAGGGGGTGTTTGTTTGTTTTGTAGTAAAAGAGCTATTTAACTTAGGGCAATGCCCTACAAAAGGCCCTTTTAAGGGCCCCCAAAAGGCCCTTAGGCCCTTTTGAGGGCCCTTGGTAGTTTATTTTAGATTAGGCTTTTTTATTTTGGGGTGTTTTTTTTTTTAAAGGGTATTAGAATAGGAATAAAAATAATTTTTGAATAATTTTGTTTGTTTTTGTAATGGTAGGTTTTTTTATTTTTTGTAATGTAGATTTTTTTATTTTTTGTAATTTTAGGTTTTGGTTTAAGGTAGCTTAGGTTTTATTTCACAGGTAATTTTGTATTTATTTTAACTATGTAGTTAGTAAATAATTATTAACTATTTACTAACTAGTCTATCCAGTTAAAATAAATACAAACTTACCTGTGAAATAAAAATTAAACCGAAGCTAGCTACAATATAACTATTAGTTATATTGTAGCTAGCTTAGGTTTTATTTCACAGTTAAGTATTTAATTAGTTTTAAATAGGTATTATTTAGTTAATAATTTTAAGTTTAATTTAGCTTAATTATGTTAAAGTTAGGAGGGTTAGGGTTACGTTAGGGTTAGGTTAGGGTTAGGGTTAGGTTTAGGGGTTAATATAGTTTAATTTAGGTTGTTGCAATGTGGGGGGCTAGCGGTTTAGGGGTTAATAGGTTTTTTTAGTTAATAATTGTAAGTTTAATTTAGCTCTATTTTAATTATATCAAAGTTAGGGGGTGTTAGGGTTACATTAGGGTTAGGGTTATGTTAGGGTTAGGGGTTAATAGTTTAATTTCGGTTGTTGCAATGTGGGGGGCTGGCAGTTTAGGGGTTAATAGGTTTATTTAGTGGTAGTGATGTGGGAGGCCAGAGGTTTAGGGGTTAATAGCTTTATTTGGTTGTGGCGATGTCGGGGAGCTGCAGAATAGGGGTTAATAGATTTATTATAGTGTGGGTGACATTGGGGTGCAGCAGAATAGGGGTTAATAACTTTAGTATAGTGGCGGCGATATCGGGAGCAGCAGATTAGGGGTTAACACCTTTATTTAGGTGGCGGCGATATCGGGAGCAGCAGATTAGGGGTTAATAACTGTAGGCAGGCGTCGGCGATATTGGGGGAAGCAGATTAGGAGTGTTTAGACGTGGGGTTTATATTAGGGTGTTAGGTTTAAACCGTATTTTCTTTTTCCCCATAGACATCAATGGGGCTGCGTTACGGAGCTTTTCTTTCTGGGACCGCAGATGTTAGACTTTTTTCTGACCCGCTCTCCCCATTGATGTCTAAGGGGAAAGCGTGCACAAGCATGTCAAATCAGTGTTTGTTTTTGGTGCGGTATGGAGCTTAAAAGCACCATATCGCACGCACAAGCCAGGTTTTTTAAAACTTGTAATGGCAGCGCTATAGGGGATTAAATAATGCAAAATTTTTTGCGTTCGTTAATTTTCCTATAGCGCTCAAAACTCATAATCTAGGCGAATATGCTTTATGTGAAGAAGAGCTGCTTACTTAACAATTTAATGCACTGTAAAATAAGCTGATGATTTCTCTCCATGTAGACAAGTGTTTAAGAATCAGGACCATGTCTTGTGTGAGGAATGAAACAGAGCAACAGAATAATAAGATATTGCACTGAGAAGGCTGAGAAGTGATGCTCAATAAGATACAATCTTTGACAATTAGACCTTGTTCTAATCTTATATATAGTATAGTATAATTATGAATACTGCATACCCTAATGAATCATGTACCCGTACAGACCTCTAGTGCAGATGTAGATCTGTAGCTCTCCATAATATTGGTCACTTTAAATTTCTGACCTGTTTTACCTTAAAGGGACACTGTACCCAAAAAATTTCTTTTGTGATTCAGATTGAGCATGACATTTTAAGCAATTTTCTAATTTACTTCTATTATCAAATTTTCTTCATTCTCTTGGTATCTTTATTTGAAATGTAAGTTTAGATGCCGGCCCATTTATGGTGAACAACCTGGGTTGTCCTTGCTGATTGGTGGATAAATTCATCCACCAATAAAAAAGTGCTGTCCAGAGTACTGAAACAAAAACAAAAAAGCTTAGATGCCTTCTTTTTCAAATAATGATAGCAAGAGAATGAAGAAAAATTGATAATAGGAGTAAATTAGAACGTTGCTTAAAATTGCATGCTCTTTCTGAATTACAAAAGAAAAAAATTGGGTTCAGTGTCCCTTTAACTAGCATTCAGTAACCACCATTTGCAGGTGCATTCACTAAAAAATCTATTTCAGGTTAGTAGGAATCAATCAATTTCCCAGTGCAGCCAGTGTCTGACTGGCACCCCTCTGAGCACTGTATGAAAAATTCAAACCTGCAGATAACCAGCCTCCCATAGCTCTGCCTCACTCAGGAATATTTGTCTGTGACAATAGTCTGAGTGATTGAGAGATCTATAGCAGCAGTTGAAATATATATTAATAACTGAAATAACTTTATTCAAGAACCTATTTATGCTTTTATTTAAAATCATTATAAGTACCTGAGCAAAAATTAATTCTGATGCAAAATCCATATTCTCATCTAGCTTCTCTGAAGATGAAAGCTTCTGTCTTTTTTGTTCAATGAGAATTTCAATAGCTTCTTTTAGATCATTACTACAGAAAAGAAAGTTGTGTAATTATTTTTCATAACAGGATTTTTACCTTTGTAAAAGAGGTAATGGAATGGGAGTACTCACGCTGACTTTTCGTATTTTCGGTAAAGCCAGGAAATTTTAAAGAATATATCCGGTTTTAAAAGAAGTGCCTGCCATGCATCAAAGTATTTCTGTATTTTTAAGACAATTTCATTTTCTGCAACAACAAAAAAATGCATGCATAAATAAAATTAAACTGATCCCCAAATATATGTGTGTGTGTGTATATATATATATATATATATATATATATATATATATATATATATATATATATATATATATATATATATATATATATATATATATAATTATTGTAATGCCATTTTTGCCACCATTTATTTTAGCCCTAATAGTCTTTGCTTATTGAAGAATGGTAAAGATGCAGCAAATATTTGATAAATTGCAATATCATATAAGTGAAATAGATAATTAAATGGATATTTGCTTACCCCTTCCACAAATTTATAATAATCTGTCTTCTGTGCTTTTGCTTTTTTGTTTCAATAATTTATCTAATGATGGTTTTGTCACCATCTTTGACTGTGCTTTCTTCCTCATGAACATTAGCTTCAGCTTAGTCTTTTTTCTTTACATATTTTGCTAGATTAACTATATTTCTTGAGATATTTCCCATATATATATATGATCACCTAACTGATTCTGCATGTACTTCTTATGAGCCTTCTTTTTTTTTATCTAAACAGCATGTGCTACTTCTCTGGAGAGCCATATTCAATTGCTTTCCTTGTTCCTGTACTCCCTTAAGTAATTTGTTCTATTGCACTAAACTATTTCCCAGTGAATGAAAAAAACAATCCGCTAGATTACGAGTTTTGCGGTAAGATGAAAAAGCAGCGTTAACAGGTCCTAACGCTGCTTTTTCACTACCGCTGCTATTACGAGTCTTGCAGGTTTAGGGGCACCGCACACTTTTTTGGCCTTACCGCAAACCGACTTACATAAACTTCGTAAACCCTTTTTTCTATGGGACTTCCATAGCGCCGGTATTACGAGTCTGTCCTGGGAGGCCAAAAAGTGAGCGGTACACCCTCTACCTCCAAGATTCCTAACGCATTCTAAAGTCAATAGTTATGAATTTTACACTACAACGCCGTAGCATAAAACTCATAACTAAAGTGCTAAAAAGTACACTAAAACCCATAAACTACCTATTAACCCCTAAACCGAGGCCCTCCCCCATCGCAAACACTATAATAAAAATTTAACCCCTAATCTGCAGCTAAGGACATCGCCGCCACTAGAATAAACATATTAACCCCTAAACTGCCGCACTCCCGCCTCGCAAACACTATTTGAATATTATTAACCTCTAATCTGCCGCCCCTAACATCGCCGCCACCTACATTATACTTATTAACCCCTAATCTGCCTCTCCGGACATCGCCACAACCTGCATTATATTTATTAACCCCTAATCTGCTGCCCCCAACATCGCCAACACCTACCTACATTTATTAACTCCTAATCTGCCGTCCCCAACATCGCCGCCACTATTCTAAATTTATTAACTCTTTAAACCTAAGTATAACCCTAACCCTAACACCCCCTAACTTAAATATAATTTAAATAAATCTAAATAAAATTACTATCAATAACTAAATAATTCCTATTTAAAACTAAATACTTACCTATAAAATAAACCCTAAACTAGCTACAATATAACTAATAGTTACATTGTATCTAGCTTAGGGTTTATTTTTATTTTACAGGCAAGTTTGTATTTATTTTAACTAGGTAGAAGAGTTACTAAATAGTTATTAACTATTTACTAACTACCTAGCTAAAATAAATACAAATTGACTTGTAAAATAAAATCTAACCGATGTTACACTACACACTACACTACACTACAATTAAATAAATTACCTACATTAAATACAATTAAATAAATTAAATTAAATTAGCTAAATCACAACAAGATCTTTAAACTAATTACACCTAATCTAATAGGCCTATCAAAATAAAAAAGCCCCCCCAAAATAAAAAAAAACCCTAGCCTAAACTAAACTACCAATAGCCCTTAAAAGGGCCTTTTGCAGGGCATTGCCCAAAAGAAATCAGCTCTTTTTCCTGTAAAAAAAATACAAACAACCCCCCAACAGTAAAACCCACCACCCACACAACCAACCACCCAAATAAAAGCCTAACTAAAAAACCTAAGCTCCCCATTGCCCTAAAAAGGGCATTTGGATGGGCATTGCCCTTAAAAGGGCATTTAGCTTTATTGCAGGCCCAAAGCCCTAACCTAAAAAATAAACCCACCCAATACACCCTTAAAGAAATCCTAACACTAACCCCCGAAGATTCACTTACCGGGAGAAGTCTTCATTCAAGCGGCAAGATGTCCTCAAGGAAGCCGGCAGAAGTGGTCCTCCAGATGGGCAGAAGTGGTCCTCCAGACGGCATCTTCTGTCTTCCTCCTTCCGACGCGGAGTGGCTCCATCTTCAAGACATCCGGCGCGGAGCATCCTCTTCAAACAACGTCTTCTTCGGAATGAATATCACTTTAAGTGACGTCATCCAAGATGGCGTCCCTTAGATTCCGATTGGCTGATAGAATTCTATCAGCCAATCGGAATTAAGGTAGAAAAAATCCTATTGGCTGATGCAATCAGCCAATAGGATTGAGCTGGCATTCTATTGGCTGTTCCAATCAGGATTTTTTCAACCTTAATTCCGATTGGCTGATAGAATTCTATCAGCCAATTGGAATCTAAGGGGCGCCATCTTGGATGACGTCACTTAAAGTGATATTCATTCCGAAGAAGACGTCGTTTGAAGAGGATGCTCCGCGCCGGATGTCTTGAAGATGGAGCCGCTCCGTGTCGGAAGGATGAAGATAGAAGATGCCATCTGGATGAAGACTTCTGCCCGTCTGGAGGACCACTTCTGCCCGTCTGGAGGACTACTTCTGCCGGCTTCCTTGAGGACATCTTGCCGCTTGGATGAAGATTTCTCCCGGTAAGTGAATCTTCGGGGGTTAGTGTTAGGATTTTTTTAAGGGTGTATTGGGTGGGTTTATTTTTTAGGTTAGGGCTTTGGGCCTGCAATAGAGCTAAATGCCCTTTTAAGGGCAATGCCCATCCAAATGCCCTTTTCAGGGCAATGGGGAGCTAAGTTTTTTTTAGTTAGGCTTTAATTTGGGTGGTTGGTTGTGTGGGTGGTGGGTTTTACTGTTGGGGGGGTTGTTTGTATTTTTTTTTACAGGTAAAAGAGCTGATTTCTTTGGGGCAATGCCCCGCAAAAGGCCCTTTTAAGGGCTATTGATAGTTTAGTTTTAGCTGTAGGTAAGTGAGCGGTGAGAAAAAAACTGCACGTTAGCACCGCATAGCTCATAACGCAAAACTCGTAATCTAGCCAAATGATTCTTAAAATGTTGGTTTAGCAAAGCTACATACTACCTGTGCCTGAAAATGAATTTTGATTGATTGATGATGATTTGAGTGGTTTTTAAATATATTTTTGCAGTGAGTTAAATGTCCCTATAAACATTAAATCTTACCATCCAAAGGAATTCTTAGAAACAGGTTGTTAGAGGTATCCAAAGTAATAAGTCTGATTAGCTTTAACACGTTAACATTCCCAAAATCATTTGTCATTTCTCCTAACTTTTCTAGGTAGAGTTTGGTTGATTGAATGCAGTAGTCTGTGGTCTGTATAAGGCCAGGTCCAGATAAAGCTGAAAGACACAATTAACTTTTTTATATTATCAGTATACAAGTGTCAAAAAGTTTATTAAAATACATAGGATTTTATAGGATTAACACTATTTGCAACACAAGATAAAAGATGCAGTAAAAAAATTAATAAGAAAAAGTGACTTTTTCTGTCTTGGCAAGATTTATATCAGAAATCAAGATGAACACTGTGGGGAATAAATCTCTATTAGGAGAACGAGGCTGCAACTTATCTCATCTTCTAGAACAGGATTTTAACAATTCTCATACTGTAAATCGTGAAACCTCTTCCTCCTTTGCAATAATAAAGTCACAATAATGTTACCAAAACTGAAAAAACACACTGCGGAGAATGAGGTATGTCTTTGGCCAATTTCTATTACTGCAAGAAGATGGTGACACAAGGTTCTAGATATTGGAAATCACTTTTTATAAAAACTGTTGCTCCTTCTTCACCAACAAAAAAGACAGAACAGCAAGTGGTGAAATCAGTCACAAATACACAATTGCCAACTGAAATTCCATTTATGAATGCGACAATCACGATAATGTGAGTGTGAATTAGAAAAAACATATACAGAACGCGATTGCTACACACAATTTCTAGATGTTGGGGTTGTGATTTACGTTTTCACACTTTTACTGCAGATTCCATTAGCTATACGGTATATCACATATTAAATACATATACACATGTAAATTTTAATATATATATATATATATATATATACTGTATATATATATATATATATATATATATATATATATATATATACACACACACACGTACAAATACATCTCTAAAATGGTGTCTGAGTCATTGTAGAGTGTCTTGTACATGTGCAACATAATAGACAAAATTCATATATTTTTTAAGAAAGGGACTCAGCTACTAGAAAATATTTTTTTTAGAGGTCTCTCGACATACCAGATGTTTTTATTGTGCATATAATGTAACATCCCTAAGCAAATCCCAATTATTATTTTTTTACTTTTTTGGAAAAGATCTGCTTTTTATTACTTTTTTATTACTTCACCATTTGAAAGAGCAGACAATTCTCTTTCAAATGAGGGGTCGTGGAGGTTTGTAGCTGCTAATGGAGCTGAGATCAAGGGCTTTGAAGACCCCCCAGTTCCCTTGCAGCAACCAGTCCATTCTGGTTCAGCCCCTTTGTGACATTACCTTGTGCGTATGTGGTGATGTCACTGACACTCCCATTAAGCTTGGGAGAGCCACCCACTAGGCCACCAATGATCTTTGGTCTGTAGTGCGGGAGATCACCAAAAACAGCTTTTGATCAGTGATCGCCATTCATGACAAAAAGGGCTCATCATGCACATCAAAGGGATTAAAATAAAGTATTACACTCATATATAAACATATTTAATAAAAAATATTAGTTTAATATTGAAAGATATGTTTTAAAAGGGATAAAAAGGGATATGTTATATGTCAAGGTGTTGGATTGGAAAGGGCTCCGAGGGGTATATACATGTCTAATTATTTGTATATGTGTATGTATACATGTCTATATAGTATCTGTTCAAAGGAGCGATAGCTCAAAGGAGTGACATAACAAAAGAGTGACATTTAAGCAATATACACAATGTGACACCTTCAAAAATAAAAAAAAAATATTTTAAAAAAGTGACAAATAAAAAATATATATATTTAAAAGGACTTAAGGGGTAGGGGATATGGTCAGGTAGTGTTAAAGGTAGTGTTAAAGGGACAGGGTATTAGGGGGTCAAGTAGTCTTACAAGATTGGGATTGGGGGTCTGGTAGTCTAAAAGGAATAGATTGCCTTAAAATTGAAGAGGGAGATAGTCTTAAATGGGTAGGAAAGATAACCCTAAAAGGTTAAAGGGAGATAGTATTAAAGGGAAATGGGGTTGTGGGACACACTTAAAGAGGCAGGGGATTAGGTAGTATTACAAAGAAGGGGTATAAGATAGATTGTCTTATAGGGGCTGGGGGATAAGGTAGTCTTAAAGGAACAAGGAAAGTGGTAAATAGGGGAAGTAGATTGACTTAAAGGTGTATTAGAAATAATATTTCAGGGAAAGAGATAAATACTCTTAAAGGTACAGGAAGATGACAGGTTCATATATGTGACAAGGTAGGGTGTTTATTGTTCTAAAGGGCCAGGAGTTATGGATTAGATAGTCTAAGGGTGATAAAGAACCAGCCATTACAATTGGCTGCATGCTCGCGGCAGCAGTTAGCATTTATAAAATTAACCAGAGAACAGGCCTCTGGTTAATTTTATAAATGTCCCCCAAATGCCCCCATACTTAAGTGGTAGTTTTCTTTTTTCTTTTTTTTTTTAATGTAGCATTTAAAGAAAACTAAAAAAAAATATGCACATATTAACACATAAATATATATGTATATAGTCATATATATTTACACTTTGCTGCAATCGCAAATATCACTTTTTCATAGAAGTCTATAGTAAAAGCGAGTTAGAGCGGTCACAATATCCAACCTCCAGATATTAGCACGCCCAGGTCTTTTGCTCTACTTGTAATCTAGGCCATTGTGTGCATGTGCATTTTTTCTCTTGCGTATTCACCTAGTGCAACCAGTTATGCCACTGTCAGCACTTGTAACTGTTTTAGAAATGTACTCAGTGGCGTAGCGTGGGGGGGGGCAACAGGGGCGGTTGCCCCGGGCGCATAATTCTGAGGGGCGCTTCCAGACTCAACTTAGCAAAGGGAAGAAGGGAGGCTAAAAAATCTGACAGGTGCCCAACTCTGTTCTGCGACCCGTCAGGAATGTTGTGATGTCACGGTCGCACATTCCATCGGGTTGCAGATTTTGATGAAGTGACTGTGAAGTGTGAACTGAAGTGTTATCCGGACCATTACCTGCTACATCACTTTGTCCATCCCATTCCTAGTGCGCAGGTCAGGAGGGAAGAAGAAGAAGAGCAGCAGAGTCAGAATGTCAAGCGCGCCGCGACTAAGGTAAGGTATCAGGACCGGACTTACTTATAGCTCTGCTTTTGCCTGATACTAGCAACGCGCAAAATGCAGCTTAATTATGGTTATATTATTACCCAACAAGTAAGTTCCCTTCCAACAAAGGACCCAGAGCGAGCTAGAATGCCATGCATTGGCCGGGGCACTTTTTAAGGATCTCTAAGCAGAGGGAGGGGGAGGAATCCTTAAAAATTGCAATAAATCTCTTTCAAATCCACCTACCCGTGGCACTGGTGGCAGCATGGCTGGGCTCTGCCTTTCTGTTAACCCCAGTTACCTAGTTAGTGGGAATGTGGGATGGTGGGGTGATCAGTGACCATACTTTCATGTTTGACCGGTTTACAACTTACGCCATCTTGTCCTTGCACAAAAAAAAGTATATTTGTGACAAAAATGAGACCTTGTTTCCTGTATTTGATTTTTCCCCTTCATGATCTTCCCAAGGCAGAAGTAGATTTAGGGATTTGTGTGCTGTCTGGCACCAGGATTGTGCTGCTCACCAGGCATTTCACTGTGTTTGTCTCCTATCATAGGAGTCCTATGAATTCACCATCTTGAAACTATTTCTTGCTGGACTCCTGAGGTGTGGACCGATTTTTAGGGTGTGGGTGCTCATTGCCTTTTTTATATACATTAAACCCACCCTTACTGCATTTAAAGTAAAAAAAATAACTATAATTTGTGTTGGTAAATAAATTTAACAGCACCCCCTAAATACCATACACCCTCCCCCCATATATGTATGTAATGCTGGGTTGTCTGTCCCATGCCCCTTTTATATTGATTACTTACAATTGTTATATTTATTAAGGTAGAATATATACCCCACTTTTATATGTCATTGGCACCCAAAAGACAGTCTGCCCAGCAGGGACAACCTTAAGTAACAGCTGCCAACCTGTGTGTCCCCTTTTCCTCTTTTTAACGACTTTTCAAAAACCTATTGCACCACATATACAATATGGGGTGCTGCAATGTGGGGGTGGGTGCACCCTGTGGTCTGCAGTATTTGTACCATGAAGTTTCACAGATAAGGGCGTCACCACCAGATGGGGGTTAAGGGGGGCTTTCCCCCATGTGTAAAACTAGAATAAATCTTCAAATATAATATTGTATATATTTGCCCAGCTCTGGAGAGCTGCAGGCTCCTAGATTCAAAGCATATTTGCCAATCCCATTCCCTACTGTACTGGTGGAAGAGACTCCGTCACTGCTAATGGGTTAGGGGGGGGGCGCAATACTTGCCTTGCCCTGGGCGCTGACAACCCACGCTACGCCACTGAATGTACTTACTAGTCTTATGTCCCTTTGAGAGATCCCCTGAGCCCTTTATGTCAACCAAGGGTTAAATTAGCCAGCATAATATTTAACAGCATCAATTAGCCAGCATAGCATTTAACAGCATCTATTTTGAGAAATTCAGACGTGGAAATAACTGAGTTCTGGAGATGAATATGTAGTTTTGTTTATCTCTGCAATGCAAATGTGTCATGATTTTACTGAATTCGGTCATGCTCTAAGAATTTTTTGCAGTCAACAGCTTGGTAAAAAAAACAAGACAGAGACTTAGCAGAACTGAGAGTAATTACCTGTTGGCAATTGGCACACTGATTTGCTAATAATATAATTGCTTTGCTAAATGCACACTGCCTAAATTGGACTTCTTTTGTAGTATCATTGTGCGGCTATGTAACAAAATAAAGAATCGTTCTTGTAAACAGAAAACAAAATGTATGCTTACCTGATATATTTCTTTCTTTCCGGATATGGAGAGTTCACTGCGTCATTCAATTACTAGTGGGAATATCACTCCTTGCCAGCAGGAGGAGGCAAAGAGCACCAAAGCAAAGCTGTTAAGTGTCACACCCCTACCCATAATCCCCATTCATTAGACCGAAGGGAAATGGAAAAGGAATAACACAAAGGTGTAGAGGTGCCTGAAGTTTAGTCAAAAACAACTGTCTTAATAAAGGGTGGGGTTGTGATATCCGGAAAGAAAGAAATTTATTAGGTAAGCATAAATTTTGTTTTCTTTCCTAAGATATAGAGAGTTTGCGACGTCATTCAATTACTAGTGGGAACCAATACCCAAGCTAGAGGACACAGAATGAACAGGGAGGAAGAACAAGACAGGCAGACCTAAACAGAAAGCACCCCTTCTTGAAGAACCTTTCTCCCAAAAGAGGCCTCAGCCGAGGCAAAAGTATCAAATTTGGAAAAAGTATTCAGAGAGGATCAAGATGTAGCTTTGCAAATCTGTTCCACAGAAGCTTAATTTTTGAAAGCCCAAGAAGTGGGGACAGTTCTAGTGGAATGAGCTGTAATTCTCTCAGGAGGCTGCTGTCCAGCAGTCTCATGAGCAAAACAAATTATACTTCTCAACCAGAAGGAAAGAGAAGTAGCAGTAGCCTTTTGACCCTTACGCTTTCCTAAGAAACAAACAAACAGGGCAGAAGACTAGTGAAATTCCTTAGTCGCCTGTAGGTAGAATTTTAAAGCAAGCACAACATCCAAGTTGTGCAACAGACGTTCTTTATGAGAAGAAGGATTGGGACAGAGAGAAGGAACAACAATTTCCTGAATATTTCTATTCAAAGCCACTTTAGGAAGAAACCCCAATTTAGTACGAAGAACCGCCCTATCTGCATGAAAGATAAGGTAAGTGAATTACACTGCAAAGATGAGAGTCCCAAAACTCTCCGAGCAGAAGAGATAACAATAAGAAACAAAACCTTCCAAGATAGAAACTTAATATCTATGGAATGCATTGGCTCAAACTGAGCCTGCTGCAAAACTTTAAGAACAAGATTAAGGCTCTAAGGAGGAGCAACAGGTTTAAACACAGGCCTGATTCTGACAAGGGCCTGACAAAAAGATTGAACATCTGGGACATCCGCCAGACGCTTGTATAACAAAATAGATAGTGCAGAAATCTGACCTTTCAGAGAGCTGAAAAGACAAAATTCTAGGAATTATGATGCTACTCCAAGAGTAGCCTTTCGATTCACACCAATAAAGGTATTTATGCCATACCTTATGGTAAATTTTTCGAGTAACAGGCTTGCGAGTCTGGATCATGGTCTCAATGACCAACTCAGAAAATCCACGCTTAGACAGAACTAAGCGTTCAATCTCCAAGCAATCAGTTTCATAGAAACGAGATTTGGATGGAGGAATGGACCCTGAATTAGAAGGTCCTTCTACAGAGGCAACCTCCAAGGTGGCCAAGATGACATCTTCACTAGGTCTGCATACCAGATCCTGCGAAGCCATGCAGGAGCTATTAGAATTGCTGATGCTCTCTCCTATTTGATACGAGCAATAACTCATGAAAGGAAGACAAACGCAGGAAACAGGTATGCTAAACCGAAAATCCCAAGGAACCGCCAGAGCATCTATCAGAGCGGCCTGAGGATCTCTTGACCTTGAACCGTACCTTGGAAGCTTGGCGTTCTGCTGAGATGCCATCAGATCCAACTCCAGCACCGCCCATTTGAGGGTTAACCTGGAGAATAACTTTGGATGGAGAACCCACTCCCCAGGATGAAAAGACTGTCCGCTTCCCAGTTGTCCACTCCAGGAATGTGGATGGCAGATAGACAACAATTGTGAGAATCCGCCCACTGAATAATCTGTGCCACCTCCTTCATGGCTAAGGAACTCAGAGTTCCTCCCTGGTAGTTGATGTAAGCCACTGAGGTGATGTTGTCCAACTGAAACCTGATAAACCGGGCTAAGGACAATTAAGGCTAAGCCATCAGAGCATTTTAAATCACTCTTAATTCCAAAATGTTTATGGGGAGAGCAGACTCCTTCCAAGTCCATAGTCCCTGCACCTTTAACGAGTCCCAGACTGCTCCCCAGCCTAGCAGGCTGGTGTCTGTTGTCGCAATCACCCAGGAAGGTCTCTGGAAGCAGGTGCCCTGAGTCAGATGGTCCTGAGAAAGCCACCACGGGAGAGAGTCTCTTGTCGACTGGTCTAGATATATCCTCTGAGACAGATCCAAATTGTCACCATTCCATTGTCTGAGCATGCATAATTGCAGAGCTCTCAAATGGAATCAAGCAAAGGGAATGATGTTCATGGAAGCGACCATCAGACCAATTACCTCCATACATTGAGACACTGATGGCCGAACAGTAGACTGTAGAGAGAAGCAAGAGGAGAGAATTCTGGATTTTCTGACCTCTGTCAGACAAATTTTCATAGATAGGGAATCTATTATGGTCCCTAAGAAAACCACCCTTGTAGCTGGAACAAGGGAACTCTTTTCCAGACACTTTCCAACTGTGGGAACATAGAAAAGACATCAAAATCTCTGTATGAGAGTTTGCTTGTTGAAAAGATGAAGCTTGAACCAATATGTCATCCAGGTAGGCGCCACTGCAATTCCCCAAGACCTGATCACTGCCAAGAGAGCCACAACAAAATTCTGGGAGCTGTGGCAAGGCCAAATGGAAGAGCCACAAACTGAAATTGTTTGTCTAGAAAGAAGAATCTCAGGAATTTGTGATGATCCCTGTGGATAGGAACTTGAAGATATGCCGCCTTCAGGTCTATGGTCATCATGAACTGACTCTCTTGGACCTAAGGAAGAATGGAATGAATGGTTTCCATTTTGAAGAACGGTACTCTGAGAAACTTGTTGAGGCACTTTAGGTCTAAAATGGGTCGAAAAGTTCCCTCATTTTTGGGCACCATGTACAGATTTGAATAGAATTCTAAACCCTGTTCCCTTACTGGAACTGGAACTGGAACAAACACTCGCAGGGAGGAAAGGTCCTGAACGCACTTCAAGAATGCCTCTCTTTTTACCTGGTCTGCAGATAATCTTGAGAGGTGAAATTTCCCCCTAGGGTGAAAGTTTTTAATTCTATTTTGTAACCCTGAGATACTATGTCCACAGCCCAAGGATCTGGGACATCTCGTCTCTACGCTTGACAAAACAGGGAAAGTCTGCCCCCCACTTGATCTGATCCCAGATCGGGGGCCAACCCTTCATGCTGACTTAGACTCAGCTGAGGGTTTCTTTGATTGCTTCCCTTTATTCCAAGAGTGATTGGGCTTCCAATAAGATTTGGACTGCTCCTGCTTGGAAGAGGAAGACTTTTGACCTTTGAAGTTACGAAATGAACGAAAATTTACATTGACGTCCTTTGAGTCTGTTCTGTTCTTCTTGTCTTGCGGTAGAAAAGAACCTTTTCCACCCGTAATATCAGAAATTATTTTTGCAAGACCAGATCCGAACAAGGTCTTACCCTTGTAAGGAAGCGCCAGAAACTTGGACTTAGAGGTAACATCAGCTGACCAAGATTTTAGCCACAATGCCCCATGGGCTAGGACAGTGAAGCCAGACATCTTGGCTCCCAGTCTAATAACTTGCATGTTAGCATCAGAAATAAAGGAATTGGCTAGTTTGAGAGCCTTAATCCTATCTTGTATCTCCTCCAACGAAGTCTCTACTAAAATTGATTCAGACAAGGCGTCGCACCAATAAGATGCCGCACTTGCTACTGTGGCAATACAAACTGCAGGTTGCCATTGAAGACTTTGATGAACATACATCTTCAAATAAGCTTCCAGCTTTTTGTTCCTGGTATCTTTAAAGGAGCAGCTATCCTCTATAGGGATCGTAGTTCTCTTAGCCAGAGTAGAAATAGCCCCTTCTACTTTAGGCACCGTGCACCAAGAATTTTTAATGGAGTCAGCAACTGGAAACAAGAAAAAACAGAGGCGCCGACATGGCCTAGTAATGCAAAGATAAGTGGCTCCAATAAACACAAATCCAGATGTATACTCACAAGAGCAATGCACCCTGTGGTGCTATTGATGCAGGCCGGAGCCTCGCAGTGGTCCAGCTCACTGTGGGATTGAAGTGGATACCCAGAAGATGTCCCTGAGGGGGTTGATAGTAGATATCCTATGTGGACACAAAGTATATGCACATAGCCCAATATTGTTAAGACAGAGAGACAAGTAAGTAAAGAATAAACTTACAAGATCCAATGCACCTCCAGGTGCATTAACAGCAGGCTGGGACCTAACAGTCACCCAGCAGACTGGAAAACTCCCAGCAGGTCCTGGTCTTTCTCAGAGGCGGACAGGAATCGCCGGGATTCAACCCGATCGAGTACGATCGGGTTGATTGACACCCCCTGCTGGTGGCCGATTGGCCGCCAGTCTGCAGGGGGTGGCATTGCACCAGCAGCTCACAAGAGCTGCTGGTGCAATGCTGAATACGGAGAGCGTATTGCTCTCCACATTCAGTGATGTCTGTCGGACCTGATCCGCACTGTCAGATCAGGTCCGACAGACATTTGTTAAATAGGCCCCCTAGTCTCAACATACATAATGTGCTTGCCCACTGCCAAAGAGAATCCTGTATAAAGGATTTTAAAAATGTCCCCATCTACTGCATATGAAATATTCTTCTGAAGTGCAAGTCTCCAAGACCTAGAAGACAAAAGCACTTACCTGCAGTCTAGCTGTCCGGCAGGAGACTGCTCACACGGCGTGAAAGGACACATACTCCTTACAGAGACCTGTAGAAAAAGAAAGAACAGAGTAACCAACTCTAGCTTTCTGTACCATGGGCATCAATGTGTTAGGAAACAAAGCAAGGACTACCTCACAACTTCCTAACTGCTTAAAAGCCACCACTACTCTGCTGAAGAGATTGACGTGGACTCAGCTAAACCCAAATCCTTACTTGCAGGGAAAGGAATTAATTTCTTCAGACACCAAACTTCACCTCCTCCATTGACAGAGACAAAGAGAATGATTGGGGATTATGGGTAGGGGAGTGACACTTAACAGCTTTGCGTTGGTGCTCTTTGCCTCCTCCTGCTGGCCAGGAGTGATATTCCCACTAGTAATTGAATGATGTCGTGGACTCTCCATATCTTAGGAAAGAAAAATGGTTTTAGACAATTATCTTTTTCTTTTTTTTTTAAAAAAAAATGTTTTCTTCAGCAAATACATTTCAATAATGCATAAATTCAGTGAATAAAATATTAGTGCAACTAGAACGCTTTTGATGTTAAATTTAAATTAAGAAAGTTCCTGCTGTTTGAATTCTATGTTCTTTTTTGTTGTTGCAGGAAACAGCACCTGCAGTTGATCATTCAGAGTAAAAGAAGTTCCACTTAAAGGGATACTGAACCCAATTTTTTTCTTTCATGATTCAGATAGAGCCTGCAATTTTAAGCAACTTTCCAATTTACTCCTATTATTAATTTTTCTTTGTTCTCTTGGTATCTTTATTTAAAAAAGCAGGAATGTAAGCTAACAAGCCTGCCCATTTTTGGTTCAGACTCTTGCGCTTGCTGATTGGTGGGTACATTTAGCCGCCAATCAGGTGCTGAACCAAAAATGGGCCCTCTCATAAGCTTACATTCCTGATATTTCAAATAAAGATACAAATAGAATGAAGAAATATTCTAATGTTTTCCTTCTAGTCTGGGTGTGAAGTTTTCTCTCAGCAGGTTGGATATTCTCTCTGAAGGTCTATTTACATTTCTTACCATTTAGGATTGTGGCTTTTCTTAAAAAAAAAAAGGAAACTGAGAATAATGGAATAGTATTTAAATCGTTCTAACAAAACCATTGGTTTAAATTTGCTTCAAGCCAAGAAATTTTAAGAACTCCAAGAAGTGTTATGATTGACATTTTGCAACCCTACCTGCAAGATCTTTTCCAGACAGTGCAATATTCACATAATTAAAGACATATCAAACCCAATTTGTTTTCTTTCATTATTTGGATAGAGCATGCCATTTTAAGCAACATTCTAATTTTATAGTCTAGGTAGGCCCACACAGGTGAAAATAACCCCTCCCCTAATTACACACACACAGGAAACAACAACAAAAAAAGGTTAGAAACAAACTTAAATAAAAACAGTTATTTTTAAAAATGCACCCCTTACACAGCAAACAATTTTAAAGTTCCCTCGTTTAGCTAACTGTTTTACTTAAACAGACAATCTTACTTTCACAGATAATCAATGCAGCAGACCAACTCCAAGAGTTACTACTTTACATTTTTAAAAAGGGAAGAGCAAAGGTATAGAACACAGTATGCCCCCGTGTGTGAAATAGTAATGTTACAAAACAAAAGTTACCTCTGTTAAAAAAGGGGCGGATCACCTTCCATAGAGAGGTGTTGCTATTGAATATGATCCCATTTTCATTCATGCCAATGCACTGTAAGCCAAGTTTGCTGCCAAACCGTGAAACATAGTGACTATGCTTCATCACATGACATGTTGCTGAAGATCTAAGGAGGAAAACATATGTATTCAGTTTTTGGTTCAATATTCATTAGAGTGAAAAGGGGGAAGTATGATTATTTAAAAACATAAAAAGCGAGTAAGAGGGGGTGTCCATAGTAAAGTCAAAACTGATCTTTCATGATTCACATAGAGAATGCAGTTTTAAACAACTTTCCAATGTATTTCTAGTATCTCATTTGCTTTGTTGAAAACCATACTTAAGTATGCTCAGGAGCAGCAAGACACTACTGGGAGCTAACTAGTGATTGGTGGCTGCACATGTATTCCTCTTGTTATTTGCTTACTTGATATGTTTAGCTCCCAGTAGTGCATTGCTTCTCCTTCAACAAAGGATACCAAAAGAATGAAGCAATATTGATACTAGGAGTAAATAGTAAACATATTAAAAATAGTATACTCTATTTGAATTGTAAAGGAAAAAAATGGGTTTAATGTCCCTTTAATTATAGGATAAAAATAAACAGCCATTATAGTAAGACACTGTCCGAATAGATCAATAAATATAATAGGTAGTGGCAAACAGATAAAAGAATTGTGAAGGCAATTAAATAGGGAGAAGAGGAAGCCATGAGACAGAAGTGTTGACATATGCTATACCAAGCATCTGTGCATCATTATTGAATCATATCTTTACTATTTGCATAAATGATATGTTGTTCTTTAAATAACATACACAGGCAATAATTTCATTATCGCTTTTAGGGGTTAGACATATATTAAAAGAAAGGAACTGGTCAAGAAATAGATGATTTTATTTTTACATGAAAATGTCCCTTTAAAGGGACAGGAAACCCAATAGTTTTATTTAATGATTCAGATAGAGCATATGATTTTAAACAGCTTTCCAAATTAATTCTATTAGCTAATTGTCTTCATTCTTGTGGTATCCTTTGTTGAAAGGCATATCTAGATAGTCTTAGGAGCTTTGAGCTAGCTGCTGATTGGTGGCTGAACTTGTGTGTCCATTTTCATTGACTTACAAATGTATTCAGCTAACTCCCAGGAGTGCATTGCTTCTTCTTTAATAAATTATACCAAAAGAATGAAGCAAAATTAATAACAGCTTAATTGGAAAGTTCTTTAAAACTGTAACATCTATTCAAGTTTCATGTCCCTTTAAGACTCCACTAGAAATAATTACAAAGTTTTACAGCAGTGTTAGTATTTAGATAGCCTGAACGTAGAAAAAAATAAACAGATGGAAAAACGGAAGCCAATAAAAGGTACCTAACAAAGCATTGATGAAATGTATGTTTCAGAGGAATTAAAGCTCTAGAACAATGGTTTGAAACTGATTGATTTATAGGATTGTTACTTGCTAGTACAGTTAAAGGTTCTAAACAAAAGTAATATATATCATCTAACTATCTAATCTTTCTATCTATCTATCTATCTATCTATCTATCTATGTATCATGTATTTTGTATCTATCTACACACACATATTTGAGCACTACAAAACCAGTATATCTATGCTAAACTATATGATCAAGTGAGGTCATGTACATTTTACTAGTGGTAGCAGGGGCGGAACTACAGGGGGTGACCTGCCACTGCCTGCACTGCACTGATATCATGTGAGTGTTGATCTGATGCTTCACTAGTGTCTCTGTCTCTGACTACAGGGGTTAGCGTTTCTGTTTTACCCATTGGCGTTTATGTGTGTGTGTGTGTGTGTGTGTGTGTATGTGACTGTGTGTGTATTTATGCATGTATGAGTGTGTGTGTGTATGTATGTATGTGTGTATGTATGTATGTGACTGTGTGTGTATTTATGCATTTATGTGTGTGTGTATATGTATGTACTGTATGTATGTGACTGTGTGTGCATTTATGCATGTATGTGTGTGTGTATGTATGTATGTGACTGTGTGTGTATTTATGCA